>NC_143057.1:103152500-103777500 GCF_052426305.1 Pelodiscus sinensis
TCTTGCGCAAGAACAGTTGCACAAAAGGGCTTATTCCTGAGCAGGAGCATCAGAGTTCTTGTGCAAGAAGCCCTGATTTCATACATTAGAACGTCAGTTTACTTGCTCAAGAACACATGGCCAGTGTAGACAGGCAGCAAGTTTTTGTGCAAGAGCGGCCGCTTTTGCGCAAGAACACGCCAATGTAGACAGAGCCTCAATGTTTCTTGGGGAAAAAAACCAATGTGTTATGTCCATTTATGTTATTGTTGTATAAGAAAATTGCTTAATGAGAAATACTGCTGGTTCCCATTTTATTTCAGTTAAATGTAGCTGTACTGTTCATAAAACTGCAAGCAATTTGCCTTTTCAGTAGACTGATATTCAATGAAATAGCTGGGGTACTAAGAACTGAAAAGCAGCTCAAGCAATTATGCATAAATTGTATATTTTAGCTGGGAGTTTGTCAACTATGATGGGTCCATTCTGTGCACTGCATATTATTAAACTGTTGCCAGTCTGGGGCATGGTGTGTAGTGGAATGGCTTTTAAGAATGACTACACTAGTGCATGCATACACTGGAATAGCTTTTAGAAATACTCAACAGTACATTGTGAATTAAGACTGCTACACAAACATCATAATCATATTATGCCCATTAATATGCCTTCAGACCACAAAGTTGGTACAATAAACTATAGGTTTTTCTTTAAATACAAAAATAAAGGCCTCAAGACAATCGTTTTCAGAGTTTTGATCATTATTAAAGCTCTCAAGGAGAAGAAAGCTCAGTTCTGGATTTTAAATATATCCATATGCTTAGGAATTGCAGGGTTGCCTATGGGAACAATAGGCAATTGATTTCCATGCATTGTATGGGTGGGATTTTCCAAAGTGCTCAGCAATGTCCTAACTCTGTTTCTATGAGCACTTTGGACATTCCTATTCTTTATGGTCTAGTCCTCCAGATCTCTCAAAACACAGGACAGGGTCACATATTTTAATTCAAATAAAGATTATTTGAAATGAGTAAAAATCTTGGATTTAAATTACCCCACACTTTGGAGAATGAAGAGGGAACTTGAGATCTGTATGTGGACATATTCAAATATGGGTTTATTTTGCTTTTATTAATCATGAATTACTTTTTACACATATTCAGGTTGGCAAATTAACTACAATGCAGCATAGCCAGAGTTATTACTGGGAACAAAGTTTATTCCAGGATCTAAACAAAACAGGATGTGCCTGGCCTCTATTCCACTGGGAAAGATTGGTTTTGGAACCATTCGAAATAATGTGTTGTTCCACTTGCTGGGCCTAGTTCCCAATCCTTTCTTCCTTCCCTCATCTGGGCCATGCTGGCTTGTTCAACAGCCGCACATAGCTCTGCAGAAGTGAACTGCCAAAATCATTCTTGCCTTATAGGCAGTTTGCAACCTGTGACTGCTACAGTTTTAAATCAGTTTATTGTTTGGAAAATGGCTTTTGATTATGTCAAATATCTTAAAATACTTTAAAATAACTGTATTAAATACTTGTAAGAAAAATAATTTATATTTTAAAAATATAAACTAAATGTATATATATGTATTTATCCATCCTACTGGAGCCACAATTATCACCACCTAATAAAAAATAATTAGACAACAGTCAAGTGTCCCGTTAGAGTAATCATCACTTCTTGCTCATTTGTCTCATTTACTACAAATAAAGTTACAGGGTAAAAATTTTAAGCACTCCTAAGTCCCATTTTCTAAAATGACTTCAGGTTTTAAAAATGTAGTTAGGCACCTGACTACACATTTTAAAAGCTTGTTCCTAAGTATCTAGGGGTATGTCTACACTACCCCGCTAGTTCGAACTAGCGGGGTAGTGTAGACATACCCTAGGAGTCTAAATCCCAGTGACTTTATGTCAGAACCCCAAAGATATTTAGTTGCATTGCTCCTACTTAAGTCAGTGTAACCTGAGACACTCAAAACCATTCTCACTTGTGATTTGCAATTTGAATTCAGGTCTCTCTGTGCCCTTGATGGAGTAAGCATGTGACACACCTAAGGTAAGCACCACCAGGAGCCCACACACCTCAATTCCTCCACACTCCAACTCTCTGCCCCAGCCGGAAGCCCTCTCTTGTACCCTGCACTCTGCATTTCTGGCCCTGCTCCAGAGCCCGCATCCCATCCAGTATTCCCTGTAAGCTGAGAGCTTGGGTGGCCAGCCAAGAGAAACTGAAATGCTGCCCAGCGCCCACAGTCTCTGGCAGTATGTGTTTTTACTGGTGGTGCATATCAACACATGACTTGGTGCACATAGCAAAATTTATTCTGCACACAATTGGAAAAAAATTAGAGGGAACACGAATCCCATCCCACACCCCAACCCACTCTCTCAGCTCAGAGCCCCTTCCCATGCTCCATACTCCTGATCCACAGCCCAGAGTCCCTTCTGTACCCTGAACCCCATAGTCCCTGCCCAATCCTAGAGCCGCACCCCTTATCCTCTTTCCTCACTCCAACACGAGCTTGGTGTGAGCAATGGAGAGAAGGTGGGGGCCAGCAAGTGATGTAGGGAGGGGAGATGGAGTGAGTAGAGGCAGGGACGCTCAGAAGGGCCAGGCACATGGCCTCAGGGAAGGGGTAGGGCAAGGGTGTTCAATTTTCTGCAATTAAAAAGTAGACAACCAACCTTCCCTGCATCACTCACTCTCCCTCACCCTTTCTCACACCCTGCTGCCAGCTAGTCTTTCAGTAGCCCAGTCAGCTGAGCTGACCAAAGCCACTAGGGTCCTTTTTCGACTCGGTACTCTGGGCAAAAACTGAATGTCTGGCAACCCTATTCCTCATCCCTCTCCCTGCTTCATACTCAGATGTTGGAATTCACTGCAGCCACAGATGGAGCAGACCTCTATGGAGAGCACCTGCATGATGGCAAGGCACCTCTAAAATAAGACTTAGGTCCTATTTTTAGGCTTAGTGGAGCACATGACTTCTCTGCTGGGCCCTGTGCACATGGGTCAATGTCATACGGTCAGTAATATTTTGTGTCCGATTACTACTGATACTGACATCAGTGTAGCCATTTATGCTGCTTAAAGCAGTGTTTTTTCCAGATAACTTTGGCACTGGGATTGAATTCTCAATGGCAATGCATCAGCTGTGCGGCAGGAATCTGTCAGGGCAAATTACGTGGCACCAGGGCCCTATAGAGGCTTCTCAGGACAGTACAACACAAGTATGCCTCCCAAATATTCACTATTCAGGGGAGGAGGAGAAGCTGTTCTGTCCATGAAAATGCCAATATGTGCAGATATGTTAACAAGAGAACACTGGTTATAACCAGGCCTCTTCTGATAGCTCATATTAAGCCGCAGAAGAATGGCACACCTATGTTCTCTCACCCCATTACTCAAACACTTTGTCTCAATGCCAGTTACATTTCTTTGGCTGGCTTTCCTGGCCAGCCTGTTGCTTCTTGCTCTAATAATATTGTTGTTACATTCCAAAATGAAGTTTAATGATCATAACTAACTTTAAACCAGGAACTTCACAGTAATTTTACCTTCACACGATTCTGCAATACTCCAAGAGACTAGATGAGTGTTTAGTATTATGAATTCATTTAAGGCTCCCTCACACATGGAACATGCTTTAAATTGCCTACTGTGGGTCTATCCCCTCCTGCCCTGTTTATTTGTCTCTAGACTGTACAATCCTTGAGTGCCTGGAATGTGCCTTGCAAGCAGTAGGCACTATAGTACATCAGTAACTAACTATTCTTGTCCGTAGGACTGATCCAGCAAGTAAAAACAAACTGGCCATGTCTACACTACAGATAAGATCGAAGCACCTGCAATCAATCTTCTGGAGGTTCGAATTAGCGGGTTTAGTGAAGACAGCTAATTTGAATGGAGAGGGTGCTCCCATTGATGCTAATAGAAGCAGGACTATGAGGAGTAAGGAAAGCTGAAGGGAAAGTGTGTTGCCTTTGACTTTCCACAGCGTGGATGGCCCCAAAATTCCAGGTAAGATACTTTGACTTAAGCTACACAATTAACGTAGCTGAAGTTACATATTTTAATTTGAACTTATCTCCTAGTGTAGACCAGGCCACTCAGTTCACACTTGGCACTATCCGGTGAGGTGCTGGGTGCCCTGAGCTCCTACTGATTTCAACAGGAGACAGTGGTGCTTGGTATCTTATACCCCTTTCCCAGGACCTCGCAGGACTGAAGGGCCCAAGCCTGAGTCAAACTGGAACCCAACGTTTAGGCCCTGCTGCTCTGCGGTGTAGCTGCAGCCCTCCTTGACTCGTGCTCTGGAAATCCACCAAACGTATCCCACAACCCAATGGGCCAACTCTCTTTGTCCTCTGATCAAGTTTGGAGAACAGATATTCCTTGCACTGCATCACAAACAGTGGGCTAGAGCAGCCACTTTCTGGAAGAGCTCTAAAAGTCTGGATTTGGGTGGCATAATGCAACATAGATACTGGAGCCCCAGGTTGGGATGCTGGGTTCAATCATTCCCAAACCAGGATTACATATGAGTGTAGCTGCTCAAGACCTAGCTTATCAAACCTACCCTGCTAACTCAGTCTGCTAACCCTGGGCAGTACAGATATGCCCGTAGAAACAATCCCTCATGGCCCAAGAAGTGGGTAGTTTCCTCCCAGCACCAATGTGGAGCCCAACTGATTTCAATGGAACTTCATCAGGATGGGCATAGGAGTCCATCCTTATGGATCAGATGGCAGAATTGGGGGGAAATTCATTTACATAGTGTCTTGCCAACTAAAAATTATATATATTTGTTGGGTTTTAACTACCTGGCCCTCACTGAAGAACCCAACTCACAATCACACTCTTTTTCTTGTCTCCCAGTTTATGTGCCTCGGGCACTTTCCTACTTTCTATTCTGAATGCATTGTCATTTTGCAATGAATGACAGGAGCTTTCAGACATTCTACTTCACCGGTACCTTTTGGTCAGCACTACCAATCACAAGCAGCAGTATAGAATGGCAGAGCACATCAAAAACCTTCTGATTGTTTTGCTTATTTTCCACCCATCTCTAATGTAATTCAGAAGTGCTGGCATATGTTTGACATGTGAAATGCATTGCGGCTATCAGATAGGGATGTGAATGGTTAACCAATAAGGGTGAGGCTTACTGGTTCCAGTTAACCGGTAGGGGAATGGAGCAGCTCTCTGCTCGCCATGGGCAGGGGGCTGCTTCAGTCCCGCCGGACCCACTGCAGGTAGAGGCTGCTTTACCTGGGGTCCAAGCCATTTGTTATATTCTTTTTCTGCAAAATGCGTAAATCTATTTTACAACAGATCTATAAACAGAGACATCCAGGAATACCACGTAAGCAGCACCAGGAAGAGCCAGAAGTACATTAGTGCAGAAGGCAGAGATTAAACTAGCAGTAGCTCCTTACTAGGGGCTGCAGAGGGGAACAAAGGGCACTCAGCCACAGTTCTTTGGTTTAAAACCAGATTCTATAACCAGCCACAGGGAAGTTGTTGAACTACAGCCGCAATTCAATATATATTTAACTTGCATAATGTACGCAGTGGGTGGGCTCTGAACTCCAGAGTTGAAGAAACGAAAGAAGAAACCAACTACAGTAGACTTCTGATAATCCGGAACCAATGGTATCTAGGTGGTGCTGGATTATCAGATATGCCGGACTATCAGAAGGTACTATAAGATGGTTACATATATACCGTATATATTATATACTGTATATAAAGTGTTCTTAACCCTTTTTATTGCACATACTGTATACAGTATACTGTAATGTTTTAGGTTTTTTAAGCCTTTTTTACCCTTTTTGCTCAGTTCAGCTGCTGCTGCTGTTACCTTGTGAATCATTTTTTGCCGAAGCTCATTCACTAGGCTCTTACCATTTTGATGCCGGACTATCAGGAGTGCTGGACTATTGGATGCCGGACTATTGGAGTTTTACTGTAAAATGAATTTCGTAAAGAGCTGTAAAGCCCTCCCTTCTGGGGAAGATTTCCTTAATTTATTTATAGTTTCTAGAATGGAATCACTTTTCACTCGCCTTCCTCCAAGTTTCCCTATTACTCTACTCTCTCTACTAAGAATTTATTTCTTATTAGAAGGTTGGGGACAGCTCCTTAAGGAGCTGCCAGTATTGTAACTGTTTTTTAGCTCTATTTCTGGAGGTTTGTTACGAACAGGCTTGACAGAACTCTATTTTTTAATATATTTGACAGTTAACATATTTTGAGCATTTTTCTATTTTAATTATTTAAATGTTCACATTTGTGGGAATTATGAGCAGGGTCAGAGAGTGAGGCAGGTAGTCATTAATGAATGAGAGTTGACATTGAGATTTTAACAATTTTAAATATGCATATGAAATAAAGGGCCAAAATATACAATATTAATTCTAAGAAGTACTCAAGCAACATTTCTAACTCTGCTTATACATTAATTTCTATTACTGATGGAAATTTATTTGTGTCTTGTGTATATTTGATGAAATAGAATAAAAATAATTTTCATTCTGAAGGAATATAGGATCAGGCCCAAAGGGCTTAATCTATGGAGTCATCATATTACCTCTGGAAGCTACCTCTTCCCCCTGCCCCAGTGTGCCAACTTGCCACAGACTCATTCCTGTATAGGCAGTGGAATGGGGAGAAGAGGAACTGTGGGAGACCAGAGGTATGGTCAGTAGATCTGTGAACTGAATTCTTCCATTGGACCTAAAACCCCACAGAGAGTGGGAGGGTCACATCTGGTGTTCCTCTTCACAGACTACATTAAGGTCTACAGCAGGGGTGGACAAAGGGCCCACCGCCAAGCTGGTGTACTCAGCCCATGGCTGCCCTGCCATTCTCCCATCCCCAGGCCCTAACTGGCCTGGGGTGGGGGAGTGCATGAAGTCTCCTTGCCCCCGCAAGAGCGTGCGGTGGCTAGAGAGACACGTCAGCTGTTTTAAAACAGACGGCTTTTATCTCTAGCTGCTGCAGGCCTTTGGTGGGGAAGGGCCACCCAAAGCTTTATGTGCTCCCTGCCCCCAGGCCAATCACGGCCCAGGGGTGGGGTGCGCGCAAAGTCTCCTGCGTCCTTTCCCACTCTGCCAGGGGTGTGCAGAGACTAGAGAGACACACTGGCTGTTTAACAGCTGGCATGTCTCTCTAGCTGCCATGGATGCGAGGAGACTTTGCACGCTCCCCCACCCAAAGGCCCTGATTGGCTTTGGTGTGGGAGAGGAGCAGGGTGGCTGCAGGCCGGATCCACCAGCTTGGAAGGCTCGATCTGGCCTGAAGAGGGCCCTTTGCCCACTCCTGGGCTAGAGAGACATGCCAGCTGTTTTAAAACAGCCGGCATGTGTCTCTAGCTGTCGCATGCTCTTGCGAGGCAAAGAGACTTTGCGTGATCCATGCCCCCAGGCCCTGAATGGCCTGGGAGCAGGGAAAGCATGCGAAGTCTCCTCCAGCTAGGCGACCTAGAGGGAATGCCAGCTGTTTTTAAAACACCTGGCATTTCTCTCTAGGGGGCAAGGCAAAGAGGGTGAAAACTTCTCATGCTCCCCCACCCTAGACCAATCAGGGTGTGTGTATGGGAAGCATAAGAAGTCTCCTGGCCCCTCCCCTTCTGCCCCAGGCCCCGTCCCTTCCAGGATGGCCTGGGGCCACTTCAGAAATTTCTTAAGTGGTCACCTTTTAAAAATTATTGCCCACCCATGAGCTACAGCCTGACTTACTGAGTGGTCTGGCCTGTTGCTATTAACAATTGCAACAGTCCTGTGTCCTCTTTCATACCGATTTTACTTCATTCTAATTAGTTTCCCTACTGGAATGTGTTTTACAACTTGCTCACAGTTTCTACAATGCTGGCTTTGGTATTAAGATTAGTGTAAAAATGTGTAATTTCTTTATTATTTCTGAACCAGAGAGGGGTTATCAGCACAGGGTGGGATTTCAAAAATCAGGATAAAAAGACTGAATGAGTTCTATTCTGAGGCAAGTGAAGTGAGGTAAATGATTATTAAATCATTAAATCTCATTAAATCTTATTGAATCAGCAACTGAGCAAATCCACAGGAAGCTTTGGTTTTAGTTTCCCAATCCAAGTTGTAAGTAGCACAATCTGCTTTAGGTTTCTCTTTGAATGTATAGATTTCCAATGCAAACACTGATTCCACCTCCATCTCATCCAGTGTCGTGTGCAGCTGTATTTAAAATCACCATTCCTTTTATGCTGTAACATAGTGGTCCCCAACCTTTTTGTGGACAATAGCACATTCATGTTTTCAGAAGAGTGTGGCGGGCGCCAACAATTTTTCAAGGCTTATTTTGTATTTGTACGTTAAAGAATACGAAAAACATCATATTTAAAATATGAATCCTAAGATAAAAAAAGGTAATTTTACATGTAAAAGGTATTAATTAAATTATTCAGCAATTACTCTTTCACCTTACCATGTGAATTTGCTATTTTCATATTAAATGTGAATTGGGTAAATTTGATAGAAACTTAATTTAGTTGGATAATTTTTATGTTAATTATGTTGTAATTTTTAAACAAAATTCTGCATTACTAAAAAGGGGGGGATGTCCAAATGTTGTTGAGCAAAAAACACACCCTCCCCCCCCCAAAAAATCATGGCACATTTAAATCTCACACTCCCCACCCCCCTCGTGTCTCCTCCCCTGGCTCCATCAGCTCCCCTGGTGCCTGCTGCTCCCCAACCTCTCACCCTCCTCTGCTGTCCTGACTCCTGCCCTTCTCACTGCCCTCAGTCTTCCTGAGACCTGCCCCCCTCCACCAGCCCTTCTCTCCCCCCTGTGCCCACTCCTCCAGTAGCACCACTCTGATCATGTGAGCTACCCCTCCTCATCCCCTCTCCTAACACCTTCCTCTACACACCTGCCCTGCCTCTCTCTTCTGGTGCTGGTTTCTCCCCTGCAGGTGTCTGCCCTTCTGTTTCACCCCCAGAATCCCCTGGCACCTGCACGTTCCCTTACCCCTGCATCCTCCTGGTGCCTCCCCCTTCCCTTACTGCCTCTGCCCCCTTTGCCCTCTTTTTCCCTGATGCCCACCCCTTCACCACCCTCTGCCCCCGTTCCCCTCATTCCCCTGTGCCCTCACACATGACTTGCTCCATCTCCGCCTTCCTCATGCCCATCCCTTCTTTCAAGCCTTCTCCCAGCACCTCTCCACTCTAGCCCCAATGGCCTTATTCACTCCTCTCCTCTCCCAGCATCACCCTGTCCCCCCCTCCCACTGACACCGCCCCTCCTGCCCTTTTTCTCATTGTCTCCACTTGCCTCCCTCCCCCGGCATTTGTATCTCCTCCACCCTGTCCCTTCGTGCCTTTCCCTTTCTTCTCCTGACCTGCCCCCCCATCAGCACAAGCCCCTTCCTCTCCCACTCTTTCCCCCTATTCTTCCCCTCCCCTCTCTTCTGCCTTCCAGTTTGCAGGGCTGGAGTCTGCTGTGATCGGGCCCCAGAAGTCCCTGCAGCCTGGGCTCCAGACCAGGTGCTGGAGCTGGGCCGCTTGGCATTCACAGCCCTGGCCCATCACAGCACTACCGCCCTGTCAGGTGCACGCACCGCCGTCCCGCCTCTAGCCAGGCTCTGCTCCCCCACGCCCCACTCGGCATATCTCCTTCCTCCTCCTTCCCTGAGCCACAGCTGGCCGTTTTAAAAAAAGGCGCCGCAACGCCACACCGACGTGGCACCACCCCCTCCGGTGCGCCGCAAGTGACTTCCACCGACGTGGCTCCACCCGGGTTGACAGCGCATGCTCGTGCCTCTCTCAGCCATGCACGTTTTCCCTTCCCCTGGCCCGGTACCTTCCCCGGACAGGGTCAGCTTGCCGGCCTCCTTGTCGGAGTCCCTCAGCCCGGTGGGGTCTTCTGACGGGGCATCGCGTTGGGGACCACGGCTGTAACACTCTGTCTTAAACTCGTCTATTCTTAAAGATAACAGCTACATTTTCTATTTCAGAAAATCTGCAATGCATACACTTTGCTGTGACCAAAGAACTCAGACATCACCAAATAATGGCCAAAAAAATGTTTAAACTCACCTTCACCTGCAGAAAGAGAACTGTCTGCACAAACTAGCGCCAGAATAAGCAACAGCTGCCAAAGATCCATCCCTCTTGGTTCTGCAATCATAAAAGAGACAGTACAATCAGATTTTTATAAACTCAGATCATTACATTTAAATGCAATTTAATGTGTTGTCTGGTTTATTTAATTTCTGAATGGAGTACAAGCAAAAGTTTATGAAGGAAGCATGTTATAATAAATTTTATTGCCTCAAAGTACTACATTACATTACGCTCTATGACAGACAGTAAATACTACTTCAGAGGACTGCTAGAGGAAAACAAGGGACTTTCTGTCTTTGGCTTATAACCTGGGAATTCTCCTTCACCACATTATCCCCACTCAGCTTTCTGAGAATGAAATGAAAGATTATCCGAAGAACATAAGAATGGACATACTTATTGAGACCAAAGGTCCACCTAGCCAACAGTGGCCAATGCCAGGTGCCCCACAGGGAATAAACAGAACAGGTAATCCTCAAGTGATCCCCCTGCCCTCCAGTCACCCATTCCAAGCTTTTGACAAACTGAGAACAGGGGCACCATTCCTCCTCATCCTGGCTAATATCTATTGATGGACCTATCCTTCATGAATTTATCTAGCTCTTTTTTGAACCCTGTTAAAGTCCTGGTCTTGACAATATCCTCTGGCACAGAGTTCCACAGGATGACAGTGTGTCTGTGTGAAGAAAATATTTCCTTTTGTTTGTTTTAAACCTGCTTCCTATTAATTTCATTTGGTGACCTCTACTTCTTGTGTTATAGGAACAAGTACATAACTTTTCCTTATTTACTTTCTCAACATCAGTCATGATTTTATAGACCTCTGTCATATCCTCCCTTATCATCTCTTTTCCAAGCTGAAAAGTCTCAGTCTTATTAATCTCTCCTCATCTGGCAACCATTACATACCCCTACTCATTTTTGTTGCCCTTCTCTGAACTTCTTCCCAGTATGAAGATACCTTTTCTGAGATACAGTAATCAGATCTGCACACTATATTATAGATGTGGGTGCACCATGGTTTTATAGAGAGGCAATAAAATATTCTCTGTCTTATGGAGTCAACTCTCAATATAAACACATTTTTAAAGGGGAAAAATTTTGTTTCATTTCTCAAAAATTCTATTTGTTTCTCTTTTTTGCCTTAGCAAACTGTCAGTGCTATATTATCTACCACATTTTTTTGTGTGAAGCTAACAAAGATAAACTGAAGCAGGTTCAAAGAAGAGCCAGAAAAAATGATTAGAAGATTATAAAGCACAACTTAAAGTGATACACTTAAGAAACCAAATCTAAATAATTTACAAAGATGAAAGATGTTTGGATGATAAGGGATGACTTGGTTACAGTCTGTAAGAACTTACAAAGGGGAACAAAATATTTGAAAAAAGGGTTTTCAGTCAAGCAGAGAAAAGTGTAACAATTTAATGGCAGCAAGTTGAAACTAGAAAAATTTAGACTGGAAAAAAGTGTATATTTTTAACTGTGGAGCAATTAACCCCATTCAAATAATTCACCAACGACCATGGTGGATTCTCCATCACCGGCAATTTTTAGATCACTATTGGATGTTTAACTAAAAGATCTGCTCTAGGAATTATTTGCAGAATTTCTATGGAAGAGGTCAGACTAGATGATCCCAAGGTTCCTTTCTAACATCAAAATTGATGCACAACCATACCTAATCAAACAGAGAAGAGGACTGGCACCATAACTGAAGGTCCAAGGGAAACCTCAGTAAAATACACTTCAGCCACAAACTTTGTAGGGGATTTCAAGCAAGGCACTTATCTCTGTGCCTCAGTTCTCTAGCACTTCAGACATGGTATGAAGATAAAACCATTAAGGCTCTGATGTGCTCAGATACTAAGGTGATAGGGCCGTATGAGTACATAAGGTAGATACCATGTGTTGTTAGGGATACTACTAAAGACTTTCTTAAACAAGGAATACAACTCCCAAATACATGCCAACACTGATTTAATAATGGCCAGCATTGTGCCCTATGGACCACTGGAAGCATTCATTACTGGTCCATTAGCAGCTTCATCATTAGGGCTGTTTGTTATCTGAGTTTAAAACAGGATGGTCATCTCTATGCTCCACACTTGAATATCTGAATTTAGTCAGACCGGGTGGGCTGGGAAAATATTTTTTTAATTGGACCGACTTCAGTTGGTGACAGAGATGAACTATTGTGTTTACACAGAGCTCTCCTCTAACCTTCCACCAATTTGTTCACTTATTCATGCTTGCAGTTTACATGTGCCTCAGCGGTGAGTCAGAGGGAAGGTATGATGGGAGATGATACTCCTTGGAGTGGTGATATCCAATAGCAGCCCCCAGGTTCTCTACTAAAAAGAATTCTAATTCTACAGGCAACAGGGACTGGGCTCCTCAGTGGTGTTCATCTGACAGCTACTCTAGAAGAACTATCCTGGTAGGTCAGAGAGAGGCCATACACAGCACTACTCCTGGCTCTGACAACTAGAGAATGATCCCAAAAGCGAACGAAAACAGAGATCTGTTCTAAGAGCTGAAGCAAAACCACATCATGAAATTGTTCTTGGTATCAAAGATCATTCTTAAGAGAAACCATTCCCATGAAATGGTAGCTGCCCTCTAATTAGACAGAGCCTAGCAGAAATCCCCACAGGAATATTAAGAAGCAACAGCGGACTGTGATGCTGATGGCTGTCTCACAAATTGGTTCCCACAAGGACAGCATTGTTCAGGGGCTGAAATACTAGTTTCATATGTGATGTTTTCTCAAACTGCTCCTACATCCCCACCTTCAACAATATGAACAACAGTCCAATAAATGTTCCTTCTTCAACATAGTTATGTGTAGGAGAAGCCAGATTCGACTGAGAAGGCTCCTATGGCCTATGGGGGGGGGGGGGGGAGGGGGGGGGGGGGAGAGAAAGGAACAACTGCAATTCAAAGTGGAAAGCTGTGTGGTAGAGTGTATAAACTCTGCCCTGTAATAGACATGGAAGCATTGAGTTAAAACCAGCAAGAAAAGTCACAATAGCAGACTGTCCTCACTACAGTGATTGCCAAGAACTCTTGCCACTAGAGAATGTTGATATGGGTCAGCTAGAGCTATTTGCTCCAACAGAGAAAAGAAGCCAGGAACTATAAAAAGGGAAAGATTTTCTCTTTCTGGCCCTTTTCTATACCAGTTCAGAAATGATATTACCCACACACAGATTTAAACTGGACTTCTGCTAGTAGAATGCTAACACTGTTAGACTGTGTCTACATTGGCACCCTTTTCCGGAAAAGGGATGCTAATGAGACCAGTCGGAATTGCAAATGCCCCGGGGATTTAAATTTTTCCCGCGGCATTTGCATGAACATGGCTGTCGCTTTTTTCCAGCTTACAGCATGGTTGTAATACCATCTCAACAGCCTGTTAACAAGAATGTTATTCTGGGTCACACATCTGAATCTGGAGAGTCCCTGGGACCTCAGAAGACAGAGGGAAAGGGACTTCAGAAAGCCCTTTTATCCTTAATATACTGTTCTCTGGCTAGCACAAAAGTTTTTTGCCTTTGCTACTAGTGTCAAGTCTCCAAACTTAAAAAAACCCAAAAGCCATAAGGTCATTTCTACTGTAGTCAGCTTTAGTGCAGTGAGCCTATCCCTGAATATTTATACATAAATATTTAGCATAAACTAAACAACATAATTATTATTAAGCGAGAAGGTCTGATTCGGGGAGAAAGGTTTAGCTTTCTCTGTGCTACTAGGCAATGAGAGGCAAGAAGACAGGCATAGGAAATAAACAAGTAAAAATAAATGGACATAAGTTAATTTACAACTAAGTTAATGGACAACTAACAAAGGATGAATATAGGCAAGCAACACGGGAATGCAGGGGCAAGATTAGAAAGGCAAAGGCACAAAATGAGATCAAACTAGCTACAGGCATAAAGGGAAACAAGAAGACCTTTTATAAATACATTAAAAGCAAGAGGAAGACCAAGGACAGGGTAGGCCCACTGCTTAGTGAGGAGGGAGAAGCAGTAACAGGGAACTTGGAAATGGCGGAGATGCTCAATGACTTCTTTGTTTCGGTCTTCACCGAGAAGTCTGGAGGTGTGCCTAACGTAGTGAATACAAGCAGAGAGAGGGTAAGTTTAGAAGATAGGATACACAAAGAACAAGTTAAAAATCACTTAGGAAAGTTAGATGTCAGCAAGTCACCAGGTCCTGATGAAATGCATCCCAGGATACTCAAGGAGCTGATAGAGGAGGTATCTGAGCCTTTAGCTATGATCTTTGAAAAATCATGGCAGACAGGGGAGATTCCAGAAGACTGGAAAAGGGCAAATATTGTGCCCATCTATAAAAAGGGGAATAAGAACAACCCAGGAAACTAGAGACCGGTCAGTTTAACGTCTGTCCCAGGGAAGATAATGGAGCAGGTAATTAAGGAAATCATATGCAAACACTTGGAAGGTAATAAAGTGATAGGGAATAGCCAGCATGGGTTTGTGAAGAACAAGTCATGCCAAACTAATCTGATAGCTTTCTTTGATAAGATAACGAGCCTTGTGGATAAGGGAGAAGCGGTGGATGTCATATACCTAGACTTTAGTAAGGCATTTGATACGGTCTCGCATGATATTCTTATTGATAAACTAGGCAAATATAACTTAGATAGGGCCACGATAAGGTGGGTGCATAATTGGCTGGATAACCGTAGTCAGAGAGTTGTTGTTAACGGTTCTAAATCCTGCTGGAAAGGGATAACAAGTGGAGTTCCTCAAGGGTCTGTTTTGGGACCCGTACTGTTCAATATCTTCATCAATGATGTAGATATTGGGATAGAGAGTACGCTTATTAAGTTTGCAGATGATACCAAACTGGGTGGGGTTGCAACTTCTTTGGAGGATAGGGACATAATTCAAAATGACCTTAGCAAGTTAGAGAAATGGTCAGAGGTAAACAGGATGAGGTTTAATAAAGAGAAATGCAAAGTGCTCCACTTAGGAAGGAACAATCAGTTCCATACATACAAGATGGGAAGCGACTGTCTAGGAAGGAGCATGGTGGAAAGGGATCTAGGGGTCATAGTGGACCACAAGTTGAATATGAGTCAACAGTGTGATGCTGTGGCAAAAAAAGCAAATATGATTCTAGGTTGTATCAACAGGTGTGTTGTAAGCAAAAGTCGTGAAGTCATTCTGCCGCTCTACTCTGCACTAGTTAGGCCTCAGCTGGAGTACTGTGTCCAGTTCTGGGCGCCACATTTCAAGAAAGATGTGGAGAAATTGGAAAGGGTACAGAGAAGAGCGACAAGAATGATTAAAGGTTTAGAGAACATGACCTATGAAGCCAGGCTTCATGAACTGGGCTTGTTTAGTTTGGAAAAAAAGAAGATTAAGGGGGGACATGATAGCGGTTTTCAAATATCTAAAAGGGTGTCACAAGGAGGAAGGCGAAAATTTGTTCCTCTTGGTTTCTGAGGACAGGACAAGGAGTAATGGGCTTAAAGTGCAGCAGGGGAGGTTTAGATTGGACATTAGGAAAAAATTCCTAACTGTCAGGGTGGTCAAATATTGGAATAAATTGCCAAGGGAGGTGGTGGAATCTCCCTCTCTGGAGATATTTAAGAACAGGTTAGATAGACATGTCAGGGATGGTCTAGACAGAGCTTGGTCCTGCCTTGAGGGTGGGGGGCTGGACTCGATGACCTCTCGAGGTCCCTTCCAGTCCTATGATTCTATGATTCTATAATAGAATATTCAAAGAATCTATATATAGGGGGAAAATAAATATGCTATCTGGGGCTTTAAAGCACAGCTCTATGTGCATTTAAGGGTATGTCTAGACTACATGCCTCTGTCGCCAGAGGCATGTAAATTAGACTAACCAACATAGTAAATGAAGCCGGGATTTAAATATCACTGGCTTCATTAAAATAAAAATGGCCACCATGCCGTGCCGGCACAGCGCGGCAGTCAAGATGTGGATTGGTTGACAGGAAATGCCTTTGTCGACCGCTCCTATAAACCTCGTTTCACATGTCACATTTAAGGGAGAAAGAGGAGAATTATTACCGAGTTTAAATATAGTCATGAGGCATTTTCCTAGAGAAAAGTGCTGTGTAATTCTTAAAGAGTATTTTTCTACATTCCTCACAAAACTACCTCATGGGAAGACCTTTGATAAAGAAAATCTCATTTCTATTCTTAGAAAATGAAATACAGATTCTGCCCAAAGTACTTGGTGAAGGCATTTTGCCTACTCACCCTTGCTCCACAGAATGCCAACAAAAAAGAGCTGGTCCCCAGCTAGAATGAGCTACTGCCCTTCAAATTTACACAAATTAAAAGGGCCACAGTCATTTCTTAATCTGTATGGGATTACTTAATTCGAACTAAGCTAATTCGAATTAGTGCATCTAGACCTAAAAACTAGTTTGAACTAGCATTTTGCTAATTCGAACTAGCATGTCCACATTGAGTGGACCCTGAAACAAGGTTAAGGATGGCCGGAAGCAGTGCTGGCAGGGCATCAGATTAGGACTTAGAGCGTGGAGCTGCTGTCTCAGGCTAGCCGAGGGCTGTGCTTAAAGGGTCCCGACCCCCACCCCGGACAGACAGTTCTCAAGGGTTCCCCGCCTTCAAAGCAGTCCTGGCTTGGAGTTCCCTGAGTGCTCACACTCGGCACATCACAGCACTCGGCCATCAGCCTGGCTGCACTTGCCGCAGGCTGCCATCCGGGGGGGCGGGTCAATCGGGGAGCTGCAGGAGAGCTTCCACCCCGAGGAGCCCGCAGAGCCAGCCCAGTCCTCCCCATCGGGGGCTCCTACCCCATTCCTCCCTCGCCTCCTTCCACTTACCCATCCCTAGCCCCCCTTCCTGATGTACAAAATAAAGGACACATGTTCAAAAATAGAAACTCTCTTTATTGAACAAAACTCGGGGAGACTGGGAAAAGGAGGTGGGAGAGGGGAAGAGAAAGGGTGGGAGGGGGAGGGCAACTAAAATGATCAGGGGTTTGGAACAGGTCCCATATGAAGAGAGGCTAAAGAGACTGGGACTTCTCAGCTTAGAAAATAGGAGACTGAGGGGGGATATGATAGAGGTGTGGAGAGGGTGCATAAAGAAAAAAGTTCTTCATTAGTTCCCATAATAGAAGGACTAGAGGATACCAAATGAAATGAATGGGTAGCAGGCTTCAAACTAATAACAGAAAGTTGTTCTTCACAAAGCAAATAATCAACCTGTGGAACTCGGTGCTGCAGGAGGCTGTGAAGGCTAGAACTAGAACAGAGTTTAAAGAGAAGTTAGATAAAGTCATGGAGGTTGGGTCCATGGAGTGGTATTAGCCAGGGGGTAGAAATGGTGTCCTTGGCCTCTGTTTGTGGAAGGCTGGAGATGGATGGCATGAGACAAATGGCTTGGTCATTGTTTCGGTCCATCCCCTCTAGGGTACCTAGTGTTGGCCACTGTCGGCAGACAGGCTACTGGGCTAGATGGACCTTTGGTCTTACCCAGTACGGCCATTGTAAGCTCACGGCTCAGGGTCGGGGGTCTCACTGGACCACCCTCATTTTCATGCAAACCTGCTCCTGGGTGGCCAGGCTGGCAGCTATCCTGCCCTAGATGGACACTTTCCTGTGCCTAGTGCGGATGTCGTGGATGAGGTCCTGTTGCGGACCTGGGCAGGCTCCCGGGAGCCGCCAGCCTGGTCCCGGGAAGAGGCGGAGGGCTGGGTGGCAGCGGGTGGCTGGTTCGTGCCGTGCCAGGTGCAGGGTCTGCTGGCTGGGTGCTGGCAGGCTTCCACCTGGCACGGGCACCATAGCCAGCCCATGCCCCTTTAAGGGCTCCGGGGCCGGGAGGGGGGCAGATGAGTTTCCCTGGTGGTGCCCAGAGTAGCCTCCAGGGAAAGCTGGGGAGGGCTAGCCTCCCACTAGTTCGAATTAAGTGGCCACACAGCCCTTAATTCGAACTGCTTAATTCGAACTAGGCGTTAGGCCTCCTAGAATGAGGTTTACCTTGTTCGAATTAAGCGCACCGCTAGTTCGAATTAAATTCGAACTAGCGGTTTGTATGTGTAGCGCCTATCAAAGTTAATTCGAACTAACGTCTGTTAGTTCGAATTAACTTTGTAGTGTAGACATACCCTATGTGTATAACTGACTATTCCTAATGAAGAGGGGTTTGTTCTTGAATTTCATCCTTTTTACTTCATACCATTTCTCCAGTTTGTTCAGATCATTTCCAATTTTAATCCTGTCCACCAAAGCACTTGCAACTTCTTCCAGCTGGGTATTGAACACGATCTTGACAAGGGTGCTCATTATCTAAATCAGGGCTACTCAACATGCGGCCCACAGGCTGCCTGCGGCTTGTGTATTTTGTGGCCCGCGGTGAAGTTTGGGTTTCCCTGGGGTTCAACATATGGCCTGCATGTGGGATCCTTTGAACACGGTGTCCACTGGGAACATGCTCCACAACGGCAAGTCAATGTGATGGGCTTCTGTTGATATGTGTTTTAGTAGTTAAATTCCTGGACTGTCATTGCTCATTAAAAGTGCTGTCATGTGGGTGGAAGTCGGGTAAATATTGCATTTTATTAATATCAGCAGAATTGATTTAATGGGGCCTGCGTATTGTGTAGTCTTGCCTTAATCTTTGTATTCATGCCCATCAGTGTGAAATAAGCTATTTGCATATACATTAGCATGTATATGTAACCAAACTTAAGTTGCAGCCCTTGGCATATGCTGTTAGTATCATTGTGGCTACCAGGTATTCCAAAATTGAGTAGCCCTAATCTAAGTCATGGGTGAAGAAGATATTGAATGGAACTAGACTTAGGACTGACCACTATGGGACCCCATTAGCTTCTAGTTTGACTGTGAACAACAATAACTGATAATTATTGTCTGGGGATAGTTTTCCAACCAATTATGAACCTATCTTATAGTAGTTTCACGTAGGTTGGAGTTCCCTAGTTTTTTTATGAAAATGTTACACAAGACAGTATCGAGATATACTGTGCCACGAAAGCTATCGGGTTGATTTTATATAATTTGTTATTAACAAATCCATGCTGACTATTACTTATCACCTTATTATCTTTGAGCTGTTTGCAAACTGATTGCTTAATTATTTGCTCCATTATCTAAAGCAGGGTTTCCCAACCTACGGGTCGACCCAAATAAGGGTTGCCATTACATTTCAAAAGATTTGCCAAGTGTCTCCCCAGGTGGCTCTGCCTCCCTCTTCCTCTCCTCCCTCCCCCCCCCCCCCCATTTTTTGAATTGCCTTGGGTCACCAAGTCTTCCTGAATTGTCAAAATGGGTCCCCATCTGGAAAGGTTGGGAACCGCTGATCTAAAGTTAAGGTGACTGTTCTATAATCCCCCATATTGTCTTTATTTCCCTTTTTATAGTTGGGCACTATATTTGCCCTTTTGCAGTCCTCTGGAATCTCTTCCATTTTCTAAGGCAGATGTTCTATCTTAAGCCTTTTTAATGTTTATCATTGTGGTATCTAAGTATTGCAGGAAATTAACAAGCACAGGAGTGCCCACACCCTGGACACTTGGCAACCCTAAGTTCAGGAAGCTGGAATTTATGTGGACTAATGGAATTGCTTAATGGTGGATTAACATGGAACAAATGTGCTATAAGCACTAAAATCACATGCTACTAATCAGATTGAAGCCAGAATAAGAAGAATTTAGATAGCATTAAGCAAAAATTATTGACTTAACTATTGGATAAAATATAAGATGGTAAGTTACAGTCAAAGGATTTTATTGATATGAGTTTGGGAAGACCACATTACTTGCAAATGGACAAGTGATCAGAGAATTATATTGGTCATCAGAAACAAGTACCAAATAAAACTTTTTCATCCCACGCACCACTCTCCTTCATTTTCTATGGACTGTATTACACATAAAGTTATACAGGTTTAACAGAAAGTGTGGTATTAGTGTCCACACAGGAGTTTATAATGGTTCAATTAAATTGTTTTTAAAGCAAAATCAAGCCAAACTGGTGCTCCTTATGTGTGTATACAAATCCTATGTCCCACATAACATAGAGAAGAAATATTTTAGGCAAGTATCAGGCCATCATTGCACAATTTATTGGCACTAACAGCTGCAAAGCCAGACCCCTTAGGCCAGGGGTTCCCAAACTTTTTGACACAGGGACCAGTAAATCCATTCACGAGCTTTTGGAGGACGGGTAACATTCATTTGCATATTAATTGAGCAAATGACGAATAGGTTGTTTTTGGTCCTCCCAAAGCCCCCAAGCCAGCTTTAGCAAAGCTTTTGATACGGCTACCCACAACATTCTTACCAGCAAGTTAAGGGGATATGGATTGGAAAAATGGACTGTAATCCAATGAAACCCTGCACCATCACATTGTGTATTGAAAAGAGGCTCATTTTTTTTCAGAAAGCTGACACCATCTTTGGAATTTTTTATCCCTATTCTCATTCCGGATGGTGAATGCATCAGGTTCTCTCTTTTCTGACACATTGTAGTGCATTTAAACCTCACTCTCAGCCGGGGGGTTATTTAAAAGGCACTGCTTTTAAATTTTTATTCAGGATCTGTGTGCGCCCTGAACTGTCCCGCTTCCCACTGGCCGATTCTCTCTCCCCACCCCCCCAGCTTCCTCCCACCCACGCCCTGGGCCAGCCCCACTGTCCCCGCCAGCCGATTCTCTCCCGATCTCTCCTGGCAAGCCCTGCTACCCCCGCCAGCCCTGCTTCCGCTGGCTGGTTCCCCAGCCAGCCCCGCAATCTCCCCCAGCCAGCCTCACTGCCCCTGCCCCCTCCCGGCCAGCCCTGCTTCTGTCAGCCGGTTCCTCCCCCAGCCAGCCCTGCTTCCGCTGGCTGGTCCCCTACTTTGAAGTAGGAATAAGATCCTCCGGAAAAGGGCACTTTTTCCGGAGGATCGGGGCCAGTGTAGACGCTCTTTTCCGGCTTTTTTAAAAGCCGGAAAAAAGCGGCGGACATTTTTATTTAAATGCCGCGGGGGATATTTAAATCCCCCGCGCATTTCCCTACTACGACTCATGAAATTTACATGCCCCTTCCGGAAAAGGGGCCAGTGTAGACGTAGCCCTTGTGTTGATGCTGAAATATTTAATAATTCTGTTTTGATGTGAATCAAGAGCAAATGACCTGCATAGTCTGCTCTCTTGCACTCAGTCTACACTTTTATACCATATTATGGAATAATTAGTATTGTAATTTAACCACAAAGCTATTAGTTTTACTTATGAATCTCTTCTCGTTCCATACACAACAACTGCAAGGGCTTCTTATTTTTTAATTCTTCCTAGTGGCTTGGGGAAAACAGTATGCCTGCCTCCCCTCCTTTCTTCCTCCCTTTTTAAAATCAGTTCTTATATCCACCCAAGTCTGACGTTGCAAGAAACAGGTCAAGGGGCACATAATCTAGGAATGACTCTATAAATATTATGTTTTTAGAGAGACCTTATTGCAACAGATACAAAAATATTATAAATGTTTTCCAAACTTCATATGCTTCCAAGATACATATGGCACTTTAAACTCAAACTTGAATCATAATTGTATTAGGGCTGTCAATTAATTGCAGTTCAAAAAATGAACCCCAATTAAAAATTAATTTGTGATTAATCTAATTATTAAACAATAGAATACCAACTGAAAATTTATTAAATATTTGTGGATGTTTTTCCACATTTTCAATATTGATTTCCATTACAACACAGAATACAAAAATATATAGTGCTTACTTTATCTTATTTTTATTGCAAATATATCTACAGTAAAAATGATAAACAAGAGAAATGATATTTTTCAATTTCACCTCATACAAGTACTGAAGTGCACTTCTTTATTTGTATGACAAATGTAAAATTTTAGAGCCTATCAGTCTAGTCAGTCCTACTTCAGTTTACATTTAGGGGCATACTGCTTCCTGCTTCTTGTTTACAATATCACCTGAAAGCAGTCCAGACTGATGCATGAATCAGATGCCACTTGCAGAAGACATTTTTTTTTTTGATGGTTCGGGTTCTGTAGTTTCCGCATCAAAGTGTAGCCCTTTTAAAACTTCTGAAAGCAAGCTCTACACCTCATCCCTCTTAGATTTTGGGTGCCACTTCAGATTCTTAGATCTTGATTGAGGGGTGAAGGTATTTTTAGAAATCTTACATTGGTACTCTGTATTTAGTTAAATCTGGAGTGAAAGTGTTCTTAAAACAAACACGTGCTGGGTCATCATTTGATATTGCTATAACATGAAATATATGGCAGAATGTGGGTAAAACAGAGCAGGAGGCTCAATTTTCTGTCAAGGAGTTCAGTCACATATTTAATTAATGCATTTTTTTTGACCAAGCATCATCAGCATGGAAACATGTCCACTGCAATAGCGGCTGAAGCACAAAGGGACATATGAAGGTTTGCATATTTGACACGAAAATACTTTACAATGTGCTATTCCTGCATACTACTCTTCTCGGGAATTGGATGGAATCTTCCTGGCAATGGACCTTGCTCTGGGGCCAACTGAAGAGTCTGATGCACCAGATGTGGCTTGCAGGTTGTAATTTGTGTTTAATGTGTCTAATTCATACGGCTGCGGAATATTATACTTGGTGGACCTTCCTCTACTTCTTTAATGTATCTGTATGTTTCAAGTCTCTTTGTACTCCTAGGGCCCAATTCTGATTGCACATGCAATATACTAGCTTGTCTTCAACAGTCTGATTTAAAATGGTGGAATCAAGTTGAAAATCAGACTCTTCCAACTGCCTGCTATTACTAGTGATGATTTTGGGATGCTTGACTAAGCACAGTCAAGTAGTCTAATCTGTTGTTGATTTTACAGAGTCTAAAAGGGGCACAGTGTAAAGCTGATCAACAGCTGTGCTTCTGACCAATCATATTCTTAATGGGCTCTAAACACAGACAGGAACATTGATTCGGGGAACTTTGCTCACATTTTAACATGATAGATAAGAAAGTGAAAAAAGTTTACAGCAGCGGTTTGGACTAACAAAGCAACCCAGATGTCAGTTATTCGGAGAACGGTCATCACATTGATTACTTAGTGGTCTAGTAAAATTAGTTACTTGGCAGAGAAGATTCTATTTTTAACAGGCTTGGAATACAGTTTACATTTCCCCAAGAGTGCACTCTCCACCTTCGACACATTTCCCACAACTGAAGGCACAGCTCACAGGAAAACAGCATTTGGAGGCTCAGCCAAGTCTTGCTAAAACATTCTGCTGGCAGGGAGCCAACCTTTGTGACCTTCCACAGTCCCATGTGGAGCGTGAATTTTTACTTCTCTCTGCCTTATTTTTCCCCATTACTGAGACGGGTAATTCTAACTTCAGTGGTGTTACGAGACTTAACTTATTCAAGTTTGTAAAGCGCTTTGAGATCCTTGAATGGAAGTATAGATACGACATTCAAACTACTTAGAATCTTAACAAAATTTTTGAATGTGTCAGGAATGTGAAAGGTTAACTGTTGGAGGCTGGAGCAGCTCCCCACCTGCCATGGGCAGGAGGCTGCTCCTGCCTTGCGGGGCTCTACCACAGGGAGAGATTGCTCTCATCTGGAGCAGTCCCTGTCCATGGAGAACCAGCCCACCATGCACAGGGGCTGCTCTGGCAGGGGCTAGGAGCTGGAAGCCAGGCCCAGTGCGGGGCTGGGAGTGGGTTGGGCTGGAGAAGTTGCTCACCCGGATCCTGCTTAGTTAACTGGTTAAACATTAGATCAGCCAATTAAATTTTAACACAAATCTAAAATGGTCACTTTTTGGTACCCATTCATTTCAAGAAAATGGTGCTTCTGTTTCAAAATAGTCCACATACACAGCCCCAGTACAATCAGAATTGCATACTACTAGCAAAGACAAATGCTGTGCTTCCAAGGCATTTATGAGTTTTAGAACTGTCAAATGTATTAACAGGGTTGATCTTTGGCAGAGAAGCACAATATGAAGTGGTTCTATGCCAATGGCTTAAAAAGAGTCAGTCAATTAAACAAAGAAATTGAGTTATCCCTGACCATGAGAATGGGGACTTACTGCCTGATTCTGACTTGAAGAGTAGAAGCAATGAGTAAATATATCTAGGAAGATAAAGGCCTATAAGGAAAGCAGAAATAATTTGCTCAAGGAAAACAATACAAAGGATACAACTGCTTCCAGGAATGTACACAATAGCAATTTCAATATTTAAATGAAAATGTTGACAAATGTGTTCAAAGTATCTACTGGGGTGTACAGGTTCTAAATTTTTCTGTTTCTTGTTACATATATTTTATGGGCTTTGTTTAGGGTTTCAGTCAGCCAGTTATGGTGACAAATCATCATACCTGTTCATCTCACGGAATTTCCAGTTGGTGAGAATAGACACCATGGTAGTTAGGACTCCATAAATAGGCAACAGAGAAAAAAGTCCATGAAAATAAAAGAAAAACCTGAACAAAACTTGTACCGATATATTCAGGCTTAACTGACTGCTGAAGGAATATTCTATTGTCCTGATATGGGAACCTCCAATATCTCCAGGGACAGTTTTGCTAAAGTAAGGGCTATAGTATGTGATTTTAAGAAATTTAGATGTGGCAGAAATCCTACACTCAATTCCATAGATTTATTTCATTCCCCTCCCCCCCATATACAGTAGTTAAAAAAGCCAAACAAATCTAAACAAACCCCACAGGTTAAGAAAGGTTATACACCATCGTATACCCACACCTTGAATGCTGTGTGCAGTTCTAGTCAACTCATCTAACAAAATATAGAATAGAATTGGAAAACATGGTTTTCCAAATGATTAGGAGTATGGAATAGCTCGCATTTGAGGAAAGATTAAAAAGATTGGGATTGTTCAGGTTTTAAAAACTCAGCAAAAGGAGGGATGTGACAGAGGTTTATAAATGCTGTGGAGAAACTAAATAAGGAAGTATTATTTACCTCTTCACATAAGAAAAGAACCAGATGTAACCCAATGAAATTAATAGGCTGCAGGTTTTAAACAAAAAAAGGGAAATACTATTTCACATTACACGGTCAACCTCTGGAACTCATTCCAGGGGATGTTATAAAGGCTAAAACTATAACTCAATTTTAAAATGCCAAGTTCATGGAAGATCGTTCCATCAGAGGCTGTTGGCCAAGATGATCAGGGAATGCAACCTGATGCACAAGGTGTCCTAAGCCTCTAACTGCCCAAAAGCTGAGTGTGAATGACAGGGAATAGATCCCTCAATAATTGCCCTGCTCTGACACATCTTACCATGGCCACTGTCAGAAGACAGGAACCCGGGCTAGGTGAACCAATGGGATGACCCAATATGGCTGTTCTTATGTTCTTACCATGATTGAAGAACAAACCATCCTCATTTGTAATATACTATGGTAGCCTCTTCTTAACAGGCCCAGAGGAAAAGCAGTCTTTTAATAAAGAAATCAAGAATCCTTCAATTTCTTAATTTTTGGGTGTTTGATTTTGCAGCCATCCAGTGCTTTTACAAAAGCCTCATCCTGGCACAATGCTTGTTTGCAAAGTTGCAGTTTATAGCCAGTGACACAAACACAAAAAGTTGTATTTATATTTGGCTCCCCAATATAGTCACAACCAACTGTGCAAAAGATAAATGGATATTGAAACAGCAAGAAGCTACACTCCAGTCCATTCTCTGAAGAAATAAATCTCCCACGAAGGAACAGCATCAAGCTGTGTGATTAGATTCCTGGGAACAGAATTCTTTTCAGAAACACCTTTGCTTTTTCCAACAGTGGACCAGAGTGCAGAAGAACAAAATATTGCAACATTCTGCCTTTAATTATCCTCGGAGAAAGGAAATAAAGCTGAATTCTTGCCAATCAGGTAAAAGCATGACATTGCCCCAGGGGTTACAGCTTGTTGTTGTCCAAGATAAATACTATTAAATTACTTTGCAAAGAACCATTTGAATTACCATAATTTGTTTACACTTTCAGCTTGTAAGGCTACTTAGACTGTAAAATATTAAGAACATTAGAACGGCCACACAGGGTCAGACCAAAAGTCCATCTAGCCCAGTATCCTGTCTGCTGACAGTGGCCAATGCCAGATGCCCCAGAGGCACTGATAGAACAGGTAACCAAAGTGATCCATCCCCTTCACCCTGTCATCCATCCACAGCTTCTAGAAAACAGAGGCTGGGGACACCATCTATGCCCCAGATTCTGGCAAGATTATAATGTTTAGGCTGATCTTACGGATACCAATTCTCCTTGTCAGATAACTTTTACAAATACATTTATTCAAATTTTACTGTTACAAAAAATACAAAGAAAATGACACTATTTTTGTACACATGGAGTGCCAAACAAGAATTATAAAAAGGATTATCTGTTGCTTAAACCAATAGCGATATGATATAATTGCTTATTGCATGTTCTTCTGATCTATGTGACAAGATACTAGAACAGATG
The DNA here is from genome assembly GCF_052426305.1 of Pelodiscus sinensis. Lineage (NCBI taxonomy): Eukaryota > Metazoa > Chordata > Testudines > Trionychidae > Pelodiscus > Pelodiscus sinensis. The sequence continues at coordinate 103,179,068 of NC_143057.1, forward strand.
GACCATTTCTCTGAGTTGATATGGTAATTCCTAACTTCATCCACCACTTACCATCCTTGCAAACACAACATCCAGCAAGAACACACACACACTTACACTACATACAAAGAAGAGAAGTGATGTGGACTATCTGTAATGTGCTATTTCATATAATTGTCTGTCCAGATAGACAGACAGATGGACAAACAACAGACAGACAGAGAGGGTTCAGATACATACTATGTCATAGGGTATGTCTACACTACCACCCTAGTTCAAACTAGGGTGGTAATGTAGGCAACCGGAGTTGCAAATGAAGCCTGGGATTTTGAATTTCCTGGGCTTCATTTGCATAAAGCCAGGCGCCGCCATTTTTAAATGTCCGCTAGTGCGGACTCCGTGCCGCGCGGCTACACGCGGCACGGACTAGGTAGTTCGGACTAGGCTTCCTAGTCCGAACTACCGTTACTCCTCGTTTCACTTCCTAGTCCGAACTACCTAGTCCGTTTCACTTCCTAGTCCGAACTACCTAGCGGACATTTAAAAATGGCGGCGCCCGGCTTTATGCAAATGAAGCCGGGGAAATTCAAATCCCGGACTTCATTTGCAACTCCGGTTGCCTACATTACCACCCTAGTTCAAACTAGGGTGGTAGTGTAGACATACCCATAGAGAGTCATAGTGAAAAGTGGAAGGCAGGATTTTTGCTTTAAGATTTTGTGGAAAGTGGCTTTTATTAAGACAGTTAATATCACACACTACTCACCCTGGGAAGATTCCTGCTTCTAAGGATCTGTGGACCCAATCCAAAACAATACTTACTCACATGTAACTTTCAGCATGAGTAGTTTCAGTGACATGAGTGGCACTACTTACATGCTTAACATTATATTCTTTCTTAAACTTTTGGAACAGCTTCTCATTCATAGTAAGTCTTTACAACAAGACTAGATGTCTTGACTCTCTTTTAGCTCCAGCTTAGTCAGACACGATGAGCTTGCTGCACGAATTACTGTGGCCTGCATTAGCTGGGAAGTCAGAATACACTGGAGTGGCCATTTCTGACAATGAAATGGACAAGATTTCTGAGCTATTTTGAGAATGGGGCCTATTCCACTGCAACTGAACTTGATGGAATCTTTCCATTGACATTAATAGATCTGGAATTTGGCCGTAAGATACAGCCACTCCCCAACTTACGAACACACTGACTTACTCCCATCCGTACTTACAATCAACTTCCCATTAACCCCATTATAATATTTTCGATTTAAGAACCATGTACGTCATGCATTTTGAACAGTGCGGGCAGCGCGTTTAAGGGTATTTCCGACTTACGACCAAATCGAGTTACGACCACGTGTTCAGAACGTAACCTGTTCGTAAGTTAAGGACTGCCTGTACAGTACTTGTAAGAGCAGATGGCAATCCTTGTCATATTATAGCTTTTGATTACTACTAACTTTATCCTTCAGGCTTCTGAAAAGGCTGAAGAAATGTTATTTTCAGATGTTTCAAATGCTGTGCTGCACAAACATATATCTGAGAAGAGATGAGGTTTCCACAGTTTCTATGTATATGAAGCTCAGGGATACAAGTTGCAAATGAATCAAAAGAAGCTATACTGAAGATGAAAGCTATTAACATAAGCAATAATGCAGGAAGTTTATTCTGTAAGTGGGATTATTTATATTAACACAAAAATATCAATAAAGAGAAGGTAGAACTGGGTTTAGCATCCTTGAGAATATGTCTGAGAGAAAGCAGCCAGAAGCAGAGAGGGTGGCAACAGCATGCACTGGGAGGAAATTGCATAGCAGCTTCAGGACCAATCAAGCAAGGACAGATCATTTAGAGGCAAACTTGTAGCTTGCATTCATGGAAGGTCTCGCCAGAACATTCAAGAGCTCCTTCATTTACTCATAGTGCAAAAGACCTGCAACCAGTGTTACGACAAGAGATGTCCACAAAAATGTTCTGTCTAAGCTTGTGATAAACCCCCAAGTCTAGGGTGAATGATGTTCATAGAGGGGGAGGGGTTAAGGATTCTCCTTGACTTCCCATTTAAACAACTTTCTCAAGCATATCCTAACAACTTAGCTTGGCAGACAAACATATTAAAAAGGTACTTGATAGAGAGTAGTACTATTTCATACTGCTGAGATGTGTAATGCAGACTTCTAGAAGACTTCAAAACGCCTTGCCTGTAATCATTTTTTGAGAATACCTGGCCCAGCATGGCTCATCTCAAAAGGAAAAAGAAAAAGCACTGGGATAAAACATCTCCAATAGGGATTTATCCACGTTATTAATTAGCCACTGCACTCTTTGCTATCAGCCTCTCTCAGATTTCAGGTCTTTGCTCTCTCCCCCCCATACTAAATCCCCAGTTCCAACTTCCATGTTGATGATCTTTCCTTCCCCACAAATGCATGGTTTTTTTCCTTCACTCAATCTGAAACTGCAGTTCAGATCTATCACAACCAAAGCCAAAAGTATTCATCTGATGAAGTGGGTTTTACCCACAAATATTTATGCCCTAATAAATCTGTTAGTCTCTAAGGGTATGTCTACACTACCCTCCTAGTTCGAACTAGGAGGATAATGTAGGCATACCGCACTTGCAAATGAAGCTCAGGATTTGAATTTCCCGGGCTTCATTTGCATAAGCGGTGAGCTGCCATTTTTAAAACCCTGCTGGTTCGAACCCCGTGCAGCACGGCTACACGGGGCTCGAACTAGGTAGTTCGAACTAGGCTTCCTATTCCGAACTACCGGTACACCTCGTTGTACACTTCGGGGACAGCTACACGGGGTTCGAACCAGCGGGGTTTTAAAAATGGCGGCTCCCCGCTTATGCAATTGAAGCCCGGGAAATTCAAATCCCGGGCTTCATTTGCAAGTGCGGTATGCCTACAGTACCCCGCTAGTTCGAACTAGCGGGGTAGTGTAGACATACCCTCAGGTGCAGCAGGACTCCTCATTGTTTCAGTACTCACCAAAAGGGCTATCACCATGGCTTGGTCTTCACCAAGCACTGCTCTCTACTCTAACCATCTCCTGGCTACTCACCCTTTCCAGTCCATCTGTGTAGATGATTTTTTTCCATTGAATCTCTCTACTTTTCCACTCTTGAGCCCTTCTGTCATTATAATCCCCAGCTCTCTGTAGGGATGTAAGTGACTAGTCAACTACCCAATAAGCATAGGCTTATCGGGTAGTTGAGACCCTACTCAACTAATCACTCCCCACCCTTGCTGCCTCTATATCAGAGGGAGCACCAGGTGGGGTGGGAGAGAGCAGGAGCTGGTGCTGGGGGAAGCTGGCTTAAACGTCGGTTCCCCCGAGCACATTCTCTGTGGAGGCAGGGGGATGTGACAGGGAAGGCAGAAGTGCAGCAGGAAATGGCGCCAGTGGGGACTGAAGCAGTCCCCACTTGCGACGGTCCAACTGCTGTGCCTCTGCCTTTGAAATGAAGCAAAAGCCCTGTGTGGCTCTTACTACATTTCAAAGGCAGAGGTGGTGCAGCGGAAACCCGGGGCAAGCGGAGACTCAAGCAGTCCCTGCTCACCCTTCAGGTTCCCCACTGTGCCTGTCTTTTAAATGTGTTAAGAGGCAGGAAGCTCTTAATACATTTTAAAGGCTAAGGCATAGTTGGGACAGCAAGCGCCCTACCCCATCCCTTATCAACTAATCAAATAGTTGATGGAAATTCCATCGTCTACTTGATTAGCTGATGAATTGAAATTTAACATCTGTAGCTCTCAGTCATCCCCAATCATCCAATCTCTCCAGAATTACAGAGCATCTGCGGCAGAAATCCTGCACTACGGTGGAAGTCTTACCACTACAAATTTGTTCTGTCCTTCACTTCTGCTGTCTTCCTAACTGATCAATGCCACTTCTCCAACTTTACTGTACCGCAAGCCCCCAGTCCCAGCTCTCTTTGGACTCCTCAAACCCGCCCCTCCACCACACTTCCCATAGGATCTTGCCAATTTCTTTCAAGAGAAAGATGACAAATAACATGATGTTTTCCATCTCCTCCCTTAACCTCCCAAGGCTCTCATTTCTCCTCTGGCACAGGTCTAAGTTTGTCTATTTGTCTGCCATGGCTGTGCTTTAACATGGCAGTGTGCTCACAGCACCAGCAGTGGGACAGAACTCTCTAAGCAATGTACATAAGCTACCATCACAAAGGGAGCAAATTTATATTGGTGCTTTAAAACACTGCAACTTGCTGTGCTTGGGAAGTGGTGCTGATTTTCATACCCCTGAGCTAGAAAGTTACAACGTAGTGTAGGGCAGCACAGTGTAGGCAAGACCTAAATGTCCTTCCCTCTGCACACTTCTTATAGTCCAGTTAACCTATGAAAAATATTCTTGCTGTTTGTTCCCCCATAGTGTTGATGTCAGGTCTTCTTTTCTTTTCCTTTTCTTAGTTTTTCCAATTGAATGCAGATACTAATATAATGCCACTGTCTTGGCCAACCCTGTTCCATTTTTTTTTCAAGAAGACAAAAGAAAAATCCTGGCTAATCAGTTAAATGGGTAAATGTTAGGTTGACCCAACATCTTACTGGCAAGATCAAGGCTGGGGACTGCTCCAGCCCAGCTGGGACCTAGAATAGTGGACAGACCCAGTGGTCCCACCCCGCCCGCTCACTTGCCACTGGGGAAGTGGCTAGACAGCAGACTGCAGACACCACTGAGAAAGAGGCTGGACAAGGACTACAGAGATGGCCTCTAGAAGGGTGAAGCAGAGTGTGGCATGGCCAGAGGGTAGGGTCACTGAAGAGGATATTGCGGTTCTTGGAGGGATGTGATTCTTTGCAGGTGCACAAGAGGTGACAGGCAGAGCACACCAGAGAAGAACCTATTTCATTTATCCAAGAGAAGGCTATGAAGTGACATGAGCATAGCTTACAAATACATACACAAGGAAGATAGCCTTCTACTCTCAGCTATGTAACTGAAAAAGCATACTAAAATTCAACAGTAGGGAGCCGAAGCTAAACCAGTGGGCCCCAAATTGTGGGAGTATGTCCGTGTTCCATCTTTTTATGTCTATGTGCGGAATGATTTTTGCTATGTGCACCAATATGGAAGTGATGTATCACATAACAAATGTCATTCCACACTTGGACAGCGTGTGGCAAATATGATGCCAAGGGGTTCAAGTGTGGGAGGGGGATCTTTGCTGGGGCAGAAGTGCAGGGTGAGGATGGGGCCATAGATGCAGTTTTCAGTCTGTCTTCTTTCTCTTAACATAATCATCTGAAACTCACTGTTTGGCTGCTAAAGAGAGTGCTGCTCCAATTTTTGTAGCAATTAATAAAAAAAATAGTTCCTTCCAGATTCCCTAATTAAATTCAGATTTAAAACATGAATCAAGTAAAAATGGCTAGTAATGGGAATCACTTGAATACGCCATGGAAAAAACATCAATACATCTCTGCCATAGCTTCTCAACGAGGGTACTTGGGTCCTTCCGAGCCTGCCTCACAAGATCACGCTTATTTCTGGAGGACCCAAATTCAATCCCTCATCACAACAAAATTACCTGAGTAATTATTCAAGCAGTTAATTAAGTAACTAGTCATGATACTCAAATCAATAACAGAAGTAAACTAACTCGAGTCATTCACTTCAAATCAACAACAACAGGAAAAATATACACATTTAAATGAATATCTATACACAAAAGTCACGTGTGAATTTTAGATTATACATGTTCTCTGGGATTTATTTACCAAGCAGAAACTTAGCATGGAGCTGCATCTTTATTTTCAGTAATGTCCTGGGTTTACCCAGGTTTATGACTGACACGAATGCTGTGAAACAAGGAAGTCATCCGCTATTCCAAGATGACACAAGAAGTTACTCACTACAGCTAAGATTACAGAAGCTTCCAGTCTGCCAAGATTTTGCTCTGACCAATAAGTTTCATAGATTCATGAACTTTAATATTTGAATGGACTCTTTCCTCTCCCTCCAAGTATTTAGCTAAAAAACAGAGCAAAAAAGCAGCTCACATGTACTAGTTTTCTACAGCCAATTCACTGTGATGGTACAGAAATGATTTGTTGACTCCTTGGTTGAGAGAGTATCCCCAGCCTGCCTCTTTTCTATGAGTTATTGCTGGCACATGACAGAAAGGCCATAGCATCAATGTCAATTAACATGAGTATTGTGAGCAAGACACAAGAAGTCATTCGTCTGCTCTACTTTGCGCTGATTAGGCCTAAATTGGAGTACTGTGTCCAGTTCTGGGCACCACATTTCAAGAAAGATGTGGAAAAACCGGAGAAGGTCCAGAGAAGAGCAACAAGAATGATAAAAGGTCTAGAGAACATGACCTATTAAGGAAGACTGAAAGAACTGGGCTTGTTTAGTTTGGAAAGGAGAAGATTGAAAGGGGACATGATAGCAGTTTTCAGGTAGCTAAAAGGGTATTACAAGGAGGAGGGAGAAAAATTGTTCTCCTTGGCCTCTGAGGATAGGACAAGAAGCAATGGGCTTAAACTGCAGCAAGGGAGGTTGGACATTAGGAAAAACTTCCTAATTGTCAGGGTGGTTAAACACTGGAATAAGTGGCTTAGGGAGGTTGTAGAATCTTCATCTCTGAAGATATTTAAGAGCAGGTTAGACAGACATCTATCTGGGATGATCTAGACGGTACTGGGTCCTGCCATGAGGGCAGGGGACTGGACTCGATGACCTCTCGAAGTCCCTTCCAGTTCTATTGCTCTATGATTCTATGATTCAATTGCCACTAAGTTGCCCAACTGTGACAGAGCAAAATCTAGTGATAAGATCACCTCACCCTTACTAGAAAAATGAATCTTTGTCTGTGGATGGTCCAACTAGCCAACTAAGGAAGAGACAGTTCTTTCGAGGCAGGAATGAGTCCACCAGTGCCATCATTGCAAGTGGAATCCCTCTGTTCCTTACATGCATTTTTTTCTCTCTAAAGCCTGAGGTGCCAAATAAAGAAGGACATTGCTTTAAACCTTGTGCAATTCACACCTTCAGCCAGTGCAGGGGAGACGCTGCAGTGCCAGCTGGTGTGAAGCTCTGAAAAGCCTCAGGGGTTAGAGGAAAGCTAAGTTTGAGGATTGTGGGGGCAGCTGTCTCTCCTGCCAGTTAGCAAATGATGCCCTTGTTGAGTTTAAAGCTTCACAGCCAGAATATCAGCAATATATAAAGAAAGAGATTAACCGCACTCCAAGCAATGCCAAGAACAGTCAAATGAGAACACCAAATTCCTTCAATGAACAAAGAAAATTCCTTCTTTCCATTCTAGTACCAAGTAATTACAAGAGCTATGTTCAAACTTCTCCACAGAATATGCCAGATCAGATGATCACTGATAATTTCCTTAATATCCACACTATAAAAATCTTAACTATACATGTGATCATATGCTGAATCCAACCTTCCAGTTGTCTTTCAATCTTAATGACCATTTATTAAGGTATATGTGACTTTAATTGCCTTCTTGCAACTGGGAGCACTGAGTCACTATTACTCCAAACTATTTGCAAGAGATAAAAATAATATCTAGGCAAAAGGATTCCTAATTTATTTCCCCTTCAGATCATTGTGGAAGTTTTCAATGCCACAGGCACAACTGATTTTGACAGCAAATGAATGAAGACATTACAGAGAATGCTTAAGGACAGGATAATTAAAAAGTGCCAGCTCCTGACAGACAACCTGATTTACTGTTGCTCATGTACAATGAGTTGCCTAGAGATAATGCAACCTCTTAAAATCAGGAATAAGGGATCTTCTAGAAAAGGCTTTATTTTCCGAAAGATCCCGTCTAGACTGGCGCTTTTCTCCAGCAAAGCCCCAAGCTGGAAAAAGGCGGCAGCCATGTTCATGCAAATGCCGTGGGGGATATTTAAATCCCCCGCAGCATTTGCAATTCCGACTGGGCTCATTAGCATCCCTTTTCTGGAAAAGGGTGCCAATGTAGACACAGCCAAGATGATTCTTACCAACAACTACAGGACATACCACACTACCACCAACCCTGTACCTTCCCTTGCAACAAACCCCATTGCCAGCTTTGTCCACATATTCACTCTGCTGATACCATTATTGGACCTAACCAAGTGAGTTATAAGATCAAGAACACATATTCCTGCTCATCCAGAAATATAATTTATGCTATCATGTGCCAAAAGTGTCCGTCTCCTATGTACATTGAACAAACGTCTCAGACACTTCGCCAAAGGATTAATGCCCACAAAACAAATATTAGACAAGATCACAAAGAAAAAACAGTTTCTTGCCATTTCAACGAGAAAGGACATTGTCTCAAGGACTTGATTACCTGCATCCTGCTTCAAAGGCCTTTTAAGAATACACTTGAAAGAGAATCCTCTGAACTGTCATTCATGCTCAAATTTGACACTTTACACTTAAGTTTGAATAAAGACTCTAATTACCTTACCCATTACAAAGATAGCTTCCCCAATTATCACCTCTAATATCATTAGCTCACAGACATTTACCTCCCCCCCCCCATCTCCCTCCTGTTCTGAAATTTGATTTGTCCTTTTCATATGTGTTCATTTTTTTTAATTGTATCCTTTGGTATATATGGTTGTGACAATTTTCTTACACTATTTGATCTGAGGAAGTGGGTCTGGCCCATGAAAGCTCATCACCTAATAAACCACCTTGTTAGTCTTTAAAGTGCTACATAGTCCTGTTTTTTGTTTCAGCTACACCAGACTAACACAGCTACAATTCTATCACCAATTTACATAAGTTACTCTTGGCAGCATACCACCCAACGTCAGGGAATTTGTAACCTTGGAGAGTTTTTAAAAAAGAAGCCTCTAGTGGTAAGGTATTTTGAGGTCTCTTGCGGGCCCCCACCTTCTGCACTCAAAGTGCCAGAGTGGGGAAAAGTCTTGACAGGGTCCAACACCAAAATTCCTTAGCAAGATTGAGAGTTTACTTTTAAAACAAAGCTTTTTCAAGTAAAATATTTATGTGTTTGAAAATAATAATCTATGCATTTACAAACCCCTGTTGCCAAACATTGTTTCAGTTATCTTCAACACATGCAAAATTGCAAGCTGAAACGCGCAAAATCATTGAGAGCTGCCTAAGGAACTACTTTTATGACTGTATCAGAAAAGGAACCTAGCCAATTTCAAATTATGCATGCTGTGAAAGTGCTTTTAAAAAGCAAGGAAATTCAAACACATATACATACACATTCAATACAAATCATTAATGCAACACAATACTTATGATTTTAAACCAACTGAAGTTTGGAAATACTAAATTATATGATCCACATTCTGCTTTCTGTTAAACCAATATAAACTCACAGCAATTCCTTTGGAGTTACACCTTTGTAACTCAGCAGAATTTGGCCCATTGTTCTGATGCCAATTATAATTCCACAACACTGCATATAGACACATTGTAATTCCTTAATTAACACTAAACACAGCCACAGGGGGAAAATACTACTTTGTGCTGTGGACCAGTTATAATTGCATTGGGAACCATTACTTTGAATTTCCATTTGAGTGTAAACATTTATGCTCTAATGGTACATTAATAGTTACTTGCATTTAATATGTATTTTCTAGAACAAGGATTAAATCCTTATTTCATGTTAAAGCAGATGCTATTCCAAATAAACAAAATAACAATAAAAAAGCCCACACCAACAGACAAAAAAACTAAACCAATCATCTCTCCCCCTCTCCAAACATAAGCATACAGAATAAGCAAATGTGCTTTTTGTGGTTAGTCAAGCATATTTTAATTACAATTTTGAGCAATTGGAAAAAGGGAAGGGTAGAAAAGAGAGCAGAGTTTATATTTCATTACTTTGGAGCACGATAACAAATGAAGCCTCCATGGAGAGTTTTCAATATTCCATAACAGCTAGAGAAGGATAGGTCCATGGCTGAAAGTAAGTACCAACTGGCTGCAAGAGCCTTTTCCACGGCTTCTGCAGGAAGACCCAATCAGACAGCTACTATAGCAGTACAGACCTCTCCATTTCAGAGCTATCTATTGCAGCGTTGCCAACACTCATGATTTTAATTACAAGTCTCATGACATTTGTTGTATCTCTTGAAATCTCTACTTCTGGAATCAACTAATTAGGCCAGCTTTCATTTAATTTTTTTTCTAGTACTCAGGTTTACAGAGGAAAGCTTGAAGATGTGACCCAAGTGCATTTTCAAGGCTCGGACACCAAAATACAAGATTTTATAATTTTTAAAACTCTCAATTTAAAAGCCAATTTCATGATTTTTGAGTCCTGACTCATTTTTTGAATCCTGGAGTTGGCAACACTACTACAGTAACACTGACGATTCTCCTCCCCTACCAGTTTATTGTAGGGTGCGCGCATTAGCAAGATGCTGGGGAATGTGGGGGAGGAAAGAGAAAGAAAACATGCTTTTGGCTGGTGCTGCCCATAGCCAGTTTCAGGGGCAGGCATAAGCACTCTCTGGATTATAGGAATGTTGGATTTAAGGACAACAGGTAAAATCCTGGCCATGGAATTAAGAGGATTTTTGCCAATGACTTTAGTGGAGCCAGGGTTTTCCCTAGATACACCTTAACTCATTGATTCAGATAGTCACACTGTTAATATATTTTAATTGGATCCCCTAGAGCAGACTAATGATCCATCTTCTGATTTTAAGAGCAGACAAAGCTAGTTGCTTCAAAATCAGGCTCAAGTTTTCACAATGGTACATCTTAACAGAACACAGCTGAATGAGGGATGTCAGAAAAAATGTGGCAGAGATTTTGTCTTTTGTTCATCTCCCTACCTGAATGTCACTCAGGGGCAGCCTGTGCATATAGGCAGACTCGGCAGTCGCCTAGGGTGCCGCGTTAAATGGGGCTCCCAATGATGACGCACTGCCATTGAGGGCTTTGGATGCGGGGGCGCCGACGGCGCATTCTGCCTAGGGCTCCAGTTGCTGGCAGCTCGTCTCGGGCCACCCCGATGTCACTGCTGAGTCACTAACAAAAGACCTCAGAATGGTGATAACTGTTCTCTCCTTTTTCTTCTAGCATGTGCATCCTGTCAGCCAGAATAGCCCTCCAAGCTCCCTTAATGTGTTTTTGCTCACAGTATGGCATGAGAACAGCAGCAACAATGTCATGTCACAATGGATTGCCAAACTAACAAGTATAGGATGCTACAAGATAAAGGGGGCAGATATTATAAATTTCTTTATGGCCTGGTGTATTGTTAAGTAGTAACTCAAATATCTCATGCTTCAGTCACTGGGGAAGGGTAAACGGTTTACAGCAGTGTTTCTTAAACTTTTTAAGACAAAGGAACACCAAACAATTTTTTTTATGAGGAACACCAAGGATTTTTCGTTGTTGTTGAGCAAAAAAAAAAAAAAAAAAAAAAGTCAGGGGGGAAACGGGTCGGGGGGAAGTTATTGAGGAAAAAAGGTCGCCTGCCCCTTTAAGGGTGGCCATCTTGAATTCTGTTGTTCTTTGTGGCACACCTCTGACTGCCTTGTGGCACACCATGGAACACAGTTTAAGAAACACTGATTTATAGCAATAAAACAGCTTATCATTTACACATCCACTGTGCAAGCACTGAGTATGTTACAACGCTCCTGAGTGACAAATGTGTACCACTGTATTCATTTCATAGATTAGAAAATTGATGCAGAAAGCTTAAATGATTTGCTAAAGGCTACTAGTTGTGTGACAACGAGTAGAGTGTCAAGTATGAACTCGAAGTTTTCCTATTTCCAACCCTATGTTCACTTCCCAGAGCAGGTACTGCCTGTGAGGTCATATCATTATCCTGCATAAACTGAATTATTAAAAAAATATATTCCTGGTTCTGCTTTTGCACAGTGGTTAGTCAGTCAGTCATGTGTTTACAGTTGATAGCCACTAGATCAGCATTTTCATCTGCCAACATTTACCTTTCATTGTCTCTGTTGTAAGGAAGTTCACTTTGTTACTTACATTTGTGATTTATACCCACAGTTCCCAATAAGAGTTGCAGATGCATTGAATTAAGCTATATCAAAAGATAGGAACTGTTCCTCCCAACAACAGCTTATCAGAAACAATCTTAAGAAACTAGGAAATCCTTAAAATACTGCAGCCATGCATGCATTTATGCTAATTCCTTCATTCATTCCATCCCCTCGGCACCTGAACATACTATAATGTTTCACTGCCATCTATTGGCTGGAATGTACCTGCATATTGACTGAGCTAGGTGGACATTCACCTTTAGCCCAAGTGGTAGAGAACATTGGTTTTGATTGAAGAGTTGAAAGTTCTATTCCCTATGCCAATATAGACGATTCAGGTGAAAACTGCAGTACGTAAAAATTCAACCAATGCAGCCATAAATCAAAACATACAATTATCTTGTTGCTTGTATAGGTTGTCACCTCCTGAGCTGCAATATTAATCACGTGGAGAAACATAGCAGAAAGCAGCAAAAGGAGTGGCGTTCTGAATTCTACAGCCCACTTAGGACATTGCTAAGAGATCTTAATATTTATTTAGTGTAAGATTATAGGACATTAGTGACCTTTCACTCACGATTGCTCTGGTGGTCCATTTCCAGAACTAGGCAAGTTTGCTTTTTTCTGAACAGTGATTATACAAGAGGCTGCCAGGCCATTGGATCCAGCCTGCAGCTGCCTCACTGAAACCCTTAGGCAGAGAACAGATCATGCTGTAAACAGCTAGCTGCTTTCTGCTCTGGATAGTTGGGGAGGGAGGAGTGAGACTTTGCATGCTGTTCCCGTACCTCTCCCGCAGCAAAACCTGTTTCTGGCCAACCCGAGCTGAAAAATTTTGCTGGAGGGCATGGGCAGCATGAAAATACTTCTTCCTCCCATCCTCCCATGCCAAGAATAGAGCCATGTGGAGCAACCTGCAGCAGACAATCTGCCTCATATTTCTGCAGGGTTGTTGGCTGGGAGATGCCTAGGTAAGTGCCTCCCAGCCAGAGCCTGCCTTTGGCACCCCCACCCTCTCTCCCCTCTGACTACCTGCCCTAGGTCACCACCCAAACCCTATGTATCTCTTTTCCCCCCTTCTCCCAGATCAGAACTCCCTCCCTGATTCTGAACCGCCTCCTACATTCCTCCCCCAGGCCAGAATCCTCTCCTACATTCATACCCCATTCTGTTGCCCCAGGTCACCACCCAAATCCTCTGCACCCCATTCATCCAGGTCACAACTCCCTCCCAGGCCTTGCCCCTCCCCCCAAGCCTGTGCCCCAGATCACAGCCCCCTCCTTCACCCAAACTCTTTTTCAGACCCCACACCTTTTCCTGCACCCCAGTCACCTATCCCAAACTCTCTATTGCACCCTACATCCATCCCAGACTCCACAACCCCTCCACTGAAGTGCGGCACTTGACCACTTGCCAAAATATTGGAGCGGTTCCCCCATTAAAAATTATTGCCCACCCACAGATTATACAATATAATAATAATGCTTCACAATTCTATTGCTAAAACTAAAAACTACAGAATTTGTAGGAAAAATAAGTACAGGTACAGGACACTCGCAACGTCACCCATAGTATCACTCTCCACAAAGAATCCCTCAAGAGGTGTATATGTGTTAACACAATTGATTTTTTAATATTTATTATCATTAAGCTTCAGAAATCCAGTCTGATGAACAGGGAAGTTCATATCTCTTGGAGTTGTTTTTTAGTCAACCCATCTGCTGATTTAGGAACATTAGGCTGCATTTAGAAGATGATCTTTGTAAACACATGGCTGGAAACCGGTTAGTACTGTAAGTGGGTTTTAATAATAAACACATGCTAGAGACATGCTGAAGACAGTGGAACTGTGTGATTGTAATTGAGAAACAATTTGGCTACTTGTGTTGATTCTTTAAATTGCTCCAATGTTTATATATTTTTTTTAATAATCAATTAAAACACCAATTAAGTTCTATGAAATTGCATAATTGAGATAAAACAGATGTATGCTACTAAATACCAGAATTCTAACCACCACCCAAAGAAACTTATATTCCAGATGCACATTAGAAACTTAACTTTCTGGCAAAGGAACAATCCAAAACTCTCTATCCAAGTGGCAAAAACACTCTGCCATTTATTATGACCTTTTGTTTCTGGGTTAAGCTCTGCTAGGGCAGGGATTCTCACACTGCAGGCTCTGACCCTCAGGGGGTCATGAGGTTATTATGTGGAAGTTTGTGTCTGTCAGGCCCCACCTACAAATCCTGCTTCACCTCCAGAATTTGTAATAGTGTTACAAATAAACATGTTTTTAATTTATAAGGGAGGGGGTGGTTGCACTCAAAGGCTTGCTGTATGAAAGGGGTCAACAATACAAAAGTTTGAGAACACCTGTGCAAGGTTGTCTGTAATGTGATTCATTTCACTCCCAAAAGTGATGCTTTAAAATAATTTTCCTTTGTATTCCTCTCTCTACCTGAGAGATCTTAGCCACTTTGTTCTTCTGTTCTATCTTCTTGCTCACTGCCTGAGTGCTACATTTATCCCAGTTACACATTGATGGCACAGAATTAACCCATTAACACTTCTGACAAATGTAATTAGGAGAGAAACAGCAAAAATGTCTGACGTTCCTGATTACAGGCAGTCCCCGGGTTACGTACAAGATAGGGACTATAGGTTTGTTCTTAAGTTTAATCTGTATGTAAGTCGGAACTGGCGTCCAGATTCAGCCGCTGCTGAAACTGATCAGTTTCAACAGTGGCTGAATCTGGACGCCAGTTCTGACTTACATACAGATTCAACTTAAGAACCCCAGGCATCCCCAAGTCAGCCGCTGCTGAAACTGATCAGCAGCTGATTCCAGGAAGCCCCGGGCAGGGGCTTCCTGTAGTCAGCCACTGGTCAGTTTCAGCAGCGGCTGACTTGGGGACGCCTGGGGCAGAGCAGCTGGGGTGCTGCTGGGTTGGTCCAGTAGTGCCGCCGCTGGACCAACCCAGCAGCACCCAAGCTGCTCTGCCCCAGGCGTCCTGATTCAGCCGCTGCTGAAACTGACCAGCAGTGGCTGAATCAGGACGCCTGGGGCAGAGCAGCTGGGGTGCTGCCTGGTTGGTCCCGTAGTGCCCAGAGCGGCGCTACGGGACCAACCGGCAGCGCCCCAGCTGCTGTACCACAGGCGCCCGGAGCAAAGCCGCGGAGCACGGGGGCAGTGCGACAGCCCAGACGCGCCATGGCTGTCCTGCTGCCCTCGGGCTCCGCGGCTTTGCTCTGCTTTGCTCCCCGTCCCCCTGGTCTACAGACCAGGGGGACGGGGAGCAAAGCGGTGGAACACGCGGCCCGCGGCTGTGCTCTGCTTTGCTCCCCGTCCCCCTGAAAGGGGGGGCCCGCTGCCCGCGTATTCCGCCGCTTTGCTTCCTCTCCCTGGTCTGCTGGAGACCAGGGAGAGGGCCCCGTCGGATCCGTGTAACTCGGGGACTGCCTATATTGTAATTCATCAGCGGAAAGGAAACTGTAGGGGCTCGTCTACACTGGCCCCTTTTCCGGAAGGGGCATGTTAATTTCAACTATCGTAGTAGGGAAATCCGCGGGGGATTTAAATATTCCCCGTGGCATTTACATAAAAATGTCCGCCGCTTTTTTCCGGCTTTTAGAAAAGCCGGAAAAGAGCGTCTACACTGGCCCCGATCCTCCGGAAAAAGCGCCCTTTTCTGGAGGCTCTTATTCCTTCCTTCAAAGTAGGAATAAGAGCCTCCGGAAAAGGGCGCTTTTTCCGGAGGATCGGGGCCAGTGTAGACGCTCTTTTCCGGCTTTTCTAAAAGCCGGAAAAAAGTGGCGGACATTTTTATTTAAATGCCGCGGGGGATATTCAAATCCCCCGCGGATTTCCCTACTACGATAGTTGAAATTAACATGCCCCTTCCGGAAAAGGGGCCAGTGTAGACGTAGCCTAGGTGATTAGTCCTGACCTTGGCAATGGGTGTCAGTATAGACAAGAGCATTCGGGAGTAAGTGTCCTGCTGGTTGCTTAAGCTGAACATCAAAGAGCTGTGCTGACCTCAAAACAGTCATTCAAGCTCTGAAAAGAGCAGCAGGACAAAGCAAATTTGTTAGACGTGCTTCAATATTATCATCATGTACTTCATGGTTATGCATGTCATAGCAACAGATAGGCTGGGAGCTAAACAAACAAAAAGGGGCCAGTGTACAAGAACAAAGAAGCACAAAAATTATCAAGGATAACAAAGAGGCACAAGGGAGATATAAAACAGCATGTGTTGTACAGCAGAAGCAGGAATGAGAAGATTACTGAATGAGTATACATAAGGACAATAGACAGGCAGTAACAGCAGCTTGGACAAAAGGTTCCATACATTTTATTTCAAACATGTAAGAAACAAGAGGTCAGTGGAGGCAATGAAGTTTCTCAGGGATGGAAGATAATTTAATTGAATAGGTAGATGCTGATAAATTAATTTTGTGTCTCAGTGCCCATTGAAAGAAGATTTATGTGGTGAAGGGGACAAGAAGAAATTGTCTCTGTTCTTTCTGGTTTGCTCATAATTAAGTATAGACACCTAGGCCTCCATCCTAAAGACCTACTCACATAGTTATCATGACCCATGGCAACAGACCCACTGATGTTAATGGTAGCACTCACAGCACCTAAACTGAAGCATGTGCATAAGTCTTTATAAGAGTAGGGTCTTAGGATATACATATTTCTTAGAACTAGACTGCTAGAAAATATCACCACTAATACTATACATAACTATGTTGTTTTCTTCGTAGTTATCTATGCTGAGTCTGCATCTGTCTGCCCTGTACCTTCCGAGGAAAAAACATAGTTCTTAATTATTAGAAACTTTTGTCTTTCCCACTGGAAATTTGGGACCTTACCCCAAACCAACTGAAGTCACTGGAAAGACTCTAAGGGCTTTGGATTCATCTCTTAAACCTACAACCCCTCCATAAAACCAACTTAAATTTCATTTGCAGTTTCACCACAACTGGTTGTATTTTGTCAATAGCAGAATTAACAACCATTGCACATGAATCACACTACAATGAATGGCTGAAATATTGAAAGCTAACGCATACACCTCTTCAGGGACTGTTTGTGGAGGGCGATCTTGTGGGCGAAACTCAAAAAGTATTCTGTATTTATTTCCCCCAAAATTCTCTACCCTGAACCTATCAGCTCTTTCCTACTAGCTTTTTAATGCTGTTCTGATCTCAAAACAGATATTCAAGCTCTGAAAAGAGCAGCAGCATCAAGCAAATTTATTAGAAGTGCTTCAGTATTATCATCACGTACTCATGGTTATGTATGTCACAACAACAAATAGGCTGGGAGCTAACCAAATAAAAAGGAAGGGGCCAGTGTACAAGAACAAAAAAGCAGAAAAATTATCAAGGGTAACAAAGAGGTACATGGGAGAGATAAAACAGCAGAGGAATGAGAAGATTACTGAATGAGTATACGGAATAACAAAACATCGAACAGTATACTGTTGGCACTGTGCACCAGTTAGGATACCAGCCGGTAAGGCAATCAACACTTCAAAATTATGTTAGCCAACCGTTGAGATAATTTCCCAAATTAACCTAACTATATTTCCCTAAAAGTTTTGGGTGTCCACTCAAAATATTTGATACTTATGATATATAATGAAGTTAGTGTACAAAACTTTTTTCTTTTGGAATCTGCCTAAAACAGACCCATTGGTCACATTTAAAGCTTTAGTATAGTTACTATCTGCACTACAAACTAGAGCTGTATTGTGACTGAGTTAGGGAAAAGAGTAGTATCATCAGATCCTCTGACACAGTTGTATTTATAGTGTAGACAAGCGGTCACTTGTAAACTACCAACTAATCTAGGTTATTTCTGCATGGAATATTATTTTCCTTTATTTATTCTCTCTACCATTTATATTAACAATTCCCTCTAAACTATTTAACTTGTATCACATGAATCATTCATGTCACTTGGAGAAAAAAGAACGATGCTTCCATATCTCCAGATTTAAATGGGAAAACTGTCTTTGGCTAGTCTTATATTCATTGCTCCTCCCTCTAATAGTAAATGTCACAATCATTATTGCATGTGCCTTCAGTCTCCTTTACCATAAATCACATTTTTTTTTCTTTCTAAGCTGCTAAACCCACAGCTGGAAACAAAGCCTACTTAATATTGGCCAATGAGATAAGATGCTTTTATTAAATTTGTCAAGGCTTGCAAATACACTTCACTACATTATACTCACCCTGCAGCACACAGCTCATCTCTAGTTGCACACATTACGTAAGTGGGTAAAGAATGACACAGCCTGCTCCCTTGTAGGGCAAAGTTTCTTCGTCACCTGAGAATAAGGATGTGAGACATCCATAAATGCTGCTATAATCCTAATATAGGGGAAAGATACAAAGGAAATAGACATTTCTAGCACTTCTGATTGTGAAGCCAATCATGGATGGCTATGCTTTTGTTCTGTTGAACCTCCAGCCAAGTGCAGTGAGAATTAAAATTAACAAAAGCTGTGAGATTCCACCATTTGTTTTAATAGAATTCTGACTTTGAAATCTAAGGTCAACTAAATGCCAACATTTCCCTGCTTATTTACTGTCTCAGACATCCAGCTAAAAATCCTGATGCTATTTTCATTTCAAAGGACATGGCAGAAATATAGACTGTGGGTTTTGAAAATTCAGATAAAGGCATGATAAGCATTATCACAACATAAAACAATTAAGACATTTACTACTGGTCTTCATAATGTAGTGGGGTAAAAAGTATTAGGAAATGCAACCATAATTAACATTAACATCCCTACTTATTATGTACAAATCATTGCATACATCCAATTTAGAACAAAATCTGCTTGTGACACTCCTAGTTTTCATCTTCTTAGGATTTAGTTGCAATGGAAGCAACTTTTTGCTACATACTGGTTTGCAGTGTTGCAGCTGTGCTGGTCCAAGATATGAGGCAGACAAGGTGGAAGAGGTAAATACCTTTTATTACCAACTAGTTGGTCCAATAAAAGATATTGCCTCACCTTCCTTGTTTCTGCTATATACTTGGCATATACACCTCTGAACTAGATTTCAAAAAACACACCCCTAGCTTCAAACACCTTCAAACCTCACCCTTGTAGCTATACATACACTTCTGCATATTCACTTTCTATTCCAATGTTATTTTTATTCGGATTCACTTTTTTTGGAAAAGCAAAATAATATCAATGATTTTACCTTCTAATTTCAATATATTAAATAGAGTCACAGAGTAAAATCCAGGCCAAACTGAAATCAATGAAATTTTGCCATTGAGTTTAATGGGGCACGATTTCACCCACAGATTCTAAGAGCAGAAGGGACCATTGTGATCATATAGTCTGACCTCCTGCATAACACAAGCCTCACACAATAATTTCTGCATCAAGCCCATAGAATACCTTTTAGAAGCATAGCCAGACTTGAAGACATCTAGTGATTGAGAATCCAACATATCCCTAGGTAAGTTGTTCCAATGGTTAGTTATACCAATTATTAAGAATATGCACCTTATTTCTAGTCTGAATTTATCTAGCTTCAACTTCCAGCCATGGAATCTCATGCCTTTGTCCGCTACATATAACATCACCAGTAATTGTTCTCTTTTTTTAATTGTAACATTGCTGAAAAATCTTACACAGACGCATAGGCATGGGAAGTAAGGGTAGCACAACCCCCAGGTTTTGCAGCCAGCTTCCTCACGCCCTGAATATGGCACAGCTGTGGACTCATTGCCAAAATCACCAGCTCTGGGTCCTAGTCTTTGGGCGGCCCCACTGGCTTTGCCACTGTCTGTTGGCCTTTCAGGCTGTTGCCCACCCTCCCTGGCTCAGGACCTGCAGTCTGCCAGGCAAATAATCACTCGTTTTTAACAGAGTTATTTACTGTTCAACAAAGCTAATCAAACCTAAAATATTTTTCTAATTAAAATTAGAAACTGTTTATTAACCTATTTTTCAACACAAATCTTTCCTGACAAATTCAAAGCGTTTATACTCACATCATTTAATTCGTAAAATTACACTGTCTTACTGAAGGGAAACAGAATTAACACAAGAGAAACTCTCTGTTTACAAAACTTGAAAGCCAGCCAGGACTCCATGGGTATGTCTACACAGCAGGGCGTTAAGTCGAATTAAGATACGCAACTTCAACTATGTCAATTGCGTAGCTAAAGTCAAAATAACTTAATTCGGCTTTGACCTATTGGAATCCATTCCGGTCAACCTAACCACACTGCAGAAAGTGCAAAATTTTTCACAGCCCTGAGCAAGGTGGCTAGATCAATTTAATTTCTGAATGTAAAGCAGGCCTTAGAGTAGAACAGAATACCAAACTACACATAGCAGTCAAAAACTATATTGTTGCCATGCAAGGAAACTGTAAAAGTAGTTCTGTAAGGCTGAATTTTAACTGATTGGGATTTGTTATGTGATTTAGAAAGATTTTTTATTCCATTGCCAGAAGAGGTCAGAGTCATCATCTAGGCTGGACTCCTTATATGACACAGGTCATGGAATGTCACCAAAATCACTCTTGGAATAGATTTTAATATATATAAGTCCGATTTTGAATTTAGTGATGGAGAATTCCCTGACAAGCCATGGTAAATTGCTCCATATGGTTAATTACCCTCACTGGGAGAAATTATATGTTTCTTCTGATCTGAATTTGTCCAGCTTCATCTTTCAGCCACTGGATTATGTCAGACTGTTTTCACTACGGGCAGTCCCCGGGTTATGTAGAAGATAGGGACTGTAGGTTTGTTCTTAAGTTGAATCTGTATGTAAGCTGGAACTGGCATCCAGATTCAGCCGCTGCTGAAACTGACCAGCGGCTGACTACAGGAAGCCCGAGGCAGAGTTGCTCTGCCCCGGGCTTCCTGGAATCAGCCGCTGATCAGTTTCAACAGGCTGAATCTGGACGCCAGTTCTTACATACAGATTCAACTTAAGAACCCCAGGCATCCCCAAGTCAGCTGCTGCTGAAACTGATCAGCGGCTGATTCCAGGAAGCCCGGGGCAGAGCAACTCTGCCTCGGGCTTCCTGTAGTCAGCGCTGGTCAGTTTCAGCAGTGGCTGACTTGGGGACGCCTGGGGCAGAGCAGCTTGGGTGCTGCTGGGTTGCTCCAGTAGCGCCGCTCCTCGGCGCTACTGGACCAACCCAGCAGCACCCAAGCTGCTCTGCCCCAGGCGTGCTGATTCAGTCACTGCTGAAACTGACCAGCAGTGGCTGAATCAGGACGCCTGGGGCAGAGCAGCTGGGGTGCTGCCGGATTGGTCCAGTAGCGCCCAGAGCGGCGCTACAGGACCAACCGGCAGCGCCCCTGCTGCTGTACCACATGCGTCCAGAGCAAAGCCGCGGAGCATGGGGGCAGCGGGACAGCCCAGACGCACCGCAGCTGTCCTGCTGCCCGCGTGCTCCGCGGCTTTGCTCCCCGTCTCCCTGGTCTGTTGGTCTCCAGGAGACCAGGGAGACGGGCAGCAAACCCCGTTCGTAACTGCGGATCCCACGTAAGTCGGATCCGCGTAACTCGGGGACGGCCTGTATTCACTATTTTTCCACAGGCAGGTGTTTATCGACAGCAATCAAGTCACCTGCTAACTTTCATTTTGTTAAACTAAACAAAAGGAGCTCCTTGTCTTTCTCACTATAAGGCATGTTTTCTATCCTTTAATCATTCTCAAGGGTTTGCTTTGAACTCTCTCCAATTTATCAACAGCCTTCTTGAATAGTTGGCCCCAAAGCTGGACATAGTGTTCCAGCTGCAGTCACGCCAGCGACAAACACAGAGGTGAAAGATCTTTCCACTTTTATTCGAGACCGTAACCCAGGATCACATTAGTTATTTTGGTCACAGTGAAAACTCATGTGCAGCCGATTATCCACCCTGACACAAAAATCTTTTTCAGAGTCACTGCTTCCCAGGATAGAGTTCTCCCACTCTGTGGCTATGTCTACACTGCACCCATTTTGTGCAAGGAATATGCAAATAAGGCTAATCATGGAATATCGTTGAATCTCATTTGCATAATTAACGAGGCTCCGTTTTTGCACAAGAGACTTTTGCGCAAAAAGGAGCTGTCTACACTGCTCCTTTTTGCACAAAAAACCCCTCTTGCTCAAAAACTGAGTCTAATTAATTATGTAGATTGCAATCTGGAAGAGCCGGGTTCGGGCAATCTGCGCATGCGCAGTACCATCTGTGCATGTGCAGATCGCCAGACAGCATGGCTGGCGAGCGGAGCTCAGCGCAGTTCAGCAAGCCCTGCAAATGAGGCATGGTGATATTCCACGCTTAGCCTCATTTGCATATGTTTTTGCTCAAGAGGCTATAGTGTAGACCCATTACACTGTAAGTATGTAATAAGTATGACCTATAACTTTTGTTCCTAAATGTATATATTCAGATATATTAAATACATATTGTTGGCTGGCACCCAGTTTACCAAGCAATCCAGACCACTCTGAATGGGTAACCTGTCTTCTTCATTATTTACTTTTTCCCCCGATTTGTTTTGGTCATCTGCAAACTCTCTCAGTGATTATTTTGTTTTATTTTATTTTATTTGTTTTAGCTCATTGATAAAAATTGCACAGAGCTGAGGCCCAATCCCAACCAAATCCCAATGGAAATATATCTGTTTGATAATGAGCCCCTGTTTATAATTACATTCTGAAACTTATCGAGTTAGCATGTTTTTTATTCATTTAATATCAATCATTCTAAACTTTTTAATCAAAATATCAAACACCTCACAGAAGTCCAATTATAATATGTCTACCTTTATCAAATATATAATCTCATTAAAAAAGATATCAAGTCTATTTGACAGAATTTATTTTGCATAAATCCATGTTTATTAGCACTGGTTATATTACCTCTCTTCAATTCTTTATTCATCTAGTCCCAGATCAACTGCTTCATTATCTTGCCTGGGATCAATATCAGGCTGACAGATTTATAATTAAAAATGTAAACGGCATGATCCAGGTAAAGACTGATGCAACACTAGCTTTCTTCCAGTCTACTGTAACTCCCTCAGTGCTCCAAGACTTATTGAAAATTAGCATTAATTGTTCAGTGAACTCCTCTGCCAGCTCTTTCAAAACTCTTTTTGCAAGACCTGCTGATTTACAAATGTCTATCAAGAGAAGCTTTGTTTAATGATCTCCAGAGATGTCAGTGGAATGGAAAGAGCATGATCACTGAATCCATGGGTGGTGAGTTCTATAGGCCCGAAGTGCTCATCCACCAGGAATATTCCTGGCTTAGAGCTTAGCTCCAGAAAAATGTGGAACCTGATCTCTTTTCCTGGCCCCACCTCTCACCCCCACACAAATCCCCCAGCCTGCCAGCAGCCCCCTGGCAAATTAAATATGCCTAGGGGTTCCTACCACCAACATGCTAGAGCAGCTTCCAGCATGTCCCTGAAGCCCCGAGCACTCCTCTGGCCAATAGGAAGTTGCAGGGAGAGGTGCCTGCAGGCAGCAGAGCACAGAGATCCTCCCCTCATCCCACCTCTCTCCTCCACCTAGGAGCTGCTGACAGAGGGGTTGCCAAGGTGTCATATCTCTTCCCCTTGAAATTTACCCCCTTCCAAGCCTGCACCCACTCCCAAATCCAGACTCCCTCACGCACTCCTCACCCCCTCTTCAGCCCCCAAACTATCTCCCAGAACCTGCACCCCAATTCCCTGCCATAGCGCAGAGCCTGCAACCAGTACCCAAACTCAATCCCAAAGCCTAAACCCAGACACCCTCCTGCACTGAACATCCCTACCAGAGCCTGCACCTCAGCCCCTATCCCCAGCCTAAAGCTTGCAGCCAGTACCCAAACTAAATCCAAGAGCTTGCACCCTAGACTCCCTCCCTCACCCCTCCTGCACCTGAACTCCTTCTCAGAGCCTGCATCCCCTCCTCACATTGGCTTTCTTTTGTTCCTAATGTATTTACAAAGACACTCTTTTATGTCCTGAATTGTGCTGGTCCCAGAGTTCTTCCTTCTGCTTCCTTTATAAGTTTTCTACAGTTCCTAGCTTCTGGTATATGCAGTATTATCAGTGTCCCTTTTCTTTTAATTGTTATGTTTTTAAAACTATCTTCACTTTCCTTCCAAACTAGGCCAGTTTTTAAACAAGCACAGCCTTCTTTGGCTGTGGGATTGTATCTTTTGGGGCATATAATAATGTAAAAAACCCCTTCCTCCTAACTGATGTGTGTCTAAATTCTTTTCAGCTTTGTGAAACTGGCCCTACTAAAGCACTACATATATATTCTCCTGGTTTAGACTTTATTTTATTTACACATTGTAAATATGATGAAGTCTTGACCACTTGTACTAAGCTACCAAGAACTTTTAGGAGCTTCAGGGGGTAGCCGAGTAGATCTGTAATCAGTTCTTTATGGATTTAGGAAGCCATCTGTAATATTCAGAAATTCCAAGCATGTTTTAATACTGGAAGCATGAGACCTCCAAAATGCATCATTCAAACTGAGCTATTTTTTAATGGTTAGGTACTTACCAGAAATCAATTGTACAAAATAACATGGCACAGTAAGAGAAAATAAAGGCACTTGAATGATGCACTTATTAGCAAGTCACTAAGTAGTAGAGATTCTGTCTGGCTACTATTATATCGTGTAAAGATTTGGCCTCACTTATAAAATAGTGGTCATTAAAAGCTATTGTGTTATTGTGAAAGAAAAAGGAACACTTTTATAGGTAATCACACTCTGAAAGAAAAAGGAACACTTTTATAGGTAATCACACTCTTTAGACTTCTACAAAAAAGATACTTGTCTCACCAGTGCCATTAGCTCACTTGCAGAAGTGTATCAAAATTACTGAAAAATATGTGTAGGATGGTGATGGTGCAGGTTGTTGTGAAGAGATCTGAAGAGGGTTAAGGGGCTACATATCACAGCTATGGCTGACAATGAGTGGGGGTGGAAGGAAGGATGGTGCTGCAGCTTAGATATACCTCCCAAAGCTCTACTTATAGAAGCAGTGTAGGGCAGTAGCACTGGATTCAGAAAACAGGGGTTCCATTCCTGGCACTGCCACCAACCTGCTTAGTGACCATAGGCCAATCACTTCTCTCTCTCTGCCTCTGTTTACCCTCCAAGTCTTGTCCTCGTGTAATTGGAACATAAGCTCTTTCAAGGGACTGGCTTAGTGCTGTGCAAACTAGGACTGTAAGCAACTAGTGAAAGTGAATACTTGACTAGTTGTTCCCCTCTCTGCCTGCTGCCTCTGTATGGGTATGTCTACACTACAAAGTTAATTCGAACTAACAGCTGCTAGTTCGAATTAACTTTGATAGGCGCTACACATACAAACCGCTAGTTCTAACTTAATTCGAACAAGTGGAACGCTTAATTCGAACTAGGTAAACCTCATTCCACGAGGACCAACGCCTAGTTCGAATTAAGTAGTTCGAATTAAGGGCTGTGTAGCCACTTAATTCGAACTAGTGGGAGGCTAGCCCTCCCCAGCTTTCCCTGGTGGCCAATCTGGGCACCACCAGGGAAACTCTTCTGCCCCCCTCCCGGCCCCAGAGCCCTTAAAGGGGCACGGGCTGGCTACGGTGGCCGTGCCAGGTGCAAGCCTGCCAGTACCCAGCCAGCAGACCCTGCACCTGGCACGGCTCGAGCCAGCCACTCGCTGCTACCCAGCCCTCTGCCTCTTCCCGGGACCAGGCTGGCGGCTCCTGGGAGCCTGCCCAGGTACGCAAGAGGCGCCCGCCTGGACTAGTGCAGACATCGTGGACCTCATCCACGACCTCCGCACTAGGCACAGGAAAGTGGCCGTCTAGGGCAGGATAGCTGCCAGCCTAGCCACCCAGGAGCAGGTTGGCATGAAAATCAAGGTGGTCCACTGAGACCCCCGACCCTGAGCCCTGAGCTTAGAATGGCAGTACTGGGTCAGACCAAAGGTCCATCTAGCCCAGTAGCCTGCTTGTCGACAGCGGCCAACCCTAGGTACCCTGGAGGGGATGGACCGAAGACAATGACCAAGCCATTTGTCTCGTGCCATCCATCTCCAGCCTTCCACAAACAGAGGCCAGGGACACCATTTCTACCCCCTGGCTAATAGCACTCCATGGACCCAACTTCCATGATTTTATCTCATTTCTCTTTAAACTCTGTTCTAGTTCTAGCCTTCACAGCCTCCTGAAGCAAGGAGTTCCACAGGTTGACTATTTGCTTTGTGAAGAAGAACTTTCTGTTGTTAGTTTGAAGCCTGCTACCTATTCATTTCATTTGGTGTCCTCTAGTCCTTCTATTATGGGAACTAATGAAGAACTTTTCTTTATTCACCCTCTCCACACCACTCATGCTTTTATAGACCTCTATCATATCCCCCCTCAGTCTCTTCTTTTCTAAGCTGAAAAGTTCCAGTCTCTTTAGCCTCTCTTCATATGGGACCTGTTCCAAACCCCTGATCATTTTAGTTGCCCTCCTCTCTCCCACCTCCTTTTCCCAGTCTCCCCGAGTTTTGTTCAATAAAGAGAGTTTCTATTTTTGAACACACGTGTCCTTTATTTTGTACATCAGGAAGGGGGGTTAGGGAAGGGTAAGTGGAAGGAGGTGAGGGAGGAATGGGGTACAAGCCCCCGATGGGGAGGACTGGGGTGGCTTTGCGGGCTCCTCGGGGTGGAAGCTCTCCTGAAGCCCCTTGATTGACTCCCTTCCGGATGGCAGCCTGCTGTGCTGTGATGTGCCGAGTGTGGGCAATCAGGGCACTCCAAGCCAGGACTGCTTTGCAAGCGGGGAACCCCTGAGAACTGTCTGTCCGGGGTGGGGGTTGGGTCCCTTTAAGCACAGCCCTCGGCTAGCCTGAGACAGCAGCTCCACGCTCTAAGTCCTAATCTGATGCCCTGCCGGCACTGCTTCCGGCCATCCTTAACCTTGGTTCAGGGTCCACTCAGTGTGGACATGCTAGTTGGAATTAGCAAAACACTAATTTGAACTAATTTTTAAGTCTAGATGCGCTAATTCAAATTAGCTTAGTTAGTTCGAATTAGTGGGGGGTAATGTAGTCATCCGCAGTTGCAAATGAAGCCCGGGATTTGAATTTCCCGGGCTTCATTTGCATGAAGCCAGCCAGCGCCATTTTTAAATGCCGGCTAGTTCGGACTCCGTGCCGTGCGGCTACATGCGGCACGGACTAGCTAGTTCGGATTAGGCTTCTACGAGGCGTACAGCTAGTTCGGATTAGAAGCCTAATCCGAACTAGCTAGTCCGTGCCGCGTGTAGCCGTGCGGCACGGAGTCCGAACTAGCCGGCATTTAAAAATGGCGCCGGTCGGCTTCATGCAAATGAAGCCCAGGAAATTCAAATCCCGGGCTTCATTTGCAACTGCGGATGACTACATTACCCCCGCTAGTTCGAACTAGCGGGGTAGTGTAGACATACCCTCAGAGGCAGTAAGGCGGGGTGGTGGTGGTGGAAGCAGGAGCCAGTGCTGGGGGAAGCCAGTTCCCCCCAGCAGTGTCTCTGCAGTGCAAGGGAGACAGAGTTGCAGTGGTCCTTGGCGCGGCACGATCCAGTACTCTTGAGTCCCGGATTGCGCTGCTCCTGGAAGCCAACCCCACTGCAGCTCTGCACTTTAAATGTAGCAAGACCCCGCCAGGAGCAACCTCTCACCCATATCAAGTTATCAGTGAACTGATACTTAACATCCCAAGTTCAAACACCTTCCATGCTGTGCAACAGGGCACTGAATAGGGCCTGGAGGCACTAACATAATTAGAACACTAAGGGCACGTCTGCACTGTGGAGAAGATCTGTAAATGCTATCAGCTTCCTTTTATCTCCTGCAAATGTAAACAAACTTGTTTGTCTTATAGTTGTCTGAACCAGAAATAGGACTGAGTGGACTTGTAGATTCTAAAGTTTTACATTGTTTTATTTGTAATATAGTAACATGTCTACATTTGTAAGTTGTACTTTCACGATAGACATTGCACTACAGTACCTGTATGAGGTAAACGGAAAAATATTACTTTTATTTTTTATAGTGCGAATAATAATATAAACTACGCACTGTACACTATATATCCTATGTTGTCACTGAAGTCCATATATTTGTAAATGTAGAAAAATATCTACTAATTGGAATGTATTGCATATTTGTGGTCTATTGTTTAACAGCGTGATTCAAACGGTGATTAATCGTGATACTTTTTTTTGAGTTAATTGTGAGAGTCAACTGTGATTGACAGCCCTAGTTAGTACTATTACATAAAGCTCTGGTGGCACTTTACTATGTGCAGTTCTGGTCTCCCAGGCTTAAGAAAGGTGATGTCAAACTGGAACAGGTACAGAGAAGAGCTTTTAGGATGGTACAAGGAATGGAAAAGCTACCTTATGAGAGGAGATGCAAAGAGTTTGGCTTGTTACGCATAACGAAAAAAGTCCGAGGGAGAGGATTGTTCTCTGTAAATACATCAGAGGAATAAATAGCTGGGAGAGAGAAGAACTATTTAAGTTTTAAGAGCAGATGTGAAAACAAGAACAAATGGATATAAACTGGCCATCAATAAGTTTGGGTTTGAAATTAGGTACAGGTTTCTAACTATCACAGGTGTGAAGATGTGAACAACCTTCTAAAGGAAGCACCGAGGTAAAGCATCTAGCAGCTTCAAGACTGAACTTGATAAGTTTATGCAGGGGAGGTATGATGAGCAAAGGGCAGCTTGCATCCCAACCTGCTCATTCCCAGATCCACCCAAGAGCCTACACCTTTAGCCAGAGCTCTCACACCCCTGCACTCCAACCCTCTGTTCCAGCCATGAGTCCCCTCCCTAACTCCAAACCCCTCAAACCCACTCCCATCTCCTTAATTTTGTTACATGCACAATATGGAGGTGACATATTCATTCTGCACCATGTGTGGGAAAAACTAGCAGGAACACTGATGATTAGACTGCCAGCAGCAAATCTCTCCAATGGCTGGTGATGGGGAGACACAAAATGGGGAGGGCTCTGAATTACTGCAATTACTACAAAGTAGTATTTCTTAGGTGTTGAAACAAGGGGAGTCTCACCCACATACTTGGGGGTCTAACTTTTTTTTGCAGACGACTTGAAAATTGCTGAGGGTTTTGGCAAACCCCATGTTTAATCCCTCTCTGGGGACTTGGGTTGCAGAGGAGTGTGTGTCTCCTTTTCCCCCCTGCCATGGCATCTCCTGAGGGGTGGGGAAGAAGAAGAAGTGGGGATTCCTTCCCCACTATAGCAGCTATAGAGCTGAGGCTGGGAAGCAGGGCCCTCTCTTTGCAGCTGCTGCAGCCCAACGGCTGAGGAAAGTCGCCTCTTTTTCTGGTTGTTGCAATCCTGCATATCCCAAGTTCTCCCCACCCCCCTCTTCTTATCCCACTGCCCCCGCACCTACCTCCTGTTTCCCCATTTCATCTCAATGCCCTCCACCTATCTATTATTTCCCCATCTCAACCCAATACCTCCCCCCCCCAATCCCTGTAAGTTGCATGGCTACGTGACCACGCAGCTATTTATTGAGTTCCACTGGGAGGCTAAGCACTCCCGCATAGGCAGGGAGCTCAGCTGACCATCTGGGGGAGGCACCATCTGAGCAGCTTCAAACAGAGCTGCCTGCTTCAGGCACAGGCACTCGGAGATAGGGTTGCCAGATGGTTGAAACAAAAATATTGACCCCCGCCCCCTCTCAAGAAAAACACCGGGAAAAATTCTGTCGAAGAAAAAAAGCGGGGGCAGGGCGGGGCGGGAGACACCAAAGTTGTTGAGAAAAAAAAAATTAAATAAAACAGCATTAAAACAGCATGTCCCCTTTAGGATAGGAACAGGGGAGCATTGCTTCCCCTTGGTCGGTAGCCATTTTGTGCCAGCAGCCTTGCAGAACTAGGTAAGCATGGGGGCTGGGGTTCAGGGGCTGGGGGTGTTGGGAGCCAGGGGGATTCGAGGGGGGGAGGGGAGGCCGGGCACTGAGTGTTTGTAGAGTTGCCAGGTGCCTGGCATTTTTGCTTCCTGGCCAGGGGGAAAAAAAAAATCAGAAAATACCGGACATTTTAGGTGTCCAGTATTCTCTGAATTTTTTTACTGGAGAAGAGGCGAAAATACTGGACTGTCCGGGTGAATACCGGACACCTGGCAACCCTACTCGGAGAGCAGGTAAGAAAAGGAGATAAAGAGGAGGGAAGAAGTGGCAGGGGAAAACTTGTAGAGCAGGAGCGAGGGAGTAATTGGCTGGGAGGAGGAGAGGGGAGTTTGAGATAGTCCAGACTGCACCAGAAAAGGAAGAAGAGGCAGAAACTCAGCACTCTCCTCAAGCCTCCTAGGCTGGGAAGAAGTTGACTATTTGGCAGGAGAAAAGGGAGTGGATGGGTGCTGGCACTGCGGTGAGGTGGAAGTTCTTTGTGCTATGTGTCCTGTCCTAACTCCCACCTAGACTGCTAGTGCCTGCAAGTCTGGGAAGCAGGATTTTTATCCCATCTCCTGGCTTCGCTTGGGGGAGCAGATTGCTAACAAAATTAAAAACCAACTGCCATTTTAGTGCAAAGACAATTTTTACTGTTACAAATCACAAATAATTCAAATTAGTTACAGAAAGAGTAATGGAAGCGTTACAAGTTTCTGATTCAAATGTAGCGCCCCCTCTCCACCTGGTTACCTTCTTTTAGAGCCAATCTCCTTTCAGGTTCGGATGGATAGGTCTGGGTTCTTCTGGATCCCGCCACCTACTCAATTTTATTCTGATTAATGTACTTGGCGGTGCCTCCACCCCCCTCACTCCTTCCTAGCAGGGTTGCCAGGGCAGCTTGGGAGGAAAATTCTAGCCCAGGATAATCCCCACGTATTCGCCAGATAGTTGGAGACTCCCAGAAAATAACACAAACACATACACTATAATAAACACAATTATATTAAACAGGAGACAATTATAACAGAACAGGGTAAAACATTATTTTTAGGGTCACCGGTGCCCTGCAACTGTGAAGTTAGTGTCCTGTTGGTACGCGTACTTTGTTGGGGCCCTTGATGACTGTTGACCACACAATCCTTCTCTGCAGTGGTTTAGCAGTGGGGCTGACTAGGTCCAGTACAGCCCAAAGGACTCACAAATGGGAGAAGGCAGCAAATCCCTCCACAGTTTAATAGGCTGCAGGTAATAAAATCCCCAAACAAATTCCCTGACTTACTAACTAAAAATTGGTGCACTCACACACTCCATGAATGAGCCTCAGGTTGAGAGATGACTCAGTCTCTGCAAAGGGGCTGCTCTCTTCTCACAGGGGTCCTCTTCAAGCAGGAACCAGGCTGCTTTGGTCCCAGAATTTCCCCTCACCGTGAAGGGGTGCAGGGCTCAAGATGCAGACCACACAACTGCACCAAAATTCAAAACTACAGCCTCCCAGGCCAGCCTCCAGACCCACACAGCAGGCAGCAGCCCTGAACTTGCTGCTAGAGCCCCGCTGACCATGCAGTGACCCTCTCACCCAGGGAGCTGGAGCCTACTCAGCCTGGCTGGGGAAGCCTCCCAGCAAACTCCACAACTGGGAATCAACAGTGGAGACATAAACCCAGCTGAGGGATCCTGCCTTCAGGTCCCTAGAGGCTAGCTCTCAGGGGGAACCCTGCATGCAGGCCTGGGGCTTACTAGCTCCCACACACTCAGTCCTCCCCTTTTCCTGGCTGGCTCCAGACTCCCCTCAACAATGGTCTCTCCTTCCCCCTGGGAGGGGCATCTCACTCCCTGTGGGTTGCCGGGCAGACTCTGGCCCTGGTAGGGAGGGGGAGCCAAGGCAAACTCAGAGTGCCTCTCCCTGAGCTGCCAGCAGACAAAGCCCCGGGAATCCAAGCAATCTCCTTGGGGGTTACACTCTCCCTGTGCGAAAGTTCTTGCCGTCCTCGGCAAGGGTCATTTAACCACAACACAAACATGCAAGGTCCTTTCCATCAGGTAATAGTATACATTGTTTAGTTGACAATAAATATCATTAGCCAATAAGTAAGTATTGCTGTGTCCACATACAATATTAATTTAAACATTAAATTGTTATTCAATTTACATTAATAACATTCTTACTATATTTAAATAAATGACTTAACCTTGGAGTCTCCATTGTTAACTATCAGACACAAACAATAATAGGCCACCCGCACCCATCTATTTACTAAATGCAGAGGGACAGAGGTGGAGGACCCGGGGACATCATAGGTGAGTTTCTGTACAGGTTTTCGCTCTCGTTCTGAACGTCGAAGTACAGGAGCTTCTTCATTCTCAGGGTTCTCAGCAGTAATGACTGCAGGACAATCAATGATTTCCCTCTCTGCAGGTTGCATGGCTTCTCCCACATCCTCTACAGGTGGAACCATCCTAGCTGGTAAACCACTTGCCTCTTCATGCTGTATTGTTGACTGAGGGGGTACAAAGGGTGCAGCTTCAGGGTTAAGTATTTGAGCTAGAGGAGGCTCAGATTCTCCCTCTCTAACAGTTTCTACCTCACATAGCTGCTCATGAAGCATAGGAGGTATTGGATAATAGGGGAAGAATTCCTCTTCACTGCTACTCTGTGAATGAGGATCATTTTCTCCAGAGGAGGTTAAAGACTCACTGTCTGCCTCCTCAGCAGATTCAAGTTGTGCAGTAAGGGTTCTTTCTGCAGGAACTTTCTTCCTTAGTCTTGAACGAGTAATGGGTCGCCGGGAGGAACCACATTCACTATTTTTCTCTTCACCTATTAACTGCCCCACTGGCAAGAGGTGGTTTCGGTGAATAGTCTTACAAACATTTTTTCCATTTTCCATCCTAAGGCGATATACAGGCAAGTCTGGTAGCTTATCAACCACTATGTAGGTGTCTGCATTCCACCGGTCAGCTAATTTATGTTTTCCAGTGAGACCTAGATTTCGGATTAACACTCTGTCTCCTACCTGCAGATCCTGTTCACGGACCCGACTATCATATCTCTGCTTGTTAGCAAGGTTGCTTTTTGTGGCTGCTTGGGAGGCCAGTCTGTAAGCTTCCCGCAAGTCACGCCTGAGACTCTGAATGTACTGGAGATAAGTTGTTTCGCTAGCTTCATCAGAGGATATCCCAAAACATAAGTCAATTGGTAGCCTGGCTTCTCTGCCAAACATTAAATAATAAGGCGAAAACCCAGTGGACTCATTTTTAGTGCAGTTATAAGCATGCACAAGGTAACTGACATGCTCACTCCATCTGGTCTTTTGGGATGGATGTAGTGTTCCCAACATGTTTAGCAAAGTCCGGTTGAATCTCTCCGGTTGTGGATCTCCCTGGGGATGGTAAGGAGTGGTTCTGGACTTCCTTATTCCCAGGGTTTTTGTAAGTTCACGAATTAGTCTGCTTTCAAAATCTCTTCCCTGGTCAGAATGGATTCGGGCCGGGAAACCATAATGTACAAAGAATTTGTCCCATAAAATTTTGGCCACTGTACTGGCTTTTTGGTCTTTTGTGGGATATGCTTGGGAATACCTTGTAAAATGGTCAGTAACTACAAGTATACTGGAGTGGTTCTTTCTATCAGGCTCCAATGACAAAAAGTCAATGCACACCAATTGCATGGGTGCATCTGTAGCGATGTTCACCATAGTCGCTGCCTTTTTTGGCAGAGTCTTCCGCTTAACACACCGAGAGCACCATTTGCAGTGGTCTTCCACAGATGCTGTCATTTTGGGCCAATAAAACCGATCTCTGACCAGTTCCAAAGTCTTATCTACCCCCAAGTGACCATGATCATCGTGCAGAGACTTCAACACCATCTCCTGGTATTCTTGGGGTAAGACCAGTTGTTTCCGCACATGGCCCCTTACAGTCTGGGTGGTCCGGAATAACAAACCTTTGTTAATCACTAAACGATCCCACTCTTTTAAGAGAAGAATTGTGCCGGGGGAAAAGTTAGCCTTAGAGACGGGTTTTTCACCCTTTTCTACAGCTTCCAGCACAGGTCCAATATTTGAATCTTTCCACTGAGCTCTTCTCAATTCAGTCGGAGTTAACTGGGGCAATTCAAAAGTCTTTAGCCCAACGAGGTTTGCATAAATGGTAGGTATAGCCTTCTCAGACAACCCCAGTGTGTCAGCATATCTTTCCTCATTTACATAAGGGGACTGCACTTTTCCTATTACAGCCTTGCAGGTGGCACGAATAGCAGGAGATGGTATCTCCATCCACTCAGACTCTTCCTCGAGTGGGTTATGAGGGCGACGGGACAATGCATCTGCGTCTGCATTGGTTTGACCCGAACGGTACTGCAGCTTAAAGTCATAAGCAGCCAAGGCAGCCATCCATCGCTGACCAGTAGCATCTAGTTTAGCCGTGGTCTGCACATAAGTAAGTGGGTTATTATCTGTTTTTACTACAAAGGTCGCTCCGTATAGATAATCATGAAGTTTGTCCACAACAGCCCATTTGAGAGCTAAAAACTCAAGTTTGTGCACGGGATAGTGTCTTTCAGAGGCAGTCAACCCTCGACTGACAAACGCCACAGGTTTCCATTTATTCTCATAATTCTGATAGAGAACTGCTCCTAATCCATCAAGACTGGCATCTACGTGTAGTTCATAGGGCTTGGTAGGGTCTGCAAAGGTTAACACTGGTGCAGTGGTGAGTTTCTCAATAAGGGCATGGAAAGCGCTGTTGCATTCCTCTGTCCAACGGTCTCCAAATGGTTCATTCACCTTGAAATACCTCTCATTAGGACTTGCAAGCTTATGTTGGGGTGATCTCTTCCACGTTGGGGGGTATCCCCTTGTCAAATTGGTGAGCGGTCTCACAATGGAGGAGTAATTTTTTACAAATCGGCGGTAATATCCACAGAAGCCTAGGAAAGATTGTAAAGCTTTCAGGTCTTTGGGTACAGGCCAGGTGGTTAATGCCTCAATCTTCTCGGGATCAGTCGCCACACCTTCTGCTGACACAATATGGCCTACATATTTTACTCGGGTCTGACAAAATTGACATTTATCAAGTGACAGTTTCAACCCACTAGCGTCCAGGCGGTCTAACACTTTCATTAGTCGAGCTTCATGCTCTTCCAGAGTTTTCCCAAAAACAATTAAGTCATCCAAATACACCAGCACTTCTAACAAATTCATATCCCCCACTGTCTTCTCCATCAAACGCTGGAATGTAGCAGGAGCTCCTGAGATACCTTGGGGCATCCTCTCAAACTGGTAGAATCCCAAGGGACAAATGAAAGCTGTTTTCTCTTTGTCTTCAGAGCTCATCGGGATCTGGTAGTAGCCGCTTCGTAAATCTAAGACAGAGAACCATCTGCTTCCTGCTAGGCAAGCTAAGGCATCATCTACCCTAGGTACAGTGTATTGATCTGGGATGGTCCTTTTATTCAGTGTGCGATAGTCCACACACATGCGCACAGTCCCATTTTTCTTCCGCACCACCACAATGGGGGATGCATAGGGGCTACGGGATTCAGAAATTATTCCTGCTTCCAATAGTTCTTGGATATGCTTTCTCACATCCTCAATGTCTGCAGGTGCCAGTCTTCGGGACCTCTCCCTGAAAGGCCTGTCATCTGCCAAACGAATGGTGTGTTCCACGTTAAGGGCACACCCCACATCCCATTCTTCAGTGGAGAACACATTAGGTCTCTCGCTTAACTGCTTTTTTAACCGGTCTTTCCAACTGGGAGATACAGGAGAATCACCAAAATTAAAAAGATCAGGATCCAATGCCTTACAGGGCTTTCTGGCTGCAGCTGCAGGGCTCATAACACTCTCTACTCTATACAATCGTGCCAATACCATTCCTCTCCTGATGGCTATGGGATGGTTGGTTTCATTTCGTATTCTGACCATAATGCCAGCTTCTTCCAGCTGTGGTAAGGACAATAAACCTCTCAGAACCATCAGCCCACTAGGGAGGTTATCTCCATCAGAGGACTCCATCATTACTGTATGAGGAAGGCTGCTACTGTGCTTCTCCAGTTTTCCCCTCAAGTCAATCTCACCATGTGGGGGTATGGACAAAACAGCTTTGGATACTCTTACTACTTTCCCTAGAGATTCATCGTCAGAGCTATCATGGTCAGAAGGCATTGTGGATGAGCCCAGGGTCAGTTCTCTCCATGGAGGGCGAACCACATCTGGGGTCTTCTGGCCCAAACGACCACAAAGTGTGGCCAAAGATTGGAACATGTTGCTGTTGGTTCCAATCAATATGGGAATGCCATCAGAATTTTGTGTCTCAGGACAAATCAAAGCCAGAGTATCACAATCCTGGAGACATCCAGCCAGTTCTGCAGGAAAACGTAAAGTCACTAGTACATATCCATCGTATGGGTAACTAGCATTGCTAAGGCCCCATATTGCCAATCCTTCTAGAGGATGGATCTTCACTTGAGGGAGGAATTGCCGATGGAATTCTCTAGTAATGATGGTGGACCTGAGATCCACTGTCCAGCAGGGCCCTACAGGGAATCCCTTCTACCATCACATTAACTACCGCTGCTGGGCCTATCAATCCTTCTGGGAATGGGCTCCAGGAAGGCTGTTCATAACACAACTTAGTGGAGCTCTGACTGTAATGGCTCCCAGTATGCTCCATTACTGGGATCCTTGGGAGTTTCCCTGTAGCTTCTTTTTTCGTTGTGCTACCTTCTCTTCATTCCTTGGGTTGTCACACTGGGTGGAAATGTGCCCATCCTCGCCACATCGGTAGCAGAATCTCTTGTTCCTTGGGAGGGTCACCAAGGTTTTCTTTACAGGTTCTCTGTTGGGGTCCCTTCTCCCTGGGTGAAAAGGAGGGTACTTCCTTTCTGTCAAAGTTGGTGGAAGAATATCGCTAGGTGACCCCTGAGGCATCTTACTCGTCATAAATTCAGTGAGCTGTGCTGTCAGGGTTTTGAGCTGTTGATGGAGGTCCTCAGTGGTAGGCAGACAAAGGTCATCCTTCAGTTTCTGAGGACCAACGGTCTGGCTCACTGAGATCTTATTCCTCTCTCTAACCGTTCTCTTTTCCTCCTCCTCCCGGACTTCTCGCAGCAGTTGGTGGAATTCTGGAGGACTGTCCAATCGGTCTGCAAGTTTCAATTTCATAATTAGAAAATCATCATAAATGGCACCTCGTATGACCTGTTCTAGTCGTACTCGGTGTTCCTTGCTCCTTTCAGTGCCTTTACGGCGGATGCACAGTTGAAGGGATGGTTCCAATCTGTGAAGATAGGAAGATAGTTTTTCACCTGAATGTTGGTAACAGGATCGAAACTGAAAGTTGAGGTCTTCCCCAGTCTCTAGGCTCCCAAAGGCATCCTCCATCGCCGAGAGATAGTCATCAACAGTGGCAGCAGGCTTGCTGGCTTTTAATGCACAGATTACATTCCCTGCAGGTCCTCTCAGGCTTTCTGCCACACGTTTCCTCTTTTCAGCCTCACTACATTGCCATTCCTGCATCACCTGATTTAGTTGATGCCTCCAAGTGTCATAGTCATCTTCCCCTACAGGCACAGGTTTAATGCCTGAAAAGAACTTCAGTTTTCTGTAAGGGCCTGATTCATATGCTGTCTTTATGGACTCCCCTATTGCTTTTCCCATAGCAAAAATTATTTGGTCTGTAGAACTGGAAGGAGGCACAGGACTACTTCCCAAAAGAGTCCTTAATTCAGTCATGGTCTTCCCTTCCTGCATAAGGAAGTTCCCCAATTTGGACTGAAAACCATTAGTTTCAGATGGTGGGGCAGATGGGGAGGGAAAACGTGATTGTGTTTGAATGGTCACCTTCCATCCGTCCTTCTCTCCATCTGGCAGAATTACATGGGGAGTCACTACAGTAGACAGTATAATCTTGCTCTCTACAAGAAGAGATAAAGTAGCTTCCCCTTGTGCTTTCATCTGACTCCGAACCACACAGGTTCCCCATTCTCTGACATTAGCAATCTCATCTTCAATTTGTCTAATTTCCCATTCAGTGGGTACATTAGTGAGCAGAAAGTGGCGTTCAGGGTCAGCTCCCTCCAGCTCACACCAAGCTATAAGCCTCTTCTGATAATCCATACTGGGAATTTACTTAATATCCCAGGAAGACAGCAGGAGTGTATATAAGGTATGAGTTTAAAAGACGGGATCCCAGCGGTGCCTCCAATGTAGCGCCCCCTCTCCACCTGGTTACCTTCTTTTAGAGCCAATCTCCTTTCAGGTTCGGATGGATAGGTCTGGGTTCTTCTGGATCCCGCCACCTACTCAATTTTATTCTGATTAATGTACTTGGCGGTGCCTCCACCCCCCTCACTCCTTCCTAGCAGGGTTGCCAGGGCAGCTTGGGAGGAAAATTCTAGCCCAGGATAATCCCCACGTATTCGCCAGATAGTTGGAGACTCCCAGAAAATAACACAAACACATACACTATAATAAACACAATTATATTAAACAGGAGACAATTATAACAGAACAGGGTAAAACATTATTTTTAGGGTCACCGGTGCCCTGCAACTGTGAAGTTAGTGTCCTGTTGGTACGCGTACTTTGTTGGGGCCCTTGATGACTGTTGACCACACAATCCTTCTCTGCAGTGGTTTAGCAGTGGGGCTGACTAGGTCCAGTACAGCCCAAAGGACTCACAAATGGGAGAAGGCAGCAAATCCCTCCACAGTTTAATAGGCTGCAGGTAATAAAATCCCCAAACAAATTCCCTGACTTACTAACTAAAAATTGGTGCACTCACACACTCCATGAATGAGCCTCAGGTTGAGAGATGACTCAGTCTCTGCAAAGGGGCTGCTCTCTTCTCACAGGGGTCCTCTTCAAGCAGGAACCAGGCTGCTTTGGTCCCAGAATTTCCCCTCACCGTGAAGGGGTGCAGGGCTCAAGATGCAGACCACACAACTGCACCAAAATTCAAAACTACAGCCTCCCAGGCCAGCCTCCAGACCCACACAGCAGGCAGCAGCCCTGAACTTGCTGCTAGAGCCCCGCTGACCATGCAGTGACCCTCTCACCCAGGGAGCTGGAGCCTACTCAGCCTGGCTGGGGAAGCCTCCCAGCAAACTCCACAACTGGGAATCAACAGTGGAGACATAAACCCAGCTGAGGGATCCTGCCTTCAGGTCCCTAGAGGCTAGCTCTCAGGGGGAACCCTGCATGCAGGCCTGGGGCTTACTAGCTCCCACACACTCAGTCCTCCCCTTTTCCTGGCTGGCTCCAGACTCCCCTCAACAATGGTCTCTCCTTCCCCCTGGGAGGGGCATCTCACTCCCTGTGGGTTGCCGGGCAGACTCTGGCCCTGGTAGGGAGGGGGAGCCAAGGCAAACTCAGAGTGCCTCTCCCTGAGCTGCCAGCAGACAAAGCCCCGGGAATCCAAGCAATCTCCTTGGGGGTTACACAAATTTACAATGTATGGGTAATAATTCAATAAAATGAATGTTTGAAACAGAAATCAAACAAATATTAAACTGTTCATATTTCCCTTTTGCAAGTACATTAATAAAAAATTATGTTACATATATTTAATTTCTTGAACTTTCCTGTAAGTGTAATCTACAGAAAAAGACTTTACTCAATGACGGGCTTTACCTGCGCGCGCGTGCGTGTGTGTGTGTTCAGCCCAACATATTTGCGGGCTCTATCCATTTAAAAAAAAAAAAAAAACACCAGGAAATACCCGACATTGCACATGTCGGGTATTTCCTGTTTCCCTGGGACGGAAGCCCAGCAGGGACAATTTTCCCCTGCCACATCTGGTGGGGGCGGGGAGTGAGGAGTGCAGCAGAGTCTAGTGAAAGGGGGGCAGGAGGGGGCAGTTGCTGAGTTCCACGCTGGGGGGCTCTGGGCTGGGGTGGGAGTGGAGCGCACACTGCACTGGCCCGCGTGACCAGCAGAGACAGGGAGCTGGCCACGTGATGCCCCCCTCTCTCTACAATGCAAGCCGAGGCAGCGGGCTGGGCAGCAGGGGCTAGGGTTGCCAGGTGTCCGGTATTCTACCAGTCAGTCTGGTTTTTGCACCCTCTGTTCGGTAAAAAAATTCAGAAAATACCAGACATGTGCAATGTCCGGTATTTTCTGTTTTTTCTGGCTGGAAGCCTGGCAGGGGTGGAGGGAGTGGCTGGGAGGCGGGGCCACGATCGGTGCTGGGAGCCTGTGGTAGCATACAAAAGCCTGGCGGGGAGGAGTGGCTGGGAGGCAGGGCGCAATCGGCGCTGGGAGCCCGCAGCTGATTGCGTCTGAGGAGGAGTGATGCCCTGGGGAGGAGGAGAAGCCCTGTACCTGCTCCTGAGCGCTGT
The DNA here is from genome assembly GCF_052426305.1 of Pelodiscus sinensis. Taxonomy (NCBI): domain Eukaryota; kingdom Metazoa; phylum Chordata; order Testudines; family Trionychidae; genus Pelodiscus; species Pelodiscus sinensis. The sequence goes on from NC_143057.1 coordinate 103,219,347, forward strand.
TCAAGTGCGTTGTGGTGCCGTAGTCCAGGAGAGAAGCCTGCAGGTGCTTTGTAGCTGCATTCAGGCACCTTCCATGGACTCTCAGCCAAAACTGACTGGAGTGGAACTTCTGCTTCTTCCCACTGGGACACCCAAAGACCTGGCTATGGGGGAGTTACCTTCCTATCCATGGCTCCCCCCCTTTTTTTCTTAACAACTTTGGTCTTCCTCTCCCCCGTCCCCCACTCGACAGAATTTTTACCCGGTTCTTTTTTTTTATTTATTTTTTATTTTTGGCAGTGGGAGGGGGGTCGGTATTTTTTGTTAAACCATCTGGCAACTGTGTGTGTGTGTGTGCGCGCGTGTGTGCGTGCGCATGCGTGGTTTGTATGGGTGCTGCACATCTACACACTACCTCAGTGTTGGTACTGCACATAAGAAAATTCAACCCATCCCAAAACTCAGTCTGCTCAAGGACAGAAAATATTAGAAGGAACATTGCCCCCCACCTATCCTTATTCTCCTGGGCCACCACTTCACTTTACATGTGCATCTTCTCCAGGATCCAACCACCTAATTAGCAGAGCCATCCTCCATGGCTCCACTAATCAAGTGGACAGCCCTTCATTCTCCCATGTGCAGCCGCCCAACTGCACACCATTAAGGGGCCTATCTGCAGACCATGTGAATGAAGGTCCATGGACCACGGTTTGAGAACCTCTCATCTAACTGTTCACCATATTTGGGGTCAGGAAGGAATTTTCTCCTGGGTCATATTAGCGGGGGTGTTTTATCATCATCTGCAGCTTGTAGGCACATGCACTTACAAGCTTAAACTGATGTGAAAGGTGGATTATCTGTAACTTGAAGTTTTTAAATCATGATTTAAGGACTAATGTAGGGTTCCCAGATGGTTTAACCAAAAATACCAAACACCCCTCCCCCCCAAAAAAAAACACCAGGGAAAAATTCTGTTGAGGGAGAAAAAAAGGAGGAGAGCAAAGTTGAGGTCTCTGAGAGTTAAGCAAAATAATAATAATAATAATAAAAATAATAATAATAAAACAGCATGGCCCCTTTCAGTGCATGCAGAGTCAGAATAGGGATAGGAACAGTGGAGCGGCCGAGTGGCATTGCTTCCCCTTGGTCTTTAGGCTTTTTGCCAGGGGCCATTTTGTTTTCTTGATCAAGCCAGGACGCAGCTTCCCTATGGAATCAGGTAAGCAGGAGGTCTGGAGGCAGGAGGTGTCGGGGACCTGGGGAAGCAGGGGAGGCCAGGGGCTGGGCCCAGTTGCGGAGTGTGTGTAGGATGTCAGGTGTCTGGTATTTTTGCCTCCTGGCAGGGGAAAAAAACCAGAGAATACCGGACATTTTAGGTGTCCAGTATTTTCTGAATTTTTTTTACTGGACAGGAGGCGAAAATACCGGACTGTCCAGGTCAATACCAGACACCTAGCAACCCTAGACTTCAGTAACAGGTGAGCTTAGGGAGATCTATTACAGCAATGGGTCAGTGAGATTTTGTGGCCTGCAATGAATGAAAATTGCATAACTAAAGGGCATGTTAGCCAGTCCTATTTCTGAAATTTTGTGTGAAGACACTGATTTCAGCAGAGGACAAACAAGTGCCAAATGTGAACACAGACTTGTAATTGAGAAGTTCTCAAAATAATCCCTTCATAATCCAATGCAACTGAAATCTCAATAAAGGCACCATGTGCAGATAGTTAAATTAGGCAAGTGTGACTTATACCCTAATCAGAGCAAGGCAATGCCAAGACAAAAGTCATTTCCCATTATTCCTCCTGCATTGTGCAACTATACCCCTCTCCCTTCCTCTGCACTGGGCTTAATGGCTTAGTCTAGCCACACGCTTGTACTGAACGCACTTGTGGGAAAGTTCCTCTGGTTAATGTTAACATTCTGAGAGCAGTAATTTCAGCTGTATAATTAAAAAGCAAGAGAACCAAGAACACTTTGTACTTATAGCATCTGTCTGCCAATGATCCTTAGGCAGTTTCCATCCAACTGAGTAAGCCACAGAGGTAGATTTTATTATACTTGTTTGTCACCAAGCAAACCTACACTCCTAGGTTCCTGCTCTAATCTCTACATATTGTTGCATAACTGGCAGACAGGGACCTCTAACTATTCCATACATTGCATAGCACTTATTCATTCGTGAGGGATGACATCATTGGCAATAACGTGCCTTCAAAATTTCAGGTCTGCAATGTACCGTATATTCCGGCGTACAAGACGACCTCTGATGTTAAAAAACATCCCCCAAAAATCGGGGGTCGTCTTGTACGCCGGATGCCCCGCCGCCGGAGCCCCTCCGCGGCTTTGAAAGCCTCGGGGGAAGCCGGCGGGGGGGCATCCCAGGCGCGCATGGGCTGCCCCCCCGCCGGAGCCCCTCCGCGGCTTTGAAAGCCTCGGGGGAAGCCGGCGGGGGGGCATCCCAGGCGCGCCTGGGCTGCCCCCCCGCCGGAGCCCCTCCGCGGCTTTGAAAGCCTCGGGGGAAGCCGGCGGGGGGGCAGCCCATGCGCGCCTGGGATGCCCCGCCGCCGGCTTCCCCCGAGGCTTTCAAAGCCGCGGAGGAGCTCCGGCGGGGGGGGGGGGGCAGCCCAGGCGCTCCTGGCGGCTTTGCTCCCGGTGCCTCTGGTCTGCTGGGGACCATCTCCAGCAGACCAGGGACACCGGGAGCAAAGGAGGCGGAGGGGCGCTGGGGTATAAGATGAAACCCTATCTTTTAATTAAAAAGATAGGGGGTCGTCTTATACACCCAGTCGCCCTATACGCCGGAAAATACGGTAGCTAATTTGGTATAAATGAATCTTTTTATTAACAATTTGGTTTTATGGATCACTAGTTTTTCCTCTTCAGTACAGTAATTTCCTTGGCTCCTGTTTTGATGCAAGAGGCATTGAATGCAGACCCATATCATATGGTTGTTAATTGATCTAGAAACTTGCATCAGCAAGCAGCAGAGTGGATGGGGGAGGAAAGAGAGCAGAATTCCAGAACTCTTATTACGCTAGTTACTGATGTATAAAAGATCTTGTAATTCACTTTAGATATCGGTTATAGAAATAGATACTTGTGTGGTTACATCAAATCACACATTAAAATATAATTTGAGAGAAAATCAACCAAGTTGCTTGGAAGGCTATGGGCCTGGTTTTCAGAGGTGAATCCACAGATCCAATGAAGTCATTGGGTCTGAAAATTAAGGCCAACATTCACAGTAAAGTTATGCCAAAGGGCCACTAAAGGAGCATAATATGCTTGTTGTCAGAATCTGTGGACTGGAGAAGAACCAAGCCTTCCTTCTTTCCCTTGTGACAAGTTGCCTTTTCAAATTGGGATACAAAAGCCAAGAGCCAGTCAATTGAGCCTTCTTTTATTGTTCTTCAGAAGGAAGGATTTCTAAGTTTGGATCAGTTAATATGGCAAACCTGGTCTCCCTGCGCCTTTCTAGATGGCAGTTTATGAGACCCATATGATGAGCAGTCTGGGAAGGCAAGGGATTCAAAGCTGTTTCTAAGTTCCTTCCCCTCCGTCCTCCGCCTCTTCCTCCCTCCATCCCCCCCGGGCACACACAGAAAATCTGAGTGACACTGGACTGCAACTCAGGAAACCTGTGTTCTATTCTCAGTTCTAACATGAAGTACCAAGAGCAAATCCTTTGCAAATGGTTTCCCCATTCGTAAGAGTTTTTATAACAATATTTACCTCCTTTATAAAATTGCTTTGAGATCTGTGGATTAAAATACTGTGTAAGATTAAGAGCTGTTTCTTCCTATTTAAAAGCCCACTAAAAACAAGTAAAATAGCATAAGTCCTAAATAATCGAATAAGGATGAAATCAAAAGGATTCTAAAGAAATGTAATAGGGTTGCATAAAATGGCTATGAAAATGTACAGAAATTTAATAAAAGAATGAGATTTTTACAGAGCTAGAGACCTTTTTAAACCAGTCCATCTAATTCTTGAGCCATGATATAATTATTAAATTCTATAGGATACTTCAAATGATCTATTAGAAAGTTTATTATGACAGTTCTCACCAAATGGGTTAGTTTCTTAATACAGATAGGGCTTCTGTACTGCTTGAAATAACATAAGAGTATAGTATAAACTTTAAAAACAACAAATGGTCTGGTAGCATTTTATAGACTAACAAAACGTGTAGATGGTATCATGAGCTTTCGTGGGCATAACCCACTTATTCAGACTACCTGTGCAGAGTGTCTGTGCTACCGCCTGAAGTATAAGAATACAGGAAAGGCCATAATAGGTTAGAGCACAGATCCATCTAGGCCAGTATCCTGTTTTCCAACTGTGTCCAGTGCCAGGTGCCCCAAAGAGAATGAACAGAATAGGTAATCATCAACTGTCACCCATTCCCTTCTTCTGATGGAGGCTAAGAACACCATTCCTACCCATCCTGGCGAATAGCCATGGATAGACCTATCCTTCATGAGCCCTGTTAAAGTCCTGATCCTCACAACATCCTCTGGCAAGGAACTCCATATGTTGACTCTGCGCTGTGAGAGGAAATACTCCCTTTTGTTTGTTTTAAAGCTACTTTTTAAATTTATTTGGTGACCCCTAGTTCTTGTGTATAACTAATAAATAACTTTTCCTTATTTACTTTCTCCACACCAATCATAATTTTATAGACCTCTGTCATAGCCCTCCTTTTTTCTAAGCTGAGAAGTCCCAGTCTTATCAATCTTTCTTCATATAGCAGCCATTCCAAACCCCTAATCATTTCTGTTGCCCTTTTGTTTTATCAAATGCTAAGATATCTTTTTTGAGATGAGGTGACCACATCTTCATGCAATATTCAAAATGTGGGCATGCCATGGATTTACATAGAAGTGGTAGGATATTCTCTGTCTCATTTTCTATCCCTTTTAAAAATTATTACTTAACATTCTGTTTGCTTTTTTGACTGCTGCTGCATATCGAATGGATGTTTTCAGAGAACTATCCACAATGACTCCAAGATCTCTCTTGAGTGCTAATACTGGCTGCAAAAGACCTCAAAACAATTTTAAAAACAATATAAAAGAATGCCATTAAAATTTAAATAGCAAGTGTTATGCCTATATTTAGACTATAGAGAGATATATCTCCACATACACACACACACCAGAGCAAGATGCACTAATGTTCCATTTTTAAATGGCACTCACTCCTCTGCAGGGTAAATTGTTTTACTGCTTTGTTTGTACCCGTGCTGACATGCAACTTCAGCATTTCCCGCTCCATGTGAACTAGTGTATAGCAGTGGCTCTCAACTTTTGCAGACTACTGTACCTCCTTCAGGAGTCTGATTTTTCTTGCACACTAAATTTCACCTCACTTAAACTATTGTCTTACAAAATAAGACATTAAAATACAAAAAAGTGTCACAGCACACTATTACCGGAAAATTGTTTACTTTCTCATTTTTACATACAATTATAAAATAAATCTCGGAATATAAACACTGTACTTACATATCATTGCATAGTATCTAGAACAGTATGAACAAGTCACTCTTGTAATTTTAGTTTGTATTGACTTCACTAGGGCGTGTTATGTATCCTATTGTAAAACTAGGCAAATATCTAGTTGTGCTGATACAGCCCCTGGAAGAGTTCTACATGCCCCCAGTTGTACACGTACCCCTGCTTGAGAACCACTGGTTTACAGCTCAGTGAATGTTGGATGTTACCTTCTGAACAGCGTTGGACTAACATCAACCATCACACGAGGTCACTTTTTTTTGTACTACAGATTAAAAAGATTGTTTCAAGCAGCTAGCAACTATGACACAAAAAGTAAAAGGAGGTTCTGGGCAAGACTGTGCCAAGTCTGAGCAAAAGGACGCAAATGACAGTGGGATAAATTGTGGTTTTGCTGGCAGTTCTCTCTGACGCCGTGTGCACTTGGCAGGAGGAGAAGACTCCCCCATCTTCCGGTCTCAATTGGGCTGGGGGCAGGGGAGCATCAGGGCAGCCCTGGGTCAGACCAACTCGGCTTTGGCGGGTCAGATGTGGCCCACGGAAGCCCCTTTGCCCATCTTGGGCCTAAAAAGATCCCTCTTCCTTCCTTTTCAGAAACTGACAGAGAGATGGCTACTAGTAAAACTTATATTGTTATTTCTATGCTGGTAAAAGGCATTACATATTCTAAACAATAAAGAATGTATACACAAAAGCTAGTAAGTTTACCAGGGTTAACCAAAATGCTAACATGAATTCTCGCAGGAGCAATCCTTCAACCTCTGCTTTGATGGACTCCCTGGAGTTACCAGTTCATCAGAGCTACAGTTCACAAGTAGCACCCTCATGAAAAGTTTACTCCACCATTTCAGATCATGGGTCTTTAAGCTGGAGTTCCCCAAAGCAGGTTCACAATTTTAGCTGGAAAAGAGGGTAACAGTGAGGGTAATTAATCATTGGAACAACTGACCAAGGGGCATGCTGGATTCTCCATTACTGTGACCCATAATGTGTTACCTGGACCCCATCCAATACTACCTGTATGACCCTGAGCTTGTCAGTGGACCACAGTTCTGTGCTGACTGGGCCACAAGCAGCCTGCGGCTGCAGGGTAAGAACTATTGCCTAATGACAGACATTGTTTTGGGGCAATTCTGTGCTTGTGTTATTCAGGTCAGACTAGATGATCACAACGGTGCCTTCTGATCTTAGAATCTAAAAAATGTGACTAGCTCCACAAATAAGGCAAGAAAGAATTAAACCTCAATTAATCAAAGACCTAAAAGGGTAAGGAAAAGCCTATGTTCCTATTTTAAAACAGCCTGTGAAACACTGCCACTAACCAAAATTGACAGAAGCAAGAATGGTCCTTTACTATTCTTTACTAATAGATGACTTACCCGGTGTTGGTCAGGTCCAAGGCTGGCTTCTCCCTGGGGCCAACCCAGGCTGGGGGGAGGAGGGGAAGAGATGTCATGCTGCCCACCTGCCAGCTTCTCCCCAGCATGGCTGGGGAGGGCACAAGCTACCCACCAGCTATTCCCTGGAAGCCACACAAGAGCTATGTCTATACTGTAGCCTTCTTGCGGAAAAGCATATGCAAATGAAGCACAGCATGGAATATCAACATGCTTCATTTGCATAATTAATGAGCAGCCATTTTTGTGCAAGAGGCTTTTGTGCAAAAATGAGCCATGTGGCTCCTTTTTCCGCAAAAACCTCCTCTTGCGCAAGAGCCGTTCTTCCTTAAAAAGAAGGTAGTCACAAAGAGCTTCCACTATCTTTTCAATCTCTATTTTTCACACTTTCTATTTTATTAAAGGCCAACAATGCTTTTTTCTGATCTCAACCTGCTGCCTCAATGAATATTATAGTTTCAAAAAATTGTCATTCAGTAAAAGCCAGGTCTAGCCAGGTCTAGCCTGGCCATGATCAATTAGAACTCACTGGAAAAAAGAGTTTATTTTGGTTCTGGGAATTCACCTGTGTGTGTTTAAAAAAAACTGCATAATCCCTATAGATTGCTCTTGAAAATGAATGCTGCTTCATTAAAATACCCTGCAACAATATTTGCAAATGGAGAAAGAAACAATGTTAACTTTAACTTTCATCTACAAGCCCCTGATCATTCAAGCTCTATTATTACTCCTTGAAGTCACTAGGGCTATGTCTAGACTGCAAGCCTCTTTCGAAAGAGGCTTTTTCGAAAGTATCTTTCGAAAAAGCCTCTTTCGAAAAAGCACGTCTAGACTACAATATGCGGATCGGAAAATCGATCTGCTTTTTCGAAAAAGAGCGTCCTGACTACTGGACGCTCTTTCGAAATTAAAAGCCACCCGGAACCGCTTCTGCCAGGGCATGGGGGCAGCATTTCCTTCCGGGTGCTGCTGCCTGCCCTTTGCAGAGACGCATGGTTAAAGGGACGCCCCTGAACACCCGTTGCTCTGCTTCTGCAGCTGCCTTTGCTGTCCCTCTAGGAGGTAAGCAAGGCATATCAAGGCTCAGTATAATAGGGGCAGGAGTGGGGGTCTGCCCCAGAACAGGAGTTATCCTCCCTGGCCTTCACATATCCTTGGCGCAGCTCCTTAACTTTGGAGCGCACCTGGTCCTGGGTGCGGGGGTAGTGTCCTTTCTGGGCCAGGGTCTCTGCCATGTGGCCATAAATGTCCGCATTTCGCCACCTGCTTTTTAGGGCTTGTAAGGCCTCCTCCTCTCCCCAGAGCTCGAGAAGGGTCTTGAGCTCTGGCCCAGACCATGATGGTACCCGGCATTTGGAGCCCCTGGTTGGGTCCCCAGAAGGGTCTCTAGAAGGGCCAGGAGGGTCTTGGGGCTGGGACATGCTGCACTTAACCAGCCGTGTGCTCTGGCTGCTTTGCTGCCACAAGTGGCTGTGAGGGTGCCTTTAACAAATGGCTGCAGACAGGAACCAGAGACATGCAAGGCATGCCCCAGATTGTTCACCAGGGCTTCTTCCTGGAGGCCATTATTTTCGAAAAAATGGCCTCCCCGCATCCACACTCACTTATTTTCAACGGATCTCCGTCGAAAAAGGCGTTCTTCCTCGTGCAATGAGGTTTACCACCGTCGAAAGAAAAGCCGTGTTCTTTTGATGTAATTTCGAAAGAACGCAGCTGTAGTCTAGACGCAGGTGAAGTTTTTTCGAAAAAAGGCTACTTTTTTTCGAAAAAACCCTTGAGTCTGGACACAGCAAGTGAGAGGGAAAATATCATTGGGTTGGATGTGCCACTCATGGACAGAGCTAACCCTCTGTAACCTAGTAATGCTTTAAAAAACTACAGATTAAAATTGAAAAAAGAATTATCAAAAGAAGCAGATTAAAAAAAACTGCTAAAGAAAACCCTTATCACTCTCAATTCTATCCAAAAAAGACTGATAATTTTGAAGTTTTATTTGGAAATAATGAGAGGGAAAAAAATGAAATATTTCCAAACATTTTTCTCCTCCCCATAAAGTCTTTCCCAACAGATATAACTATACAAAACTTTTACAAGTATTAAATCAATTGGACTTTTTGATTCAGACTTTTTTTTTTTAAAAAAAAAAAGGATGTTAAAACAGTTAATCATTTTAACTCGGCTTGCTGTCCAGCCTCACCACAACTGCGAGGTCCCGCTGTGGCTGTGAGGTCCTGATACGACCACGGGATCCCACCACCTCGCCCACTGGCCCCTCCATGGCTAGGGCTGCTCCAGCTGAATGCAGCTGGCCATGCCTGAGTTCACCGGGAAGAGCCAGTTAACCAGTAAGTGTAGTGGTAAGCGTCATGCTTACTGATATGCTTACTGGTTAACTGTTTAAAAATCTCTATTTTAAAAGGATGTTTTTGTAACATTTCTTTCCCTCCAGTCACAAACCAAGGTGAATTTTAATTGTCACAGCCTAGTACCTATTCATCTCACAACAAGGAAGACAAATAGTGCCATTTGTTACATGTCACAAACAGGCTGCCTCAGGAGCCTTTGTGGACTTGATCACTGAGTGCCCGAGCCTGTGTTTTGGCTCAGTGAGCATCAGTCCACAATGTACATTTCAGCAATGACATAGCCAGTGGATATGGCCAGTGTCTGACATGTAGTTTGCTTTTCCTGTGGCCAGATGAGCAAGCTCTAGCATGTTGCAAAGTTAACATTCATTTTAGTTTGTAGTGAGAGAAAACCCCCCCTCAAAGTATCAATTAATCTAAGAAGGGAGGTTTAGGAAATATAATTAGAACTAGGTAAAAAGTGACATTACCATCTATTAGCTGTATTCCATTTAATGCAAGCCAATTATTAGAACCCTCAAGGCACTTGGGGTATGTCTACACTACCCTCCTAGTTCGAACTAGGAGGGTAATGTAGGCATACCGCACTTGCAAATGAAGCCCGGGATTTGAATTTCCTGGGCTTCATTTGCATAAGCGGGGAGCCGCCATTTTTAAATCCCCACTTGTTTGAACCCCATGTAGCGCGGCTACACGGGGCTCGAACTAGGTAGTTCGGACTAGGATTCCTATTCCGAACTACCGATACACCTTCCACGAGGTGTACTACCGGTACACCTTCCACGAGGTGTACCGGTAGTTCGGAATAGGAACCTAGTCCGAACTACCTAGTTCGAGCCCCGTGTAGCCACGCTACACGGGGTTCGAACAAGCGGGGATTTAAAAATGGCAGCTCCCCGCTTATGCAAATGAAGCCCGGGAAATTCAAATCCCGGGCTTCATTTGCAAGTGCGGTATGCCTACATTACCCCGCTAGTTCGAACTAGGAGGGTAGTGTAGGCATACCCTTGTAAATTGCGAAAGGAAACACTCTTGCTTAACATTTATATCTTTCTCAAATATAAGTGTTTGGGAGAACTAGCTGCTTTTACTGTAGTTTAAAGAAACAGTGGGAAAAAACTGAGGACGTTATTTCTTTGTTTTCAAAAGCTGCTGAACTTTGAAATACAGGGCTTTTTTTTTTTTTTTTAAACAGTGCAAGCTTCAGATACTGGCCCCATTAATCAAAACAATTTTAACAAATCAAGCAAACAAGTGCAATTAATGTTTGTGTTAACAATAAAGTCCAGTTTCTGATATAATGAAGTATCTATTACAACTCAAAACATACACAATCATGTTGTTTACACAGCTGATAATTTTCTGCCCTCTTCTCCTCCTTTCATGATGGAATTCTTCCTGTGAGGGTTTCCAGTTCAAAGTGTACCTCACAGCTATCCACCTTCATTGCCCAGTCCTGCAATGACTCATGCAAATCAGCCTATGTGAAATGAGTGGGGGGCTACCCACAAGAAGCTCCCTATTTAAAGTTTGGCGAGGGGAGGGTTTCTAAATTCTGCCCCTGCATGACAACACACAAGATCCACTAATGTATATCCAGGAAACAAAAAAAACCTATAAAATGGACAAGCTATTCATAGCTGAGAAAGAAGACAGAGGCACGCAGAGTTACTATTCTCTCTGTTTAAATAGATAAGAGGAATTCAAATGCTATGGTGATAGTAATATGAATAGATAAATGTACTGACAATGGCAAGCATTCAAAAATCTTGAGCCTGGCCCCCAAAAATCATGAGCGTGGCTTAAATAAATGAGGGGGTTTGTTTTAATCTGGAGTCTATTTATTTGCCTTTTGATGTCAGATCCTCTAGAGATCACATTTTCAATCTTTTGCACACAAGTGGGTGAGCTAGGAGTTTTATTTCACTTAAAAAAGCAGCAGCTTAGATTTTCTGAAAATAACATGATTCTAAGCGCAGGAGCTTTAAAATCCCCACCCTAATCATCATAAGATGCATGAAACATACACCAAATGAATTGGTGTGCAGAGAGCTGAGGAGGAGGAACTGACCAGTTCACCTCTCAAAGTCCACCCAAAAAAGCCTTTCTATACACAAGCGCTTTTCCATTCCAAAGTTTATAACAAATACTTAAAAATCAAGATGATTTATTTATAGGGGGTTATTGCCAACAAGCATATTTTTTAAAAAATTTACTTGCAAAATTCAAGTTGATTGTGCCCTTTTTGAATGTCAACATCTTTTTCTCAGCCAGTTGAACTGACCAGTAATGTAGCAGAAACTCATACCCAAGTAAGCCAGCTGACAGTCACCATTTTTCAAGTAGTCATCAAGCTTCTCTGGATTAGACAGGACACAGAGTAGTAGTGTAGCTGTTAAAAACATACCTCCCAATGCCTGCTTCGGGACTGTTTAATTTAATATAAATACTGTTTTCATCACAGGATTCACTTAGCAGGCACAAAGGGTCTCTTTCATATATATTACTTGGATAGGTAACCTGTAGTGCAAAGTATGTATCTCAGTCCTGCTGTAGGAAAAGTTAATGAGTGATTATCATTGTGCAAATAATAGCACGTACAGTACACAGCTATCTATGTCTTCACAGTGCTCCACAAACCTTTACAATTTGGAAGGCTCTACAAAAAAGGACAACTGAGAAAAATTATCATTAAAATTTGGAAGCTGCACTGAAACAATTTAAAGCACTGCACTATTCTGGCTCCCATGCGCAGCACACATGTAGTTGGGCCCCAAAGTTAACTCTAAAGGGAAAGGGAGGAGGAGATCTGCAAGGTAATGAGGCAAGTTGGAAGGACAGTGCATGTGGACAAGCTATAAGCACAGCAAATGATGGTCACAAGGTCACCCATACTTTACTGACCAGTGCTTTCAATCTTAGCCCTTCCCTTACCTGCTAAGTCTTCCCATGGCCTTAAAGTCAAATATCCCTGACCTCAGCCCCATGCCCAGCTGCCAACTCTGCCTCATCACCCAGGGAAAAGCCCCCTCCCCATGACTTCAAATACTCTCTTCCCTTCCAGGGTGGCAAAAATCAACAGCACTTAGCACTTTAATGGCTCTTTCTGAGCACCCTAAGCCCAAATTGGGAAGACACACTAACTTTCGATTTCCAAGAAAAACCCTTCTTTGGAAGGGGAATAAAGAGAGAAAGCATGTACAGGGATCATCTGGAAGTTTAACGCAAGACTGTGCTATCCAAGATCAACGACCCAATGTACCCAAAAGTCAACAACTAGATTCCAAGTATTTTAGAAACTGAACTCAATATTGCTTCAGTTAACAACATTTGCAAGTCTGAGTCAGTGCCAAAGGCATAGGGAACACTCTCATTTTGCAACAGGCCTTAGGGAGAGCTAGGGGGGCCCTGAGTCTAAGGCAAACTAGCCTGCCAGCTTAGTAGTTGTCTTTGGAAAGCCTTATAAGCTGCAGTTAGGAGCGATGGGGAAACTATAAGTGAGTGGCTTAAGATGAACTGTATTGTGAGTGGTTCGGCTTAGCTACTATGGGTATTACCCTAATCCTTTAAAAAATCCTGACAGGATCGGTACAGGCTACAAGACAAGCAGGACCCTGTTTACACATGTCATCTGCAGCAGGACAGCGTCAGGAGCAGCACTTCAATGTCATGCTAATGTAGCTGATGGAACCTGTCCAGATTCCTCAACTTGAACTTGTTCAGTATTTCACCACCTGCCTGGAGAGAAAGGCAGCTTTCTCTCTTCCACTAAAGCAATTTTCAAATATTTGCTTTGGGGACTACAAAAGTAGAAAAGAAAAGAGAAGGATCTGTCTTTAAATGGCAGGAGCATTAATGTTTACATTGAGGAGATCTGCATGATTCAACTTAGTCTTCTTGCTTTTAATCGTATATTTAAATGTTTGTGTGACTTTCTACAATTAAACAATGTATCAGGAGTGCTTAAACAAGATAGCAATGAGAGCTTTTGAAAGGTGTAGTAAAAAATAAATACAAAGAGGAACAACAACATACAGATAATTAGTCTTAAGTACTTATACAGGTATAATACTGAAGTTTTGAAGCACTAGAATGAGTCATACGTGATCTTGGTTCAAATTCCAGCTCGTGGATGACCATGGAGAAGTCATTTAATTACTCTCTGTAATTACTCTGTCTCCATTCCCTCTCTGCACAATGGGACTAAATCCCTTCCTTTCTCTCATTCTTTAGGTAGTCTATTTAAAGAGTATAGAATTGAGCAGAATTGTCTCTCGCTGTGTGTTTGTACCATGTCTGACTCTACACAATGGGTCTTTGATCTCAAATATAAAATAACATCGTGCCATAATATAAATAATAAAATATATTTTTTTAAAAACATACACTGAACGAAAAGGAGAGAGGTGGGGAAAAGGGAAGGAGCAGATCAAAATAATCCTCAGAGCCTATGTCCAAAGATGGCCACCAGCCACTGTGTGCTGAAAAATCTTTAAAAGTTAATTTAAAATGCATTGGGGCACTTGAAACAGGTCTGCTAAATCAAAGAATTGATCAAGTTACTTGTATTTAGTGTTCCAATACTGCAATGATGGGCACTACAGAAATAACCTAAACAGATAAATGTGGCAACAACTGCATCTGCCTGTTCATATACAACCAGTGTTCCCTGTAAGCTAGATGCCTGGGTGGCTGCTTACGACAAATTCCAATGCACTAGTCCACTTACTGAATTTACAGTTATGCTTTCCTAATTCCTATCACTATGGTGTAAAACATGCCCAGAGCCAGGAGATGCAAGCTTGGAGACCTGTGCTTTTAAAGATGTATTAATTATACACAAACTATTGTGATCTTTTGTCTATAACACTCAATAGCAGCACCAAAGCAGTGCATCATCTGAACAATGGTTCACAAGCCAATGGGTTTCATAATCTCGGAGACCACAGAATTGTCATCTTCCACATGGAGAGGGCACATGAGGAGCAGAGCCTTCCAAAGCAGTTTCACTTGCCAGCCTACATACTACAGGCAGTCCCCGACTTACGCGGATCCGACTTATGTCGGATCCGCACTTACGAACGGGGCTTTTCTTGCCCCGGAGCTCACGGGGGCGGGTTGCCACCCGTGTCCTCCGGGGCAAGAAAAGCTTCTCCTGGTCTCCCTGGTCTGCTGGGGGGGGGGGGGGGGTCCAGCAAAGCCGCTGGACCCCTCCAGCAGACCAGGGACACCCGAGCAAAGCCGCCCAGGCGGCGGGAGTCCCGCTGCCTGGGCAGCTTTGCTCGTTTGCCCCGGAGGAGGGACTCCCGCTGCCTGGGCGGCTTTGCTCCTGTCCCCCTGGTCTGCTGGGGGGGTCCAGCGGCTTTGCTGGACCCCCCCCCAAGCAGACCAGGGGGACAGGAGCAAAGCCTTGGAGCACGCCTGCAGCGGGACAGCCCAGGCGCGCTTGGGCTGTCCCGCTGCGGGCGTACTCCGCGGCTTTGCTCCTGTCCCCCTGGTCTGCTGGGGGGGGGGGGTGCAGCTAGTGCTCCCCCCCCCCCAGCAGACCAGGCTTTTCTTGCCTACCCCTGGGGTAGAGCAGCTGGGGGCTGCCGGGTTGGTCCCGCAGCGCCGAGGAGCCGCGCTACTGGAGCAACCCAGAAGCACCCCAGCTGCTCTGCCCCAGGCGTCCCCAAGTCAACCGCTGCTGAAACTGACCAGTGGCTGACTACAGGAAGCCCGAGGCAGAGTTGCTCTGCCCCAGGCTTCCTGGAATCAGCCGCTGATCAGTTTCAGCAGCAGCTGACTTGGGGACGCCTGGGTTTCTTAAGTTGAATCTGTATGTAAGTCAGAACTGGCATCCAGATTCAGCCGCAGTTGAAACTGATCAGTTTCAGCAGCGGCTGACGCCAGTTCCGACTTACATACAGATTCAACTTAAGAACAAACCTACAGTCCCTATCTTGTACGTAACCCGGGGACTGCCTGTATTGCTACACCCTGAACTGTAACACACAATAGGCCTCTTAACATTGCCTGAAAGAAAAGCCTTGTTACAATAGCTCAGTGATGGATCCCAAATATGGGAGCCTCTTATTTCATTAAGAGGACAAATTCTGCTCTCTGAAGTAACTTCCTCTGAGATCAATAGGAACAGAATTGATATAAAAGAAATATATAGCTGACTTAGTACTGGATATCCACTGTAGGGATGTAATATCCTTTTTAATTAGTTAACCAGTTTAAATGTCCAATTTAACCTGTTAACTGATTAAACAGAGATGGAAGTCAGCAGCCTCGTGCAAGACCAGAAGTGGCATGGGGGAGCAGAAGGCTGTCAGCAACCAGCCCACATAAACTGGGAGCCAGCAGCCCTATGGGACTGGAGCTGCTTATGGGTTAACCAGTTACCCGTTAACATTCTGAAACTGCAGAGATGAGGTTTATTTTAAGTATATCATACTCGGTCTGTTCAGTGGCCTTTAGACATCCGCACATAACCATATTACAACTGGCATTGTATGAAAGAAAGAGGTTAGAGCAGTTATCAGATTTATAGAATATGAGCATGTGTATTTTTTCTTTACTTTAAAGTGAACTATTCCAGCATTACTGGACCCTAGCAACCCTACGCATCAGGTTGTATTCAGGTTTCCTTACAAGTCCCTGATATCAGGCACTTAAGTCAGTGATGAAGATTAAAAGAATGCAAGCCTAGTGTGAAAAAACCCAATTTAGCTAAAAAGTGGAACTCTCAGTTATGAAGTATTTTTTCTGAAGTTGTTTTAGAAAAGTACAAGAGACTCAGGCTTTATCTACATTTGCCGTGTTAAAGTGGCATCACCTTAATGCAACACTGTGGCCATGGTGCCAGCATGGGTAGAGAGCTGGAGCCGACTGCAGGTCCCTGTCGTTTGAGAGTCAGGGTGTTTTGGGAAAACGTCCACACAACTTCTGCCCCCGTGCTGCTCAATGAGACCCCACCCCCAAACTGCGCAGACGCCTCAATGCACCATTGCAATGCCCGGGCAGTGCCACCACCGCAGAGCCACCCCCTAGCGCTTCAGGAAAACCACCTCCACAAGAGCATAGCTACCAGTGCTGGGAGTCTGTCTACACTGACAAGTTACCGCACTTAACCAAATAGATATCCATATGTGGATTTTGTGCATAGACTTTGAGTAACTACTACAGGTGTGTATTATTTCTCTAAAGGCTAAAATTGCCCTAGCAATGCAAGGGCTGTAGGAGACACTCAGCATATCATTTCTGCCTGACTTTGAACAACTCATTTAATCCCTCATTGTCACAGTTACAGCACTGTCCTAGCTCACAGACAAAAGGTGAAAATACATACATCAAAGATTCTGACATGCTCAGATACTAGAGTAATGGGGCCACATAAACACCTATAATAGCTAAGGCATATATCATAGCCACTGGGATAGTAGCTGAATATGAAGGAGGCTTTGGTGGAAACAGGCTTAATGCTAGTTGATCATGGGCAGTTAGGTAGAAAGAAGTATGGCATGGCCAACAGGTTGCAGTAGATCCATCCAGTAGCTATAAAATCTCACACAAAGTGAGAGTGCAGAGAATAGCTCCTAGTCTAAATCCAAAGCTGGGGTAATCCATAGAAAGGCTACTTCGTTCACAGCTTTGAGTCTGCCCCCACTATACTGTTCTCATGTAATCAAGTTTTGTTAGCTGGAGGGAGAAGAATTATATCCCAACATCATTACTGTAACAAGAATATACCTTGCTGATTTCAGTGAAGACATTCTACAGTTCCCAGCAGTGTTAATTTAGTCTTTTATTAATTATTATTATCCTTCACATGGTAGCAGCAACCTTCCCAATGTAATAATACTACAAAACTATAAAGTATTTCTAGCATAACAGAGCAACTATTTATTTTTAAAATTAAAAGTGTGTGTCTGACCATGAAAAGGAAATATGTCTTGTGATGTAATCCAGACATGAATACCACATTTTTTCCTAGACAGCATGATCCCTATTAGTCAGCTGTGTTCTCATGGAGATTTGATTTGTGATATTAATCCCTTGATTGTTTCTGTCACAGTCTTTTGAATGTACGTATGTTTGAAAACACGCTATTTAAAATACAGAATTTTAATGTAGCTAACTGTGTCACTCTTTGATCATAGCTGTGATTGCACAAAGAATTATCTTAATCTTAAAAAATCTGCTCAATGGGAAGTCAGAGTGTTGTAAGCATTCTAATCAAACATACAAACCTGGGTCTTGGCATTCCAGATATCACTAGTATAAAATGCTGGAAACTGACGACAGAGTGTTATTCCTAGCTGAGCAATACAAGCTTGAATATGCCTTTGTCTTCTGCATTTAACACCTGTTTAACTCCATTGGCTGCAATGGAGTTACTCCAATCTCACATTAGTGCAAATCAGATGTCAGGGGGATTATTACAGGAAAATCTGACCATGTGTGTAAAAACCATACATGCAAATGCCATATTCCAGAGATATGTTACTCAGTCTATACACTCTACAAATGGGCAGTTCATATATCCTGTTTTCCTAATCTTCTGAAAATAACTGGTCTATTGGGCAACTAAATTTCAGTTACAAAATGTAAAAATCATATTCCTTCTTAATAAAAACGACAGCAAACAATAATGGATTGCACCTATTATATTTCCAGAGAACAGAAAGTCAAGACTATTATGTTTATCATTTACACATTTCCCTCCCGGTATTTTGCCATCCTTGCAGAACTTCAAAATAGATCTTCAGCTACAAACAAAGTTTTGGATCTCTATGTATCAAAACAAAACAATCACCAAATATATCCTGGAAAGTCCTATACATAGGAAAATACACCAGAATGCATAAAATGACATACAAATTAAAAACACTCAAGGCTCAATGCTTAGTATGTATGAATATGGGAGGTATTTGCATCACAGCTTTTATGCACAATTGACATTTTTAATTAAAAAAGAGAAACATGGCAACCTACCACAGCAGTAGAGTTCAGATAAGTTAAAAGTTCAACTATGAGCAGGAAAAAGTTATCTCCTGTCTTTCAAGTTGCCTGCACAGATGACATTTCATTTTTGTGTCCATTGCAGCACTGAATGTGAACAGAAATGGAGGGATGTGTGGCTGACAAGATATTCTCCAAAACTCTGGAATTTGCTCTTTCCCTTGATCTGCCAGATCCTCAACTTGTTAGTTTCTTGGACAAGACCAGAGCTCATCTTTTCTTAAAGATACATCAGGAGATGGGCTTGGATGAGGCGTGAAACTCAAAGGTAGAGACTGGAGATTGGTGGATGAACTATATGGAAATGTCTACTGACATGAGTAGGTCAAATGTCTTTAGATTTTGTGCAAGGGGCTGTTAACTGGATATTTGGAATAGTGGTTCTGATGAGGCAATTTTGATTTTCCAAGAATATGTTTGGATTTTTGGGAGATACTTAAAATTCTGGTTAGATGCCAAAGATCTCAAAATTAAATGAACTCTTCAAGTGATCAATAGCAGTTGAGTAATTCCCTGTTTGCTTAACTAGTACTCAGTATCAGAGCTTGCAAATGTAAGAGTTTTTCATGCTCTGTTTGCCAATGAAGAACATGGGGAAGTCATAATAGGAAAAAACCAGCACTGTTTCCAGTTCCCCAGACTGTCAGCCCTGTGACCATCCAATGCATGCTTTGTCCCCAATTATGCTATAGGTACTTTATTATTATTTAGCAATAAAACTGTGATGACACTTCTCTGCATACAATAAGCCTGATCTGCAACCAACTGGCAGTTATAATAATCGGCAAATTGGACTCCAATAACAACGATGCACTGTTTTTGTATGGTTGACTTTCACACCCCACAGCAGCATCTGCCATTTAGGCAGTTAAATATGAGTTAATGGATTTCTCCCCTTACAGATATTTACTGCCTCCATAGTGATAGTCCAAATGGTGATAAGGTAACTGTACTGGCCTGGGTCATTAGGTACTTATTAACACCGCACAGGATCTATGATTCACATGAAATTTTAAAAAGATCACACTAGCTGCAAAGAGAAGAGCCACTGTACAGGATATAATTTAATCTCATTGTTACATTTAGCATGCAACATTTAAAATGAAAACAATTTTACTGTTGAGGATATTATTTCATACTCTATTTTTTATAAGGTCATGTCTACACTACAGACTTGAATTGACCTGTGTTGCACCTATGTAAGTACTGCAGTGGCTGATGTCCATGCTGCCATCCTTCTCTTGGCGGTACACATCTGCTTCAGGAGCACTTCCAGAGACTAAAGAAGGGCAGATAGGTAGGGTTGGCAGGTGTCCGGTTTTCTACCGGACAGTCCGGTATTTGTGCCCTCTGTCCGGTAGAAAAATTCAGAAAATACCAGACACATGCAATGTTCGCTATTTTCTGAATTTCCGGCATGCCACCGGACAGAAGCCTGGCAGGGGCGGGGGAGTGACTGGGTGGCGGGGCACGATTGGCGCTGGGAGCCCTGTGGTCGTGTGCAGAAGCCGGGCGAGGTGGGGCGGGGCAGGGGCAGTGGCTGGGACTTCCAGCCACTCCCCCCACCCCTGCCCGGCTTCTACTAACAACTAGACGGGAGTGCCTGCCGTGGGCATGGCCCATTGGACTCCAAATGCGACCAGTGCCTGCACCCCCCACCAGATCTGCTTTCCGCCCCCTTCCTCTGGCCCCCCCTCCCATCCAGCCCCCTCAGCTCCTGATCTCCCTCCAGCTCTCCTTCCCGCCCCCTTCCTCCCAGCCCCCCTTCCTCCTGGCCAGCCCCGCGGCCCCCAACCTCCCCTCCGCCAGCCCCACCTCCCGCCCCCTTCCTCCGGACAGCCCCTCCCCCCTCCTGGCCAGTCTCTCCCCCCTGCCCTCCTGATCAAGTGTGTCCAGTATTTTGGGGGGAATCTACCTGGTAACCCTAGCAGGGAAGAGAGCAGTGCTGAGAGAAAGAGCTCTCAGCTCCACACAGCTCTTGCCACCCAATTCGGGCCTCTCAGCTACCTGAGTCAGGCTCTAGCTACATGGCTTTCTTGTCACTTTTATGGCTCCAGCATGGTGCCCTGAAATTGACATGCCAGCCTCTTATGCATTCCTGTAGCTAACAATGGATATTAAAAATGTTCTATTCTTTAATAACTCTTCATACACACCACAGTGCACACTAAAAAGCCTTGCTGATGCCATAATGCAATCTCACTGCAATTAACTTGGAGCAATTGTAGAAAATTAAACTCCTCTGAAAATTCAATGCCCCAAAGGTGGTGGCTATTCTCTCATAATTCCCATTTTTTATCTATTCTCTACCAACTCCAGATGGTTCACATCCCTTTAAGGTGCTTTGTGACTGTTTGGATCTTTACTTCTCAGCCTCTATATGCTTGACTAAATTGATGTGCTATGAAAAAACAACACTATTCAGGGCCTCCAGATTTCCAGATAATTGTTTCTAACAGTCCCTTTTCATCAATAGAGCTCAAAAGGCTTTACAAAGGAGCTTGGTATCATTATCCCAGTTTTAAAGAAGTCAATGCCAGGTGCTCCAGAGGGAATGAACGGAACAGGTAGTCATCAACTGATCCATCCCGTCATCCATTCTCAGCCCGCAGCAGGTGGAGAGCCAGGACATCCCCTCGCCCCCCTCCATTAAACAAATGAAAACAGTTAATTAAATAAACAGGATTTGACATCCCTATTAGTTATCTCTCTCCATTCTAACAACTGACCATTTATAGCTACCCTTTGTTTCCTAACTTTTATCTAGTTACCAAGGCATGAGAGGACCTTCTCTATTAGTTCATGATAGCTTACTAGTTCTTCAATTTCATGTTTGAGCTCCTTAGGAACTCTTGGGTAAATGCCAGCAGGTCCTAGTAACATTACTATTTAGTTTATCAATTTGTCCAAAACCTCCTCTAATGACTCCTCTGAGACCGTTCTGCAAATCTATTACCTAAAAAGTATGGCCCAGGTTTGGGAATCTCCCTTACATCCTCAGACAGGAAGACCAATGCAAAGAATTTATTTTGTTTCTCTGCAATGGCCTTATGACTTTGAAGTGCTCCTTTAGCATCTCAATAGTTCAGTGGGCCTATTAGTTTCCTTCTTCTGATGTACTTAAAAAAAATCATTTTTGAGTCTTTGGCTAGCTGTTCTTCAAAAACAATTTTTTTGGGCCTTCCTAATTATAGTTTTACACTTCATTTGTCATGTGCATGCTCTTTTTTATTTTTCTCACTAGAATTTAACTTCCACTTTTTAAACTATGCCTTTTTTCCCCCCTCTTACTTTGTTATTTAACCATGATGGCATTTTTTTGGTTCTCTAAGTTTTTAAATTTGGGGTATACATTTAAGTGGAGCCTCTATTATAGTGTATTTTAAAAGTTTCCATGCAGCTTGCAGGGATTTCACTTATCACTATGCCTTCCAATTTCTGTAAAACTAACCTCATTTCTGTGTAGTCCCCTCTTTCTGAAATTAAATGCTATAGTATTGGGCTGCTGTAGTGTTTTCCTCAGCACAGAGATGTTAAATGTAATTAAATTATGGTCACTAATACCAAGCAGGTCAACTATATTCACCTCTTGGACCACATCTTGTGCTCCACTTAGGACTAAATCAAGAATAGCCTCTCCCCTTGTGGGTTCTAAGACTAGCTGCTCCATGAAGCAGTTATTTAAGGTGTCAAGAAACTTTATTTCTACATCTCATCCTTGGATTATAGATAACTAGTCAGTGTAGGAAGATAGTTGAAATCCCCATTATTGAGCTTTTTTATTTTACACAGCCTCTCTAATCTCCCTGAACATTTCACAGTCAGTATCACCATCCTTGTCAGCTGGTCTGTAATGTATCTCTACTGATAGATTTTTATTATTAAAGCCCGGAATTACTATCCATAGAGATCCTATGGAACAGTTTGGAATATTTAAGATTTTTACTTCATTTGATTCTACAATTTCTTTCACATATCTTGCCAATCTCCCACCAGTACAACCTGTTCTGATCTTCCGATATATTTTGTACCCTGGTATTACTGGGTTCCATTGATTATCCTCATTCCACCACGTTTCTTTAATGACTATTATATCAATATCCTCATTCAATACAAGGCACTCTAGTTCACCATCTTATTATTTAGACTTCTAGTATTTGGAATATAAGCTCTTTAAAAATGTGTCACTCTTTAGCTGCCTGCCATTGTAACCTACACACCTACTGCGGCACTTAGACCGTTTACAGCAAGAGCTAAAGAACAAGGGAGCTCTCCAGCATAAGTTGAGAATCAGTTGGCTTTATAAGTCAAGCTGTAAAACCTCCTACGTGAAGCTCCAGAGGGCCCAGATTCAAATCTGTGCAATGGTGGTTACACCATTACAAGAAATGATTGAATGGGACCCTTTCATTTGACTGTTTCTCCTCATATCTTACCTTATCTTCTTCCATCCTCTTCTCTCCTTACTAGGACACAGAGACTCTCCATTAATAAATCCTCCGCTAAGCAATGTTTGTCCATTCCATGTACTCCTCTGCACCTGTAGGCTTTCCCCAGCCCTTAGTTTAAAAACTGTTCTACGTCCTTTTTAATTTTAAGTGCCAACAATCTGGTTCCATTTTGGTTTAGGTGGAGCCCTTCCTTCTTATAAAGGCTCCCCTTTTCCCAAAAGGGTCACCAGTTCCTAATAAATCAAAAACCTTCCTCCCTACAACATCGTCTCATCCACACACTGAGACTAGGGATGTAAGCAACTAGGCTTATCAGGCAGTTGAGTCACTACTCAACTACTCGCTTCCGGCCCTGCCCCTTCCCGCCTCTGTATCAGAGGCAGGAAATGGACTGGGGAGCAGGAGCCAGTGCTGGAGAGAGCCGGCTTAAAAGCCGGTTGCCCCCAGCACCGTCTCTGCCAGTGGGGCAGAGAAGACAGAGGCACAGCAGGGGAAACAGCATGAGCAAGGACTCAAGCAGTCCCCACTCACGCCGGGTCTGACTGCTGCACCTCAGGCTTTTAAATGTATCAAAAACCCCGCAGGGCATTTAAAAGGCAGTGGCACAGCCAAGATAGCAAGCGCTCCCCTCATTTACTAATTGAGTAGTTGATAGAAAATCGATCGACTACTCTATTAGCTGATTAGTCAAAATTTAAATCCCTAATTGAAACTGTGCAGTTCTGTCTGTATACGTATTCCTATGCATGGAACTGGAAGCATTTCAGAGAAAGTTACCAGGGAGGTCCTGGACTTCAGTCTCTTAGGGTATGTCTACAATACAAAGTTAGTTCGAACTAACGGATGTTAGTTCGAACTAACTTTCATAGGCGCTACACTAGCGCTCCGTTATTAAATTCGAACTAACGGAGCGCTTAATTCGAACTAGGTAATCCTCATTCTAGGAGGCCTAACGCCTAGTTCAAATTTACTAGTTCGAATTAAGGGCTGTGTAGCCCCTTAATTCAAACTAGTGGGAGGCTAGCCCTCCCCAGGTTTCCCTGGTGGCCACTCTGGCCAACACCAGGGAAACTCGTCTGCCCCCCTCCCGGCCCCGGACCCTTTAAAGGGGCACGGGATGGCTACGGTGCACGTGCCAGGTGCAAGCCTGCCAGCACCCAGCCAGCAGACCCTGCACCTGGCACGGATCGAGCCACCCACCCAATGCCCCCCAGCCCTCCCCCTTCTTCCTGGGACTGCAAGAGCTTACCCGGGACCGCAAGAGGCGGGCACCCGCCTGGGCTAGTGCGGACATCGTGGACCTCGTCCACGACCTCCGCACTAGGCACAGGAAAGTGGCCGGCTAGGGCAGGAGAGCTGCCAGCCTGGCCACCCACAAGCAGGTGTGCATGAAAATCAAGGTGGTCCACTGAGACCCCGGACCCTGAGCCCTGAGCTTACAATGGCCGTCCTGGGTCAAACCAAAGGTCCATCTAGCCCAGTAGCCTGTCTGCCGACAGCGGCCAACCCTAGGTACACTGGAGGGGATGGACCGAAGACAATGACCAAGCCATTTGTCTCGTGCCATCCCTCTCCAGCCTTCCACAAACCTTGGGCAGGGACATCACTCCTACCCCCTGGCTAATAGCACTCCATGGACCCAACCTCCATGACTTGATCTCACTTCCCTTTAAACTCTGTTCTAGTTGTAGCCTTCACAGCCTCCTGCAGCAAGGAGTTCCACAGGTTGACTCTTTGCTTTGGGAAGAACAACTTTCTGTTACTAGTTTGAAGCCTGCTACCCATTCCTTTCCTTTGGTGTCCTCTAGTCCTTCTATTATGGGAACTAATGAAGAACTTTTCTGTATGCACCCTCTCCACCCCACTCCTGCTTTTAGAGACCTCTATCCTGTCCCCCCTCCGTCTCCTCTTTTCTAAGCTGAAAAGTCCCAGTCTCTTTAGCCTCTCTTCATATGGGACCTGTTCCCAACCCCTGATCATTTTAGTTGCCCTCCCCTCTCCCAGCCTGAAATTCAAATCCCGGGCTTCATTTGCAACTCCGTATGACTACATTACCCCCCCTAGTTCGAACTAGGGGGGTAGTGTAGACATACCCCTTACCTAGCAGTCTAAATTTGGTCTCCCAGATCTTTCTCCCATCCTTTCATATTTCATTTGCATTTACATGGACTACTACCCACTGGCAGTGGTTCCTACCCAGCAGTACACATACTTCGATCTCAAAGGCTCCAGAAACAAACTTTCCAAAACTAAAAATGTAACTAAAACAAACAAACAACCAGCAATGGGCTGGGACTAGGTAGATGAATTTTCAGCCCCAGAGACTTTGAGAAGCAAAGTTTATATGGGCTGGAGGAGGGAAATAGAAAAGAATCAGAGTGGTAGATAATGATGAAGTCACTATGATATTGCTCAGTCAGTGAGGGAGCAAACATATAATTTTCATGCTGGCTTTCAAGGTGTCTAATCAACTAGATCAGAACTAAGATTTTTCTCTGTCACATAGGTGTGCTCTCCCACTTTTCAAATTCCACCCCCCCCCCCCCCCCACACACACACATCAGGCCCCAGGATGATGGTTACAGCATTGTAGTCACTGTTAAAAAAGGCTCCTTGGTAAACTGCCATTTTTCAAGTAGCAACATACTTCATTTCTTTTCATGAGCTCAGAGATATAAATAACTAGTAAGAATCTTTCTTCTATATCAGCCTTAAGAGAAAGGAAACAGTAAGTCAATAGAAATGACTGACACTAAATAAAGTTACACACTTCCTATGGAGAGATAACAATAAAAGCTCACATTGACTGGTGAAAGACATCAATTATTACTGATGCAGAAATATATATTTTCAGTTCTCAGTGCCCCATTAGGAGTTGCTAAACTGAGTGACTATTACACAGCAATGCAATCAATATTCCAACTGGAAATCACAGCAATAGAAACTTCTAGTAAAACTGAAATTTTCCCTCACCAAGAACATTTCAAGAACTACCGTAGGTGCATCACATGAAAACATTTGTAAAATTATATTTCCAGTTGATGCTGGAAAGTGAGGGAATCCTGCCCTGAGGAGTTTAGAAATTTAAAACATCTGATCCTAAGCCTGGTGAAGTCAATTGACTGCAACAGATTTTTAAAGAGAGAGACAGAAGAAAGTGCTGGCTGGGACGCAGAGATGTAAAGGGTTAACCAGTTACCTGGTAAGCATCAGGCATGTTTACCCGGTAATTGGTTCACCGGCAGCTCCGGTAGCCAGAGCAGCTCCCCACCCGCAGTATAGAGGACCCTGCCCAGCAAGAATGCCCCCCACCCACAGCGTGGAGGGCCCTGCCCCGTCCAGTCCAACTTGCTGCAAGAAGGGGCTGCTCCAGGATTAAGCAGTTAAACAGTGTTTAACTAGTTAATTTTTTAACCAAGAATTTACATCCCTAGACTGGGAGACCTCATGTGCCTCAGCTCAATCCCTCCATCCAAATTAATCTAGAAGCCACAGATAAAAGCCCCATGGTTTTGATGCTCACACTAACTGGTCATATTTAAAGAGGTAATATTCAAATTCCCTTCACCAGTCTGCAAGTAAAAGTCACAGAAGCAAGAAAGATGACCCTTCTCTAAATCCATCCTGCAGGGCTGGAACACCCTCCGGTCCCAATGGAGTTGAGGGTGCTTGAAAGCTTTTAAAAGCAACCCTATAGCCTTGATACAAATCTCAATGAAGTGAATAGAAACTGTTGATCAAGCCTATATGAATAATCATATTGCTGCCAATCACTATCAGTATTGTTGAGGTATTACCAGACATAAATTGCTAAAGCTGAGAGCCCCAGTGCATTCATCCCCCTCAGGGCTGAAACCAGCAGCAGCGTGGGGCAGAAGTCACGAGTCCCAGTGCATCCCTAATCGAAGCTCAGTGGCATGGGGCTGAAGCAAAGCCCAAAGGCAGAGTTTGGGGCATAAGGGTATTTATCCAGAGTGGGGCAGTCCCAGTGGTAGTTCCACCCCTCCTTCCTTCTCTTCCTCAGTCCACCCTCAAGCCCTGCCCTCTGGCCAGGTCTTAGGACAGAAGCCAGATCCAGGCAGTGTGGAACAGTTGTTCCCCTGGCCGGTGGTGTCACAGAGGGGGCAGCTGTAGATTTCCCTCTCCCGCATCTGCTGCTGGCACCCAAAACTGCAGCTGCTCCTCAGCTTCCAGACCCCTTTGACTACTCATGCAGCCAGTTAGAACTTCCTGGGAAAAGAGAGGGAACCTAGCTCCAGGGTGGCACAGCCCTTAGGGAGCAGCCAATGCAGGAGAACCCCTTCCAACAGTCTCTAGCTACCCCTTTCCCTGCACCCTGTACTACTTCCCTGCCCACGCATAGCCCCTAACTACTCTTTTCCTTCCACGAGCTACCCCCACCCACCCACAGTAGGAATGTCAACGTGAAGACTAGACCTACTGAAGGTACCTAATTAAAAACATTAGATTTGGGCATAAAAAAATGTCAGGAGCAGGTTTTCTAGTGTACACTGAAGTTTGTCAGATGTTTATTTGCAAAAATGTTGTCGGAAGGGCAAGTAAG
This sequence comes from Pelodiscus sinensis, assembly GCF_052426305.1. NCBI lineage: Eukaryota > Metazoa > Chordata > Testudines > Trionychidae > Pelodiscus > Pelodiscus sinensis. The sequence goes on from NC_143057.1 coordinate 103,246,632, forward strand.
TTGTCCTGTTGAATACAATATTAACTATTATTAAAATGTGTGATGCAGCCCTCCTTTGTTTTACATTTTCTTAATAAGAATTTTTAAGATGATTTTATATTTTAAATGTATTCAAGTCACAGTAATCATTCCAGATTGCTACATATTTAACACACTGAAACAAAGACATTATTTTAAATTAACAAGTCATAACATCTTAGTGTGTTCATAACAATGTTAATTGCTTTTAGAAAAATGGAACACTAATTTATTTTGGATCTTCATATCAATAGACATGTTTATGAACATTTTGTTAAAAATGTATTTCCAAAGATTTTAGGCATAACAAATAATTTATATCATAGTAAAGGTACTTATTTTGGTGGAGAGTTCTCTTAAAAGTATCAGAGGGGTAGACGTGTTAGTCTGAATCTGCATAAACAATGAGAAGTCCTGTGGCACCTTATAGACTAACATATTTATTGGAGTATAAGCTTTCGTGGGCAAAGACCCACTTCATCAGATGCATGTAGTGGAAATTCTAGAGGAAGGTATAAATATACAGGTACACAAAAAGAAAGGAGTACCAACTTCAAAAACAGACTTCAAAGGGAAACTGCTGAACTACAATTCATTTGCAAATTTGACGCTATCAATTTAGGATTAAACAAAGACTGTGAATGGCTAGTCAACTACAAAGGCAGTTTCTCCTCTCTTGGTGTTCACACTTCCACATCAGCTGCTAGAAGTGAGCCACATCCTCCCTGACTGAGTTGACCTCATTATCTCTGGCCTTCCTCTTGATTGGTACTCCTTTCTTTTCATGTGCCTGTATATTTATGCCTGCCTGTGGAATTTCCATTACATGTATCTGACGAAGTGGGTCTTTGCTCACAAAAGCTTATGCTCCAATAAATCTGTTAGTCTAGAAGGTGCCACAGGACTTCTTGTCTCTTAAAAGTAGTTCACTAAATAGTGAGAAGCAAAGAAAGGGAAATTTATTTGTCCCATTATCTGGAAGAAAAGAAATGTTGTTCCTTTAAGGGCTCTCTTCAACAAAAGAGTCAAAGGAGAGTAGGGATGGATAGAAAGGACAGCAAGACTTGGAAGCAAGTTTCTGTACTATAGTAATTCAAATTAAAGGGTGTATTTTAAATAAGCCTGGTCTCTTAAAAAATTTATTTAAAAAATCTATATGTCTGAAGATCCAAGCATTTAAGGCTAATGCTGTATATTCAGATTGTGCACCTAAAACTCTATGCAAGGAGTTTTTAGAAATGTGATTTTATAATCTTCAGCCACAAACTAATTAAATATTTAAAGCAAAATTTAAACAGAGGTGCTGTAGACATAGTAATGCACAAATGATTGTCAGTAAATTCAGAGTTGGTACATGCCTACAAATTGGATTCATTACCATTTAATGGCTCATTCACAGGTTCAATGTTATGCTAATAGGTCTGGAAGGCTTTTCACATTTAAGTAGTAGATCCACTTTGGAGGAAGACTCACCAGTCTGCACAAGCTTTCAGGCTAGGTCTACACTGCGGCAGTTTGTTGGAATAGGAAATGCAAATGGAGCACTCATTTGCATATCTCCCACTATCATATGCATATTCTCTTCCGATCCTTTTTGCGGAAGAGGATTTTTGCGCTAAAAAGCCTTGTGCAGACGGGGCCATTTGTCGGAAAAATCCCGTTTTGTGCAAGATCCTGTAAACCTAATTTTTTGAGGAACAAGGGTTCTTCCACAAACAGGACTGGAAGAGAATATGCAAATGAGCACTCCATTTGCATTTCCTCTTCCGACAAACTGCCACAGTGTAGACGTAGCCTCAGGGAGGTCAGAATGGGGATAGAAGAAGGGAGAGTTTGGATACTAAGTTCCAGGGAAGGCATTGCCTCTCCTTGCCTCTTATACCTGCCACTTGTGCCTATGAGGGTTTTTTGACTACTTGTATTTTTTAGCATCTATCTACTATAGTAGGTGATGAAAAATAATTACACAAATCTTTAGTAAGCTCCAAAGGCCAAATAAGCTGTTCAAAAAAGTATCCCAACTCACCACATCTCACTTCTCTTAACTTTTCCTTATCCAACTGCTGCCTCCCCCAGAAAGACCAGAGAAAACAAGGTAGATCCTGAATGTAGTCAAACCAGGCTCTATTAGATACATGACTGAGGAGAGGGAGACAGAAGTATTTAGTGTAGAGCTGAGAATTCTTCACAGAGTATACACTCCCACCTGTCCCCTCTCTTATATTAATTCAGGCATCTCAGTTAACAACTGCTGCAGCATCTTGCAAGTGGTCTCACATGTACTCAAGACCCATATCATTCAGATCTTTATCGGCCAAAGCAAATAGCCTGAACTTCATCCCAAAACCAAGTTGACATCCACTGCAGATCAAACAGCATAGGTATAACATGTTACTTGAGCTAGGAGAGTTTAATAAGCCTTCGCCACCAGCTTGAAACCAAATTTCCAAATCATCTGAAGGTGTAGAGCTCATTGCAGCAATCTAATCTTGAGGAAACTCAAGCATGAATCACTATGGTGAGCTATGCATCCAAAAGAGTAAAGCACAGATGTTTTGCGAGGTGCGGCCCATAACTCAGGAACATGGCTGCTACACGAACATCCAAAAGTAACTAATATCCAGGTACCAAATACAGTAGACTTCTGATAATCCGGCACCTTTGGGACCCAAGGGGTGCCGGATTATTGGATATGCCGAGTATTAGGAGGTACTCCGGCAGGGGGGCTGTGACGGGTCGGGGGGGGGAGGTCGGCGGGCAATGGCACGGAATGAGGCGAACTCTCCGCCGTTTTGCAGGGAGGTGGGGGAAGCCCCGCGCAGCCACCAGCAACAGGGGCTGCAGGCGGCAGCGGCAACTTGGGGAAGCAGCGGGGCAGAGCAGCTGGGGTGCTGCCAGGTTGGTCCCTCAGTGCCACCCTTCAGCTGAGCAGCGAAGCGGAACCAACCTGGCAACACCCAAGCTGCTCTGCCCGCCGCTTCCCCAAGTCTGCTGCTGGTCAGTTTCAACAACGGCAGCAGCAGATTTGGGGAAGCAGCCCAGAGCAGCTCCAATTGTCTGGCTGGCTGGAGCACTTCCGGGTTCCAGTTGGTGCCAGACTATCGGGAGTGCCAGACCACTGGATGCCAGACAATTGGAGTGTTACTGTAGTAGTAAAAACCACCATGCACAATCCTTTGATTGAGATAACTGATATAATCTCCTCTGGTTCTTCTGGTTACAGCCTGTAATTATCACCTTAGGTTTATTATCTGGCTCGAGCTTTTGTCAGCTAGCTTTCATCAAGCCCCCAAACTCCAGTAAATATTGGGCAGGTTGTTCAACGGCACTAGCCAGATTGTACAAGAAGGAGATATACCATGTATAGCAGGGGTGGGCAATAGTTTTTGATGGGGGACCACTCCAAGAATTTGGTAAGTGATCAAGGGCTGCACTCTTCCATGACATTAACGGTGGAAGTGAAGGGTCTGGGATAGAGATTGGGTGCAGAAGGGAACTTGGGGTAGGGGACTGGAGTGCAGGAGGGAGTGTGGGATCTGGGAGAGATTGGGGTGCAGGAGGGGCTTCTGACCTGGAGGAGTAGTGTAGCAGGGAGTGCACTGTGGGGGTTTGTGTTGTGACCTAGGACAGGAGGGGGTTGTGACCTGGAGCAGGGGACTAGGGTGCAGGGTCTGGGCCAGGAACATGGGTGCAGGAGCAGAGATGCAGAGCACTGGGGAAAAGAAGAGGGTGGGTGTCAGGTGCTTCCCTTAGGTAGCTCCCTGCCTGCCACACCCCCATACACTGCTCAAACTGGCTGGCTGAGGGAACCATGTGAATCTCTGCATGCCTTGCACTCCTTGGAGGCGAGGGGTGCACTGCCTGCGCCGCAAGCTTGGCACAGGCAGCTCCCATTGGCAGATTCTTGTTAATGGGAGTTGTGAGATTGTGCTGGGAGTGGGGGCAACACAGGAAGCCCTCCCAAGGTGCATGGCACGCAGAGATGCACATGACCCCTGCAGCTGGCTGCTTTGAACAGCATGCAAAGTCACGGCAGGCAAGGAACCTCTCTGAGTCTCCCACTGATCTGTGGGATGGATCTGGTCCAGGCCTGGGCAAAATATGGCTCATGGGCCACATCCAGCCTGCCAAGCCACCGGATCCAGCCCATGGACACTGCAGTGAGCAGCAGGCAGGCTCCCCGCTTGCGTTGCCCCACCCGCACACCACTCAGAAACACAGCTGTGAGGTGGTTTCACTTTAACAACTAAATGTGGATGGGAAAGAGAAGCTTTAGGAGCTGCTCCCACCCCAGCACAATCCCATTAGCTGGCTTTTGGCCAGAAACTGGCCAATCAGAGCTGCCTGTTTCAATAATAGGCAGCAACAAAGCACAAGGGGCTCATAGTTTTTCATGGAGCACATGGCTACAGCCTATGCGGGGGCGGGTAATGCAGGGAGGCTAATTCAAGAACTGGCTGCTGGCAGGTAAGTCTCCTGGCCAGGCCCTGGCTCTGGCACCCTAGCCTCTCCCTTCCCCAACTTTCTGCCCCCACTCCTGCCCCCCTAATTCACATACTCTGTCCTCTTCCTGCACCCATACCCCCTCCCAGATCCTACACCCCAATCCCCACCCCAGATCACAGCCCCCTCCCACCCTAGCTCACAACACAAATCCCTGCACCCCTCCTGTACCCCAATTCCTTGACCTAGGTCACACTCTAAGCTCCTGCATCCAAGTCCATTGCCCCCGGTCACAACTGCCTCCTTCACCCAAATTCCCTCCTTTACCCAATCTCCCTTCTGCACCTAACCTCCATCCCACACACCTCTTCCATTAATATCATGGAAGAGTGCAGCCCTCAACCACTTCCCAAATTCCTGGAGTGGCCCCCCAGCAAAAATTATTGCCCACCTCTCATCCAGTCTATGGGCCATATTTTGCCCATCCCAATGTATGAGATAGAAACCAGAACTGCTATATACTGGCCAACAGGCAGTAGACTCACGTGTGCCTAGCTAACTGACATTCTATTTGTAGGTTACTGATGAAAAACACTCAACTCCACTGACTATGAAGTCAGTCCACAGAGGCTCAAATAAGCACAGAGTTCTACACATAAGACATAGTTTTCAAAGCTAACTTCAGATTTGTATTCTTCTATCTTAAAAACAAAATTAGTTTGCACAAGTGAAGTTTATTTTTAAAAAAGGAAATCATAGAAATGTAGACTGGAGACTTAATCTCTTCTAGTCCCCAACACAAAGGCAGAACTAAGTAGCATTATTTATACCACTGGTGGGCAACCTCCAGCCAATTAGGGTTCTATATGTGGCCCCCAAGACATTTTATTTACAGTGGCCCACGAGCCAGGTTGCCAGATTTCACTGGTTTCTATCTGCATAGTTTCTTTCCCTACTAGTATTATTAAAGTGACATGTATGTAAAGCAAGGGCATGTGAAGTGAGGTGAGTGTTTATTGCTCACAACATTGATTGTTTGAACCATGCGCTCTCTCTGTATCCAATTCATTCACAGCCATGGTTCAATTGCCCCTCCCCACAACTTCTAAATGTGCAAATGCTGCTAGCAAAACTACCCTAACACCGGAGACCGTCTTAGTTATGACAATTTATTAAGTGTGAGGATCCAATTCAAAGGCTTTATCTGTGAAAGGGGTCACCAATTTGAAGGTTTGAGAACCACTAGTCTAGGCTAAATTTCTCTAGTTTGTTTATGAGAAAGTCATGTGTGACAGTATCAAAATATTATTAAAGCTGATATCTGATATATCTATTGCTCTCCTCCAATTCATAAGACTTGTTACTCTAAGGAGGATATTAGGTTAGAATGACATGATCTGTTCTTGATAAATCCATGTTGACTGTTACTTATTACCTTATTGTCTCCTACATGCTTACAGATGAATTATTTTAATGTTTATCTTTCCAGGTGCCGAAGTTAAGCTGTTTCATCTATAATTGCCTCGGTTGTTTCCATTTTTATAGATAGGTACCACATTTGCCCTTGTCCAGTCCTCTCAAATCTCTCTGGTCCTCCTCTAGATGTTGCAACTTCAGGCACCAGGTTGCAACATCACTCAGGTTTGCCCAAGCTGACCTTCCATCACAATGAAAGGGTGGACGGGCCAAATTAAAGTGAACGGTGCTACAATTCCATGCACCAGGTCAGAAAGCCTGCACCAGGGAGCTAGGCTCAGCCCTGCAGAACATAGAAGCTGCCAGTGCACTGAAAGTGTGGGGTAGGCCTACTCAGCAATAAGGATGTTAACAAACAAGTAATTTACTAGTCAAGTACTCAATGGAATTTCCAGGGACTAGTGGATAGGCACTTCCACATTCCTCCTTTGAAATGTACAAGAGCCTCACTGGGAATGCAGAACTCCGCGTGCAGCCCAGGGCCAGCGGGAAGTCCTGCTGACTCCGGGCTCCACGAGAGCACTTACCTCTTGAAATGCACAAGAGCCCCCGGGGGGCTTTCAGCTGGCCCTGGGCTGCATGTGGCATGCCAGCTTTGAAATGTACAAGAGTCCCCAGTGGGGATTTTTGGGCATTTCAAAGTGTAAACGCCCTCATGGAGCCTGGGGCAAGCAAGGCACTCAAAGTCCTCTGCTGACCTGAGGCTCCATGCTGTCCTGGCACTTTGAAATGCAGCGCTGGAGCCCTGAATCATCTGGGGACTCCCCAGCTGACTCTGGGTTCCACGGAAATGCTGCAGGGAGCCCAGAGTCAGCTAGGGAAATCCCAGCTAACCTCAGGCTCCATGCAGTGCTGCCACTTTGAAACACTGCGGTGGCATTTCAAAGGGGGCAGCACCACACATCTAATCCCAGGCTCTGTGTGGCACTGCCCCTTTGAAATACTGCCACAACATTTCAAAGCAGCAGCCCAGGGTCAACTGTGTGGCACTGACACTTTGTTCGGGCTCCGTGCAGCGCTATCACTTTGAAGTATTCTCCCCCCACCTTTGCTGCCTCTGACAGAAGCAGCAAGGGGAGGGGGGGAATTTGAGTAGTTGAGTCAACTATCCAATAAGCATTTGCTTATCGGATAGTCAACTAGTCCTTAACATCCTTACTCTGCAACCCTCCTCAGGGCTTCCCATCTGCCTCAAGTGAATGAGTTAACTCACCTAGAGCCTTTCAGAAGAGCACTCCTAGACAAAACAGTATCTGACATTTTCACCAGCATGACAACCGTGTAGCCCTGCTTGTGAGTATTATTAATCCTTTCTGAAGTTTATATTGTTTTCTAAGATATTTAACCAAAAAAGTTACTATAAGCTACTTTTTATTGTTTTCTGTGACTTTTTCAAAAGATCACCTGCTTATAAGTATTTAGCATTTCATATACCGGGAAGGCAAGATATGGAAAGCATCTTTGTAAAGGGATGAACTTTCTCATGAATTTGGAGAGTCCATTTCTCATACGTCGAAGATCAAACACTTAGGAATATGAGGTGTTCTACATTTCACACATCAGAACTATCTGTAAGTAAATAGCTACTTCATTTCAGGATTCATATACAGTAAGTGACTTGTGGTAAACAATCTGAGAACAAAATGTTCCTTCAAGCCCCAACATTAGTTTGTTCCTGCCAATCGAGGGTGATGCAACATGATACTTTCTGCCTCCAGTACTTTATCAGCAATTGCAGATTCAATGCTCCTTGGCCTACTCTTCCCACATTGCTGCTTACCTTGAAACAACATCCCAAATCTGTTCTGCCAGACAAATACTCTTTTCTCATTCAAATCCATCCTACAATCATCTCACTGGTGGTGCCAACAAAAAGACAGCTAATAAATAAGACACCCTTTAAGTTAAAAAAGAAACTCAGTCTTCTCCTGAACCATCATAGCATGTACTTACTTAGCAGCGTAACCACACAGTGGCACTGTGGTAACTCACTCCCCATCCGTTCTGTTCTTTGTTATTCCTCAGTTATTGCTTCCCACTTAAAATTAAATGGCAACAATGTCTATCTAGCACTGTTTTACAAATAGTCAAAGTAACACAGCCCTTCCTAAGTACTGAGAATTCCTCACATGCATTCTATATGTGAATATCTGGTATTTGGAATAGCATACACAGCATTCCAAATGCTGAAATTTGACTCTCTGATTTATAGTCTAAGTGTGACATGAGCGGTCATATAAGTCAACAACTAGCAACTTCTGCAGCAATAAACAGCCTCATGAGCAAACTGACAGAAGCAAAGGTCACATCTAATTAGTATATATGTTTGTCTGCAATTAAGTAATCCCAGGAGAATTGTTTTAAAAATAAAAACCTTACACATCCAGTATCTTCAAGACCTGTGCTAATAGAAAAACACTAAATCTTCAGCACAGGAGACAGAAGGGCTCACATCAAGACTAGTTATTTGAAGAGCAGCTTTTTTGTTCTGCTCTCTCTTTATTCCATCCTGCTCTCTAAGGCTATGTCTACACTACAAGGTTTTTGTGCAAAAATGGCCATTTTTGTGCAAAAACCTGTGGAGCGTCGACACCTCAAGTGCATTTTTGCACAAGAAAATCTACAGTCAATCGACAGAACAGAGGGCTTTTTGCGGTGAAGGTAAACCTCCTTCTACAAGGCATAACTTCTTTTTGTGCTACAGCTCTTGCACAAAAAGGCATGTGTGGATGCTCCACAGGGGTTTCTTGCGCAAAAGGAGTCTATCCGAAAAAGCACAAGTGCTCTGATGGCCATTGCGTTGAGTGTGGACACTCTCTTGCACAAAAGCAATGTGCTTTGATGTGTGGATGCGCTTTTCCACAAGAATTCTTGTGCAAAAGGCTTCTTGCACAAAACCCCTGGGCTACATCTAGACTGGCATGATTTTCCGCAAATGCTTTTAACGGAAAAGTTTTCGGTTAAAAGCATTTGCAGAAAAGAACGTCTAGATTGGCACGGGCGCTTTTCCGCAAAAGCACTTTTTGCGGAAAAGCATCCTTGCCAATCTAGATGTGCTTTTCCGCAAAAAAGCCCCAATTGCCATTTTCGTGATCGGGGCTTTTTTGCGCAAAACAAATTGGAGCTGTCTACACTGGCCCTTTTGCGCAAAAGCTTTGCACAAAAGGACTTTTTCCCGAACGGGAGCAGCATAGTATTTCCGCAAGAAGCACTGATTTCTTACACGAGATCGTCAGTGTTCTTGTGGAAATTCAAGCGACCAATGTAGACAGCTAGACCCAGTCTAGACCCAGCCCTGTTGTACAGACAAAGTCTAAGGCTAAGATTTTGTCCTGTCGAAATCATGAAGCTAACTGCAGAGTAAAGTACTGTTCCACAGGAGTATGGAAGCAGAATCTGTCATAGGTGAGCTTTTCTCTTCCCAGCTTATTGGGATGTGAGGGAGAAGGGTTGGCTGCCAGGAGCTCCAGATACATCCTGAAGGGAGATTTCTTAGTGGAGACTTGGTTTGCCTTGCCACAGTGGTAAAAGACCCAATGGTTAGCTAACAGTAATAAACACTACTTTAGTTACTGTTTGCATGATGAGATTCAGACTGTAATAGCAAGATTATATATATGGTGATACCAACTGATACTGTTGTAATCATTAAAACAAAAATATTAGTGAAACTGTCGTGTTAAAGACAGAATTATATTGTATTGAAGGTGACAGGACTAAAGTAAAACACTATGCAGGAGAGGCACTTTGCACACTCCCTATCACTCGCAGTTATATCTAAATGTTTAATACTATGGATGAATTGATAATTCCAGCCCAAATTTTTAAAAAGGGAGCGAGAAAAAACACTGGTGACTCACCCAAATAGGCAAACATTTGTCTACACTTTCCACAGCAGAGATCCCAGGGAAACCCATTAGAAGCTGAAAAGATAACTCAACTGTCTTGTTTTCACACCCTTTATAATTAAAATGTACCAGTATAACGCATTAACTAACAAAAGTTGCAATTCTTGGCATGCACAGCTGCAATGACATGGAGATAAAAGATAGGGCATTCCAATGTAAATGGTTTTCCTTTTTAAGCTATTTTGGACAACTTTCCATAAATGTTTGTGTACTTCACTGAGATTCAAAACATTTCAAACCCAATCTACTTTATCTCTCCACCCATATTTTAAATAGTGTCATTTAAATCAGCAAACTTGTCTCAAACTAATCTTTTCAATATATCATCACAAATCTATTCCAATTAGGTTTGTGTCTGAAACTGTTTTCAATTCTGACATGATATGAAAAGTTTTTTTAAAATTCAAGTTAAACTTTCATCAATTTGACAGATGTTCTCAATAAATCTCTCTGATTTGTATTATGAAATGCTTACTGGCAGGCTAACAGGAGAATTTGTTAAGTGGTAGCCACATTCTGCTTTCACTTACACTTGTGATGTAAAACAGAGCTATTGTACAGGCTTCAATGAAGTTATATCAGTTATTTACACTGGTGTAACTGACAGCAGAAATGTGACACCCCCCTCGTGTTTTTATTGGGCTACTCCTTGCAGGAATGGCAAAAGCAAACTACAACTGTGGAGAAATATATTAAATATACCCAGTTAAGACTGTTCAGAAGTAACCACCTTTAAACATCTGCTTGTTTGGGCTGCAGAGATAGTGCTGAGTCAGCCTCTGGCAAATATCAGTTAATTCTTAGCACTGGGGATTTTATTGTGGGTAAATGCCAACTATTCTAATACTTATTTAATTTTTCTTAACATGGTTGGCTCCAAAACTTTCATTTGTGGAATTTGTTTTTAAAAGACTTGATTCCATTTTATTTCACATTCAGCACTTACAATAAAACACAACAAAATACAAATACTTTTTTGTTATACCCTGAATAGAAAGCAAAGCATTGATTGTTTACTGGTCTCAGTTTTATAATAGCCTACAAGATTACAAAGAAAGAAACACTACTGATCAAACACTGCTTTGCAGATACTCACAAGACACAGCCAAATTTGACAATAAGGGCAAATACTACCGGTATGATAGTGTTCCTTGAAAATTTGTTGCTGTTTTATGGGGAATTTCTATTCCATAGAAACGATTGATTTAGCTAAAGAATGTGATTTTAAAGCAAAACAGCTTACATTATCATGCCTACATTTTTTCTTTCAATAAAGTTCTCACATCATCTCCCATCACTATCCACAAATATTTCTTAGGATCACAACATTTCATGTGGTTTGTGTTTCATGCCTCTGTTAAGTCAAGCAGCAGCAACACTTGAAAGCAATCTTTGGGGGCTTGAATTTATGCCAGATGCTCTAACCTACTATCCAATCCCCATGCAACTGCCATAAGAGGGGGCAACAGGGAACATATTGGATTTACCAAATGCAGACAGAAACAAGACGACTGATGATCTCTGAATATCACCGCGAGTCTGCCTGGCTCTAGCCTGGATTCCGATTTGTTATAACAAGACAATAATGGTAACATATACATGCACAGGAAAAACTGTGTTCTAAAGAAACTCCGGGTAGCGGTGGCTGGGCTTAAACCTTGAGAGATTGACTAGAACTCCCATCACAGCTGGGCAGTCTAGCCAAGTAGAGACAACCCATGGCCGGGTTAGGGACACATGCTGTCCCCAGATTTCTTCCTTCTATTTAACAACAACTAAATGTTTAGAGGGGACCCAACCAAAGGGACTATTGCAGATTCTGCTCCACAGAGCAGTGGAACTGGGCAAGGATTCAAGACATCTGTTGGGGAAGTCAACAGATCCCCCCAGCATAACCCTCACTGTGTTCCCATGCAGCACAAAGAGGAAGGAGGTCCTGGGGTGGCTGGCTGTGGGCTGAGCCCCTACCCTCTACCACAGGGGGCTGTTTTTCCTTCCCTGTTGCTGGAGTCCCACTGCTTCCCGCTATCTCCTTTGCAAACAGCTATGAAGTGAATGCCCCGGGGCCTCTTCCCAGGGCAGAGGCCACTCTCCCACTCCCATAGCAGGGGCTCTGCCCAGGGAAAACTGCTTCCCTGGCATTGTAGTGGGGCTCGCTCTACCTTCCATTTAGCAACAGCTACTATCAGAGGCTTTCAAACTGTGGGACTCACCCCCCTCCCACCCCCCACACACCCAGCCCAGGAATGATCAGCAAAAGAAGGTGGCTCAGGGAGCACTTCCACCCCTTTCATACTTAAGGGAGCGATCCAGCCAATGGGGGGAGGGCACAAAACTTGTGTTAGCCCCCTTTGAGTTGCCAATTTTGGTTTGCCTCCCAACCCAGAGAGGCTGGATAACCCACTGAAGTGAGTCAGAGGAGAAAGGGATGCTCCATCCTCCAGCCCTACCTGCCATAACCACTCCCAGGAGCCTCAAACTTTCCTCTGTGCCCCCTGGTGTTAACGCCTGTTCTAGAGCCAGAGGCATCAGGCAGAGCAGTCATGTGCCCCCAGAACCTTTAACTTGCGCCCTCCATCGACAACAACACGCTACCTATGTAGCCAAGCCCCCAGCCCTGCCCGGCCAGGCCAGATACCCTCTCATGGGCCCCCGCACAGCAAAAGCAATGGTGTGCCCTGAGCGCGGTGCCCACCCGGGCCCCGCAGCGGATTCCAGCCGCCCCAGCGCATCCCTGCAAAGCAGGCCAGGGGGCGCGTCGGCTCTCGCTACGAGGGGCCAGGCTGGGTTAGAGCCAGCGAGCAAAACAACCCGTCACCCTGCACAGCGCCTCGGACAGTCGCGGCTCCCTCGCCAGACCCGCTAATAGCGGCACCCGGCCCCCTGCCCAGCAGCCGGGCGCAGCTAGCGAAACTTCCCCGAGTTTCACGCGCCGTCGAGCCCCCCTCCCCAACACACACACACCTTTCCCCGGGATCCCGCCGTGCGTGGCCGGGGCGGGGGAGCCCGCAGCAGCCGGTGGCCGGGCACTTACCAGCGTGCCGAGCCGCCCCGCCGCAGAGAACCCGCGCTGGGCTCAGGGGCAGCAGCCCCGCTCCACTCGGGGCCCATCGGTCCCCGCGCCGGCGTGTCCCAACTTCCAGGAGCTCGCTCCCCGCTAAAAATAGCGGCGCAGCGGCCGAGCCAGGCGCTCCCCCTTCGGCCACAGCCCGCTCGCGCGGGACGGATCGGGTTACACCCGCGCGCGCGCCCGCCCGCCCGCCAGCGGAAAACAACCCTGCAGCGCAGCCCCAGCCCAGCAGCAGGGCGCTGCCTTGTACCTGAGTGCGCGCAGCCCGCTCCCAGCCGCGGGGCGCCAGAGGGGGTCTCGCTCTCCCGCCACCGTGCACGGAGCTCCGGTCCCCGCCGCCGTGCCGCTAGCGTCCCACCATAGCGCCCGGCCGCGGGACGCTCAGCGGCAGCCGCCGCCTCTCCCCCGGGCAGCTCAGCAGCGCGCTGGCCAGCAGCCGGCTGCTTCAACGAGGGGTCATGCCTGGGCGAGCCCAGCGGGTGGCCCCTGCGTCTGGCGGGGCGGGGAGCAGGGTCGTGGCCAGGGGCTGGGAGATGGACAAACGGCTCAGTGCTTCGCTCCCTGCCCCGCTCGTGAGGAGCTGGAGTTTGGTGCGTGTCACTTCCCAGGGGCTTGCGGGCTCCCACTAGAGGAAACTATTGGTTGTTGCAGACCGTTTCCACGGGACTTCGCAACGGAGTGAGGCTCCGAGGGAGGGGAGCCCCGCTCTCCAGTGCCAGGGCTTAGCCGCCGGGAGATCAGTTCTCCAGCCCAGACCCGCAAGCACCTGGGCTGTGCAGTCCACGGGCCGCTCCTCGGCGGGCTGTACGCGGCGCGCGCTCAGAGCTTCAACTGAAAGGGAAACTTTTAAAACCATTCAGTCAAGTTCAGGGAGGGCCCCTGGGTTCAAGGTGGATGAGAATGAGGATGCATCTGTCACCTCTCCCACCACGCAATGCCGCCCCCTCTGCTTTCTTCCAGCCGTTTTTTTGGAGTCGGAGGGGAAGGTAACTCGTCCTGTTTCTGAGTGCACGCTTGACACTCATTTGTGCCTGCATGGTGGTTATTCGCAAGCCACTTCTGCATTCAACTTCATTTTTCCCTATAAAGTCAGTCTTGCATGAGCGTTCATATGGCAACCATTTTTACCAACCATCATTTCAGCGGGAGAATTTGTTAAAAAAGAAAACGCTTGACTTACAGCCAACTAAATCAGATTTAATCAAGAAATATAAACTGAAGAATGGAACATACAATACAGAGATTCTTTAAAAAAAATCCTTCACTTTGTGATAGCTAAAATAAGAATACTATAATAAAATTTTGTTTTTCAGACCATCCTGATCTCAAAATTGCTTTGCCAGAGTTAAATAGCACAATTATAAACATGAACAATAGCAAATCAATAGAGCAATTAAGATCCATGTGCAAGATTAATGAGGCAATGCACAATCTTAGTTTTTATCAGACATCCTAGATTTACAGTGGGTATTTAGCTAGTCTTTGTATGCAATTCATAATATGATTTTCAAAACACTTTAGGCAATAAAAGGCTATAACAGGAGTAATTATAGTTGCACCCCAATTCGATTTATTTTAATTTATTAAATTTGCCTTCAAGATGACAAAGTTGGCGATTTAGGCGCAGATCTTACAACCATTCACTTTATAAAATATACATATTTAAATTGTCCCAATGATGTCTGAGGTCTGCCCATCTGCACAAAGGTAAGCTTATGTGTAAGCAATTGTAGAATTGCAGCTTTAAATGTCAGCAAGCAGTGGGTTCTTAAGAACAGTATTTAGTCAGAAAAATGCAGTAATCTAAAGAGTGAAAGGACTCTTTTCAGTTCCAAGCATATGCTCATTCAGTGAACTTTGTTACTTGTGTCTGCTCTCCTTGTGGAGAGTTATGAATGCAATCTATGAAGTCTGTACTTCGATGCCACACAATGCCTCGTTGCCTTCAATGGGACATTTTCTGTGCAGGATGAGCACTTTCCCTTAGGGTACGTCTACACAGCAGGGCTAAAGTCAAATTTAGCTATGCAACTTCAGCTATGTCAATTTCATAGCTTAAGTCAAAATAGCCTAATTCGGCTTTTGGCGCTGTCCACACAGCAGGAAGTGGAAGGAAGAACACTCTTCCTTGTGAAATGAATGTAACTATGCATTGGAGTAAGAAGTACTCCAGCTCAACATTATTTTGAAATAAAGGCTTGTAGACACATACTATGTTATTTCAAAATAATATCAGTTATTCTGAAATAATGCTGTTGTGTAGACATACCCTTGGTTAACACTTTTTTTTTCTTGTTTGATGAGTTACACAGTTACAAAAACAGTGCAAACACTCAATATAACTTTATACCATGGGCTACAGATATTCTAAGTAGGATTAATATATGCAGCATCCCACAAGCATTCCATAAACTGTACACGCTAAACACATTCTTAGAACACTTATGTTTTAACCCACAGATAAGCCAGACTGGTTTTCAGCTATGCACTTGGCAGTGTTCAGTGAGGCCTGGGCTTGACATAAGCTGGTCCATGGTCTGCCAGAGTCACACAGAGCCTTTGACCTCAGTCCTGCAACCATGCTAAAGTTATTATTCCTGTAATGGGGTAGAGTGGGATTGGGATGTTCATTTCTCTTCCTTGCTCCAGAACATATGAACCCTATAATTTAAAATCAGTGACAGTCTCCCACCTACTTAGCTTCTCTATTGTGACTAAAAACTGAGGAAATCTGCTTTTAGAACTAAAATGTTCAGTTTTATTACTGGTGGTTTGGGTACAATGGCTCACTTTTTCTATGCTACTAATATTTTCTACACCCACATTCCACATGTCAACCAGTTGAAAGTTGATTTCCTTTATGGTTTGTTTGGAAATGCTGGCCTAGACCTTAATTTCCACATACTTCTAACAGAGATACATGTGTACATAGCTGATACTTCATTTCTTCATACTGGAGGCCACATGATATGTATAAACTGTTGGGCTACGTCTAGATTGCATCTCTTTTTTGTAAAAGGGATGCAAATTAGACGTATCGCAATTGCTAATGACGCGGGGATTTAAATCTCACCCACTTCATTAGCATAAAAATGGCTGCCACTTTTTTTCGGCACGGAGCTTTGCCAGAAAAAAGCACCAGTCTAGACACAGAACTTTCGGAAAATAAAGCCTTTTCCGAAAGATCCCTTATCCCTTATTTTAAGAGGGATAAGGGATCTTTTGGAAAAGGCTTTATTTTCTGAAAGATCCGCATCTAGACTGGTGCTTTTTTCCGTCAAAGAACCGTGCGGAAAAAAAGCGGCAGCCATTTTTATGCTAATGAAGCGGAGGAGATTTAAATCCCCGCTTCATTAGCAATTGCAATACGTCTAATTTGCATCCCTTTTACAAAAAAGGGATGCAATCTAGATGTAACCTTGCCGTATAAAAAGGGTGTTAGCCTGGGTGGAAACTGATTGAGTTGATTGATTAGTGACACAAGATGGGGAAAGTAATATATTTTACTGGACCAACTTCTTTTGGTGAGACAAGCTTTTGAGACCTGACCTGAAGAAGAGCTCTGGTGCTTCAAAAGTTTGTCTCTCTCATCCATAGAAGTTGAGCCAAGAAAAGACCCACCTTGTCTCTCTAATTTATAAGGGGACTAACACAGTCTGATGGCATTTTGGTAATAACTGATAGGGGGAAAAAAATCACTTCTGAAATTTTTCCTGTTCTCAGCGTCCTAAAAATTTTGAGTGTATGAAATGTCAAGGTTCTAGCTCAAAGGAAACAGGGAAATTAATTGTATTGTTTAATAAGTGCATATATATATTGAATGGGATCCATGAGCATCACAGTACCTAAATTTTAGTTGCCTAGAAAGGAACAAAGTTAGGTGCTTAGGCTCTCTACACAGTGAATAGGGAGAGACCTATCTGAGAATGCAATCTATGAAGTCAGTAGGCTAGTCAATGGGAGATACTGCCTAGAGAGGTGTATGTTAAACTCCACCCAATTCTCAGAGATATATACCTAAAGTCTGGGCTGTGGGAAGTGCAGAGCTTTACTTGTGGTGCAGGGACTGGGGGACACTCATTCCATTTAAATTATGTGGAACCTAAAGCATAATGGCTGGGGGAAGAGCTTCCTCTTTAGTTTAGTAGCAGGATGTACCTCAGATGTAGGAACCCTCCCCTCTTCCCCCCCAGTTCAATTTCCTCCCCTTCTCTGGATGGGGAGAAGATTTCAGCAAGGATCAGTCACCTCTCAAGTGACTGCCCTAATTAAAAGGGTATGGACTAGCCTGACATGGGGGCTCTCCCAGTTTCCCCTATTAAAATGTTCCATTTTAATTAAAAATAATTGGACTAGTGACATACTTTGAGGCTACGTCTACACTGGCCCCTTTTCCGGAAGGGGCATGTAAATTTCACCAGTCGTCGTAGGGAAATCCGCGGGGGATTTAAATATCCCCCGCGGCATTTAAATAAAAATGTCCGCCGCTTTTTTAAAAGCCGGAAAAAAGCGGCGGACATTTTTATTTAAATGCCACGGGGGATATTTAAATCCCCCGCGGATTTCCCTACGACGACTGGTGAAATTTACATTCCCCTTCCGGAAAAGGGGCCAGTGTAGACGTAGCCAGAAAGATTACTGCCTAGCACACTCACTTGAGATGACCACTGAACCCTATTCAAATTATTTCTTTCCCCACAGGAGAAGGGGGAACTAGAGCAGGGGTTTTCCATGTCCTGGGCAAGTGTCCTGTCTACTAGGATAAAGATTCTAAGAAAGTAGAGGAAGTTATTTTCTCCCTTGGCTGTTTGTGTGAAGTTTCCTGTAGTCCATAGGCATACTCAGAAACCTACCAGATTGGGCCTCTGTGAGTCACTTAGGCAGTTGAATGCTGATCTTGTGAATCACTCTGGGGTTTAGATAAGAGACAAGCATCTGTATTCCTGTCAGAAGTGCCCATGCTCAGGCAGGGGAGTGTGACTTGATGCCAAGAGTGAGGCAGCAGTGCCCAGAGGAAAAAACTTAGGTGTCAATTGAGTTTAGGTGCCCACAGAGTTAGCTTGTAGCCAAGTGAGGTTTTTGTTGGTCACAATGGTACCTAAAATCAGGACTTGAGTTTTTAAGCTTTCATCAGGGACACCAACAGCTTTTGTGGGCCCCTGGATGGGGTGTTTGCTCCCACTCTCAAAAGTGGCAGAGCCTCAAGTGAAAGGGGTGGAGCCAAGGATAGCCAACCCTCAGTGCTGCCCCAAGCACACCATACTGGCCTCCAGGAAGCCCTCAGCACTGCCCAGAGTGTGGCATTCCTTCCACCCAGTCTTTAGCACTGCCTGGAGCACACGGTGCAGCACTCTGGCAGCAATTTAAAGGGCCTAGCAGCAGTGGTGGCTGGAACCCCTGGCCCTTTTGAATTGCTGGAACCTGAGGCAATTACCCTCTTTGTCGCTCCCTACATTAGTATATCTGGCTTTCATGGAGTATACCTATTATATTTTTCTCTTGTGTCATCCTATCCTCCAACCAACCCCTCTTCAATTTGCAAAAAAGCTGGGCAAAATGAGTAAGTCTTGTTCATGCACAATAAAGAAAGAAGCCAATTCTGACAACATTTTTTCTTGAGTGCTTTCTTCAGTGACACATCCTATAAGGGCACCCACTCAATAAGATAATGTTCAACCTTTTCCTGTTCTGTATACTTGATTTTTCATCCTGTACCCATTCTTAACATGTCAGCACTGTGGATTGTTTTTGCTCCCTGTACCATGCTACAGAACAATCAATGTACAGTAGTTTAAAAAGATGACAGAGCATGATTTTCATATTGCATAGTTGCTGCACAGAGATGTCTAATCGCATCAAAGGTTAGAGTCTGAAACCATTATTCACATCAAGAGCATCTTACTCCACAAGTAGTTCCATTCACTTTAATGTATCAAACGATATCAGAATCTCATCTTTAACTAGTGGAGTTATTGCTGAATGCCACTATTTTCTACATGATTAACTTGTTATACTTTTTAAAAACATTAAGGCCAGATCTACACTTAATTTTTTTCCCCCTCCATAGCTATATCAGCTTGGAGTGCCATTTTTCTCAACACAGATATGCTTATTAAAGCCTTACTGTAGAGGCAATTATACTGGTTTAACAGGCCTTATACTAGGATGGATCATTTTGCTTTTCTGAATTAGACTATTCTATATTGCAAGAGCACTTTTATGTTAGTATAACTTTGTCTACACTGGCGAGATTTGCCAGCATAATTAAAAATGCATCTCTTTCAAATGTAGACACTAATTTCTTTACAGGACCTTAGCCATTACAAATACTTGTAAGCCCCTCTCTGCCTCTCATGTCCCATGAGACATTATGGCCTAATTTTGATCTTGCATTGGTTTAAAGCTTTTATACACTGATATAACTCCATTGAACTCAGTGAAGTTAAATAATACAGATTTATACCCGTTTAAGTGAGATCAGATGCAGGCCCAGTATCATTTTGTTTTTCTGGAGTGAGGCACCATTAGTAGAAACTGTCATAACTATTTTCCTTTATATTAAACACACTGGCTGTGTCTACATTGGCACCCTTTTCCGGAAAAGGGATGCTAATGAGATCAGTTGGAATTGCAAATTCCGCGGGGGATTTAAATATCCCCCGCGGCATTTGCAATTCCGACTTGTCTCGTTAGCATCCCTTTTCCGGAAAAGGGTGCCAATGTAGACACAGCCACTATGTAAATAAACCAAGAACACACTCTTGTTTTATTCATCGTTCATATTCTTTTTTACTCCATGAGTTCATGTTTTTTGATATTGTAATTTTACCATAGGGTGCATTCAGATTTTTGATTAGTATGACACCTCTCTCCAGTTGGCCCTAATAAAGACACATGTGAATGAAGAGTGGGTGGTATGAAAGGGAAGGTTATTAGGGGAAAGAGAGTGGTATTGTGGCTTTGAATATATATAAGAGGGTACAGTTCTGTTCCTTGCTATGTCATAAACTCTCTAGGAAATCCCTCCCATTCCCCCACCTCCAAAGTTACAAGTATGTATTTGTTTGCCTAGATGCTAGCTAAACAGAGATCAGTACTTATAGTGCAATTCATGAAAACACTAACATATTGCAACACCGTGAATCATGGTACCTATATTTTAGGCCATGTCTACACTAGGAAACTATTTCAAAATAACTAAATTCAACTTAATAACTCCCAGTTTTAGACATTGAAATAGCATGTCCCCACTACAGGGAAGCATTGAAATTAGTCTAAGGCAGGCTTCGTTAATGTGGATGCGCTATCTTGACTTAGAGCCCCAGGAAGCAGTTCAAATTACTCTTGGGAGTAATTATTTTGAAATAGTGGCACTGCAGCATCCACATTAATGCTATTTCACAATAACTACAGTATTTGTAAATTAGTGTTATTCCCTGAGAAAAGCAGGTGTACAGATTTTAAATAACCAGCTTGAAAAACCGGGCTTGATAGTTTGGATACTCCGCTTATACAGCCACTCCCCGAGTCACAAACAAGTTATGGACCAACACTTGGTCCATAACTCGAAGTGTTTGTAACTCGGATCCCATAGAGTTACATGGCAACTATGCTGTTCATAAGCGCAGATCGCCGTTCGTAACTCGGATCCACATTTATGACTGCTTTGGTCGTAAGTGCGGATGGTCGTAAGTGGAAGTGGTCGTAACTCGGGGAGCGGCTGTAAGTTCAACCTAAGAGGGGTTATTTCAAAATAAAGCCCCGGTGTAGATAAGAGCTCAGATGCCTAAAAAGTTGCAAAGACATCACTGCAATCCACCACATTTAGTTGGCACCTATGCAAATGAACAGGGAACAATTCTTAGATTCCTAAGAATGGAATCCACAAACACCAGTGCTCTAGGAGGGGAATTGCCTAAGTTAGCCCATGGAAGATGCTCACAGGAAGAGTGAATGGTAAACCCCATCATTCTCTCGGAAGCAAGCTTCCAAGTCCAGTCTTGGACCTAATGTCCCTCTGAAACATGGAGCCTGGGGTGTTTGTCCAAGTCCATCCCATGAATGGGAAGTATCTGAAAATACAAGCCCTAACACTGGTTGATCCTGGCTCATGTTCCAAAATATTGGTGGAGCACAGGTATCACTGGCTCATATAACTCACTGCCTATAACTGTAGGCTTCTTCTCTGCTCCTGCAGAAAAGCTTAGGAGGTTCTCTCTTGGGGGGAGGAGAGATGACTCATCAGCCCAGGGCCTGCAGCCATGAGCTTGAAGGCAGAGCCTTGTGCAGAGATCTTGCAGAGTGTGTAGATGTACTGTGTAGATGTACCCTGAGGATCGATCGTCAGCTGACAATGGGAAGTGAAGTGTCACAGAGAGTGGGAGAGAGAGGTTATCTGTTTGTGGCTCCATAGCTCAGGGGTGGTGAGTCCAAATCTCACAGGAGCCTCATAAGAGAGTTATGGTTACACTGCTGTTCAGTTATTCCACTGAAAGGATTTGTGTGAGAAGAGCTTTACTTATTAAGCTTGGCAAATTCCCAAAAGTCAGCAGCTGAGAGCAGCAGTCAAGAAGAGCCACATCCTACCAGAAGCTGGATCAAGCACACACAGACACATTGTCTATTGGAACTTAAGTCCAATGCCTTAACCACTCAGCCATTCTGGTGACCTATTGGTGAGCTGCTGTAATTTCTTGGACATCAGTAACTAGCCAGAGAGGTTGAGCATGGCAGACATAGCATCACTTACATGGCCATATAGGGACAAACCTCAGCATTTTGGCTCCATAGCTGAGGGGTTTAGCGCTTTGGCCTTATAAATCCAGGCTTGTGAGTTTGAATCTCACTGGAGCCTGACTTCCTTTAAGACTGGATCAGTGGTACCTGGCAAGGAGGTGCTTCACTTGATCTCCCTTTATTGGATTTCTTTAACCAGCAAATCTTCAATGATCTGAAACTCAAAAAGGAGTCCCAAAACATGTGCAAACTACAGGACAAACTAAAAAGCATGGAGGTAAACAAACATCAGAACTATTATAAAAATCAAGAGACAAAATAAGATTAAACTAGCTAGAGATATAAATGGTAAGAAGAAAACATTCTTAGAAGCAAAAGGAAGACGAAGCACTGGATAGGCCCATTATTTGATGAGGGCATGTGGGAGGAAAACAATTACAATAAATATTGGCTTTGGATAACAGAAAATGTGGGCTTTGGGTAGTGTCTCACATGACTACCCCCTAAACAAACTAGGGAAATGCAGCCTAGATGGAGCTGTTATAAGATGTGTGCCTAACTGGCAGGAAATTAATTCACAGAGAACAGTTATCAGTAGAGACCTGCGTGAATACAAAATTTGTATCTGTATCTGCATCTGCAAAAATGAGACCTGAGTATCCACAGATGCAGATACCCACAGATATAAAGCAGGTAACCTCAAATTTGCAGGGTTCTAGATACAAAATTTGTATCCACACCCACATCCATATTCACAAAAGTGAGCTATGGATATCTGCATGCACATTTGTGGATGTGGATACCCATGGATATAAAGTAGAAATCCATGGTTTTCAGGGCTCTAAATTATCAGTGGTTCACAGCCAAGTTGGAAAGGCATATTGAGAGGGGTCCCCCGTGAATCAGGTTTGGTCAACAGCTTCATACTGACTTAAGGTACGCTCCCTAGTTCAAGCTAGGGATGCAAATGTAGGCGACCGAAATTGCTAATGAAGCAGAGATTTAAATATCCCACACTTCATTAGCACGATCTCGCCAGTGCGTTACTCCGCTCAACAGCTGATTCGAACCAGGAAGTGCGCTCTGGGCTGCGTTAGTTCGAATCAAACCCCTTGGTTTGAACTAATGTGACTCCTCATTTTTTGAGAAGCTGCAGCCTGAATTTTTGTACCAGTTGGTGAAAGGGAAGCAGCAGGCAGCACAGCTCTATCAGACATGCAGGCTCACACCTAACATCTTAATACACAGCCATTCCGGGGAAAAGTTGAGAGTAGGCTGCTGTGTTTTCCTTCCTGTAGAATTTGTGATTATTTATCACTTTCTCTGGATGTTTAGCATGCTAACAGACTTGCTTCATGAGGCACACAGTATGCAACGACCGAAGGTAGAGATAAGCATCTATTACCCCCTGCCCAAACAGAAGCAGAGGCATAGCGAGGCTGTTATGTGCCCAGGGACAAAGGCAACATTTGCAACCCCCTTCACGCTGTGCGGTGGGGTCCCGAACCTGGTGCATGGCTGAGCCCAATCCTGGGGGGGGGGACTTGTACCACATCTTCCCTCAGCCCTCCAGTTAGGGGCCGGGCCCCTGCATACACTAACCTGCTGGCAGAGATGGAGGAGGGTCAGGCTGGGGGCAGAGAGGCAGTGAGGAGGCTCCAGCTGGCGGCGGCTGGCAGAGGAGGAGCAGGTGAACCAAGGGATGACAGGGGGACCAGAGGGGTAATAAATTGGCGCCACCCCTAACAAGGCACCCGGGGACAACGGCCCCTCCTCCTTGCTATGCCACTGCATATGTATGACCGAAAAGGGACCAAACTCCCAGATAAATCGATTTTACCCCGTGTAAAAGTTTTACATGGAGAAAGCACATAAAGATGTTCACCCACTTTGTCAATGAAAGAGATATACACAGTGGTTGCTCCTTCCTCCCAGATAAAAATTATTTATGCTGGGCTTGATAATAAACAAGTAGTTTTATTAAGTATAAGAAATAGGATTTAAGAGATTGCAAGTGAAAACAGACAGATCAAAATAAGTTACTAAGCCAAAATAAACAAAAAATAATTCTAAGTCACTAAAAAACTTGTTACCTGCATATTCTTACCCTAAGCAGTTGTTCTTATCTCAGGCCAGAGTTGATCTTTCTCTGACCTGGACCCAGCAGCTGTGCTCTCACCTTTTGTTACAGTTCCTTGATTCCAGCTTTCTTCATGTGTATCTTCCAAGGATGGAGAGGCAATTTCAAAAGCCAGCAGGAGACAAGGACCTGAGTGCTTTCCATTCCTTAAATAGACTTTTTCCCAGGTTGGGAGCCCTTTGTTCAATCTCCTCACCCTCATTGAGAAGTACTAGATTCCAGTACTAGGTGGCATGGTCACATGTCTTTTTAGGACCAACCACAGTTTGAGCTTACGGGAAATGTAAAACCATTCACAAGTCATTGATCTGAATACGGAGTCATTAAGTTCCTAAAATATTACAAATGGCCCTTATAAGCACATTTAGCAATTCACGCTTCATATTTCTAATTTTACTTACAAGAATGATACACACACAAAAATAGGAATATATATTGATTCAGAAGATTGTAACTTTAAAAATGATGTTATATGACCTGTTTTGCAAAAAGCATCTTTGAGTTATGCATATTCATCTTTGAGTTATGTATACTAGTTTCATGCTTATGCCTCCTTGTGACTGCAGAGAAGTGAAACTGGGTTTTCATTTATCACTGTAGTGATAAATGTGCATATGACTAATGCATAGTGGTTTTTAATTTAATAAATCAGCTGTGAAGTCACTTGAAAAATCATTCGTATTCTAACTTACCTGACACAAAAGTCAGATACATTTATAAAAAGTTAGTTTTTGTTTCTAAACTCAAAGTGAAGCATTAGCAGACATGATTATCTAGTTCCCTGTATGTTTACTTGCTTGAATTCCATTGATCTGACACTGTAAACAGATTCTTATATATCTAGCCAACTGTGAAGGCCAAATCTAGAAATAGCTCCTACAGAAATTGTCTCATAAATCATTTGGCAATGCAAAAGGAGGCTCCCTTACCAATCTGCAATGATAGAGAACCCTGCTTTCTATGTGCCCTGTATTAACAATCACAACAGCTTTTTTACTCTCAGGGCTAAGACCTTTGGAATGGCAAATATATTCATGGTGCTGTGTGCATTGTGTCAAAAACTCACCTTGTGAATTGGGTACTCAGCCAGGATGTGGGAAACACCCAAGACAAGTTCCTCCACCTTCTGAGTGGGAAAAAGGAGTTGAATAGGAAGCTGCCACCTCTTTGGCCCAATTAATATTTATTTCAATATTTAATTTAGATCAGAGTCTGAGGGTAAGTCTATACTACAGAGTTTTGTCAGAAAAAACAGCCGGTCCCACTGGTCCGAACTGGCATCCAGCCTCCAGAAACACCTCTCCGCAGTGGGTTGTAGTTGCCAAAATGTAGCTCCTGCACCCAGGGAGAGAGTCCCAAGGGCAACTCTGGTTTCATGGCTCAAAGGAAAAAGCTGTGGCATCCAAAAAAACCCAGGGCAACCACAGCAGGCACTGCGAGAGCTTTGCTGTCCCTTAAAGAGGTAGCAAGCACATAGCCGAAGCAGAAAAATGGCTGTCCAAGGGGGTCCTTTTAATCCCGTCTCTCAGCAAGGCTCCAGCACCAGCACTTGGAAGCAACTGGTGACCTAAAGCCCTGCGTGAAGTGGTTCCAGGTGGCCTTTTATGCGAGAGAGCATTCAATCAGTCTGGATGATCTTTTTCGAAAAAGCGCATCGCTTTTTCAATGCCCTTTTGTGTGTGGATGCTCTCCTTCAGACAAAGTTTTTTTGGAAGATCTTTTCCGAAAAAAAGCTTCTTTCGAACGAAGCCTGCAGTCTAGATGTAGCCTAAGACACCTATCTCTCCCCAGGCATTATATAAGAATCTAGGTGCCAAACTCTGGCCATAGTAACCCTACATGAAGGTGCAACCGTTAATATGTGTGTGCTTGCATATTTTGTCTCCTTGCATCAGCACAGCACATACTCATCTGAAGTGCTTGCCGTGGCATATCTTGAGGTGCACAATAGGTTGATATCCTATTTTGTAACTCACTATTGTCCAATGCACTTTTAAGAAGTCTTTTAAGAAGTTTTTTCAATGCGATGGGACCAAACAAGTAATGCAGGGATGACTAGAAGCAAGAGTCAAGATCTCACTTTGCAACTGTCTCCATCCCATTATGCCACCTGTATTGCCTAAGTTTTATGCCCTTTTCTGAAATCCCACAAACCTCCTCACTGTCCACTATCCTGACAGATGCATGGAGTCTGCACGGTCTGCACTATTGTCATGAGCATTGCAAGCACAGGACGCATGATTCTATAGTATTCCCAGTGCCACAAGAAGAACAGAATCAGTGGGGAACACAATGATTTTTTGGAGGACAGACTGATGTGGGACATAGTGAGAACCAATTCAAGGTTGTTAGTGGCATTCATGAAGCAGCTGCAGATGTTGGAGTGCTGCTTCTGGGCCTGAGAAGTGAGCAATGACTGGTGGGATCACATCTAATGTAGATTTGGGATGATGAGCAATAGCTGCAGCACTTCAGATATACAAGTGTGACAGAGATGTCCTTTGAGGCCTCCTGCTGAGGGAGGAGTCAGTGGCCTGCCCTAAAGTTTGAAACGCTGGATTTTATTCCTGAGGTCTGCTTAAAGTGCATGCCCTGGCTCTAGAGGAAGTTCTTAACTGAAACAGAGTTTCAGCTGCTTGCACAGGTATTTTGTTTATAATCAAACCTTAGAGAGGTAGCCGTGTTAGTCTGTAACTTTAAAAGCAACAAGTAGTGCTGTGTCACCTGACAGACTAACAAAATATATATTCTATATATATAGAACCATGAGCTTTCATGGGTAAAATCCTCTTCATTTAATGAGTTTGAGTGTTAATAAAAAAACAAAGCTATATATAACAGCAAAACATGTTTACCTGTCAATTGTAGGATCTGTGTTAATGAAGCTAATTAAGAGGGCTGGATGTGTCCCATTCAGAGCTTTTGATTTGTATTTCCACAAAAAAAACTATGAATAGGACTCTCATCTCTGATCAGGCTACTGCCGACTCTACTGGCGCTATCATCCCCAGCTAGATTCCTGGCCCCAGAGCAATCATCTCAGTAGAGCTCCCAGCTGCAAACTCTCTTGTGCTCTACTCCCAGCCACCGGGGCGCTCTGGCGCAGGAACATCCATGGTTCAGAGATTCAACCTATAGTAGACATCTGCTATTTACAGGGACCCTGGGGCCCTGATTAGCGGGTGGGATTGGGTCCCCCTATAGCCTCCGATTAGCTGCTGAGGGAAGTGCCCTGGATCTTAGACATTCCAGGAAGGGAGAGGGGGGATTGGACTAAAATGGCCCAGCCAAAGGGCTGCAACCTGAAGGGCCCTGAGAGGGTGAAAACTTTGCCTCCACTGGTGGATCACTGAGGACACTTCACTGACATCAGTGTGGGCTGGTCAGGGAAGGTGCCATGATACTTGCATCTTTAAGAAAACAGGACTTTTCAAAAAGCTGCAGGCAGCGACTTTCTTTTCTGACCAATGGATAACCACTTGGAATGTTGAAATGCCAGTACTGATGCTGGGTGATCCCTGGTTCAGAAAGCCATATACTAGCCATCTCAACAGCACCCAGGAATGATTCAGCTACCAGCTCAGCAGGTGCAAAATGACCATTAACTGTGCTTTTGGTCTACTGAAGGGTCACAGATGTTGTTTTACTCATAATGTTGGACCACGGCAATAAAAATATTCCTATGGTTACAGCAGCCTGCTGGGTCTTGCATATAATATATGTAACATGAAGGAGGGAACATTTCTGCTGAGGGGCAGGGGCTGTCTGCTGAGTTTGATCAGGAAGACAGAAGGGCTATTAGAAGATCTTGATGCAGAGCTATATAGCTCATGGAGGCTTTGAAAGAGCATTTTAAGAGTGAGTCTCCAATAGTATTTTGTTGTAATGTGCTCTGCCTGACCTTGCTTTTTTTGTGGCCTATTCGGAATTGTGTGGTGCTTGCTGTACATGCAGGAATATAACATTGTCAAAATAACTATTAATTTCGTTTGTGACTTATTCTGAGAGTTGTATATCATTGGCAGTAACAAGAAATTAGCTGCTTCCAGAGCTGCAAAGCACTCAGTAGCTGAAGCTGCAAACTAACAAAGATGAGTTATGCTTTAAATAATATACCTTAATTTTGTAAAAGAATTCAGTGCAAAAAACATGAAATTTTAGAACAAATATAAATAAGACTTAGTTATTTAAGAGAACAGAACCTATGAAGAATATTCATGACCATTTCAACTCCACATTCCCCAACTGTGGATTTCACAGGTCCTGTGATTGCAGCTGTGTTAGTCTTTAATGCTGCCAAGTGTGGAATGGTAGAGATAATGCAGAGACCCCTAATACCACATGGAATATTGACAGGGGTATCTAGGGTCTTTAAAGTGATGCCAGACTCCATGTTTTTTGCTAAACAGCTAGAACTCACATGGTCATGTAAGGAAATAGCTTGTTTTAAAGCTAGTTGAGTTGATGCAGAACTCAAGTAGAATGAGGGCTTATATTTGTAAAATAAAAATCAAACTTCAGCATGTTAATCCTGAAATATACTGGCTCTTCTCCTCTGGTTCCAAACTATGACTGATCAAATCAAGATTCTCACTGACAGCAAATCTGGAGTAACACTATGGAAATTAGTATCTGCTTCTGCTCTTCTTTTACTTGTGTCAGGTTTTTCTACAGTCACTGATATATCAATATTTGCTGTTTAGCTGTTATCTCTTTATGCCATTTATCACTTTCTTTAAATGTTGTACCACACTCCATTGAAAGTATAAAGTTGCATAACACTTACCTGTTTTAATGTATTTAACCTGTTTTATGTCTCTTCTCTTCAGTCAACCATGTCTGTTTCACTTCATTCTAAATTTTCTTCTGCATCTGAGTACTGCCAGATGGGTTCAGAACTGCTGCTGCTGCTTTTCCCTCCCACAAATTGCATAAGTCTCATAACATCTCCTCACTGAGCTTAGACCCCTGTTACTATGACAGGTATATATACGCTGAAGGTGGCTGGATTCCTTTGTGACTCTTTATATGTTTCTGATCTGTTTTTATAATAAATCTTAAAGTGTCCAGATTTACTTTTACCCTCTGTGTGTGATATATTTGTTTGTCACTTTATTAATTTAGAACTTTTCCTTTGTATTCTCACTAAACTTTACCTTTATCAGCCTGTAACCACTTTTCAGCCTATAATGTCTCCAAGCAGCTTGGACAGAATAAATTCTTATATTTAAAAAATATCTCCTAAATTAGTTGCCACTCATTCCAAATTCTCCTGGTCTTTTGCAGGCATTAGAAAAGCAAATATATGATGTAATGTTTACAGAATTCCCTGGGTCATCTAGGAAAATGGCTTCTTTTCTGGACTTGATTATGGTCAAACTGGTATCAGGAAGGAGAGCTAGAACAGTTCTGCGGGTGCTTTGTGGCCAGAGATGCTGAAGAGGAGGAGTTTATTCCAGTTCTCACTCTCTCTGGCCCAGTGGCTGCTTTAAGTATTTATACACAATAACTGTAGGAAATAACTCTCTAGTTCAGTGGTTATGGCACCCACCTGGGAGGTTAGAGCTCCTGGATTCAGCCCCCTTGGTTTAATTGATCTTTATTCAGAATACAACAATTTCAATGAAGAGAGGCTCTGGGCCAGAGTTCCTTCAATGTCCCACAGGTCAGTGGTTAGAGAACTTTCCGGAGGGGTAGGGTTTGACCCTGGGTCTCCTGTCTACCACTGAGGAACTGAGGTCTCTCACATACCAGGTAAATATTCTAGCCACTGGACTAAAACTCAGAAGGTGCAGTCTAAGCCCTGGTCTACTCTAAGAGTTTAGGTCTAGGTTAACTGTGTTAGGTTGGTTTTCTAAACAATGAGTGTACATTACCAAGCCAGTGCCATAGACTTGAATGGTGGTTAAAGTCAGTTTTTGTACTCCTGCTTGAAGAGAGGAGTAATACTAAATTTGACCTTGCATGGTTGTCTTTGGGGTAGTGTAGATGCAATGCTTTCAGAGTTGATGTTCTTGGACTCCAAGAGCTGTTCTGCAGTTTCCTAATGTGGCTGCTGTGGCCAGAACTTTCAACTGTGTTCTCCCAGGTGCACAGAAAAAGCCCTGGGAAAATTTGAATTTCATTTGCTGTTTGGCCAGCATGGCAAGCCCAGCAGCACATCTTAATGTGAATGCCCCAGGTTGCAAATGAGCTCCAGCATGGAGAGTTCAGGAGATCCTGCATCTGATTGCTGTCTGGAGAGAGGACTCTATACTGGCAGAACTCCGATGCAGCAGAAGAATTGCTGTTGTCTATGGCAAAATCACACAGGGCATGGTGGGAAAAAGATAAAGTAGGGGCACCCAGCAGCTCTACATAAAAATAAAGGTGCTCAGGCAAGTGTACCAGAAGACAAAAAGAGGCAAACAGATGGTCTGGTCAGAGCCCCACACATGCTGCTTCTATGAGCAAAATATAAGGATAATGACTTTTCAAACAAATTGACACCTGGAGTAGCAAATTCTGAATCAAGAGGTTGAGGGAGAGGCAACTACTGTAGTACACATAAAAATTAGGTAATATCATCCATGGTAGATATGTTTACACCAATTCTTTCCATCTATTACATATTTTAGAGAGTTTGCCTGTTTGATCAAGAATTCCCCCTAAATGGTAAGCGCTAGAACCATCAAATTCAATATACAGCTTCCTCATAATTTAAGAGACGTAAGGGTTTGGTTATGCCAGGAAAACTGGATGTGCCTGGAATGGGATTGCATCTCATAAAATCAAACAGAAAAGAGACAGCATCACCAAATCAAGTACAATCCTCAAAAATAGACATAACTGAGTGAATGTTGAAAGAGACTGAACCAAGATGAGCCAGAAAAATAGGATGAACCTTGAATAGGATTGCATCTCAATAAACCTTACACACACAAAAAAGAGAGATAAAATTGAAAAATTTGGAGAAGTGTTCTGTTTTGGTTCTACCGGGCAAAGCCAGATGAATCTGCTAGTTCAAAACATGGAGAATATTGAAAATCCCATAATTAATATTTGCAATATAGCTGTAGCTGTCAGTCCCAGGATACAAGAGAGACAAAATGGGTGAGGTGATATCTTTTATTGGACCATTTTCTGTTATTGAGTGGGGCAAGTTTTTGAGCTACACAAAGCTCTCTCACCAACAGAAGTTGATCTAAAAAAAGATATTGCCATCAATTTTGTCTCTCTGATAGTCAAGTAGAAACTGTGGTCAGGTTAACATCTCTCATACAGGATAACCGGAAAGCCACAGAACAAAATAAGGAAAATAAATGTGTAAGTTACTAATTGGAATTGGTAGAAAACTTTTCCCCTAGTGAAAACATTAAGTAGCCAGTCAGACTTTTTAATGTTTTTTATTTTGATTTGTACACAATGGCTCTTAGAAAAAAAGGAAATGGGATCAGTTTATTTTAAGAAATTCATCCAAAGTGCCCTTCTTCAGTTAAGAAAACTAAGTAAATAAAAATGTTACTGAAAGTGAAAGACAGGAACTTGGATGTTATGTGAATTGAAACTGAAGAAAATTATTCATATGAACCCCTAAAGCAGTTGAGTTCTAAACAACCCTTCTTACAATCCAGTGAAATCTGCCTTCAGTAATTACCCAAAGAATTATTGAAAATTTGTTTACTTAATAGAGATATTCTTTCAAGCTTGAGAAAAAATGTCCCAAAACAACATAGCAATTTTGAACTGGTTGTTCAGGGGGAGTTCCACTGGAGGTGGGCTGTTTAGGTTTCATGATGTTCAATTTTCTGCATTTGTCTTTTTCTGTCTCAAAACCAGAAAGCTTTCTCGGTACATACACACAAAAAGTCCCATCTATTCCTGCTGCTTCTTGTTCCACTTGCAGTCTCAGTCCCCTGTGCGTAACTGTGGAGACAATGCCAGAAGCAAAGGATTATAACAGCAGGTGGGAAAGGAAGGAAACACTTAAACAGATCTACTTCTCATGCTGAAGTCTGCTTTAGTTAAATTACAACCATCTGAAGAAGAAACTGAAAATATCCTTTGAGAGAGAAGTTTTGTTAGTCTCTAATGTGCCACAGGGCTACTTGTTGTTTCTAAGCAAGCTGAATGTTGTAGCTTAATGATTAATTCTTCTGATATGGTGCAGAGGGATTAGCTGCATTACCTACTCTGTGTGAAAAGGACATTTACCCCTGGGCCTCAGGGACAGAGGGAAGGTGGCTTATACCTTTGCAGTTATGGGGCTGCAGAAGCTGTTTTAGGCACTGGGGCGGAGGAGGGTAAGCCCTACTAACACTCCTATTATCACAGCCCATATGGGGATAGCAGGAGTAGGAAACGTCTTCTATGCTTTCTCCTCCTCCCCCCCATTCTTAGTTTGAGGTGGGGAATGCTGCTTCTATGAAGGTAGTGGAGAGGCTTCCTAAACCTGGGATACAGCCAGGAATATATCTCCTTATCCTTGCCGCAGCCTGAAAAGGAATATTATTCCTAGGTCACTGCACAATTGCAGTTTGTGCCATAGACCTTGAAGTTCATTCCCTACCTGCCTTTTAGATACAATCATTATCTAATCTGCATGCCACTCACCATTACAGTATCTGAACATTGCACTTGGAACTGTAACTTCTTTGCATTTACTCCTCCACCTGAAAGGTTTTCACTCATGTACTGTTTGGCAGGATGCAGCCACTCCTCAACGGATACTATCACATACAATCAGGTTTCACCGCTGGGCCGTCAACAATGGATGCAGTCTATATCCATCAAGGACTGGCTGATCTGCACTGAGAATTTAGCCACTCACATCACAAGGCAGGTCAACCCTTCAGCTTGTACAGTGTCCTGGAGTGTGTCCCTCAGACCTCGTAGGGTCTCATCATCTGGACTGACCCCTGTGTTTACTAGAAATCCTAACTATTCTGAGATCCCTTTTCTTGTCACCCCGCTTGCTCAACCCACAACCTTAGTGCAGTGTCGAGGTCCCTTGGTCCTCAGCCCCCAGCTTAAAGTACCCGGTTAGCTGGAGAGAGGTTGTCAGCATTGGAGAAGAGGGGGACCTGGGCCTGCCCTCTCTCCAGTCCCAGGACCCTAAGAACAGGGAGTCCTCACCTGTTCGGCTGGTGGGGATTCACCCTTTAACTCACCAACCCATGAGCTTCTGTGTGCCTTGTCCTGGGCTGCTTCCTCCTCTCTGCCTGGCTCAGCTCCTCGTGGCTTCTGCCCAGCTCCACGGCTCCTCCGTCCAGTCCTGCGGCTCCTCTGCCCAGCCCCTCGGCGGCTCTGCCCAGCTCAGCGGCTTCTCCTCTGTCTGGCCCTTCGGCTCCTCTAGCCAGCCCCTCAGCTGCCTTGACCTCCTCAGCTTCTCCCTTCTCCTCAGCGTCTGGCACTCTCCTTTTGAAGAGCCTGAGCCTGTTTGCTCCTCCACTCCCCCCCCCCCCACGTCTGCACCTGCGCAGATGCTGGGAGACTTCGCTTGTCGGCAGGTGCTTCTGCGCTTGCGCTGGGAGCAGTGCCTGAACAAGCTCCACGCAGCCACTGCTGCCATGGGGCTGCCTTCTCCCCGCCGAGCGCCTCTGTGGGGTCTTGGCAAGTGCGGGCGTCGGCGGGCTCCAGCGGCAGGGAGCCCACCACCCCGTCACATACATAAAGGAGCAGGTGTCTCAGATGATCTGCTCACTCTGGCACCCCATGTTCAACCTTGCCCGGTGAGAAGTCTCAGAGGGGTAATCTGTTTCGGCCAAAACAATGAGGAGTCCTATGGCACCTTAAAGACAAACCAATTTATTTCAGCATGAACTTTTGTGAGAAGGAACCCACTTCAGCAGATGCATATGTCACATCTGATGAAGTGGGTTCCTGCCCACCAAAGCTTATGCCCGAATAAATTGGCTTGTTTAAGGTGCTATGGGATTCCTTTTATCTTCACACTGGTACCAAAGCATGTTCATGGCTTTTGCTGCATTTCTGAACAACCTTGAGTGGATGGAAGGGATGCATTCTTGTCACAGCAATTTTCTGTTCAGCCAATGACTGGGTATTAGGACTTGCCGTACCACACGTTAGAATCAAGATTGGTCAAGGAGCGTTCGCTGATCAAGATGATGATGGAATTGCTGTCTTGCTTCTGAAAAAGCCAGAGAACACCAAGGGCATGTCTACACTAGGAAATTATTTCAAAATCACTTATTTCTAAATAAGTCCCGAAATAACTATTTTGCAATAACGTGTCCACACTACAGAGGCAGGCTTCCTTAGCCCTGGTCTACACTAGGGATTTCAAAATAATAAGCAGAGTGTCCACACTACCAAGCGTGTTATTTTGAAATCTGTACTCCTGCTTTCGTGGGGGGATAAGCTTATTTCGAAATAGTTATTTCAGGAGTTATTATTTCAAATTTAGTTATTTTGAAATGATTTTCTAATTTAGACATGCTCTTAATGTGGATGCCCTACCTCGACTTAGAGCCCCAGGAAGCACTGGGGAGTAATTACTTTGAATTAATCTGGAGAGTAGTTATTTTGAAATAGCAGCAGTAGAACATCCACACTACCACTATTTTAAAATAACTATTTCAAAATAATTGTTATTCCTCATGGAAAGCAGGAGTTATTTCAAAATAACCAGCCTCTTTTTTCAAAATAACGAGCTTTGTACTGTGGACACTCTGCTTGTTATTTCAAAATGAGGGGAGTTATTTTGAAATAACTCCCTAGTGTAGACCAGGGCGAAGAGTTGTGATTCAAGGTTAACAAGTCATTTGTTGCAGACTGGAAAGCTCATTAACATGGTGCATATTCCTAGAGAAAAGAATACTACAGATGATGGGCAGTGAAAGGATTAAATTTAAATCTGTTCTGGTAACTATGTGTACACATTTTCTTTTAATTGTAAATTCAGCTGTAAGAAGGGAGTGAACACTTATAACCTGTTACATTACACTTCAGTTGTTTTTGTCTCCTCATTTTTAATGTAAACAGAAAATGTTTTACTAATACCAGTCAAAAACTGTTAAAATTATGACAGGAATACAAAAGGAGTAAAGAACGAAAAATCAGTAACAAACAGGTGTGTTGAAAAGTAGGCTTACTAGTGAACACAAAAATAGACCATTCAGCCCAATGCTTTTTTTGGGACTTAAAAATTAAACATGTTGGGGGGAAATCTCCTGGCCTCCCAGCCCTCCTTAAGCCTATCCTGAGAGATGCAATGACCGGACAAAGCCAGAGAGAGGGACTCAGATGATATTACCACATCCTCTGGCTTTGGCTAAAGCCCCAATGTCACCTGCAATGTTGGATTGTGTCATCCCTCCCCCCATCCTTACAGTCTATTACTTCCCTATCTCATTTCTTTTCATTCCTATCCCTCTTTGTTTGCCTTCTGTCTAAGAGTCTGGCCTAGCAAGTCAATGCTTGTTTTGCAACATTGCTGTAAGCTGTGACCAGACAGACAGCTCATGCAGTGCCCTAAACAGGCTGATGCCAGTATAATCTTGCCATGTGGCTAAATGGACAGTATAATCTTTTGAGTGGCTGAATGGACAGTGTGCTGTGCTTGAGTTTTTCCAATAGCAGGGTTGTGAAAGAAAGATAACACTAGAAACAG
This sequence comes from Pelodiscus sinensis, assembly GCF_052426305.1. Classification (NCBI taxonomy): domain Eukaryota; kingdom Metazoa; phylum Chordata; order Testudines; family Trionychidae; genus Pelodiscus; species Pelodiscus sinensis. The sequence goes on from NC_143057.1 coordinate 103,282,034, forward strand.
AAGCTGCATCTTCTTTCTTTTCCGTACTGTTCTTTCCCCATTGTGTGTTTTTCTTGCTTTGATTTCTAGAAATGAAACAGATCTAACAGCAACTGGTCCAGCTCATATCAACAAACTTCCTTCCCACTACCCCAAAAATAATAGTCATAACTAATCTAAACAAACAAACAAACCAATCTGTGAAGCAACATCCTTTTCCTTCTAAAGAGCCTCTCTTGCTAAAAAACATAAAAAAAATTGTTCAAATGAAGACATACTTTACATTTCAACCTCTTCCCCTTCTTTTCTGTATCTTTAATCACTGGAAATTCTTTTAACCATGTATGTGTTTCCCATTGTATTAAGCATGCTAAGGTATTTGTATTCAAAACTCCGAACTTTGAAGCTGTTGAGTAATAACTCGGTTATGTTACCACCTTTAATTCTTTGGGACCATGTATTTCATCTAACTTAATACAAACAGACCCTGATGACCATTTTCACTCGATGCTGAAAGACAACATGGTTGACTAATATTCTGACTGGTAGTAGAACTAGGTGAAAAATGGGTGTCTGGTTCCTCCCTTTCCAAGGGAGGATTTTATTTTTACCTTAGAAAACTATTTTTTAGTTTGCAAGCAAACTAAACTGTCTGCTTCCCCAACCCAAACCTTCTCAAGGAAAGGAGACACCTTCCAGAACTATTTTAATTTAATCAAACCTAGGGTTGTTTAATTTTTTTCCCAAACATATGAGAAAGAGGCTGCACAGAGGAGTCTATTCACCAATTTAGGTTAGTGAACTCCTTACATTTATGACTCAACTGAAGCCTTTTTGAGGTACTCTTTCAGCTGTTTTCACCCAGGAAATTGTAACAAAGAGGAAGTGAAGGGTGATATACAAAACTGTTGAGCTGAAACTGTTAAGCCTGCTTGTTTACAAAGGAATGAGAAAGCCTTCCAGCATCCTGCTGTTGGATGGGCTTCCCAGACTGATAAAAGATATTTTTTATGACCTGTGAAATAGCATTCAGGGCGAGCAGACAGTCAAGTGCTTTTGTAGGGAGATGGAGACCTCCTCAGGAGGAGATAGAATTTCCGTATTTTTATTCACAAAGAGAAGAAACCTACCCTCCCCAAAAGGATTCTTGGATTCAGAAAAGGAAACCAATCAGATGACTAAATTTGAACCATTTTTCTGTATACAGAACATTAGATTGGAACAAAAGTGTAAGGGCCAGATCTTCATCTGGACTGGTGTACAGACGTAGTGTCATTGATCCCAATAAGCTATGCTGATTTAGAAGCAGCTCAGGTCAGGTCCACCCTACGGGGAAAAGTTGATTTAAAGTACATAATTCCAGCTATGTAAAAAACTTAGCTGGAGTCAACGTACCTTCATTGTCATCCTCACTGTGGGAGGGTGATGGGAGAAACACTCCCGTTGACTATCCTTACTTCTCACAAGGAGTAGGAGTACCGGTTTCAATGAGAGTGCCCTCCTCACTCGATTTAGTGGAACTTTACTGGACCTGTTAAATCAAATGCCGGAAGATTGACCACCACAGCGCTGATCTTCTCACAAGTGGAGAAGTTGCCTCAGTATGTGGAAATTGACACAGGGATGCCCTGTGAACTGTACAGCTATAGATATGGACAAAAGAGGACAACTACTTGTTGTTATTCAGGCAGCTGTTCATCAATGTTGTTAGTTAGCAGGGGCCAGGATTGACTGTCACGATGTCCTCATGTGTCTCTGACTCCGTCGATGATGATAACCAGGAGGCAGCTTGCGTGTGTGCTCAATGTTGTGTACTGTGTAGACTAGTGCACTTAGTCTTCACAGCAGACTCCAAGAGAGCCCCCAAAGGCCACAAATCAGCTAAGGATTGAAGGTGCCAGGCTGAGTTTATTGTTAAGTGAAGCAAATGCATTTTGAAGCTCCTCCATAATGTGGACACACTATGTCAGTTTTGTTATTTTGGGAGTTATTTCAAATTTAGTTATCATATATATAGTAGCCCAATGTCTGTGACTCTGTAATGCTGAAATGCTGGCTGTTCCCTCTGGGCGGCGCTGTTGCCTCCTTGGTTGTTCCCTCTGGACAGCACTGTTGCCTGAATCACGTTCTTCGCCTCTCACCACGGTGCTCGGCTGACTTCTGCGCCGCTCAGCCGGGCCGCCACATGGGAGTAGGCGGCGCAAGCGGCCGTTAAGTCCCCATGCAGCACGGCCATGTTCATCACCGCCCCACCCGCCTTCATGCCTCCCTTTGCCTCCCACCGTGGCGCTCAGCTGACTTCTGTGCTGCTCAGCCGGGTCGCCGTGGGGGAGCCCAAATGGCCACTTGTGCTGCTTGCTCCCCTGTGGTGGCCCGGCTGAGTGGCGCAGAAGTCAACCAAGCGCCACGGTGGGAGGCGAAGGGGGGCAAGGTGGTGACATGCGGCATGACAGCGGCTCCAGGCCCCGCCCCTGGCCATGAACGTCACCGCCCTGCCCCCCTTTGCCTCCCGCCGTGGCGCTCAGCTGACTTCTGTGCCCCTCAGCCGGGCTGCCCGGTGGAAGCAAGTGGCGCAAACGGCCATTTGGGCTCCGCGGTCCCCTGAGTGAGAGACAGGAGGGGGAGGAGAAGAGAAAGAGAGAGAGAGAGAGAGAGAGAGACCAGAGGCTCATGAGAGAAGACTGACGTGGAGGAGAGACCTGAAAAATCCATCTTATGTTGGGCTAACTGGATAGTTTTGAAATAATTTCCTAGTGTAGACATGCCCTTAACTGAGTCTCCCACAACCCATGTGAGCATCCTACCCACTAAGTAAAAGTGTGTGGATGGTGTCGGAAAAGGGGTAGTATGACTTCCTCCTCCACTAGCTGTAATTTTTTTTAAAATAGCTCTTCATCTCCTTCACTTTCCTTGATTAGCATATTTGCGGCCAGTCGCCATTTTAAAATGCCGGTAGCCCGAATTAACTAGCCGCGTGTAGACGCAGTGGTCCGATCCAAAACCCTTCCCTCGAATTAACTGTTACTCCTTGTGCAATGAGTAGTAACAGTTAATTCGAGGGAAGGGTTTTGGATCGGACTACCGCGTCTACACATGGCGAGTCAATTCGGGCCACCGGCATTTTAAAATGGCGACCGGCTGGGAATATGCTAATCAAGCGTGGGCTATTTAAATCCCGGGCTTCATTAGCAACTTCGGTATGCTTCATTTGCCTCCCTAGTTCAAACTAGGGGGCAAGTGTAGACATACCCTTATATAAGAATGTGTGTATGTGTGTTGAGGGGAAGAAACTGAAAAATGTGACTAGTCACTAGGCTAGAGAGACTATATAGCCTACGGTTTGTCTACACTACAAAGTTAATTCGAACTAACGGACGTTAGTTTGAATTAACTTTGATAGGCGCTACACTAGCGCTCCGCTAGTTCGAACTTAATTTACGAGGACTAAGCCTAGTTCGAACTTACTAGTTCGAATTAAGGAGTGTGTAGCACCTTAATTTGAACTAGTGGGAGGCTAGCCCTCCCCAGCTTTCCCTGGTGGCCACTCTGGCCAACACCAGGGAAACTCTATTGCCCCCCTCCCGGCCCCGGACCCCTTAAAGGGGCATGGGCTGGCTACGGTGCCCGTGCCAGGTGCAAGCCTGCCAGCACCCAGCCAGCAGACCCTGCACCTGGCACAGCTCGAGCCAGCCACCCGATGCCCCCCAGCCCTCCCCCTCTTCCCGGGACCAGGCTCGCGGCTCCCGGGAGCTTGCCCAGGACCGCAAGAGGCGGGCACCCACCTGGTCCAGTGCAGACATCGTGGACCTTGTCCACGACCTCCGCACTAGACACAGGAAAGCGGCCATCTAGGGCAGGAGAGCTGCCAGCCGGGCCACCCAGGAGCAGGTTTGCATGAAAATCAAGGTGGTCCACTGAGACCCCCCGACCCTGAGCCCTGAGCTTACAATGGCCGTAGTGGGTCAGACCAAAGGTCCATCTAGCCCAGTAGCCTGTCTACCAACAGCGGCCAACTCTAGGGACCCTGGAGGGGATGGACCAAAGACAGTGACCAAGCCATTTGTCTCGTGCCATCCCTCTCCAACCTTCCACAAACTTCAGGCAGGGACACCACTCCTACCCCCTGGCTAATACCACTCCATGGACCCAACCTCCATGAATTGATTTCACTTCTCTTTAAACTCTGTTCTAGTTGTAGCCTTCACAGCCTCCTGCAGCAAGGAGTTCCACAGGTTGACTATTTGCTTTCTGAAGAAGAACTTTCTGTTGTTAGTTTGAAGCCTGCTACCCATTCCTTTCCTTTGGTGTCCTCTAGTCCTTCTATTATGGGAACTAATGAAGAACTTTTCTGTATGTACCCTCTCTACCCCACTCGTGCTTTTATAGACCTCTATCATATCCCCCCTGCATCTCCTCTTTTCTAAGCTGAAAAGTCCCAGTCTCTTTAGCCTCTCTTCATATGGGACCTGTTCCAAACCCCTCATCATTGTAGTTGCTCTCCCCTCTCCCACCCTCTCTCTTCCCCTCTCCCACCTTCTTTCCCCAATCTCCCCCAGTTTTGTTCAATAAAGAGAGAGTCTATTTTTGAACACAATTGTCCTTTATTTTGTTCATCAGGAAGGGGGGCTAGGGAGAGGTAAGTGGAAGGAGGTGAGGGAGGAATGGGGTACGAGCCCCCGATGGGGAGGACTGGGCTGGCTCTGTGGGCTTCTGGGGGTGGAACCTCTCCTGCAGCCCCCCAATTGCCCCCTCTGCCCAAATGGCAGCCTGCGGCAAGGGCAGCCAGTCTGATGGCCGAGTGCTGTGATGTGCCCAGTGTGGGTACTCCGGGCAATCCAAGCCAGGACTGCTTTGCAAGCGGGGCACTCCTGAGAACTGTCTGTCTGGGGTGGGGGTCAGGTCCCTTTAAGCACAGCCCTCGGCTAGCCTGAGACAGCAGCTCCATGCTCTAAGTCCTCATCTGATGCCCTGCTGGCACTGCTTCCGGCCAGCCTTAACCCCAGTTCAGGGTCCACTCTGTGTGGACATGCTAGTTCGAATTAGCAAAACGCTAATTCGAACTAGTTTTTTAGTCTGGATGCGTTAGTTCGAATTAGCGCTGTAGTGTAGACATACCCCTACAGGTTATCGCACTCAGGCTTTATCTACACTAGCAACTGAGTGACAGTTTTGTAACCAAAGTTTTGCCAAAAATACAAGGGTGTGTCTACACAACTGTGTTTTGATGACAAAACTTATGTTGACACCCAAAAGTCAACAAAGAAAACTTCCAGAGCATATTCACACTTGATGTCTTTGTCAACAGATCATGTCCACATTGGGGGCACCATAATCAACAATAGGATCAAAGCACTGTGGGTATATATCCCATTGTGCCATGCTGTGGGAAGGCAAAACTTATCCCTGTGCATCTTGAGATTCTCCCTCAGTTCTCCCAGAGCATCCTCAACTGCTGGCAGTTGCATCATGGGTAGCTCTATGAGCTATGTCAAGGCACTACAGCAATCTATCTCCCACCCCCTGCAGTTGCAGTCTGCCTACTGCTGTGCTCCTAGTGCAGGGCAGAAAGGAAAATTCCAGTGCTGTGCTCTTCGTGTGTTTCCCAAAAGGAGCAGCTCCCTTAGCTATCAGATACTTCATCCCCATCCATGCCCCGGAACACCAGGCTTCTCTGTATATCAACTACAAAGGATACTTTTCCATCATCCTGCAGATTGTGTCTGACCACTGGGGCCACTTCGTGGCCATCAAAGTGGGCTGGTCCGGCAAAGCACACGATGCATGTGTGTACTGCAACTCCTCCATTTGACAGAGGCTGCACGCCAGGATTTTCTTTCCCAACCGCCACATCAGGGTCGGGGACGTGGACATGCCTGTGTGCCTGGTGGGGGATGTGGCCTACCCCCTACAAACCTGGCTCATGAAGCCCTACATGGGACACCTCAACCCTCCCCAACAGGCTTTTAATGCCAGGCTCGGCAGGGCCTGTATTTTGGTGGAGGGTGCCTTCAGCCAGTTGAAGACCCGTTTTAGATGCCTCCTCACCCACCTGGACCTCTCCGAGAGGAATATTCCGCAAGTGGTGGCAGCGTGCTGCACAATTTGTGCGAGAGGAAGAAGGAGGTTTTCCTGCCAGTCTCTATGGCAGAGGCTGACCACTTGATCAACCTGTACATGCAGCCCCGCATGGCTGCCAGCCGGGAGGCCCATCAGGGGCTGTCTGTATCCAGGAGGCCCTGCGGGAGAGCCTCCACCCTGAGAAGAACTAAAGTCTCCCTGGAGTGCCCTACTGGGGGCTCGTGCCTCATTCCCCCTCATATCCTTCCACTTACCCCTCCCTAAACCCCCTTCCTGATGTACATATAAAGACACGTGTTGAAGGAAACAAACTCCCTTTATTGAACAAAACTGGGGTGTGTGGGAGAGGGAATGAAGGTGGGAGAGGGGAGGCGAGAGGGTGGGAGATGGGAGGGGTAAACCTGGGAGGAGGGAGCTGGAAAAGGGAGGCAAGGGGAGGAAAAGCTCAGGGCTCAGGGTTGGGGGTCTTGCCGGCTCACTTGTCTCCCAGCACTGCGGGTGAGGGGGCCTTGGCGTCCCCAGAGGGTGGGAGGTGGGGAGAGGGTGGGAGGTGGGGAGAGCCGATCATGCGTTCCGCCTGGGGCGCCAGCTGCTGCAACCGGCCTTGGGCCACTCCTGTAGCCGAGAGGTTAGCCTAGGGCAGGAGAAGCTCTGGCTTAAACTCCCTGCTCCACAGCATGGATTGGAACCTGCATTCCTGTGAGTGACTTAACCAGAGGTTAAATGTTATCAGCTCCTTACGTCTTTTGGTGCCTAAATCCTCTTGTGAACATAGCTTGACAAGTCAAATCAAGGTATTTTACTGATGTCAAAGTGATCTGGATATTTCAACACATTAATTCACTAAGGTTATGTCTACACTACAGTACTAATTTGAACTAACTTAATTTGAATTAGTTAATTTGAACTAAGCTAATTCGAATTAGTGCATCTAGACCTAAAAACTAATTAGAATTAGCGTTTTGCTAATTTGAAATAGCATGTCCACACTGAGTGGACCCGAACCGAAGTTAAGGCTGGCCGGAACCAGTGCCGGCAGGGCATCAGGTTAGGACTTAGAGTGTGGAGCTGCTGCCTCAGGCTAGCCGAGGGCTGTGCTTAAAGGGACCTGACCCCCCATCTTGGATAGACAATTCTCAGGTTTCTCTGCTTGCTGGTCTACCTTGCTGAGGGACAGCAAAGCATTTGTGTCTCAGAGGGTATGTCTACACTAACCCCCTAGTTTGAACTACGGAGGGTAATGTAGTCATACGAGTTGCAAATGAAGCCCGGGATTTGAATTTCCCGGGCTTCATTTGCATGAAGCCGGCCGGCGCCATTTTTAAATGCCGGCTAGTTCAGACTCTGTGCCGCGCGGCTACACGCGGCACGGACTAGCTAGTTCGGATTAGGCTTCCTAATCCGAACTAGCTGTATGCCTCGTTCCACGTACGCCTCGTTCCTCATTCCCGTTCCACGAGGTGTACAGCTAGTTCAGATTAGGATGCCTAATCCGAACTAGCTAGTCCATGCCGCGTGTAGCCGCACGGCACGGAGTCCGAACTAGCCGGCATTTAAAAATGGCGCTGGCTGGCTTCATGCAAATGAAGCCCAGGAAATTCAAATCCCGGGCTTCATTTGCAACTCCGTATGACTACATTACCCTCCCTAGTTCAAACTAGGGGGGTAGTGTAGACATATCCAGAGTGCTCCGCTTGCCCTCACTCAGGACACCACAGCTCTCTGCAACATGGAACCCGACCTGCCCCATGGAACTCTGCTGCATCTCGTGGACACATTGCTGGCAGCCTGGCTGCACTGTCTGCAGGCTGCCATTCGGGAGGACCGTTGAGGGTATGCCAGGATCCAGGGGGCCCTGCGGGACAGCTTCCACCCTGAAGAGAGCTAACAGTCTCCCCGGTCTGCCCCACTGGGGACTTGTGCCCCATTCCTCCCTCTCGTCCTTCCACTTACCCTTCCATAGCCCCCCCTTCCTGATGTCAAATAAAAGACACGTATTTTCAAAAATAACAACTCTCTTTATTCAACACAACTGGGGAGGGGAAATGAAACTGTGGGGAGACGGGGAAAAGGAGGCAGGAGAGGGCAGGAGAGAGGGTGGGAGAGGGGAGGGGGGAAACTGGGAGGAGGGAGCTGGAAGGGGGAAGCAAGGGGAAGAAGGGGGAGGGGAAACTCAGGGATCAGGGGTGGGGGTCTCTCCGGGCCAACCACCTCCCATCACGGTGAGGGAGGGGGCCTCAGCGTCCCTGGGGGGATGGGGAGGAGGGTGCGGAGGTTGAGGTGGGGTGTGTGGACATTGAGGAGGAGGGTGTGGAGGTTGAGGAGGAAGAGGTGGAGGGGGGGCAGGAGAGGGAGGAGGGACAGTTGTTGGGGGGGCAGCAGGCACAGGACCGGCACAGGGCACCATGCTCTGCAGCAGGGAATGCAGGTTAGCGTTTCTGGCTCGGTCCTCAGCCAGCTGCTCCCGCCGGAGTTGCAGGTCTTCCACATCCAGGCCTCGACAGTGGGGTGCAGGGCTCGCAGGGCCCCCAGGTGCTGGTCCCAGTACTCCTGCCGCGTGTTGGTGGTCCGGAGCAGGCTGCGGGTGCAGAAACATTTCACCCAGTTCTATTGCATGATCAGTCACAATTGATGTTAGTGAATGCAATGACAGATGCTCAGTACTTCTGAAAAATTCAGGCCCTAGGCATCACAGACTGGGTTCCCAATCAGAGAGGTGCTCCATTTCCAGGGCACTTTAATAGATTTTGATCTTAATCTCTGTGGAGTCACACACTGCTCTCTCCCACAGGAGTTGAGAAAATAATCTCACGGACATTTGCGAGACACTCTGAAACTATGGTAACAAGCACCACAGAGAAGCTCATGAGGAAATTGATAATTGCATATTCAGCACAGGGTTTGGGTGGCATGTGGTAAACAAGACCATACACTGAATGATGAGACTAAAACGTGAATAATTATAGGTGCGTCATTCACTAATCACCATCCCTTAAAAATGTAAAATGAAGCTGGAATCCTGAGGAATAGTATACAATTGTGTAATTAGATGCTATAGTTGGGTTTTTTTAGAGCACCTAAGTGGCCTGTGGGCTTTGAAAAATCTCTCTGTACCATAGTGCATGCACACAGAGGGCAAAATTAAGGTTGCATGGACAAATGTCTCAGTTATTGTTTTTGCAATTGTAATAATATTTTAAAATAAGTTTTTGTCTAATAAGATTAGCACAAAAATTCATAAGGGGAAATAGGCCCCTTAAATACAAGTCTCCTACTTCAAAAACTCTTTCAAAAGTAATGCAAGACTGTCCAGCACAGTATTTCCAAGTTAATTCTTACATATTAGCATTTCCTTCATATGTGTCAGGAAGGATTACAGTTTTGACATAGTTGTGTTGGCCATGGGATAATACAGAGACAAGCTGGATGAGATCGAATCTTTTATTGGGACAACTTCTGTTAATGTATGAGACAAGCTTTTGAGCTACACTGAGCTCTTCTTCTGTGTGTTATAATCTTCAGGTGATCTAAAGAAGAGCTCTGGTAGTTTGAAAGCTGCTCTCTCTCACCAAGTGAAGTTGGGCCAATTACAGATATCATCTCAACCACCTTGTCTCTCAGGGAAGAATTAGAGGCATTAGAAAGATTTATCAAGGCATTTCCATTTGATTCACACTTCTACTGCATTTAAAGTTTGGGGGTTTGATCATTAAGGGGTTTGATTATTTTGATATTCTAATGACAATGCCAGAAATATTAGAGCTTCACGCACATTTATGGAAAACGAGAAAATGGCAATAGGTCTTCAAGTGATTGTCAGAATGAACTAAATAAATAAATCTATAGGTTTGTTAATGATAGAACAGAATGCTAGTCTGAGTAAAACCTGCTGCGAGATTCAGAGGAGAGGGAAATTAAGACGTGGGTCTCAGTAGCAAAAGCACATTTCATGTTGTTATAGAAACGGACCAAGAGACAAAGAGCCAGAATCTATACTGTCTGATGTAGAACCTAAAAGCAATATCTTTGAGTTTTGTACTCTGCTGAACATTGTAGAATTTGCGTGCCTTGTTACACTGATAAGTGTACTTAGGTTTTTGGTGAACAAAAGCTGCAAACGTTTGGGTAAAAGCAGAACATTTTATATTTTCATCCCTCTGGTTCCTTGATTTTGGAAACTGTTCCCAAGTAAGCACATCTATGGAAGTTAGGAACTCTTTTGTTGCAGAGGGCTCAGTTCTCTGTAACACCTCCATAGTAAGGTCTTTTTTTAATTTGCAAATGTTCTTCTAGGGCACACTTGTGTGAGTGTGGGGATTGATTAGTGAATTTTGTGGCTCTGGATGATGGTGCACCTCCCACCTTCCTTAAGCTAGGTGGCACATATGGTATATAGTCAAATAACATTATCCCTGTTCTAACATAGACTTTAAAAACAACATGCATATATTAATAGATCAACATATTTAATTTAAATTTGATTTTTCAAATACCCATTCTCTCTCTCTTTTTTGCTCCAAGAAAGATTTGCTAAGGATGCTAATTATTTGGGTATATTTATGAAATGTGACTTAGAAATGACCTAGGTCATTCCCATCTGTACTTGCTGGAGGCTAAACTAATCAGTGAAGAAAACAAGGCATTAGTGTTTTATATATTAGAGCCTCCCGTGCCATAGGGACATTACTCCCTTTTCAAAAAAACAGGGCTAAGAAAAGATGTTTACCAGCTTTTAAGAGAATGAGACACAGAATCTGAGCTAGCTCCAGGCACAAGTTTAATCTGAATCAATACAAATAAGGACTGGACTATGAGACACTGATTGTGGGTTTGGACTTCAGCAACTATTGCAGCAGAAAAATGGTCTTTTTCCCCCTCTGGGTCAGTTGATGATGGCCAGCTATGAGGATCCATTAGAGAGAAATATGCGTATATTTACACAGCAGGGCTTAACTTGAAATAAGCTACGCAAATTGAACTATATCAATTGCATTGCTTATTTTGAAATAGCTTTTTTCAAAATTGGGAGCATCTACAAAGCACTTACTTTGAAATAGAGCACTCTTTCTCTGATTTCCTTTACTCTTCATACGATGAGGGTTACAGGAACCAGAGTAAGAAGTCCTCCAGCTTGCCAGTATTTTGACATTATAGTAATTCCTCATTTAACACTATAGATATGTTTCAGAAAATGATCGTGTTAAGTGAAAACGTGTTATGCGGGGTCAATTTTCCCATTGAAAATAATGGAAAAGGTGGGGTTTGCATTTCAAGTGTTGGTGTCTGCTGGGACCGGGACATAAGATTGGGGGATAAAGGGGACTGGGTTACAGCAGGGAGGGGAGGTGTTTGGCTCTGGGGAAGGGAAGGGGAGAAGAGGGGAAGGGGATTGGGTTGGGAGTATGCCCCTGTGATGGGTCTGCCAGGACATGCACTGCGTCTGGAGAGGGGGAGTGGCCGGGGAAAGGTGCAGCGAATGGCGAACCCTCCGCTGCTTTGCAGGGAGGCGGGGGAAGCCCTGCGCAGCTGCCGGCGACAGGGTAGCTGGGGAAACCTAGCTGCTGGCCTGCAAGTGGGGGCAGAGGAGAGGAGGCAAGGTGTCCAGTGAGGGGGAGTCAATGGGGAATGGTACGGTGAGTGGCAAACCCTCCGCCGCTTTGCAGAGAGGTGGGGGAAGTCCCGCTCAGCCACCAGCAATGGGCCAGCTGGGGAAATCATGTTATTCCAGGGATGGTTGTGTAATTCAAAAAACGTTCCCTAAAAAAAAAATCGTGCTATCGCGAAAACGTGTTAAGCGGACACGTGTTAAATGAGGAATTACTGTATTTCAAAATAACTGCCTGCTGTGTAGATGTACCCTATGGCAGCTCATGGTATCAATCCAGCAAAGGGGCAGAATGAGCCAAAAGAAAAGTTGAAGCCTGAAAAGGGACACAAGAAACTGGACTCCTCCCAGAGCCCCTCGACTCTCTCTGAGGCTGGGTAGGGTGTTCAACCTGAGCAAGGTCTGCAACCTGATGCACCAGGTCATAATGGCACTTACTGATGTTTGACCTGCCTCCCCCACTACCAAGAGGCATGATGTTGAGGTGGCAGCACTAAACTTGGTCAGAGTTCAAATAAGGTTGCTACTTCTGAGAGGCAGAAGAGACAGCCACTGTCCTTTCTCCACCCAACAGCCTGTCCCTCCTCTTCCCCTTCCAGGCATTCACACCCCCAGCAGCAGCAGCCTTCTCTTCCAATCCCAGATATATCCAGGTCACCCCCTATCAGCCTGCTCCCCTGGCACATGTGCCCCTACTATCACACCCTCCCAGCAGGCTCCCTAACATCCTCTCTCAAGTGAGGAGTCCCTGCCTCCCCCACGCCAGTCCCAGCTCCTTATCCCTCCCTGCTGGCAAGCCTCTGGTCTTGTCAGCACTGGAAAGCAGAATGGAGCAGGAGCTGCCACATTGGCATGTTGAGGTCCTGGCCTGTAGAGTGGAAGACACATATTGTGCGGTGCCACCAGTGCTCCCAGGCCATGCAACTTGGGTGCTATGGTTTAAGTAATGAGTGGCAGGAGCCCCTCTGTGTGTGCACAGCAATGGTTGCCAGTTGCAGCGTGGTAGGTTCCCCCCTCCCTCCTTTTAACTTACATGTAACTTGTAGGTTGCAAATGAAAAAAATAATACAATTGGCAACACAAGAGAGAAACAGACCATGTGTAAAAATCACAGCCTAGTGGTTGGGGCCCCACTGAGATTAGGAGCCCTATGTCAGTGCACCTAATGCAGGCTCATGTGGATGCAACATTTGTTCTTTGGGGTGTCATCTGTACAGTGCCAAACAAAGGCAAAGTGCATATGAAAGGATAAGGAGTTATGCAAGGCACAAAACCTAAGATGTTTTCCACTTCTTTGGAGTGACGTTCACCCTGTGCAAAGGACCATCATGAGACCTATGCATCACATAACTCCACTGAAGCATAATTTTGAGACCTTGTACTGAACAGGAGTGATTTTCATCCTCTGTGATTATTTGCTTCTTGCCCTTTGTAGTCTCATGCTGTGGGCAGCCTCGCCACCTCCCCACAGCCAGTCTCAGAGTCCTGTTGCGGGGTCAGGGCAGGACAAACAAACAAACAATAAGTAATCCCCAAAAGATCCAAGGGCGCAGGCGGTCGGGTCTCCTTGCTAGCAGAGAGCCAAGAGGTGCAGGCGTTTTCTCCCTTCAGGGGGAACCTGCCACCCAAGGGAAAAGAGAGACGGGGAAGCACAAGCCCACCCACTCCACTGTGTCCCAGCCCAGGGCCCTATCAGCCACAGCGCTAGCTGCCTCCGGGTTAGCAGGGCTCTTGGCCACAACACGCCGGTCCAGTCAGTGGGCTAGCAGGAGTCTGGACCGCAACTCACAGGCCAGCTGACCTCCATGTCCTCAGCCAGCACTAGATCAGCTCCCCCGGGCTACCTTCCGGGCCCCCTGGGGTCTTACCTTGCTCCATCTCTGGTCAGCAGGTTGTGTGGAGGTTGAAGGAGCTGGTAGGGTGTCCATAGATTCCTCCTAGCTTGGCTCAAGCAGAGGTCTAGGGGGCCCAGCCCATTCTTTAGGGCCCAGTCTGGGTCCTGGGGGTCCAGGAAGGCTCAGGCCTTAGCAGGGGTCTCTGAAGCCTTTCATCATTATGGTGCTCCTGCAGGGGTTGCAGCGGCCTGGAACAGTCCCCAGGGCATGGCAGCAGTCCCAGCGGTCCAAGCCAGTCATCCCGCTGGGGTTGATGGGGGTAAGGCTCTCCGTTGCCTTTGAAGCTTCGGCCAACCCTCCTCCCTGCTTGGCTGCTGGGCTTCAGCTGAGCTGGGATTTCCCTCTCTCATACTTCTGGCCATGACCCTTCAAATGCCTCTCAATAGACATGCAACATACTGAAGATAGTGCAAGGCCTTTACAAACCCCCTTTGAGTCTCTCTCACAGATTTCTCCATAGAAGTAAGGGATTTAGGGTATGTCTACGCTACCACCCTAGTTCAAGCTAGGGTGGTAATGTAGGTAACCGGAGTTGCAAATGAAGCCCGGGATTTGAATTTCCCGGGCTTCATTTGCATCTTGCCGGGCGCCGCCATTTTTAAATGTCCGCTAGTGCGGACTCCGTGCTGTGCGGCTACACGCGGCACGGACTAGGTAGTTCGCGGCACGGACGAGGAGTAACGGTAGTTCGGACTAGGAAGCCTAGTCCGAACTACCTAGTCTGTGCCGCATGTAGCCGCGCGGCACGGAGTCCCCACTAGCGGACATTTAAAAATGGCGGCGCCCGGCAAGATGCAAATGAAGCCCGGGAAATTCACAATCCCGGGCTTCATTTGCAACTCCAGTTGCCTACATTACCACCCTAGTTCGAACTAGGGTGGTAGTGTAGACATACCCTTAGAGGGTCTCCAAGCATTAGTGTTAGTGGCAGTATCCTTTAGCATTTTCCACCTTCGGAGTTTTAAAGACACAATCTCTGATGAGTTAGAAAAATATTGACAGGGCTAAACATTGATCTACTGTCCCAGAAAATTGCTTCTATTTGGCTGGTTTTACCCTTTATTTATTTTCCTTCCAAAATGTTATTCTTTCCAATGCAAGAGGCTTCTTAAAGCCACACAACTAAGGATTCTGTGCAATAAATTTTTCACTGTCTAACAAATTAACTCACCGTGCCCTCTTTCATTGCTGTAAGCAATCCAGGCTAGATTTAGGCAAACTCTTGGTCAGATTCATCATTCACAGTCAGAAAAACACTATCATAAGAGATACAGTGATAAATATTGTAATTCTAAGCAACATCTTTGGAGACCTATTGAATTACGGTTATGAATAGTTTCTGTATGATTGTGTTCTATAACGGGGGAAAGGTTACCACAGCTCCTACACAACAACCCCCCAATGAATGTGGGCTGGTTCAGGTGCAGCACTCGGGTTATAAATTCCTACTGAAAGGTACCAGCCTCCTAGGGAGGCATGCATATAGTGGTTTAATCCAGGTTTTCAGAGACCAAACAGACAACAAAGAGGCTTTAGTGCATGAACACTGCATTGAATGGACTCAGACCCTTCTTTCTGATCCAGCAAATAGACAGGACCTTTTTTCCAAGGGAGCCCCCCAATCATCGTGGATGGGTTGGAAAGACTTTGTCTTACTAGGTCCCATAAGACTGATGGGTGACTGCTGGTATATTTAGTTTCTGGTTAAACATCTTTTGTGTTTTTCTCTGGAACACTTTTACCTTAAAGACCAAATGTGCTTGCAGAAAAATTCCTTTGAGACCTGGCAACTTGTAACTGCTGGAATACAATGTTCAGAACCTTAGAGAGAAGGTAAAGCAGAGGCATTAACCTTTAATCAGTCTGGTTTGCAGATAACTGTGCTACCTTAAAAAAACCACGCTCAACAGGGAAAGAGATGCACATCTCCACCCAAGAGATGTGACACCTGGGAACTAGAAAACTCAACGTGGTGGCATCAAGGAGGAAATATCAGTGTAGATATCCTGAACGATGACACTCACCTTTAACTGTTCTCACTCTTCCAATAGTTATAGAGCAGCTATATGTAACTCAGAGACACTGAGACCATTGACAAGGGAGAGGGAAATTTGCTCTATAGCCTTAGCTGAGATCTGGTTGGCTTTTAGCTCATGCAGTAGAGGCACATGGCTTTAGACCCTAAGGTCACAGATTTAATTCAACCTGCCGATAACCAGGGTCCGTGGGCTCTACAGTTATATCTGTTTGCAGAGGACACAACATAGGAAAATCCAGACTAAACCACTTAGTTTTCAGGAATACATGTGATATGGGGTTAATTATTGGTCTGTGAGGGTATTCAGTATAAAGTGATTATTCCTTTCTTAATATTTTCGGGTTCTGATTAATGGTTATATCTTGATATATTTATGGTACTTGACAGAGACAGCAGCATGGTTTTACTAGTTGAAAGCAAATGAGGGGAGCAGAATGGATGATAGGCCTAGAACCTACAGCCTGCTAAGATTTTTTTTTTCCCTCTGGGAAAAAAAAAGCTGGATTATATATATTGATCTATTAAGTTTTTGTGTTTTATTAAAAAATGGTTTTTTTGCTAAACAACTTTGGCTTGACATTGTTTGCAAAAAGTGGACATTTCTCCCTAAATTTTCTCAAAAAGTTATTTCCCACTGGAAAAAATATTTTTACTGGAGTATTTTGGTGAGCTGTAGTGGTGCCAACATTCAGTTTCAAGTACAGGCTGAAATAAAGGGCCAGAGCTTTTAGTCACGGTGAATATTGGAAATAGCCATTATTTTTACAAGAATTGTTTTACATATATGTCAGTGTAGCAGAGGACCTGATTTGTATCTCATTCGTGCTGGTTTTACACACTCATTACCTGGTACAATTAAGCCTGATATATAGTGCTTTACATACTATAAGAGGAGAATCATAGTGTTCAGATTTGTTTAAATTCTAAGACCTTAATTCTGCGCTTGAGAAACCTGAAAGCAGTGATTATAAAATAAGTCAATGGAAGCTGTGTGTCTGAGCCAAAATTTTGCCTTGACTCAGTTTTAGTTTTGAATGTATCAATACTTCTAAAGTAAATATTCTTTAGGTGTGAAACCAGAGGAGGGATGTTGAAGACACAGCTGCAAAAAAATATCCATTTGCAGGATTTCATGTAAATCCTTTTTTCTGTTTAGGTTCAGGCAAGATTTCACTCACTTTGAAGGAAGTTTAGTCCAGATGCCCAGTATTTAATTTTGTTAATAATAGGCCCTAGATCACTAGTTGTGTTTTATTTTTGATACCACATGCAATTAGAAGACTTGATTCTGCCCCAGAGACCATATAGAAAATGAAGTGCTGCCAGAGCAGAGGAGTGGGGCCTTTTCACATGAAAACAAATGTATTACATTAGTATAAGCAACATGAGAATAAAACCCACAAGAAACAAGATTTACCTCTATGTAAAAACTGGTGGGGAATCAGAATTAGGCCCAAGTCTGTAATTTCCCTCCGCAAATCAGTTACTTATTCAGCCATCGTGATAAATATTTTCATAACACTAATCAAAGCACTAAACACTAAACTACACTAGACTGCATAGTTAAATATTTTAATGATTTTTAAGAGAAATTATATATTTTGACATTTTATTTGAGGCAGCATATTTCAAAACCATCAGGAAGATAATGTCAGGAAGCTTTAAAACTTGGCCTCTCTATGTTTTGATCAGCTTTACATAACTCACCAGCTGACTTGACCTCCTTCTCGCTCTGCTAAGGCTACACAGCACCACATTTCAAAAGAAAGTGCTATTCTGAAATGTCACTTAACCCTTGTAGAGCAAGCGTTACAGGGATGCCAGAATAGTGCACCTGTTATTTTGAAATCTATTTAAAAATAACGGGGGTATTTAAAGATGAGGAATAGCTATTTTAGGATACTTTTGGTATCCTGAAATAGCGCCACTGTCTAGACATAGCCTAAGAGACTATAACTAAGGACAGCGTTAGTTCAGAATAATGTCAGTTATTCCGAAATAACATAGTGTACGTCTACACAGCAAGCCTATTATTTCGAAATAATTTCAAAAGAAGGAGCTTCTTACGTAGACTCCTGTAAACTTCACTGTAGGAGGAGTAAGGGAAGAGTGCTATTTGCACTATTTTGCAATAAGTGCTGCGTAGATGTGCCCAAAGTCGAAATAAGCTATTTCAACTTAAACTACACAATTGATGTAGCTCAAGTTGCATAGCTTATTTTGAATTTAGCCCTGCTGTATAGACATGCCGAAAGATCTGATCATCACTAGCCATCAGGTTAGATCACCACAACTAAAACCAGTCCTGAGGAAGTGGTTGATGAGGAACATGATCTTTACTTCCTGTCCTAAACTAGGTGTAGCTTTTATTTGTGCTGTTAAGCAGTTGTCATGTTTCATAGCACAGGAGTGAGTGAAGCAAGTCACTTTACAGATACATGAATGTGCAGTGAGAGTGCACCAAATTCTGCCTCATACATGTGTGCTTGTGCACACAGTCACTGGGACTTGTCTGCAGACTGCACCTGGGGGCAGAGTTTGGCCTGATGTTTGTACATTGACTTTGTGAGCCTTCTGGTGCTGTCTTTATGCAGGTAACTGTCATATGTAATGCCTGAGCAACATGTAGGATCCTGCTCCTGCAAGGCCTGCGCTTCCTCCCTTCTACTGTGCAAGCCTGTTGTCTTTCAGCTTAAGTAAGACTGAATGTAAGTGGAGGTAAAACTAAATACTAGGCTTATTTCTGTTCTGTTGTAGTAAACAGTAGAACTACTGATGTCAGATGAAAGAGTTCAAATCCCAGCAGAGGCAGTCTGATCCCAAATTCCAAAGAATTTAGTGCTTTTATGTAAATAAAAAACATATTGCAAAGAAACATTTATACCACTGGGAAAACTGCCCTTCAGAATGAGCTGTGGAACTTGCTGGTTAGTTTAGGTAGAGGAGCCCGTGAAGCTTCTGTAGTATAAAAAGGAATTTAGGCCTCTTCACTAAGGGTACCTTTTTCTTAAGCAATCCTTTTTGGGAACGGGAAATGACACTATTAGAACATAAAAAGCAGTTACTATTTCTGGTCAGATTTAAAATTGTAGTCTCATGCTCCTTCAGTGACGGAAGCAAATCTATACTGCAAGTGAGAATGTGTCTCTTGATGGGGTGCTTATAATGATGTATGGTTTTGAGAGGCTATAAAGCTATCTTGAGCTCTCCTCCAGTACCTATTTAATAGGGTCACATTGCATATTTCATCTCTAAAATGCTGCCTCTCTGTCCTTCCCTTCTCTGAGCCTGTATCCTGGTAGCACTGAAATAAAACAGAGCTTTAGCCCACCCTTCTCTCAGAGGCCCAGCCGTGGGGCCCTGACAGACACATGGGAAAAATAAGTATGGCTTAGTGGAAAAAATGGACTTCTCCAACCCAAGGCTCTGCTCAAATACCTACTGACCACTTGATCTATTGTGGAGACTGCAGCTAAGCTGGCATCAGGGATGCGAGAACCAGGGATTGTGCTATCAGACTGGTTATCTTGCCTAGTGAAACCTGTGCCTCCAAAAGGCCTCTAAAATGTGTATTGTAGCAGGTTCACTCACTTTTACACATGGCTGACTCCCTTAGGGTGGCTGGTGGGGATGTCACCAGCTGCTTCGACGCTGATGTGCCCCCTTTGGGTGAGGTATTCTCTTCAGGTCACTGCCCTCCGACTGTGACCACTCCACTCTTGGTCTGTGCCCCCTTCCGGGTGGGGGGGGGGAGGCGAATAATTGTTCTTGCTTTGTTTCTTCTCCAGGGTCCTCCCTACTCCCTGGAACCCCTACTTCTTCCCAGAAACACCCAGCTCTCTCCTGGAACCCACAGTTCCGCTGCACCCTCCTGGCCTCAGTGGCCCAGTGCCAGTCCCTCTCTAGCCCCTGCGGGCAGACTGCAGTTTCTCCAGGCCCTTCCTCCTTGGCCAAGGGTGCGCCTCTGCCACTCAGTTGCTTCCTGCAACCCTGCCTGGCAGTCGGATAGCCTCAGGTTTCCCTGGCTCAAACTACCCCAGCCGCCTCTGTGCAAGCTGCAGCTGCCTTCTTGCAGCCCGGCCTTTTAGGGCTGCCTCCATGCGAGCCCCAGCCGCAACTGCCTTCTTGCAGCCCTGGGCCTCAGGCTGGCAGGAGTGGCCTGTGAGCATAGGCCGACTCGGCAGTTGCCTAGGGTGCCCAATGATGACGTCATGGCCATTGACGGCCGAGAGGGTGCCGATCATGCATTCCGCCTGGGGCACCAGCTGCTTCAGCCCTCCTCCGGCCGCCCCTACAGGCCGGGTAGCCTGGGTTTGTTAGGCAGAAGCCTCTCTCATTGCGGGTGGGTAGGCTGATATCTCTCCTCCTCCCAGGAGTTGCTTTAATAGCCTCCAGCGGGGCCCTCTTTAACTGCCTCATCTGGGCTTCCCCCTGACTCCAACTCCTAGCCCCTTAAAGGGCCAGTGCAGGGCAACGCCCTGCCACAGTATATTCTCCCAACTCCCATCTCTTAGATCAATGAATTAAGAATAAAAAATATTAGTGGTAGATAATCTGTTGGACATGTAGGTGAAATGAGAGGCATAATTAGTGCATGACAGGGACTATGACTACACTGAATGATTCTATCAATGCATAAAGTGTGATTTCATCTTCCCCATGGGTCAGTCCTGAACCCATTCATCCTGACGCTTACTTTGGTGTTGCTCTGTTTTTTCTAACAGCAGAGCTAAAACCAACTAGAGCTATTGATCCAGCCAAGGGTTTTATGCTGCCATTGGAAGTCAGAGGAGTAACTTTGGCTTTACTTGGGTTCATCTTATTCAAGAGACACTTTCTTACAGGGAATCTGACATCCGAGTAGAGGATGGTTGTGTTGGTTGCAAATAATGAGAGAGAAGAAATTGTCCTCATGAACCCATGGCATCTTTTGTTTTCTCCCACCTTTAGGTATGGAAGAGAAGAGGGGAAAGAAGTGAGCCCTGTGGAACATCACTACTGCTCTGAGTTCTGCCTGCAGTTATGAACTATTCTGCTTAAAGTGGAGAGAGGGAAAAGATGGGAGGATCATGGGATGGCTGATTTCTTTTGAGAGAGTTTGACCCCAGGCAAAGTGCCCTTAGTGTAAGCTACAGGGTAAATTACAATTAGTAATTGCAAGAGTTTAAAAAATGGGAAGTCTGAGTAGCCAAATAAAACAGAAGAGAAATGTCTTGGTGCCATATAGACGCTAGGAAACCATAAAATTAACTGCCAAACAAACTCAAGAGCCCTAGAGGTGCTTATCTGGCAATTCAGTGGCAAATATGCATAAAATGGCAGTAGTATTGCCACTTGGTGTGCACAAGATGAATAGCTGAAAACTAACAATTCTTTTTGCATCACACCTTGCACAAAGAACATTTAACTGGATTATTAGAATGGGAGCAGTCACAGAAAGACCATAAAATTTCCAGTTGTGCCATATGCAGTTTACCTGTTCTTCACTTAGATGCACTACACTGAAGGACATTATATAGTCACAGGTAACCAGATACTTTCTGTAAAACAACTCTGAGGCCAGATCCTTAGCCTGAGTAAATCAAAGCTCCATTGAAAGTTACCCATAAGAAAAAAAAAACTGTGTGTTTGATTCAGTTTTCTGGGTACTAGTAATAAGTGTATAGAAATATTCATAAAAATGTCCCACAAGTATCCAAGCTTTATAGGTAACCATTTCTCTTAAGACTTTGATAATTTACAGTTGGCATTAGTGTATACTATAGGAACATACAACTTGCTCTGATGTTTGCCTCCCTAGTTAAATCCCACTGGAAAGAAGCCTGTATATAGCAATGGAGTTTTTCCATCTTTGTAGAAAGAATATGGGGAAAAAAGTAGCTGACAGGTGCTTACAACTGCACAAAATGAAAACCAGGAAGATACTTTGAAGCATTATCATAACTAGTGACTCACAAGTAATTATAACCCTTCTGCCAAGGGGTGCCAGCAGTCGTCAGGGCTGGATTCAATATCTCCTTCCATCCAACACAGAACTGGCTCCAGCCCCACCCAATAACCTGGGAAATTCACACACCACCCCTGGGTGGGTCTGAGAGGCAATACTTCTCCATTCACAAGCACAGAGTCTGAGCATAAAAAAGAAATTTTTAATAAAAGGGTGGGGAAGTAACTTGGCATTAATTTGGGAAAACACCATAGGCTGCGTCTAGACTGGCAAGTTTTTCCGCAAAAGCAGCTGCTTTTGTGGAAAAGCTTGCCAGATGTCTACACTGGCTGCTTTGAATTTGCGCAAGAACACTGACGATCTAATGTAAGATTGTTAGTGTTCTTCCGCAAATACAATGACTCTCCCATTCGGGAAAAAGCCCTCTTGTGCAAATGCCTTTGAGCAAGATGGCCAGTGTAGACAGCCGAGAACCGTTTTGCGCAAAAAAGCCCCGATGGCGAAAATGGCGATCGGGGCTTTCTTGCGCAAAACCGCATCTAGATTGGCACGGATGCTTTTCCACAAAAAGTGCTTTTGCGCAAAAGTGTCCGTGCCAATATAGACGCTCTTTTCCACAAATGCTTTTAACGGAAAAACTTTTCCGTTAAAAGCATTTGCAGAAAATCATGCCAGTCTAGATGTAGCCCACAGAGTTTATAAACAAAAACCATGAGTAAAAGTCCCACCCCAAGTGGGTTGGGCAATGTCCTTTTCTTCTCAGGTTCTTAAGTCCAGCAATGTAAATCTCTGCTTCGCAAGCTCAGCCCTTCTTTGCACTCCACTTGCAAACTGCTGCCAGAACAGACCCAGAGTTCAGAGGTGCATTTGCAGAGTTCATCTCCCATGCTGAATGGAAGGAGGTAAAGAGGCATTTAACTCACTCTGGGTACGTCTAGACTACATGCCTCTGTCGCCAGAGGCATGTAGATTAGGCTACCAGGCATAGGAAAATGAAGCGGAGATTTAAATAATCGCCGCTTCATTTAAATTTACATGGCTGCTGCGCTGAGCCGACAGACAGCTGATCAGCTGTTTGTCGGCTCAGCGCTGTAGTCTGGACGCACGGGTGTCGACATCAAAGGCATTTGTCGACCACCCAGGTATACCTCATCCCAGGAGTGTCGACCACTCTGCCGGCTCTCAGTCACCATGTGCTGCCATCCACTACGTAGCTGTGACTTCTGCCCAACAGTCTCAAATTATTTCAGCTCCTAGAGATTTTAGCTCTCAGTGATTTCAGCTCTTGGTTCAAAGCACAGTTTAGCCACAAGAAATTTCAGCATTCATTGGAATACATTTAAAATGTATGGAACATGTTTTAGCTCTGCTTTTGAGACGGTGGAGAGAAACAGGTTGAATCCGTCTTTCAGCCAATGCCTTGAGGATATGTAGCCTGCTGGTTGGGAGTCCTGCCCTCCTCTCTTAACCTCACAGAAGTTTGGCAGTGGAGTCCTTAATCATCTAAGGTTCTTTAAACCAGTGTTTCTGAAAGTGAACTGCGGAAACACTTTCAGAAACACTTTAACTGGCCGCCCCGGTTTGTTTATGTACCTGGCATCAGGGAGTTTCATGAGCAGGTTTTTTCATGTTTTTCTGGTATTCCTTAGTAGGGTCACAGGAGAGAGGCCTGTAGAATCTTGTATTGGTGAGTTGTCTGTTAGCCTCCTGGAGGTTTTGGAAATTTTTAGAGAAATTTTTGATTTGGTGACAAAACAGTGTCACTGCTACGATAACAGTATGAAGTTGCTAGAACCCCAAACCTTAAACCCATATTTGTGACTAATGGATGATCAAGGAATATGAACCTCCTACATAGACAGAGGTACATAGCATCAATTTGGTCCATAGCTAAACATGCAGGAGAAAAGATGTGATTCAACTTTCACAATTTAAATAAGTTTATAGTAGTATGTGGTGGTGCAGGAGCATAAGGTACCATAAAGCTCCCTTCCCCCAAATTACAGGCTACTGTAATTGCATTGGTCTTCTAGTTTAAATGGCCATGTAGCTGCCCACCAGGGCACTGCAAAATTCACTGAATCTGCTGTGGAATTTAGCTCAGCTAGCCACAGATCATATAAGGCTTTGGGAATTACATTCAGAAAATCAGTGATTATTTAATATAAACTTACAGGAAGACTATGTGTTAGAGGACCTTGGTTTAGTAATAAGTAATACTACACTTCCTCTAAGATACAGTTACCCTAGCTACTTGAATATAGGGAGTGTTCGGAAGTCACACAATTACTGTTCAGACACAATAGAAGTATCATTTATGTTTCTTAGCTACAATTGCCTGGAGATAAGCTTACTCATTTCTATCCTTTGAATCTTTACTTTCTCATCTCCTGATCTGTTTCCCTTTTGTTGTTGTTGTTTTTTAAAAATTCTTTAGGGTTACAAATTACTCTTTATTCTCCATACTGAAGTCGAAATAGCTTAATTTGGCTTTTGGCGCTATCTACACAGCAGGAAGTCCAAGGAAGAACCCTTTTCCTTCGACTTCCTTTACTCCTCATGAAATGAGAGTTACAGGAGTTGGAGTAAGAAGTCCTCCATCTTGACATTATTTCAAAATAATGGCTTGATGTGTAGATGCCTATTTTTTTTTCGAAATAACATCACTCATTCCAAAATAACACTACTGTGTAGATGTGCCCAGAATGCACACTGGTCTGACACAGAAGTACAGAGGAATAGAGAACAGTAAGTAACAATGAAAAGCAATGAAATGCTAGTGGCCCAGAATTAAGTAAGAGTTTATATCAGTTATAAACAGAGTATGATAGTAAGTCACAGAAAGATATTAATAGCTTTCTCTTTACCTTAGTCTTATTCATACATGACCCTGAACACTGCTGAATGGGTAACCTATGTTGAATTTTAGTATTGGCCTAAATGGAAATCTCAGAATCAATCTTCTATAAGGAGTAGAGACATTGTTATTAGAAGTTGGTAACAATTTTTTTGAACCATATGAATGACTAATTGCAAAAGTGGTTGTTACTAGGCTGAATGTTTATGTTTAGACCCTTAAACCAGCAACCAAAGTCAGCAGAAATGGTTTGCTTTACCATTGTATGAACTCGTCGGTAAAACCAAACTGCTTACTTACAGAACAGAAATGAGATGAGGTATCCTGATTTACCATCTCTCGTAACCTAAAATTCAGCTTTTTAATAGTATGTAGTTATCCTTATTAGAAATGCAATAATTTTCCTATAACATGAAATTGGTTCATTTTCTTACATGCTTAGTATTTGTTTTATAGTGCATAAAGCTCTGTAGTTTGAATTAATACAGAAATGTTGATTTTTTTTATTACCAATAGTGAGAACAGTATTTAGATGAGGTACAGGGGTACAGATTTATGACATTTATTGGTTACAGTTGTACGTAAACCATAGAATCATTAGTAAGGGTCAAGAAATTCATACAACTTTTTACAGTCTATGCATTATTGGTTAAATATAATATAAAGATGTATGTGAAGAAGGTGAACAATAAATTCAATAGAATGAAAGAGGCAACAGCTGTTAGAACAAAACAGCAAGATACCAAACACTGAGGGACCACTGATAGAATTGAGTCCGTATTTCATTCAGAACAGATAGCATCAGTCATGTGGCACAGAAATTGTTATATTCATTACACCAAAAAGCAAAATCCAGAGGCTGCAGAATGAAGAGTGTCTGCAAATGATGTATCGCATGTGGCTAACTGTTATGATCTCATTGAAGAGTCTGATACACGACAGAGCAATTCTGTGAAAATTATAGACTGGAAAGGCAGCAGGTTCTGTCGAGATGTGCATCCTGAGCAGAGACTCATCTCTGTAACTGCATTCAAGGCAAGTTAACGTAATGAAGGCAGTTGTATTTACTACAAAATGAGGGTTTTTTTAACTGGAGCAAGTGATCTAATAGTGGCTGAAGTGAAATACCATCTGACTTGTTACATCCCATTTATGAGGATTATGAAACTAAGACAGGGCACCAAAATCACTGACACAGCAATACTTTGGCTTCAAAGTGAGCTTTACCAGGCAGCCAATCAAGGCCATATTTTGGAGCCACAGTTTGGCATCTTTACACCACTCTTGCATAGGAAACTGGCATTGAAATTCTGCACTCCCACATCTGTGGTAGCTCATCATTCAAGGGAGAAACTTGAAGTTCATGCTGTGGACTTGCTTTGGTTTACTCCATTGCCTCATCAGTTTTCAGTTGATAAATAAACACACATTGTGTCAGTGAACCTCATAGCTGTACCTATCTCACAAATAACAGATTCTTACTAAGAAAATGAGATGGCCATCCCTATTTACTATCCCCAAGATAACATATGTCTGTCATTGGCACATACTGCATTGAAAATTCAGGGACATGCTTTGTCACATCATGGTCACAAAGATGTCAGTGTCTGCTTGCATTCCGAATAGCCTGTACATATTCCTCTATCAGCAGTATGAAGGCCAATCTCTTCTTGAGGAAAATATTGGTTAAGAAAACCTTGATAAATAAGAATCAGTGAAAACTGATGTGTTTAATGTAGCTCAAGACATTTTATATAATGTGAGTGGTGGAAAGAAATTGATAAAAAAAAGCATATTCATCTTGGGTACACCCTACATCATGCAAAAAATAAAAACAACTAGTTCACTGGCTTCTGCATTAGTTACACCAACTTTTAACACGCCTTAGACAGGGTGACCTGGACTCGGGTCTCAGCATATGCACAATGTCCCAGCCATTTGATGGCATCATCAGCCTGATGGAGAGCCAGTTGCCCGCTGTCTAAATGAGTCAGTAGGCACTCATCAAGGATATACAAGGGTATGTCTACACTACCATCCTAGTTCGAACTAGGGTGGTAATGTAGGCAACCGGAGTTGCAAATGAAGCCCGGAATTTAAAAATGGCAGCGCCCGGCTTTATGCAAATGAAGCCCAGGAAATTCAAATCCCGGGCTTCATTTGCAGCTCCGGTTGCCTACATTACCACCCTAGTTTGAACTAGGGTGGTAGTGTAGACATACCCTAAGATGCTGCAGGACTATTTGCTGTTTTTCAATATAGCCTGACTTTGACTGCAGCTGCATTGCGGGTGATTAGAAAGAGATTGGCCACAGATTTGTCCTGTCTTGTCTATTCAGAAATGACCACAGATGACTGGCAGGGCCAGTGACAAGAGTGACTAATGACAGTCATCACTGACCACTCAATGCACCGAGCGGATTCCACCATTATGTCCTGTGGTAACAAAAAATGACCATAAAGTGTGTGTAGAAGAATGGCGAGCTGGCGGGTAGTTGAAGAGATCTGGATACAAAGGTAAGTTGGTATTCTCATGGATCTTTGTCAGCAGCATGAGAGAACCCTTCTCATAGTGAATTTGGAATGGTGCTATGTTACTACTGGCAGCCATGGGAAACAAGTTGCATGTAATGTTCTGGTCACATAGGTTTGTCAAGCTCTATGTCAACCAGCCTTATCTCTCATCTCACACACCAGACAGGAGCACAGAATTCTGCTATTGAATAGCCATGCACAGGGGCAAGCTATAATAACATCTTTCCGGATCAAGCACCATGGAGCACAATAGCTTACTGGCTTCTATATATGAGTCCTTAATGAAAAGAAGTTACCATGCACTTGGTATCAACAAAGATTATTGCCATTCTTCAGACAGGCAAAGTGTCCCTACTACAACGTGCCACTAATCTGAGAAAGTCATTACAGCTTTCTGTGACTCTTTCCCTTTCCATCTCTTCTCTATTTATATGCTCTTCTAGACCATGATTATTTTACTTGGCGTTCATACGTTGTACAGCACAATGGAGACCCAATCTGGTTGAAGGCCTCTGGGCATATATAAAATAATTTTGGATGCTCAGCTTGAGATGATACACCGTTTCAAACTAGGAACAAAACAAAACAGATGCACCCAAAATTAGTGTTGTTTTAAAATTGTCCTAAGTTAACTGACAAGTGTGACCAGCATCATTACTGACTTGAGAAAAACAACTACTGAAACCTCAGTCAACTGTAACCAAACAAAAATGGGTTTATTTGGCTGTCATGCCCTTCAGGTGGATCACCATCTGCCACAATGTCTTGGGTGCCTAGAAAGTCACAAAAACTTTGGGATCCACAAAACCTGAGCTGGAGTCTAGGCTCCCTATAAAATGAATGGAGCGAGATTGTCACATTTCAAGAAAGTTGTGGAGAAATTGGAGATGGTCCAGAGAAGAGCAACAAGAATGATTAAAGGTCTAGAGAACATGACTTATGAAGGAAGGCTGAAAGAATTGGGTTTCTTTAGTTTAGAAAGGAGAAGACTGAGGGGGAACATGACAGCAGTTTTCAATTATCTAAAAGGGTGTCATAAGGAGGAGGGAGAAAACTTGTTCATCTTGGCCTCTGAGGATAGAACAAGAAGCAATGGGCTTAAAGTGCAGCAAGGGAGGTTTAGGTTGGACATTAGGAAAAAGTTCCTAACTGTCAAGGTAGTCAAACACTGAAATAAATTGCCCAGGGAGGTTGTGGAATCTCCATCTCTGGAAATATTTAAGAGTAGGTTAGATAAATGTCTATCAGGGATGGTCTAGACAGTATTTGGTCCTGCCATGAGGGCAGGGGACTGGACTTGATGACCTCTCGATATTCTATGATATGTGCAGCATGTTAGCCTGGAACTGCCAAAGCAAGCCAATAAGAGATACTGAAGCAAGGGGAGTATCCTAAAACTCAACCCTCAGTGTTTAACACCTAAATCCAGGTTGCTAGAAAGTATCTCTCTCTGCTAGTGATCCACAGATTGGAACCGCTCACCTAGGTCATTTCTTCTGAGGTGGAGACACCCATGTGTTCCTCATCCCACCATAAACCTGTGGATAAGGAGGAATCACTGGCTACCTCACAATGTTTAGCTCAGAGGTTAGAATTTTCCCCTGGAGCATGGGGGACCCTAATTTTGGTCCCCCACCCCGATTCCTGAAAGAGCTGTGTGAAGATGGGAGATCCCTTTTAAAATCCTCACTGGACCATGCAGCCTTATAGGAGTTAGGCAGAAGTAATAGATCCAAGGCTAGTTGCCAAAAGACAATTTTGTTTCAGGGAGTGATAGAAAAGGAGGGGGACAAAGGACAATTTCCTCCCCCCACATGCTATTGTCCATCTAAGCCATTCTAGAATACCTCTAAGGGTCATAGTCACACCTGTGCCAGAGTTCCACTTGGTATAGGAGAAAGGTTGGGGGTGGAAGCATCAATAAACGCATTATGACTTCATGATCCTCAGGCCCAAAGCCACCTCTGATGTGTCTTAAACTTGTGTTACTGCTGTTGGGTCCTTAATGGATCTTGTGGCACTAGAGGATTACTGTAGCAGGACTCCCCAGTATCACACCACATCCCCTCTCTTAATTAACCCTCCATGTCAGGACATGTGGAAGAAGGACCCAGCACTGGCACAGTTACAACTTGCTGAGCTCTGGCACAGAAATTTTCTAATGGGAACTTGGGGCTAGATTTCAGCCTCTTTACATCACCCAAGAAGTACAAAGAAGCTGTAAGCCAAAGGAACTCATCCCAAGTCTCCCCAAAGGGAGTTGATTAAAGCAGATGCCCTGGCATTTTTTGTATCACATATTTTAATTTTCTCATTAAGAGCATGAAGGCAATAAAGAGGGACAGTTGGTGATTAACATTGCTGCATGCATCACCCACTCAACACACTTGAGGGTGCTACAGAATGAGCAGAGCTGGCTAGGTTGGAAAAAAGGGCAGGAGAGGAGGCAAAAGGAATCTTCTGTCCATTCTAGTCACATGTCCATGGGGACAGATCAGTCACAGTGCCTGTGCTGGAGGTATAAGTGATTGATCCTCCAAATGGTTCAAGACATCCCAGGAGGAGAAGGGAAAGGGAGGGATGAATGTGGCTATTCTCAATGCCCTCCATGATGGCCAATGAGCCCATCTGTATACCTAAGGAGGAGACTCTCACTCTGTCCCTTCCAAGAAATGATGCAATTAGGGAAGAAGAGCTGCTGCTCCTTAATGCCCCACAGGTATTAGCTAGTCCAAGAGGTGGGACAGAGTGTATTCTCTCCAGATCTTCTAAGACATGGGACTAGGGAGTTCTGATGGCATCTATGAAATAATTCAAAAATGCAGGAGGTAAGTCCAATATTGTCATTTGTTATGCCATTAGCAATGCAAATCCTAGAGAGAAGCTCCTGATTTTTAAGTTCTTTTTTCCCATCTTTTATTTTTTAAATAAGAAATTCCATTAAAAACACCCAAAGTGAATATTAAAGTTAAAACATTGAATACCTGCTCTTAAGAAATACCGAATATCAAGTAGCATGCTCAATCTTAACTGTGCCCCCTAGTTCATAAATACTTCAATACAGTCTTTAATATCAGTCATATACACTTTCACCTTTAAACCAAACTGGGCACATAAGGAAGCTGACAATCATTTCTGCTCTATATCCACTCTCTAGCCCCCCTATGTCATAGACCTTGTGCCACTATTATTCTTAATTTCCCCCACTACTATTCTGCTTGGATTTTATATGCATTTTCATTTAACTTAACCCTCACAAGTAACTCTAGACTTCTGGGTACATTGATCTCCTTTATTTTACATGCTAATGCTTTACAGAGCTCATGACAGATAATTTTATTTGATCTATTTTTAATTTAATGGGTGAAGTTGGGACAAAAACAGCAACATCAGAGGACTTGTTTTTCTGCATTTATAATGAGAAAATAGACATTGGGTGGATTATATAGGAGAAGGGAAGGCAGGTATGATTTCAGTATACTATATGAGCACAGGCTATTTAGTGGGTTACAGAAGTCTTAAAGAAAGTATTTTCTAAAATAATTATTGTCAAGTTTATAACAAGCTGGGAGACAACTGAGCCATAACTATCCATTTTTCAATCCAGAGTAGTGAGATTTTTTTAAACTTAGTTTTTTCTGGGGAGAATAATATATATATTGCCAATGATATTTAAAACATCATTTTACCATTTTCTTCACTGAATGTTACAGAGCTGTTGCCAAGATGCATTGATCATTGGAGCCCAATCATATTAGTCCTGCTGACTTTTATTCTACCATCTTCCCTCATCTGAAAAAGGCCGCAATTATGCTATGAAAGGTGTTAAACTAATCGCCTTTATTCAGTAGCTCTTGGTATTTTAAATAAGATAGAACCAATCAGCAGCTGATATGTCTTTATTACAGTTTGAGATGTTCCTGTTTTGTGTCACTAAAGTAGGCAGCATTTTCTAGATTTGATGGTTGGTCAACAGATAATGGCAGCTAGCAGCTGGCTCTCTTAAACAGCTATTTCCACTGTATACACTTATCTTTTCTGATTATCAGTTATTGTGTGCCAAGTTAAAGACTTCATCAAGGTAGGAATTTCTCCATTTTCTATCCTAACATGATAGCCAGAAAACCCCATATATCAAATTACCAATATAAATGAGCACGGTTAGCCTTGCAGGTAATAGAGTAAGAAGGAATCAAAATACACAGATACTTTTTATTTGATTTATGTAACTGATTTCACTGGAAACCTAAAGAGAATTAATGTTCTTTAACATTTAACAGGTTCACTGGCAACTTTGATAGCTTTTGAATACTTGTCTGGCTATGAATCATCCTTTATACTTGAAAAGCATAAAATACATGGGGGATCAACCAGAATGTTTTTTTTTTACTGTAGCACCTATAGGCCCCAACCAAAACTGATTGGGAAGTCAGCAGGGAAAGGGATGTTCTCTTGCTGTGTGCTAGCCCTGACAGACAAAGGATGGGAAGTTAACAGGTGAAGTGACTTGACTTGTGTCATGCAGTAGGTTGGTGGAAGACTCAGGAATGGAACTGAAGTCTCCTAAGTCCCAGTTAGTTAGTCAATATTGCTGTTTTACATATATACAGCAGAACTGACCAACTGTCAGGTTGATTGCAATGTTGGTTCTACAATATTAGAAAGACAAGGTAGATATGGGTATCATGTATAAGAGGCAGGAGAAGGCAATGTCTTTCCACACTTTCAGCCTCACCCTACCCTGCCCACTGCAATATATTGGCTGAAATACAGGTTATAGGGCAAAGCTGCTCATTTAAGCTGTCCCACTAGTAAAAAGCCCAAAAAAGTAATCTTTTCTGAGAGTGAAATTATCTTTGACTCCAGCTTCAACATGTTCCCTGGGTGAGATTGTTCTACCCTGTTAGCATATTTACATTAGGGAAGCCTGCCTCTGACTAATTTTGAGGCTTCTCTGCAGTGTAGATGTGCTATTTTGAAATAATCATGCTGGAATACCTTTTTGAAGTAAGTGTGCAGTGCAGATGTTCCCTGAGGATATGTCTACACTACAGCGCTATTTTGAATTACCTTATTACGAATTAGTTAATTAGCATTTTTCTAATTCAAAATAGTGCGTCCACACTGATTGAACCCTGAATCGAAGGTTCCAGGGACCAAAAGGGCATCAGGTTAGGACTTAGGCTATGTCTAGACTGCAAGCCTCTTTCGAAAGAGGCTCTTTCGAAAGATACTTTCGAAAGAGCCTCTTTCGAAAGAGAGCGTCTAGACTGCACGTTGAACTTTCGAAAAAGCGGCTTGCTTTTTCGAAAGAAAGCATCCAGTGAGTCTGGATGCTCTCTTTCGAAGAAGCCCTATTTACATTGAAGAACGCCTTCTTTTGAAAGAGGAACTTTCGAAAGAAGGCGTTCTTCCTCGTGAAATGAGGTTTACCACCATCGAAAGAAAAGCCGCGTTCTTTCAATTTAATTTCGAAAGAACGCGGCTGCAGTCTAGATGCAGGTGAGGTTTTTTCGAAAAAAGGCTACTTTTTTCGAAAAAACCCCTGAGTCAGGACACAGCCTTAGTGTGTGGGGCTACTGCCTCAGGCTAGTTGAGGGCTGTGCTTAAAGGGACCCGATCCCCCATCTCGGACAGACAGTTCTCAGGTTTCCCTGCTTGCTGGTCCAACTTGCTGAGGGACAGCAAAGCATTTGTGTCTCGGCGTGTTCTGCTTGCCCTCACTCGGGTCACCACGGCTCTCTGCAACATGGAACCAGACCTGCCCCCGGAGACTCTACTGCGTCTCGTGGACACGTTGCCGGCAGCCTGGCTGCACGGTCTGCAGGCCGCCATCCGGGAGCACCATCGAGGGGCTGTCAGAATCCAGGGGGCCCTGCGGGAGAGCTTCCACCCTGAGGAGTGCTAACAGTCTCCCCAGTCTGCCCCACTGGGGGCTTATGCCCCATTCCCCCCTCTCGTCCTTCCACTTACCCTTCCCTAACCCTCCCCCCTTCCTGATGTCAAATAAAATACACATATTTTCAAAAATATAAACTGTCTTTATTTAACACAACTGGGGAGGGGGAATGTAACTCTGGCAAAAGAGGCAGGAGAGGGCAGGAGAGATGGTGGGAGAGGGGAGGCGGAAAACTGGGAGGAAGGAGCTGGAAGGGGGAAGCAAGGGGAAAAAGGAGGAGGGGAAGCTCAGCACTCAGGACTGGGGGTCTTGCCAGGCCAACTGCCTCCAAGCATGGCGGGGGAAGGAGTCTTGGCGTCCCCGGGGGGATGGGGAGGAGGGTGTGGAGGTTGAGGAGGAAGTGCTGGGTGGGGGGGAGTGGGAGGAGGAACAGTAGTTGTGGGGGCAGCAGGCACAGGACCGGCATGGGGCAGCATGCTCTGCAGCAGGGTCTGCAGGTTTGTGTTCATGGCTCGGTCCTCAACAAGCTGCTCCCGGCAGAGCTGCAGGTCCTCCATCATCCAGGCCTGGATGGTGCAGTACAGGGCTCGCTGGGCCCCCAGGTGCTGGTCCTGGTACTCCTGCTGCATGCTGGTGGTCCGGAGCAGGCCGCGAATGCGGGACCATGTCCCGGGCAGACACTGGCTGGCACTGGCTGCCTGGCTCATACTGGGGCCACTGGGTCAGGGGCAGAGACTGCTGGCAGGCCTGGCACTGGCAAGTGCTGTCTGGCCAGACTCGACCCCTTTAAGGGCCTCGGGACTCAGGGAGAGGAGAGGAGTTTTCCTGGCTTAGCCCAGAGTGGCCACCAGGGGGAACTGGGAAGGGCTGGAGGCCCCCTAATTCGACATAAGTGTCTACACAGCACTTATTTTGAATTAGCTATTTCGAATTAGGTGTTATTCCTCGTAGAATGAGGTTTACCTAATTCGAAAGAAGGGCTCCACTATTTCAAATTTATTTAAATCCCGGGCTTCATTTGCAAGTTCGAGTGACTACATTAGCTATCCTAGTTCAAACTAGGGTGGCTAGTGTAGACATACCCCAAGAGATTAGTGCTTACTGAAGACTACAACTTACTGAAGCTTGCTGAAGGAAATGCTAAAAGATTTAAATAGGTGGAAACAGCTCTTTTTGTTTTATCCCTTTGCTCTGCCTGCTTGCACCTTTGGGTAGATAAATATTTGTTTTCTTCATTTTTTTGGTTAGTTTAAGAAGCTAGTTTTGGGACACTTTAATTAGCCCTTGTCACAGACTGCTAACAGAAGTCCCAAGGAAGGACAAGAAAGCCTGACACAAGGACTAATGAACTCATGTTTGGCTATGGAGAAGGCCTAGAAGTGCAGAAGGATTTAGTATTAGACCCTTTAGCTTTTGGAACCCTAGGAGGGGCTTGCACTGAAGTGTGAGCTGGCATGTGAAGGTGCTTGTGACAAGATAAGAGGAAGCACTAGGGGGAAAGAATTCCAGCAACACCCTGGAGAGATGCCAGAAGGCACTGCAATGGTGAGTGAACACATGGAGGGTATGTCTACACTACAAAGTTAATTCGAACTAACAGCTGTTAGTTCGAATTAACTTTAATAGCAGCTATACATACAAACCGCTAGCTCGAATTTAAATCGAACTAGTGGAGTGCTTAATTCGAAGTAGGTAAACCTCATTCTACGAGGACTAACGCCTAGTTCGAATTAAGTAGTTCAAATTAAGGGCTGTGTAGCCACTTAATTGGAACTAGTGGGAGGCTAGCCCTTCCCATGTTGCCCTGGTGGCCACTCTGGGCCAAACCAGGGAAACTTTTCTGCCCTCCCCCCCCCCGGCCCCGCAGCCC
Organism: Pelodiscus sinensis; assembly: GCF_052426305.1. Lineage (NCBI taxonomy): Eukaryota > Metazoa > Chordata > Testudines > Trionychidae > Pelodiscus > Pelodiscus sinensis. The sequence continues at coordinate 103,316,737 of NC_143057.1, forward strand.
TTAAAGGGCCACGGTCTGGCTACAGTGCTTCTGCCAGTTGCAAGCCTGCCAGCACCCAGCCAGCAGACCCTGCACCTGGCACAGCATGAGCCAGCCAGCTGCTGCCACCCAGACCTCCGCCTCTTCCCAGGACCAGGCTGGCGGCTCCCAGGAGCCTGCCCAGGGCCACAAGAGGTGGGCGCCCACCTGGTCTAGTGCGGAGATCGTGGACCTCATCGAGGTTTGGGGGGAGGTCTCTAATGTCCACGACTGCCACACTAGGCACAGGAATGCGGCCGTCTAGGGCAGGATAGCTGCCAGCCTGGCCACCAAAGGCCACATGCGAACTGTGGCGGGGTCACACTCAGTCCAGTCCCGCTGGCCTCCCACCCCGCCTTCCGCCCCTCGCTTTCGGGGTCCTTGCCACTGCACCGCGGCTGTTTACTGTCCCAACCGGCCCGCTGGCCTGGTTGTTCTCTGCTCTGGGTCCCAGGTTGTCAGTGCCCTGGCCCGGGCTCAGCCAGCCCACCCGTTGGGGACCGCGTCACTCTTGGGTCCTCCCGGGGATGTTCCTCCTCCTCTGGCTTGCTCCGCTCCAGCGTCGGCCATCCTGCGGGCTCCCTGCTTCTCTGGTTCTCTGCCTGTGGGGGTTGAGAGTGCAGCCATTCCCTGTTCCCCCCCGCCACTGCTCCTCTCCGCATGCTCCCTTTTGGGTGGTCATCCCGGCATTGGCGAGCGGGTCACCCTGTTGGCGAGCGGGCCACCTCCCCTTGAGTCGCTGGCGCCCAGCTTGCCGCTGGTGGAGGCAGTGCCAGCGGTGGCGCTTGTAGGGGCCGGAGTCGCCGGACAGCAGGGGTAAGTGTATGGAGTGGTTTGCCTGCCACACGAACCCAGGAGGAGGTTTGCATGAAAATCAAGTTGGTCCAGTGAGACCCCCCGACCCTGAGCCCTGAGCTTAGAACATAAGAACATAAGAATGGCCGTACTGGGTCAGACCTAAAGTCCATCTAGCCCAGTAGCCTGTCTGTGGTACCGTGGAGGGGATGAACTGAAGACAATGACCAAGTGATTTGTCTCATGCCATCCATCTCCAGCCTTCTACAAACAGAGGCCTGGGACACCATTCCTACCCCCTGGCTAATAGCACTCCATGGACCCAACCTTCATGAATTTATCTAGCTTCTCCTTAAACTCTGTTATAGTTCTAGCCTTCACAGCCTCTTGTGGCAAGGAGTTCCACAGATTGACAATGTGCTATGTGAAGAAGAACTTTCCCTTATTAGTTTTAAACCTGCTGACCATTCATTCCATTTGGTGTCCTCTAGTCCTTATATTATGGGAGCTAATGAAGAACTTTTCTTTATTCACCCTCTCCACACTACTCATGATTTTATAGACCTCTATCATATCCCCCCTCAGTCTCCTCTTTTCTAAGCTGAAAAGTCCCAGTCTCTTTAGCCTCTCTTCATATGGGACCTGTTCCAAACCCCTAATCATTTTAGTTGCCCTTTTCTGAACCCTTTCCAAGGCCAAAATATCTTTTTTGAGGTGAGGAGACCACATCGGTACACAGTACTGAAGATATGGCATAGCATAGTTTTATACTTCCCCTCCTCATTCTTCCCCTGGCTTCCCCCTTCCAGCTCCATCCTCCCAGGTTTCCCCCTCCCCTCTCCCACCCTCTCTCTTTCCCTCTCCCACCTCCTTTTCCCAGTCTCCCAGAGGTGAATTCTCCCCCAACCTCCCAGTCTTGTTAAATAAAGAGAGTTTCTATTTTTGAACACACGTGTCCTTTATTTTTTACATCAGGAAGGGGGACTAGGGTGGGGTAAGTGGAAGGAGGTGAGGGAGGAATGGGGCACGAGCCCCCGATGGGGAGGACTGGTGTGGCTCTGCGGGCTCCTCGGGGTGGAAGCTCTCCTGTAGGGCCTCCTGGATCCTGACAGCCCCCTGATTGACTCCCCTGGATGGCAGCCTGCGGCAAGTGCGGCTGGGCTGATGGCCGAATGCTGTGATGTGCCGAGTGTGGGCACTCAGGGCACTCCAAGACAGGACTGCTTTGCTGTCCCTCATCAAGTTAGACAAGTAAGCGGGGAACCCTGAGAATTGTCTGTCCGGGGTGGGGGTCGGGTCCCTTTAAGCACAGCCCTCGGCTAGCCTGAGGCAGCAGCTCCACACTCTAAGTCCTAACCTGATGCCTTGCCGGCACTGGTTCTGGCCAGCCTTAACTTCGGTTCAGGGTCCACTCAATGTGGACATGCTATTTCAAATTAGCAAAATGCTAATTCGAATTAGTTTTTAGGTCTAGATGCACTAATTCAAATTAGCTTATTTTGAATTAACTAATTAAAATTAAGTTAGTTCGAATTAGTACTGTAGTGTAGACATACCTGTAGAGATGAATGGGACAGATCCGACAGGACTATAATAAAAACTTTATAAATCCGCAGAAAAAAGGAAACTTGTGGGAGCTCCTCAAATCCATAGTACATGATTTGCACAGTAGGGATTTACATGGAAATTGCTAACTATTGGGGCATAAGGGGGATAGAATATTATCTGAAACATCCCTAATCCTGTATCCTTTTCTAGTTCCTCAAGCGTCTGAGAATCACAGTTTATATTTTTAACATTAATCATCTACAGTACATACTTTCTTCTCATTAGCCTCTTAAACTCTGCTTTTGAAAACCACACCACACACAGTCTATTACACTTTGATTCATCTCTTCAAATAATGGCTTTTCTTGGGGGCTAAGGCAATACTCTTTTTAGTGAGCTTTAGAATGGTCTTAGGATATATGCCCCACTCTGTTTTGGCAGCTGGTAACAAAAAGGGCCTGTACATGTAACATAACAGGGTTTGTCTTTTGTCCCATGAATTAACCAGTTTTACAAGGATTTATTTCAGTATTTTGAGGAAATAATTGTTGTACCTTGGTGTTTTCGTACCTCGGTACCTTCGGTGGTCTGGACTGTCAGTGTCAGCGTCGTCTGGTCACGGTCATCCTGGCATGCTCCTGACAGGACCTCTACTCCATTGGTGGTGATAAACTTTTGGCTGCGTGCGTAACAATCGGTACTCCCTTTATCTAGAGTGTTAGACCCCGTGCACTTGGGTCAACACAAGAGATCTCTGAGAGGCCCCAGAAATGACAGATTCAGGCAAGGTTTGAAATCAATCAAGCAGGTTTATTGTCAAATGCGAAGCTCTACCAGTTGGTAACAGAGATCAGTACAATGTTCCACTACTGGGCACTGTGGCCCGCGTTGACAAGGTACCAACACCGGGCAGGCCTATTGCCATATATCAGATATTAACAGCAGTTAGTCAAAGTTAAGCTACTGTGCATTCTGTAAGTTTAGGCAATGACATCTGCCGTTCAGGCACCTAGTGCATCCCCCCCCCCCCAGGTCGGCTGGAGAGTACCCTCTGCGGTGTCCTTTTATAGACAGGTACAAACAACTTACATCATTTCTTTATGTACCAGGTTACCACCCTCTGTTGCCTAATTACCACCCCTCACCTTATGGAAGGGGGGCTTACTTACTATCCTTCATGCTGTCATTCTCGACCCGGTCCTGAACCTAGGTCGGTATGTGCATTAGCTTTTAGGGAGTCTTTGTACCAAGACATTTCTTATTAAGATGTTCCATTACTCCCCTTTGGCTTACAGTCTGTACCCAGTTCCTCCCTGTGTCCTTCCATGCTCGACCTAACTTACACAATCACACAATTATCAATAGGGCTTCTTTCTTGGCTCCTGTTACTGAACCAAAGTCTTGCTCACTAGATTGCAAGGCCTGTTGCTGTTTTCATGTTACAGGCCACTATTTAGGCCTGCTGACTCCATGTTACTTACCCTCAACTTACTACAATAATCATTTGTATTTAATGTAATATATTTGTTCTTTATATAGACGCCAAAGGGTGCTATGATCTCTAGAGGGCACATAAGGGACAAAGCCTGCCCTAAGGAGCTCCCAATTTAATTAACGTAATTCACTGACTAAACACACAAATGCTATAATGTGGGGGTCAGCAACCTTTTCAAACCAAAGAGACAAACCACATCAAAATTCAAAACAAGTAGTCAACAAAGAACCGTATAAGAATGCCCATTAGCAGGACTGAAAATATACAACTTAATATTATTGATATTTGATGTAATGATTAATAATATCATAAACAAAGCATTGTACTCATAGACTTTATTTAATGGGACTTCTGTTGCTTCATCTTTTTGTACATTTCTTTGAAGTTTACATCATACCTGGTCAAATTCAGGTTCATGCATGCATTCAAGCTATATGAGTAATTATGCATTTTTAAAATTTTGAATTTTTAATTTTAATTTAAAAAGTTGCATGTATTTTGGGAATGACAAAAGAGCCATGTTTGGTTCCATACTGAGCCATATATGGTTCAAGAGCTATAGGCTGCAGACCCCTGCTATAACGGAAGGAAAAACCAGAAAAAGAGAATAAGTGTTACACTAATATATGGTTATCTAGATCTGTTATAGTATAAACACTTGCAGATTCTGTTAAATTCAGTTTTTTAAATGTATATTCTACCTCCTTCCATGAATATCTGCATTTGTGATGATGCGTAAAGTTTGCACTTCTGGGCGCTGCTATTTTTTTCTGTTTTGTTGAAAGCACTTCCTTCAACTCCATTTTTGCATCTCTTTTATGCACATGCTTAATTTTATACATGCTTGCATAAAAGTGGCACTGCATGGTGTTGATATTATGCACGGAAGACAGTGAGGATACCCATGCTTATATGTTTCCAGAAGAAGGGCCAAAGGATTTAAGGCACCTAAATATTGAAATAGGTGCCTTGTGGTATTTTCAAAAGCACCTCAGTAGGTGGGATGTTTAACTCCCATTGTAAGTTGTTGATGTTCACTAAATCAACGGAGAGGGAGTTAAGAGCCTTGACAGCTTAGACAGTTATGTGCATATCTCAATATGTCTGTAAATGTAGCTCATAAGGGTTCAAATTCACTTCCATGCAGCAGTATAGGGTTTGAGCAGCACAGGACCAATGGGCAGGTCAGTGCTGGCACTAAGTGGACTCTCACCCAGAGTGAAAATAGATTGTCTTTGTTCTTCTAGAAGAATTTTAAAATAACAGTTTTTCATACACACAGCTCTTGATTACCTGCAAGAGTTACTAAAGTACCTTCTTTCTCATTTTTCTTTATGGATCTCGGCATGCAATATCATGCCCAAAGGGAGATGACTAATTCTATCAGGAAAATAACCCTCTACTTAAAGTCCCATCTTGACTTTCATATTTGCTACTATTGTAAGAATTCCCAGCGGAAACAACATACATCTTATTTTGATGCAAAAATAAATCTTAAGATATTTTTTCTTTTTTTCCATAATCATCCTTTTGATTAATATTAATGTTTTTAAGTGTACCCAGACCATTGCTGATAAACAAATGCTATTACTACTCTTAGGAGCATACTTGTAAGATACATATTAATGTTAATAAGATACTTTGCTTTCATTTAATAGTAGGTGGCAATATATGAAATAGCATTTATTACATGTAAGCCATTAGTTTTTTATACTCTTTTAATAATCATTTTAAGTTAGATTCTTGCTTACTTAGGTTTCTGAGAGCATCCAAAAGGTGTGTCTGACATTCTAAGCTCCCTTGACAATTATTTTAAAACACAGTGAAACAAAGGCAAAAGCCAGCAGCAGCCTTCGTGAGCCAGCAGCAGAAGGTGAATAAGCTTTACAGCAAAGATGAAATGGGGAATCTAAAAAATGTCCCTGAAGCTTCAGACTGAGGATCATGATGAACAACTCTAGTAATCTTGCATAATGGAACTTTTTACCAGAAGAGCAATGCTCACCCATCCAGGCTAGTTTTCATTGAGCCAATCTGAGATGCAGAAATGAACTGTCAGAGTGAAGGAGGATCACAGACTTCACCATCTCCCATTCTAGGTGCAAATTCTTCGGTCTGTCTTCTCTGACATGTACACATTGTTATATGTACACTTAAAATGAAACCACAAAACAGAGCCTTGTCAAAACATAGCACTACATTGCATATACTATTATTCCCGTCATGTCAATGCACTACTGGTTATGTGCTCATATGTGCTCATGTTAGGTTCTTTCACTTCCTCTACATAGACTAGGATAGAGGAAAAATGACAAACACTTCATAAATATTGCTCCTCAGGAATTCCTTCCCCATAAGCTGGGCCTTGCTGTAAGTCACAAAGATTAAAATATTGGCACAGCTTTGTCCCAAAAACAGAGCAAATTTCAGAGCCACAGGCAGGGCCGGATTAAGGTTAGGAGGGGCCTAAGGCTTGTTGGAGGGAAAGGTCTAAGTATGACATATTGCAAAAAATTATAGTGTCATCAAACATTAAATCTATAAACATATTTACAGAATTTCACACATTTATTCTGTTCTCACTATACTCAAGCACTTTCCCCCCCCCAATTTAGCTGTAGCAGTCATGAATGATGTCATCATAGTTCAAAGACATGACAATTTCATTCTCAGTATTCAAGAGAGACAAAGCACAGAAATGTTGTGGTGGATCAAACGACATTTTTGAACCCTGTTAGAAGAGAAAAGGAATGTTCTCCACTATCGTTAGTGATTATTAGTGACAACTATAGCTGTAATTCAGTTTCAATATTTGGGAAACATTCTGCTACATTGGATTCAGTGATAACTTGATACATCCAAATAGATAAACTTGCATCATCTTTTCTCTCACTATCTGAGAGTGATATCAATCCAACAAGAAATTCTTTAGTAAAATCTGTCTGGGAGGTCATCTGGGTACTTCTAACACAGACTTTTGATAACTCTCTGGGCCCTGTGTGGGGACTCTGGCTACCATCAGGTGGCTTTTGGTTAATGTGGGAGCTAGAGAGCCAGGGGAATCTACTACAGTGTTCTGTCTGTACCTAGCAGCCTAAATGCATTTCCTCTGTATTCATTAGCTCTTCCATAATTAGAATCATAGGACTGGAAGGGATCTCTAGAGCTTTTGAATAAGACAAAACAGAGCTAATCCCTGTTGTGTTCTCTTCCCCCCTTAAGAAAAAGACCCTACTGAAAATCAACATCACAAAAGAACCATCAGGTTTGGGTGGGGGTTTTTTTTTACGAGGCTGGTGTAGAATGAAATATCAAGCAGATGTTTGACCTTGCTTTTCTCCCCCCACTTTAAGGTGCTCACTGGGGACAAAAGTGAATGAGATTCTGCTTATGCAGGTGTGAAAAAGAAGAAGGGACTTAAATCTATTCTTGTGCAAAAAAATCTGTTCTCCTGGACCTTGGCCTGAAGTCATAAATAAAGCTACAAAAGTGTGACTGTCCCCACCAATTGGCCTTTGTTCTCATTCCCTTCTCAAATCATAGTCATTCTATGCTTACTAGGGTTGTCAAGTGATTAAAAAAATTAATCATGTGATTAATTGCGTGCACCTCCCCTTTGAAATGCTGCAGCAGCATTTCAACAGTGCAGTGCTGTATGGAGCCCAGGATCAGCTAGAATCCCCAGCTGACCCTGGGCTCCATGCAGCACTGTCCCTTTGAAGCGCCGCAGTGTCACATCAAAGGGGCAGCACGTTAAGAGCCCGGGATCAGCTAGAATGCCCAGCAGACCCTGGCAGTTACTTCGGGCTTGTCAATTTCTAAAATGGCGACCGGCTGGGAACATGCTAATGAAGCGCGGGATATTTAAATCCCGCACTTCATTTACAATTTCGGTTGCTCTCATTAGCCTTCCTAGATCGAACTAGGGGGCTAGTGTAGACATACCCTGGTAGTTCAAACCATACAGGGCTTTAAAGATCAATATATGCACTGTGGATTCAATAGTGTAATGACTTAAACACAGGTGAGCTGGACTCTAGTAATGGTATGGAAGGAACATCAACAGACTTGTTTGATCTGGGGCTGACATATCCTCCTCATCAATGCTTGGGTTGCACCTTTGATTCAATTGCTTCTGGCAATGAACAGTGTCTGGGCCCAATGAAAAAGGGAGATTTACCTCTATTTCAGCAACATACTGAAGAATCATCATGAGACGTTGATAGGAGTGGGAAGTCAGGCAATGAGACTTGCACCATCTCCATCACATGCCCAGGATACAGGACTTGAGACAAATTCTTTTTTAATTTCTGTTCTAAAATGATGGAAAAATTAGTTCAGTCAGCTCAGTTAGGGTCTGATCCTGCTGCCATTGGAATCAATGGGATTCTTTGAAAACTCATGGAGATTGGGAAAGATCGCAGATGACTGGAAAAAGTCAAATGTAGTGCCCATCTTTAAAAAAGAAGTACAATCCAGGGAATTACAGACCAGTCAGCTTTACCTCAGTCCCTGAAAAAATCATGGAGGGGATCCTCAAGGAATCCATTTTGAAGCACTTGGGAGAAAGGAAAGTGATCAGGAATAGTCAACATGTAGAGTGCCCTAAGGATTGGTTGTAGGGCTGGTTTTGTTCAACATCTTTATTAATGACCTGGATGAGGGGATGGATTTGCACCCTCAGCAAATTTGAAAATGACACTAAGCTAGGGAGAGAGGTAGATATGTTGGAGGGCAGGGATAGGGTCCAGAGTGACCTAGACAAATTGGAAGATTGGGCTAAAAGAAAACTGATGAGGTTCAACAAGGACAAGTGCAGAGTCCTGCACTTGGGACGGAAGAATCCCAAGCATTGTGACAGGCTGGAGACAGACTGGCTAAATACCAGTTCAGCAGAAAAGGACCTGGAGATTACAGTGGATGAGAAGTTGGATATGAGTCAACAGTGTGCCCTTGTAGACAAGAAGGCAAATGGAATATTAGGTTACATGAGAGGAGCATTGCCAGCAGATCTAGAGAAGTGATTATTCCCTTTATTTGGCTCTGGTGAGGCCACATCTGGAGTACTGCATCCAGTTCTGGGCCCCCCACTACAGAAAGGATGTGGATGAATTGGAGAGGGTCCAGCGGAGGGCAACCAAAATAATTAAGGGGCTGGAGCACATGACCTATGAGGAGAGGCCGAGGGATTTGGGCTTATTTAGTCTGCAGAGGAGAAGAGTGAGGGGGAATTTAATAGCAGCCTTCAACTTCCTGAAGGGAGGTTCCAAAGAGAATGGAGAGAGGCTGTTCTCAATAGTGAAAGATGGCAAAGCAGGGAGCAATGGTCTCAAGTTACAGTGAGAGCGGTTTCGGTTGGATATTAGGAAAAACTATTTCACTAGGAGAGTGTTGAAGTACTAGAATGGGTTACCTAGGGAGGAGGTGGAATCTCCATCCCTAGAGGTTTTTAAGTCTTGGCTTTACAAAGCCCTGGCTGGGATGATTTAGTTGGGATTGGTCCTGCTTTGGGCAGGGGGCTGGACTCCATGACTTCCTGAGGTCTCTTCCAACCCTATGATTCTATGATTCTTTCCATTGGTTCATTGCATAGACAGCAACACTATTCTCTGTTAGCCAATTAAACTTTTAAGCTCTCCATTGTGACCCTATTTTTTACAAATTCTATTTAGCATACAGACATTTGATTAATTAGAGTTAGAGATTGGTTTTTGACCCAAAACCTAGTCTTAGGAGTCTAAAATCTTACTTTGCTTGTTTCTTGTGTTTAAACCAACTTTCTAACCTCATGCTAGTGAATGTTTCAAAAAGAAATATACCCTGTGGTCTATTTCACAAATAAAACATGACACAGAATCTCCAGTTACTTTTATCATTATAGCTTTTTATGCTTTTTTAAAAATAAACTAGAATTTCATAATGAAAAGCAAAAAAATATTTTTTCTCAATCTTTTTCCTACCCAAATATTGCATTTGTTAAAAGAAGTTGACTGTTGAAAGTGTCAATGTTAAAAGGCCAAGGATTTTGAAACCTCTTCATGCTGGAGTCCATGTTTGAGAAAGAGGATAGTGTAGTGACTAGGAAAGGGACCGAGAAGCCAGGAAAGCTCCAGTCTATTTTTGACTCTGTCATTGACCTGCCTGACTTTCAGCAACCAACACATTTCTTTGTCCTTCTGTTTGCTTTCCTACCCCCTGGTCTATGTAGACTGTAAGCTCTAAGGTATAGGAACAGGATCATCTGCTATTATATTTGTACAGCACCTCGAATAATGAAGTCATCAGTTTGGTTGAGGTCTCTAGCTGCTACTGTAATACAAATAACTAATCATAGTAAGAGAAATGAAATGAATTTTCTTACACATGTTAAACAGTGGTATATGGCTTATGCAAAAACAAATTTAAAAAATCCAGTCTAGTTGGGAAATGCAACTTCATTAACAAGGTTGCCTAGGTTAATAATTATCCAAACGCTTTAAGAGAGAAAGGAAAGTCTTAAAATATTAACTTAGTTGCATACAGAGTTGCATTCAAAGTTAACATTAATTTCCAAAATAAGTCTTTTTCATTTACAGAAAGAGACATTTTAGTGCAATACTTTATTCATAACACAGTCCTGGAGTAGGGCATGTAATTTCTCTTCATAATGAAAATGTAACTATAATTGTGATTTAATTGTTGAAAGGACCTGAAACCTGAATTCATTGCATTCTCATAATTCTCATTGACTGCAATGGGATCCGAATCTAGAACTATATGTAAAGTGTTGCATGATGTGTGTGTTTCTGATGCAAAAATTTTGAGCAATTTGTGGCAGTAAGAGATGGTGAATTATTTTGGCCTTAATAGCTAGAGACAAAGGAACAGGTCAATAATTTTTTCATTCTTAATTTTGTTTGATTGAAATGCCAAGAGTATCACAGGGAGAATCTTCACAGCACTAATGTAATACTCTAGTAGATAATTGTATCATGAAAAATTATGTATGAATAGAATTTAGAATTTTTCAGGACTTTAGTAAGAAATTGACCATCATTTACTTCCAAAAGCTCTGCATGGATATTTTGAGTATATTTCCAACAGCTCAGAAAGGTTGTTTAGGTGACTGCTGTTTTAAGTTAATTTCAGCATGTATTAGACTATAGGAAGCCTGCAGAATTAAAGGGGACATTCTATTCACACAGAAGGCATGGTAATCCATTGGCCAAAATTCCAATATTTGGTCATGTCTTAAATAAACAATGCACTCAAATAAAGAGATTGCTTACTTAATGAATTTTCTATGTATAAAATGTCATTCACCTACGTTGGCAAGATATAACTATGCAACAGTTGAGATTGGCTAAATTGCAGTTGGTTTAGAAAACTGTACCATAGTGCAAACTGAAAGGTTAGGTCTAAGTTCTGTCTGGAGATATATTTATACAATTTCTATTGGAATAATTTTACCTGAGGGTGGAATCTGGTGCTAATTCATTAAACATTTGTAAGATCTGCTTATTGTGAACTCACAATACAGGAATAAGAAACCATTATGCTTTACTGGTGTAAGGCACATAAGACACAATGAATATAATTGAATTAGTATGTTTCTTTAGAAGTAATTCTTATAATAGTTACAATTATCAGAGATACAGGGAGAACAGATTCTCACAATACTTGTTATTCTTTTATGAGTGGGTTTAATTGAAATGACAATTCTTCCCATTGCAAGATATATGAGTCAAAAGGACAATACTATGTCTACATTGCAACACTATTTTGGGATACCAGAGTATCCTGAAATATCTATCCCATGTCTTCACAGCAAACCTGTTATTTCGGACTCGCTATTCCGATGTCCCTGTAAACCTCATTCCATGAGGAGTAAGGGACATTTTGGAATAGCATGCTATTTCGAAATAAGATTGAAATAAGATATGCAATTTGTGTATCTCAAATTGCATATTTTCTTTCAAACTATGGTGCAGTGTAGACATATGGTATCCATGTAACAGAGAAAAAATGAAAGTTGATGCACTATAGTTGGCCACTATCCCATTCTCTGATGTCTACTCCAATTTTAAAGATAAAATTAACACAAATCTACAAAAGCAAGCAGTCATGAGACTGTCCCAGTACCACGGCCCTGTTGTGCAGTATATTGTCTTCTTTACATATATTTTTTAAAAGTGAATGTCTCCTGTTTTATTTTTCTTCTCTTTTTTTTTCCTTAGGTGTATTTTTCTCTTGATCCATCTGTTTTTCAACTTTTAAAAATAGATAACAAAATAATGAATTATGGCCTCTTTTCATCATCCCAGCCTTTATAATTGTATTTCCTTGTTTCCCTTCAGATTTCCTCCTGCTCATTCCTTCACCAAAGTCTGTTAACCTTCCCCGTGTTTCATCATGTCTGTTCTATCCATGTCTCTCAAGTCTCTTTTACTGGTTTTCATGGCTTCTCAGTCTAGCTTCCTCTCCTCAGGATCCCTTTTGGTACAGGAGAGTCCTCAGACTTACAAAATCATCCTCAATATATCTGCAAAGCTAACCTGTGATCCTGATCCCACCCTCACAACCTTGGATGTCTCTTGGATGCTAACGTTCTCTATAGTATAGCTGCTAAGAAGGAGCTGGAGGGCAGCAACAGCTCCTAAATGGCATTACCGGGAGATTTGGGGCAATGCTGTAAGGCAGAGTAGTGAAGGGATTTGTACCCCTGATTTTGTATCTCAGTCTTGCCTTGTCTTAGGTGTGTGAGGGAGAAGCAGCAGCAGACATCTAGGGTGTGTCTAGACTACTGAGTTTTGTCGACAAAAGTGGACTTTTGTCGACAAAACTATACCTGCGTCTACACTACCGCTGAGTTCTGTCGACATAACGTCGACAGAACTCAGCAGTTTTGTCGACGCTGGTAAACCTCATTTTACGAGGCATAACGCCTTTTGTCGACAGAGTTCTGTTGACAGAAGGTGTTATTGCCTGTAGGGTTGCGTCTAGACTACAGGGTTTTGTCGACAAAGCAGCTTGCTTTGTCGACAAAACTGAATGTGTCTAGACGCTCTATGTCGACAGAAGCTTTGTCGACAGTATCTGTCGACAAAACTTCCATCGACAAAACCCTGTAGTCTAGACTTACCCCTAGAGTCCTCTCCTGCTGACTAATCAGTGTTATTTAGTGTGTCTGTTATGGAAAAATCCTAGAGGATTTAATTTTTCTAGCTGCTACAAGGAACAAATCCTCCTCTAAGTTACTACAGAGAATTCTCTCTCAGGTATTTGGTTGGTGGGTTTTGCCAAAATATTCATGGTCTAACTGACCCCATGTCTGCGGTTGGGAAGGAATTTTCAGTGGATTAGATTTGCAGAGACCTTGGGGGTGGGCAAGGTTGCCTTCGTCTGCATCATGGAGAACAGGTCACTTGCTGGTTTCAACTAGTGTAAATGGTAGTTTCTCCATAACTGTACATCTTTAAATCATGATTTGTGGACTGTCCATGTGAGGAGTAAAGAGAACTTTGTTTAGGTGCCCCAAGCTCCTACCAGCATGCGGAGATCAGATTTCACAGTATATGGCAAACTTCATAGTCCGTCACACATTTTTTCATGGCTGTGAAATTGATAGGGCCCCAGTCAGCTCCTCAAGGCCCTTTGTCCCTGGAATGATTTGCACTTGATGGTAGTCTCTATTTGAATGTTCTGGCAGTGCTATGAACACCAAAGGGTTTAGTGTTCAGGTCATTGTATTTGTTTGTTTCTTTTCTTTCCAGCATCATGGATTAATAGCACTGGCAGCTCAAGCTCAAGTTCTGGTGAAAAAAGGCAGGATGAGGAAGCCCTCTTGTCTTCAGGAGGTCCATGTGGCACAGCCTCTATCTCATTCCTCTTCCCTGGATGGAGGATTTCATCATCAACTGCTCTTGCCATTTTTATAACCTTGAATTATCCTTATCATTTGGCCAGCAATTTTGACTTCAAAGTTGATAGAAACCCTTTCACTGGGTTTAAATTTTCACATTCAGTCCCATTGAGGTCAGCCTGTTCTCGGTTCTGAGATTTCAGCATGTTCTCCCACAATAAAGCCTGCAGGAGCTCCAAGTTTTTCCTCTGACAGAACACACATTATACCACATTGGTTGTTCCTGGGCCTGGCTCCTCCCATGCCTTGCGGAGGAGATCTAGGATCCTGAGGGACTGCCTTCCATGTGGCAGCTCCGGTGGGAATAAGGGTAGGCATGTGGTAAATCAGGTTGAGTGATGGAGATCTGAGGCCTTAGCCCTCTGACCAGTTCACCAATTGTGTTCCAGATTAATAGAGTACCCAGTCCAACGTCCCCACAAAAGAACAGATCTACAGCCTACTCGTGGTTCCTGTGAATGGCTTAGGACTTATCATGTCTCTACCCTCTCCTCCTCCCCAGTGGAGAGAAAGGGGGTCTGGGTCACTTCCGTGAAATGGTGGTTAATGTAGGAGCTTGGGCCCTTCCTCTCCACAGGGCATATGGTCACATGCCTCACCCAGGATCCTCCAGATGTTAGAGCAAAGGGTCTGTAGTCTTAGGCAAGGACTGGCCCCAGAATCTCTCCTGCAGCCAGGACTTCTGCTGCATCCTTCTTCAGCATCTGCCCAGGTAAGTCTCTCGTCTAATTGTCTCGCCTCTTTTGGAGCTGTCTGCCTCTGTGAGGCCGTGCATCAGTGCAAAGGTGCATCCCCTGGCAAAACAGGGGGAGGATGTTGCTCTGGCACAATCAGCTCTGTGGGGCTCAGTCCACTCCTTGTGCCCAGTTATCTGGAAATCTACTCTGTGCTCATGCCCATCAGGGGCTTTGGTCTGTTGGCCTCTTCATCCCTTACTGGGGATCTATTCCTGGATGGCTCTCTAGCAGTCTGCTGACCAGAATTCCTTTCTCTTGCCTGGGTCTTGCTCACTCCTCTTTAGCAGCCTTGCCAGTCTGCTTCCCAGCCCTTTGATCCTCCCAGCTGCTATTAGCCTGCCAGTCAGCAGTGGCTGGCAGCACCTGGATTAACCCTTTAGTTTCTGAGCTAGTCTGTGGGCACAGACACCCCACAAAGGCTCCCTTTGAAACACTTCCTCTAGCTGGAGCAGGTTTTGCGGGGGGCAGTGGATCAGGATCACAGCAACTCAGGCCTGTTTCTACCCACTCTTGGCCCAGTGTGGGGTTCCACATTCCATTAAAGACACCCTAAAAGATGTAGTCCCCACATAGTCTTGGGCACTTGGTGACGGGATCAGATGGAGTAGAGCTGGCCACGATATCTTCCTGACTCAAAAGAACAAGGGCATGTCAGAGACTTGGATGGCCCCAGGAATCAGAGAGGATTAATGACAACTGGCATCCTGGAATGGACTTGTCTTCCTTTCTAGTGACGTCCAGTGCCAGATCCCGCTCTCACCCCCTATTGTAGGAGCAGCTCTGCCTCCATCTCCCTATGACAGCTGTTCCTTAGCAACTTCTCTTTGGCAAATTTCTCTGTCTGGTTTTGATGGATGTATTCTTCCATTCCCATTGGGTTGCATCTCTGGCCCCACAGAATAGCAGGGCTCTCTACAGTGGGTGGAGTATCCTTGGTGCCTGGGGAGGGCATTGATCTTAAATGGAGTAGGGGGAGAAAGTGATAGACAGACTTATCTTCTAGCTGGGACCAATCTGAGAAGATTTGGTGAGTTTCAACCGGGCTCCCATAACCCAGTAGGCACAGTCTCAGATGGGAGGTGAGTCCCGTTGCCTCGTTTTTCTGTTGGGTCTCATTTCCCAGCTGGGTTTCCTTACCTCTGGCAGTAGAGCCAGTAAATCCCCTCCCTGGCCAGCTGGCTGATGTCCTTGACTGGGTCACTGATGAACAGTTGCAGCTAAGTTAACAAGATCCCTAGTTTGGGGAACTATGCTGAGTTCTATGGAAAGGAAGGAGAGGGAGATCCATCGGCAGTCCTCTGTCAGCTCCCAATCTCCCCGGTCCAGGAGTCTTTTCCAAGTCCCTCTGCTAGAGACACCGGGGAAGAGGAGCTAGAGTCAAACCCTCAGCTCCTTCTTACCCCAAGGAATCCTGAGGAAAAGAGCTATGAGCAAGATCCTTCCTGATGACTTGCACCCCCAGCTACTCCAGTGGAATGTGAGGGGACCCAAGGCCAGGCATGAATGTGGTTGGGGCAGGAGTTGGAACATGGTCCTCTTAAAGTCCCAGGGTCTCCATTTAACCAGGAGAAGATGAACTTGACTCAAATCCATCTCATTCCCTGCTCTGATTCTGTCTTCCCAAAGGGAACACTGCCAACCCACAGCCGCTGCAGCTGGCATTAGGAAACTGGGGTCACTTACATCAAATTCAGGGAGAATGGTGAATCAGAATGAGGCTTTGCTATTCCTTATAGGCTTGGCTCAGTCCTGGGACACTCTGGATTGATGCAAAAGTTGACACACTGTGGGGGAAGGTTGCAGGGCAGGATCAATAGACACAGCTTGTGTGGATCACAGGGATCCATTTTAAAATGCATAGGATGGACTGATTTGTAGCCAAAACATAAATTATTAAACCAGAGCCCTCTACATCATGTAGGAACATGAAAGAGTCTCTGTTCATTATAAGTAAATAGCGTGAGTTGAGTGCTGTAAGCTTTTAGGCCTAGTTGTATTTACTTAAATAACCTTGAGCAAAGCACAGTTCCCAAAACTGCTAAATTTCCTACTGGCATAGCATTAGAGAGAAGAGTAAATATAGAGGAACAGAGCAAACAAATTCAATATTATCTGGATAGATTAGACTAGCAGAAAGATAAGTGGAATGGTCCATGTGTACTATAGCATGGCAAGTTAATGAGACCAGAGACCCCATACCATGCGGAAAACTAATATAGTTATGTAAAACACTATGGATGCGTTCTTTTGAAATAACTGATGTTGTTATTTTGAAATAAGAATGTGAGCATCTACCCAATAATTCCGTTATTTTGAAAAATAATTTCAAAATAATGGATGGCTTATTCCCACTTCTGTAAACCCCATTCCAGGAGGAATAAGGCCTATTCCAAAATAGCTATTTCAGAATAGAGCAGTGTAGACGGGGCAGCTGTGATTATTTCAAAATAAGTGGCCTCCAGGAAATCCCACAGGTGCCCTGCTGGCCCCTCTGTCTACACTCATCAGGACTTATAGTTCCTCTTCCCCTGCAGCCCTTAAAGCTGCAGCCACAGGGGAAAGGGCTTGTGGCAGGCAACTGGCCCTCACAGCCTTCAGCCACATCACAGCTACCACAGTAAGTCATTGAACCAACATGAGTGACCCTCGAGCACCCCAAAAGCCCTCCCCTGCTCCCAGGGAGCAGTCTGATGGTTCCCAGGAGTCTGCCAGGTGCCACAAGAGGCGTGTGCCTGTCCTGGTCTGTGGCAGAGATCCTGGCCCTCATAGAAGTTTGGGATGTGGCAGAAAACCTCCACGATCTCTGCACCAGACAGCACAATGCTGAAATCTACAGCTGAATGGCTGACAGCGTGGCCTCAAAGGGCTGCATATGGATCCAGGAGCAGGTCCAGATGAAAGTTAAGGAGCTCCCCCAGGTGTATGCCAGGTTGAGGGAATGCAGCTCCTGCTCCGAGGCAGAACCCCACTCCTGTCCCTATTACTAGGATCTGCACTTCATCCTGGGGGGGGGAGTGTGCAGATCCCTCCCCACCTCTGGTGGTTGACTCAGGGCTGGAGACACCTGTCATCACCCGCCCAGGGGGCAGAGCCAGTCATGGGGAGGAGGAGGAGGAGAATCCTAGCACAGCCAGCATTGCTATCACTCTGACCAAGGAGCAGGTACCCCATGGCCTGGATGTGTCCCAGGCAACCTCTGAGGCTGGGAATGGAACATCAGGTGAGTGACTTCAATTACCTGACACAAACAGGGTGGAGGTGGTGGGTGGCCAGGGGATGGGGCGCGCTCCTTGCTTGGCCTTCTCCGTCTGGGGATCCCACTGCAGTCCGTGAACGTGGATGCATGTACAGCACCAATCTGAGGCACAAAGCCCCAAAAGGCTGCACCAGAGCATCCCTGGGCTCTTGCTCACAGGGTCTGGGGAGGCTCCCATCACAAGCTACCACTAAAAGGAGGCTGGGGACATGGACACACACACACTCAGGAGTGCTGCACATGGCACACAGCCATTCCTAGCCACTTGCGGCAGCTCCCACTCCTGGGGACAGCGCAGTGAGGTGCAGGAGTGTCTGCTGCTCACACACCTCTCCCCACTACACCCTGACCTCCTGCAGTGGCCAGGGACACAAGTCCTCTCTCCCCTAGGGATGCCACCACTGCCAGACTCAGTGTATGAGGCACCGAGGCAAGCCTAGCCAGCCTGAGGCCCCCCTTCTACCCACAGGATCTCCATGTGGCCAACAACTTCCCATGCCTGCCTGTCCCCAGGACGTGGGAGTGGTGAGCCTGTTCCCCTGGAGACATCTGGGCATGGAAAAGACCCACTGTCCAGACCATAGAAGGCCTTGCTCCCAGTACATTACCTTCTGAGATGAGAACTGTTGGTCTTGACTCACAGAGGAGGGCAAGGCTTCAGGGACAGAGTCTCCAGAGATGACTGACCATCTCTTTCTTCACTGCCTGACCAGCTGTGAGAGGAGGGTGGGTGACATTGCCTGGGATAGCTGCCCAACACTGGGGGAGCTGCAGGCACCTGAGAACGCAGGAGGAACTGCTACAGGAGCATATCTCCGTGTTCCGGGCCCTGCATGATACACTGAACCAGAGGCTCCAGGAGGACATGCCATTGTGGAGAGAGACCTAGAGGGAGTTGCTGCAGCAGGGCCGCACCATATGCATGGCAATCCAGTCTCTCTTTGCCGGCATGGATCCAGCTCCTGCTTCTGCTGTTGTTCCTGTACCAGCCCCAGCTTTTAGTCCTGCCCCACCTCTTAAGCCATCCCCTACCCCAGCTCCAATGCCTGACCCTGTTTCAGCCCCACCACTTGCTTTCTCCCCCTAGCCTCCTCCCACCTCCCTGTCCGTGGTTGCCGAGGTCCCTGCACATGAGGCGGTGAAACCAACCAAACCAGGCGCCAATCCCACTCCCAGCCCCGAGCTTCTCCTGTCTCCTCCTTCTCCATCAAAGGTTCTCATCCCCCTGCTCTTCCTCCCCCCACTCTCCTCTCCCAGGTTCTTTCCCCAGTCCCTCCCCAGTCACTTTGACCCCAAATAAGAAGCACACTCAGTTTATGGTTTTTTAAAAAAGACTATTTTATTGTCTCTGCATGGGAGGGGGGAAGGAGGGGTGAGGGAGGAAAGGCCAATAGGGGAAATGCACAGGAACCTTGTGGAGAGGCCCAGGGGAGAGTGTCATTGAGGTCCTTGTGAGAAACTCTCTCAAGGCCTCCCAGATGCGCACACCCCCTTGATGGGCCTGCCAAATGGCAGCTGTGCATGGCTGCTCAAAGGCCCTGTCGACGCAGCCAGCCTCTACCCCTCACCCAGAAGGGAACATCTCCCCCTTCCACTTACAGATATTGTGGAGCACACAACACGCGGCCACCACTTGGGGATGTTCTGCTCCCCAACGTCCAGCTCGGTGAGGAGGCATCCGAACCTTGTCTTGAGATGCCCGAAGGTGCCCTCCACCACCATATGGGCCCTGCCGAGCCTGGCACTGAAGCGCTCTTTTGAGTTGTCAAAGTGGCCAGTGGCTTCATGAGTCAGGGCAAGAGAGGGTAGGCCGCGTCCCCACAATACAGAGTGGCATGTCCACTTCCCTGATCCTGAGGGTGCGGTCAGGGAAATAATTGCCAGCTTCCAGCTTCTGGAAGATGCTAGAGTTTTGGAACATGCGGGTATTGTGCTCCTTCCCCAACCAGCTGACAAAGATGTCAGTGAACTGCCCACGGTGGTTGAGGAGGACCCGCAGGACCATTGAGAAGTACCTCTTGTGATTGATATAGACAGATGCGTGGGGATCAGGGGCCCAGACGGAGATATGAGTGCTATCAATAGCCCTCCTGCTGCAGTTGGGGAAGCCCATGTTGGCAAAGCTGGCGACAATGGGGTCTATGTCACTGAGGTGGATGACCCTGCGCATGGGACAGTGTTGATGGCCTGCAGCACCTGTAGAAGGAGACAAACTAACAGAGACTCACAGGGGTGCCAGAGCCCTTGGGAGGTCCCTGAGCCCACTCTCCCTCCCCCCACCCACATACCAGGAGCAACATCCTACATAGCCCATCCCCCAGCAGGGCTGTGTGAGGGCAGGACTGAAAAACCACCTGGAGAAGGGGGCTTCCCCCCCACCTTTAACTCCTTCTTTCCTAGGGTACCCCATCTAAGCAGTTCATCCCCCTTCCTGGGACTTTAGCCTGAGGGTGCCGTACCTGCATGATGAGAGCCCTAACAGTTGACTTCCTCATGCCAACCTGGTTGCCGACAGATCGGTAGCTGTGCGGTGTGGTGAGCTTCCATACAGTGATGGTGACCCACTTCTCCAGGGGAGTGGTGTGTCGCATGTCTGTGTCCCGTTGCATGAAGGACAGGATGAGCCAGGCACAGAGGTCTGGGAAGCTATCCTTCTGCATGCGGAAATTCTGGAGCCACTGCTGGTTGTCCCACTGCTCCATCATGAGCCAGTCCCACTAGTTGGAACTGGTGTCCTGCCACCAGAAGTGGCGCTGCATGGTGGGGTGCCTCTGGAAGAGCTGCGCTCCCAGAGAGATGGTGAGAGTCTCCTCGGTCAGCTGGGGTTGTGTTACTGCAGGGCCAAAAGGGCAGCCCGCAGAAACTGAAGCATGATACATGAGGGCTGTTGACTGCCCAGAGTCAGCTCCAGTTCCATAACTGGATAGCTGAGGTGTCCACAAGGAGAACCATGGCAGTCAGAGCAAAGACTTTGCTGTCCCTAAAGGAGGAAGGTAAAAGTGAAGAAGCTGAGAAACAGCTGTTCAGGGGGCTCCCTTGAAGCTCGAGCCTCAAAAACCTCAGGCAGCAGCTCCTGGAAGTAACCGCTGTTCTGATATCCTGCCTGAAGTAGTTCCTAGTGGCTTTAAATGAGATTCAGCATCCAATCAGTGTAGACATTCTATTTCGAAATAAGCATCCAGAGTAGACATACCCTCTGGGAGATAAACAAAAATATCTAGGGGTATGTCTACACTACCACCCTAGTTGAAACTAGGGTGGTAGTGTAGACATACCCTAGGGGTGATAGAGTAGCTGTAAGAACTTTACAGCTCTTTGTACACCTGTAGACAAAAGCAATTAACATCTCGATATGTATAAGGATATTGTTAAGTTGCATACTTTTAAAATCAGTTCATCTAAAATGTTCTCTTTATCTGTACTTCTTTGTCTGGATGTTTCCCTTGTGTGATGGACTGGGCCAGCTCTGGGCACTGCTGAGGGCTCAGGGTGAATTGCTCAAAAAACAGGGCTCCTTACAGCCCCAGACTGGAGACCTTCCCAAATAGGCCACAAACCAGTCAGACCAAGTGCTCCAGCTGCCAATCGGGCCAGCCTGAAGCCTCACGAGCAAAACCCCTCTGACATTCCACCTTCCTCTGTGCCTCAATCAGCCCTGGGCCTAACACACAGGTGAGGGGTTATAGAACCCAATCCCACCTACGCCAAATTGGTTCTTCTGGTCCCAAGAAACCAGCCACAGTTCCCAGTCAGTTTACACTCTTGTGAGCTTACCCACAAGATCATGTTGGGCCAATCCTTTAGAATCTAAAATCTAAAGGTTTATTACTAAAAGAAAAGAAAGCATGAGAGTAAGGTTGTTAAAGAGAATAAATTACATGCATCGAATCACCTAGTTCTTGATACAGGCTCTTAGCAGAGATGTTATAAACGGCTATCTTAAAAGTCTCTGGTGTACATTCTATGTCAGGATGGGTCCACGATTTTTCCCGGCTCACTGTTCCTCACAAGGCTCCATCTGGAATCAGTAGCAGAACTCAAGACAAGATGGAGGGTGCCACATGGCACTTATATACCTCTCCTGGCATCTTCCTGGCCAGAGCAGGTCACGTGGCCCATTGACCTATCCTCGTTTCACATGGTGGCAGCCGTTATGCCCTCGCTGGTTTGCAGGTATCCAGATTTCCAGATGCATTCCTCAGGTGTGTATTGGCACCTCTAGATTTATTGTCCCTGGAGTCTTGCTAATTAGCATTGACACTGAATGAACATTCCTGACACATTGCCCTGTCTCAGACAGAGAATTTTCCAGTGTCTACACAGAGTATGTATTTATAACTCCACATATAGATATTATACAAGTACATGAATAGCATATACAGAATCAGTAGAACATAAGCTTTCATTTGACACCTCACATGGCCCCCTTTGTATAGACTTTGGGGCAACCCTCCCATCCCCACATGGGTGCAGCAATGATCTTTAAAATTCAATAATGTGACACCTTGGCAGACCTAGACTTACTAATTGGGAATTCCCTCCACTCTTCATTTAAAGGAGGTAGACCTCAAATGGCTTTTCTACCACTGGTTTACGTAAAGGTTTGAGGAAAAAAAGGTGTTAATAAAAACAAAACCCAAGAGTTGAGGAAGGCTAAGGGCTGCTTTACTTCAGTTAGTTATTTCTTACTGGAATAGTTATAATGGTACAATCCTTATGATGGATGCAATTTTTCTAGCATAGAAGTGCTTTACACCAGCATGTCTTATTCTCCTTCCCATACCTGAATAAGCAAAAGTCTCCTCTTTTCTAAGCTGAAAAGTCCCAGTCTCTTTAGCCTCTCTTCATATTGGACCTGTTCCAAACCCCTGATCATTTTAGTTGCCCTTTTCTGAACCCTTTCCAAGGCCAAAATATCTTTTTCGGGGTGAGGAGACCACATTTGTACACAGTACTGAAGATATGGCGTACCATAGTTTTATACTTCCCCTCCTTCTTCTTCCCCAGCTTCCCCCTTCCAGCTCCCTCCTCCCAGGTTTCCCCCTCCCCTCTCCCACCCTCTCTCTTTCCCTCTCCCACCTCCTTTTCCCAGTCTCCCAGAGGTGAATTCTCCCCCAACCTCCCAGTTTTGTTAAATAAAGAGAGTTTCTATTTTTGAACACGTGTCCTTTATTTTGTACATCAGGAAGGGGGGCTAGGGAGGGGTAAGCGGAAGGAGGTGAGGGAGGAATGGGGTACGAGCCCCTGATGGGGAGGACTGGGGTGGCTCTGCGGGCTCCTCGGGGTGGAAGCTCTCCTGCAGCCCTCCAATTGACCCCCCCCCAGATGACAGCCTGCGGCAAGTGCAGCCGGGCTGATAGCTGAGTGATGTGATGTGCCGAGTGTGGGCACTCAAGGCACTCCAAGACAGGACTGCTTTGCTGTCCTTCATCGAGGTAGACAATCAAGCAGGGAATCCTGAGAACTGTCTGTCCGGGGTGGGGGTCAGGACCCTTTAAGCACAGCCCTCTGCTAGCCTGAGGCAGCAGCTCCATACTCTTAAGTCCTAACCTGATTCCCTGCCGGCACTCCTTCCGGCCAGCCTTAACTTCGGTTCAGGGTCCACTCAATGTGGACATGCTAGTTTGAATTAGCAAAACACTAATTTGAACTAGTTTTTAGGTCTAGATGCACTAGTTCGAATTAGCTTAGTTCGAATTAACTAATTTGAATTAAGTTAGTTCGAATTAATGCTATAGTGTAGGCATACCCCCAGAGAAACAAAGTAGAGAAGACCTGAACTTCTAATGTTAAAGCCAGCAGAAAATAAAATCCTTTTAAGTATGATCTTTCCAGCTTTCATGAAAGAAAAAAAAGATTTCTTGATTTTGTAAGTAATGTTTCAAGATGGACTTAAAGAAGATGAGGGTAAAACATGGCAGACCCAATCACTAAGAGGGTGTCCAGGTACAGCTGACAGAGGAAAATTCATGCCTCACAGTGGTTCACGTTCACAGGATGAATTGATCATCAGCCACCTCATTTTATCAGATACTGCTCCATTCATAGCTTCTCATTTTTCTCTTGTCCTGTGCATACAATAATTGGCATTGTCCTGCTCTGAGTGTAGTAATGAATTTGAGACTCAGCACTATGAAATAGGGGAATCAAAATTTTGGAAGAAACACAGAGCAGCTTTGCCAAAGGATTTGGAATTTCCTGTTCTGCAGAGCACTTTTGCATTTCTCATTTTGAGTAATGTCCTCCCTCTCTTCCTCCATGTTTTAAATATTTGTGTCCCACATTCTGCTTGGCAGAGAAAAAGATATGCAAATGCTACAAATACAGATCAGGGATGTCTGGTTTTGTTTGTTTGGGGTTTTTTAAGGCAATGTGGTATGTCGGTGGGTTTTGAAACTCTTCAGGGGTTCATGTTACTAGGCATAAACAGCGTTTCCTTCCCCTTCTTGAATCTTCTTTAATTGACAGCTTATAGTTCTTTGGTCCTATGTATATTCCCATGCTTTAAAGTTCCTGATGCTGCTCTCGCCACAGTCAAGAGTAGAACTCCTAGGGTATGTCTACACTACCCCGCTAGTTCGAACTACGAGGGTAATGTAGGCATACCGCACTTGCAAATGAAGCCCGGGATTTGAATTTCCCGGGCTTCATTTGCATAAGTGGGGAGCCGCCATTTTTAAAACCCCGCTGGTTCGAACCCCGTGCAGCGCGGCTACACTACCGGAAATTCAAATCCCGGGCTTCATTTGCAAGTGCGGTATGCCTACATTACCCTCCTAGTTCGAACTAGGAGGGTAGTGTAGACATACCCCTATTGACTTAGTTGGTGCAAACTGGGGTGTTTGATGATTCTGTATAAAACAACAGAACCTAATTTAATGTATAAGTAGTATTTCAAAGGTACATTTCCTACTTTGTTTTAACATATTGGATGAATAAAGTGTCAAATTAATTAACAGAAACTTTATTTATCATGTTAAAATGCTGTTTACTGAAGCACTGATATTTCCACAGAACACTTGAAACAGCTGGTGAGCTGGCAGATCCCTTAGTATTCACAGCTAGATTAAAGCCAGACTAACTAAACTGTAAATCACAGATACTTTGAGCCTATTGCTTCTGGTGATTTAATTGGCAGAATTGGAAACAAAACTATAGAGCAGGGTATATTGCCATATCAGTGCATGGAATTTCTGTTCATTACTCCCCAGTGGTATAACTGGAGCTTTTCTTGCAGGTGTCCAGGAGTTCATTTGTAAATTTTTCTGGAGGGGAAAACCACGTATGCCAAGCAATATGACCACTAAGCAAGGATGCAGTCCGATTAGGAGAGAAGAGACTCATATTTGCAAGGAGCAGTGAGTGCTTTTGATAATGTAGAGCCATGGAAACAATCAGGCCACATTTTTGCTACTAGTGTTTGTATATATAGTGAGGATTAAGCATGTTTAAAACAATGTCAAACTGACTGTCTTGTTCAAAAGGCACATTAAAATAAGAGTATTAGTCGCAGCTGTCAATTGTGGTTTCCATCCTGAAACCCAGAGGCGCCACTCTGCAAAGTATGTCAGGGTATGTCTACACTACCCCGCTAGTTCGAACTAGCGGGGTAATGTATGCATACCGAACGTGCTAATGAAGCCCGGGATTTGAATTTCCCGGGCTTCATTAGCATAAAGCTTGCTCCGCCATTTTTAAAAGCCGGCTTGTTCGAACCCCGTGCCGCGCGGCTACACGCGGCACGGGCTAAATAGTTCAAACTACGTAGTTGTTCCGAACTATCTGTACACCTCATTCCACGAGGCGTACAGAGAGTTCGGAACAACTACGTAGTTCGAACTATCTAGCCCGTGCCGCGTGTAGCCGCGCGGCACGGGGTTCGAACATGCCGGCTTTTAAAAATGGCGGAGCCGGCTTTATGCTAATGAAGCCCGGGAAATTCAAATCCCGGGCTTCATTAGCACGTTCGGTATGCATACATTACCCCCCTAGTTCGAACTAGCGGGGTAGTGTAGACATACCCTCCGTGAGCAAGATACAGAGACATTTGGGTGTAGAAGATAAGTAGCTCCTTTAACAAGATTGGTGGTGAAATTCCAGACCTTTGATGTCTATGGGATCAGTGAGGCTAGGATATCACCTTGGGAGTTTTCCCTTTTATTAGATTTGCTGTTGGATCAGTCCAAGAAACCCAATCCAAGAGGATTCAGGGCTGATAAAGGTTGGAAAGTGTTCTGTGAAGAGTAGTAACAAGACTGGTCCAGGAAAGTGAGCATTTCTGTCTTCTTGAATGAAGTTCTGTTCAGCTTCCCAAATGAATATTTTTGAGCCTCAATATATCCCTCTCAATTCTCCATTCATCCAACAATGCTACAAAATTTGCTATTAGCGTCCATATTGTAAGTTTGTCGTCTTACTTGCAGGGATATTAAGAAGAGCATCGAGGAGGAGGAAATCCTGCCCCATGGAGAGTGGAAAAACCCCACAATGGTTGGAAGATTGCTGTGCAAAACATGCTCATAGCTGAGAATGGCTCAAGGAGCACCATGTAAACATTCAGAAAGGATTTACATCAACATAGCCATCAATGAAACAATGAGCAGTCCTCTATCATCTTAGACACTAACAAAAATATATATGTAGTATCATGAGCTGTTGTGGGCAACACCCACTTCCGCAGATGAGCAGCCATTAATGATTTTTCATGACAGCAAAAAGGCCCTGATGCTGCTTCCTCTGTTACTTCGTTCAGAGCAGGCCAGCTTCAGTGGAAGCTGCACTTATAGAGACAGGGCTGTTAGTACAGACACTTCTTAAAGCTGGTACCATATAACCCTGGGACCAAAAGAAGAAAAATGTAATCTCTACAGAGTGAGGTAGGTTTATTAGGGTAGGGCTGCATGCCCATAGAATCATAGGGTTGGAAGAAACTTCAGGAAGTCATTGAGTCCAGCCCCTTGCCCAAAGCAGGACCAACCCCAACTAAATCAAGCCAGGACTTGAGAGATAGCGCCAGACATTGAAAATGTGGCCTAAACATTTGCAGACCTAGCAAGAGTGGGAATTTAGAAGAAAGAAGAGGGATAGTGTTTCCTTACTCCTACATTATTGCCTCACTCTCAATCTGGAGGACTCACTGCTGGGTAAATTGTGTCCATGCTTCTGGTGAAAATGGTCTCTGATTTTTTTTGGCAGGAACTGCAGGCTGTAACATACAGGTAGCAGGAGGGCAGACATACCAAAAGTGCTACTCCAAAGCCTAAGTCTGAATCGATTCACCTTGAAAAGATGATGGGGATAAAAATAAGTTGTGTGCCCATTTTGCAACTCCCAGGAGCAGCTCTGTTCCCACTCAACAGTGGTTCCACTGACACTCTTGATGAGTACTGAGCAGAGTTCTTTTAGCATTGTCAGAAGGAGCTTAGCTGAGGCTGCATGTTCAACGCTAGATAGTTTGGCGAACATTTTCAAACTCTTGTCATTTTATTCATATTTAGACATATGAGTGAGTGGCCTTTCAGAAATACAAGTGGCCCTTGTAAACCACATCCACTGAACTTTTTTTTAAAGCTGTTATTTAAAAGCTCGAGTTTTCATTGTTTGCATAGGAAAAGTAGCTCCAAAATAACTGAGTGACAGTTGCTTCCAAAAGCCTGAATTTTCAGCATTTCAAAACAAGTAGCTGAGATTGACAACACTGTGCGACAAAGAGGCTCCTTCTTGGCTCATAACCCACCCACACCCAGGACTGGCTTTACCATGAGGCAAACTGAGGCGGCCGCCTCAGGTGCCAGACTGGGTGTGGGGGGAGGGGGGGGAAGAGAGGCCACTAGGACCCAGAGTGTAGAAAATTGTGTCTGCTGCTGGTGCATATGTATTCTCTATGCTCTAGATGCACAGAGATGGTGGAGTGCTGTGCTGGAGGAAGGAGGGCACAAGAGACATAACAGGCAGGCAGGAGAAAAGGTGGCATGAGGGGCGTCATTTGAGCTCCCCGCCTCAAGTGTCAAAATGTTGTGGGCCGGCCCTGCCTACACCTCTTCACTGGTCAACAGGATACTCTGTTTTGCCATAATCTGTGCATGTGGTGTGTGGCTTCGCCTAATTGGGGAAGTCCAGCTACACCTGTACCTTCTTATTAGCACACGATGTGGTGCCTCTTCAGTGAAAGGTGTTGAAAAAAAATTCAGTGAATCTTACCTCACAGGAAGATTATGTCTTAATCTAGGGGTGGGGAACCTAAGGCCTGGGGGCTGTATCTGGCCCCCAGCTTGCCAGGATCCGGCCCCCAAGGCTCGGGGCTTCCCACCCCAGCATTGGAGAGCCTGTGCTGGTGCTCTAGCCCCACGGCCCCCTCCTCCTGTGGGGCTGGAGCACCAACAGCAGCACCCCACTGGGGGGGCGGGGTTGGGGGGATCTAAGCCTTGCAGGCAAGAGTCAGGCAACCCAGAGCTAGATCTGACCCACAGATTCTGCCTGGTGGGGGGTGGGTGGGAAGCGGCTCTGTGCACTACCGCTTCTCCCCCTGCTGGCATAGCAAAGCACTGCCTGGAGGATTTCCCCCCTGCTGCTCCAACTGGCTATAATCGTGGCCAATAAGAGCAGCAGGAGGCAGTGCCTGGGATCAGCAAGGAACACAGAGTCATGTGTGTCCCCAGGGATTTGCACCAGGTTAATGTCCCCCCCACTGCCCAGACCCTGCACTCACCCTCTGCTCCTGCACGGTCCCTCCCGACCAAACCCCACACTCTAAGCTTGCTTCTCGGCAGCCCCCTTCCACACACTGAACCCCTCATTTTTGGCCCCATCCCAGAGCTTAGGGGAGACCCACAAAATCTACTAGCCTGAATCCCCCTAGGCTCTAGTGTGTGAGGAGAATTTGGAGGAGTATCTATCTGCTTCTCAGTCATGGGCTTTTTACTTTTATGTAGCCCTTGACTGATTTTTCTATTCGTCAGCAGCCCTGGACCCCCCCCCCCCCCCAAAATTCCCCACCTCTGTCTTACACTCAGGCTGGTATGAATAATGTTATTTCTTTTTGAAAGACTGACTTTTGTGATCACTGTGACTTTCTTGCAGGCATTTTTCCCAATTACTTTTGAGTCTTTTACAACTTTTGTTCCCAGAAGTTCACCCAATAATTTTGTCCAGTGGAAAAACACTAGATAACAGTATGTACTTACATCAGATCTTTACAGTTCGCTTGTATTGGAAATGACATATTAAATCTTCCATGAGTGCCTTCAGGAAGGAAGAATACTAGCTCTACCATGGTATGGTTCTTCCATTAAATGAGTTTTGACTTTAAAAAGTGGCATTAATGAAAGAATATCAGAGAAATATCCATGTGTGAAGGTGATGAAGTGAATTTAGAATGAGAAACAGTATAAGTTGGGTTTCCTCTGAACCTCTAAATGTCTGAGATCTGCACTTCAAACTAACTTCATTCCTGAGACTATTTTTCCGAAAGGAAAATCTGTTTCTCACACTGATGTTGAGAGAAGAGCACAGACCACTAGGCTGACCCAAGTGAAGTGATGATGCTGGGTTGCTTCTTCTGAAGAATGTATGAGCAGAGAGGGTGCTGCTGGGATGGCCTATGTAAGGCCTAAGTACCAGTCTACAGCTGGTACCAGACTGGCCCTCACTCCAAAGGCCTGAAAGCTGCTTAAATAAAAGCAATAAGGCTCTTGATGAAATAAATTTCTTTCAGGCATGATGGGCCTTCCCAGAAGTAGCAAAACAGTTGTTTAGTAAGAGACAAATGTAATTTTGCTTTCCTCGGAGGAAAAAGAAGTGACTCACATAGTTTCTGAGCTCAGAGGAAGTTCAAGTGAGGGATTGTATGCTAGCTAGCATCTTGGTTAGAGGTTGTTATTACTGCTAAAACCTCACAACTAGTTGTCATTGTGTAGGAAGACAGGATCTATCAAGTACTAAATCCTCCAGATTGGAAAATGAAACACATTTTCAAATATTTTTATGAGACCTGTCTTTCTATAAGGACAGTTATTCAATGCATTACTGAATGCATTGTGTGCTAATTTGTATTCAGGTGACTATGTTGGGCCTTTTTCGTGTGAAATTTAAGCTTCTTAAATAAGTATAATACTAGCTTAAGCTATACTATATAGTCCATGCTTGTTGTGGGCTACAGTTTTCTACTGCTGGGAATTATAGTTAGAGGCCATTTCACTGCATGTGCTATATGTCATGGTTCACAAAAAAAAAAAAAAAAAAAAAGTGAGTATCTAAGAATTCTTCAACATCGTAAAGTAAATTAGACGTGGTCAGTAGCTTCTGTTTTCTCATTTCATCCATCCAATATTCTATTTTGTCTGCACCTCAGATAATCAAGTTCATTAGTACAACATGTTCCTGTGCTTCATCTTTTCAGACAAAGGTATATGACACTGACTTGGTGCCTTGGCAAACAAAAGGGTAAAAGAATAATCAGATGGTCAATAAAGGGAGTGAGAGTTAGATCAGACTCTGACCATTCTAATACATAACAAACATTGGTTCATTTAAGGTTGCCTTGTTCACGCAGAATAAGAACTACTTGTGGTAAACCTTTTGGTTTTGAAAATATAGCAACTGTTACTGAAAGTTTTAAGTCTGCTTAAAGTTATTAAAAATTCAAATATTATAACAGAATGTTACCGGCCCCTAAATTTTCTCACCCTGTTTCTTAGTCATAAGCTTCTAACATGGAGGAAACTGAAAACAGGCTAAAAAAAAAAGAAAGACACGGTTGGTATTTCTTCACATGAAAACTATTATAGTATTTTTGTTCCCATTAAAGTAAATATAAACTGAACCAGACCTGCAGCTGCAGCAGATTCTCTTAACACCTACACTTTATACTAACTTAATGCCAGGTTTTGCCTTCTGCACAGAGCTATAATTTGTAGCTGATCTGGAATATCTCAAAGTCTCTGCTTCAAGGTATGTAGGAGAGTTAAGATCCCCTCACATCCACATGCCCTCAGCTCCTTTCAAAATTAATAAAAGTGCTTTGGACAAGAAAGATGTGGAGAAATTGGAAAGGGTACAGAGAAGAGCGACAAGAATGATTAAAGGTCTAGAGAACATGACCTATGAAGCCAGGCTTCATGAACTGGGCTTGTTTAGTTTGGAAAAAAGAAGATTAAGGGGGGACATGATAGCGGTTTTCAGATATCTAAAAGGGTGTCACAAGGAGGAAGGAGAAAATTTGTTCCTCTTGGTTTCTGAGGACAGGACAAGGAGTAATGGGCTTAAAGTGCAGCAAGGGAGGTTTAGATTGGACATTAGGGAAAAATTCCTAACTGTCAGGGTGGTCAAATATTGGAATAAATTGCCAAGGGAGGTGGTGGAATCTCCCTCTCTGGAGATATTTAAGAACAGGTTAGATAGACATCTGTCAGGGATGGTGTAGACAGAGCTTGGTCCTGCCTTTAGGGCGGAGGGCTGGACTCGATGACCTCTCGAGGTCCCTTCCAGTCCTATGATTCTATGACTATATGTTTGACTATGGCCATTCTGCCAGCCCAACCTCAACACTGACTGGGGTTACATTGCAGATAAGGTATATTGTGTGCAGCATCCTACATCTACTGGAAATTGCCAAGGACTGGGATGGGAAGAACTATCAAATTCATTCAGTGAGATTCCACATCACTGTGGACAATTACATATATGAAAATAGCGCACAATGTATCATTGGCCTTAGCACTCAAAGCAGTTCAAATTCCATTGTTAAGATTTGAAAAAGTAGGAAGCATTAAAAATATTTGTGAATTTTTCTTCAGTGTTGCTTGCTGTTCATGATTGCCCTAGTGATTTAGAGTTGTGGAAAAGGCTTGGAAGGTGCTTAGTTCATTAGTTTTAGTATTAGATGCAGGTATTTTGACTTTTTGCACTGGATAGATCCTGATAGTATTGTGTGTTATGCCCTATCCTTAAAGACATTTAAAACTAGAACAAATAAAATGTCAGAAATTTTCTGGTAGGGAACAATCTACCTTTGAGATATCCCAGTAATAAGACTAATATAATGATAGTTTGAATTGAAGCTTCATTCCCTTCTTACGTTTAAGCACCACAGCCAAGCTAATGTTACTTGGAGAGGAGTATAGTTGTTAATCTGACTAGGAATATCAAATTAGTGTATAGACTGATAGGTCACCACAGAGGCCCTGAAAACAGCACAAGAGCAGGTTAGAAAAACACCTTTTCAGGGATGATCTAGCCATAATACTTATCCTGTCATGAGTTCAGGGGACTGGTCTAGCTGACTTCTCAGAGCCCCTTTCAGTCCATGAGTATAAGCCATCAATAGACCCCTTCAATCACTAATGAACTCAACCATATTTGAACAGTTGATTCTCCCCCCCCCCCCCCCCCCTTCCCCTTCCTTCCTCCTTCTGAAATACTTCTGGAAAGTAAAATGACAGATTACCAGTGAAGTGAAAACATAAATAGCAAAATACAAAAGAAGAAAATTTAAAAGTAATTATCAACACCTTGAATGGTCTTGGCAGCGTCTCTGAAGTAGCATGGGCAAAGTTAGTAGTATTACTGCATTGCTGTGCATTCGTGTACATGAATACTCATAAAAATACAAACTAATGAAGATCTCAAAGAAACAGAATATTAGCTGGCTCTGTTTGTACTGATTTGCAAGTGGGAAGGAAACTTGGCTATCGTTATAACAATAATTAATAAGCTTAGATGGTGCCAATACCTGAAGCCATCTGGGTGTTTGAAGATAAATAACTAAAATGGAAAAAAAATAAAGCAGAATGCATTAAAGATTAGCAAAGCCTGTCTTGAAAACAGAAAATCTCCTTCTCTGCCCACTGAGTGACAGACATATAGATCTGTATTTTCAAAAGTGAATAGTGATTTTGAGTACCTCCTTTTGGGGATGTCAAATGTAAAGGTTTTTAAAGGTGACTAATTTATGCTAAACATCTACACGCTGAAAATCAGGCCCTGCTAGCGAGCCTCCCAAAGACAAAGAACTCAAAGTTACTAGTCATTTTTGAAAAATGTAACCATGAACCCAAATCTCACAAGGATTTAAGGTCTGTAGCACTCACAGATAAACAAAAGACTCAAGCATGAAAGCAAAAGAGGCAGCTGAAGGTGTGCTATGGAATATATGGATAGAGGAGAACAATAGCTCAGAACAATGGACCAGCCATGGAAAAGGCTGTGCCTCCCATCCTCTTCCCATTGCACTGAAGAGCAGTCAGGAACTCAGATCCTAAGGAACTCAATTATTTGATGGGATGAAGGGCTGTTCCCCTACCCCTAGTACATTCAGAGAAATGAAATTGCATGTGACAAACAAGAGGCAGTGTGAGCTAGTGGACAGGGCATCTAGAGTCTAGTATCTGCTCTGATACTGGCTTGCTGAGTGACCTTGTTCAAGTTACTTTATGTCTCTCTGCCTCGGTTTCCTGAGCTGTAAAATGGGGATAATGATGTTGACCTCCTTTATAAAATGTATTGCAATCTGCAGATGAAAAATGCTATAGCAGAGCTAGGTAATATCATTATAAATTACAATTTTGTCTACTTCTAAACAATTTAGTTGAAATTAGAACTTGGCCAGATTGACTGAAAAACTGGAGTTAGGCCATCTCAGCTAGATGTATATTAAAACACTGTACCCCTGCATGTTCACCAGATGTTAGAGGTGATGAATTTGTCTACGGCGTGTGCTCAAATCTCTGTGCTGATTGTCACCTTGGTGCTGAGTATGAGAAGGATGGATGAAGATGGGTGCATTTGCTTGTTGTGAACATGTAGTATGCTGTATGTCAAGAAAAGCTAAAACTCATTCTTGAAGGCAATCAAACAGCAAGTCAGTGCAGACACATGAAATGTTTTTTTTTCTAAAGGTGTATTAAAGAATGCTTTCTATTGTGAAACCAGTTACTAGTAATATCTTCAGTTAGGGTATGGCTAGACTGCCATAAAACTTGCCAGCTGTCTACACTGGCCGCTTGAATTTCCACAAAAGCACTGACTTCCTACTGTAAGAAATCAGTGCTTCTTGCGGAAATACTATGCTGCTTCCATTCAGGCAAGAGTTCTTTTGTGCAAAATTTTTGCGCCATAGGGCCAGTGTAGACAGCTCAGATTTGTTTTCAGCAAAAAAGGCGATCGGGGCTTTTTTGCGGAAAAGCGCGTCTAGATTGGCACGGACGCTTTTCTGCAAAAAGTGCTTTTGCGGAAAAGCGTCCGTGCCAATCTAGATGCTCTTTTCTGCAAATGCTTTTAACGGAAAACTTTTCCGTTAAAAGCATTTCTGGAACATCATGCCAGTCTAGACACAGCCATGGACTAGAGAAAGTATGAGACATCCACTGGATATACTGACTGCATGCTTAAGAAATCTCTGGGCAATTTCTGTCTCTGCAGGACCTGATTATCATATTCACTGAGAAAAGATTCTCCATAGCAGCAATATCCAGGCTGTTAACTTTGGGGACATTCTGATTAAGAACAGACAGCTCTGTGATAGAGTAGTAGTGTGGAAAACATTCCCAGTTACTCCCTGATCTACTGCATGACCTTCAGCAATGATGTCACTGGTGCACTTTCCGTTGCCCCCTCTGAGAAATGGGAAGAGTGACACTTACCTCATTTGTAACATTCTATGACATATTTCATCCTTTATCCTGATTATAATAAGGTCAGTAGCTGCCCCTATCCATATGTGGTCTTTGGGGTGTTCATAAGTAAGCACTAATCAGCATCATTTATATCACATATTTCTTAATTCCTATATGTAAATGTGATCTAATTGCTTAGCTATTTCCTCCCCCAAAAAGCTCCTTTCTTGCAGACTCCTGTAATGTATTATTCTTGTACATGGTTACTGGTTTGTTTCTTAGAATAAGTACAAAATATTTACCTGGTATATGTCTACAGGCCTACACTACAGTATATAACAGCTAGATATTTTGTTAGCTTATTACCCTTAGCTTCCAAGTTTTGTGTCCTTACTTCCTCACAACATCCCTTCATACAAGGCAATGAATGGGATCTCTCTCTCTCTCTCTCTCTCTCACACACACACACACTCCTTGATAACTGTAGAACCTGTCATTAGAGTAAGGGAATGTCCTGACTTCTGTCCACTGCTCCATTATTCATTTGCTTTGGAACCTTGGGTAAGTGAATTACCCACATTAGCAGAAGTCCAGTAATGCCTCTTGCAAACTGCCTCTCAATGGGCTTTCTGCACCGACTTTCTTGAAGCAATTTACCTTATTCCTACACAGAGTACATTCTGTGACTTTTTTCATTCAAGTGATGCAGTATCAATGGAGGGTGAAATCCTGGCCCACTGAGGCAGATGGACATTTTGCTGTTTACTTCAGTAGGGCCACCAATGAAATGGTTATATGAACAAATCTTGTTGCAGCCTGTGTCTACATCACATGATTCCTAGGAAGGAGTCTTGATCACCTAGCAAATAGGCAGAGTTTAAAGGACTGATTGCTGTCCACATCTGGAACATGTAAGGCGTTATTCAAAATCTCCCAGAATGTGTTGTTCTTCCGTTGCTCTTATTGCATTGCAGCCATAAAGTGATATGTAGGAAAGATGAATCTCTCATTACAGCCACCCAGCACAAACTGGCTCTTCCACTTGTTCTAAAAATTCTTCCTTTTGGGTACAATCACTTTTTTTTAAAAAATGTGTTTTACTATTAATTGCTCTTTTTCTCTGCATTGTAGTAGGGAGAAAGACACAGAATTGATAAAGAGCAAATCAGAACACAAATGTTTGTGTGTCTGAAAGCAGGGATTTTATCTCAAAATGTTGTACAGTTAAAAAACTACCATAATATACACGTCTTATATTAAGTGCACTTTATCAAGATGATCTGCAGCTCTGAGATAGTACTACTAGCATAGGAACATATGTAACAGTTGCTATGGGAGCAATTCCTTCTGGTTAATATAAAAATTCAGGGACATACATAATCAGAACAAAAGACCCAATTCTGATCTCAATGCTCAACACGGATGTAAGCCAGGAATAATTCCACTAAAATTTATTGAAAAACTGGTAAAAGAAAAATCAGGGCCAATAACTTCTTGAAAAAAACCCCACTCCACCAGGTGTCTGTCTGTCTTTGTCTCTCTTTCTCACACACTCGCTCTCTCTAACAAGACAAGGTATGAGGAGGTTTCAGTTGGTACTGGCTGCAACCCTTTTACCTGACCTCTTGAGGATGTCAAAGCTATTTGTAAAACTCCAGGACTGAGCCTAAACATGCAAGTCTATCATGAAGGAGCTTCCAAATCAGCTCTTTTCAGAGTAGCTCTTCCCCAATTGCTCCACTTACTGCATCTTACTGTTATATATTTAAATCCTTTGTAAGCAAAGTGAAGTTTGGGGTAGAGGCTGACAGTTTGTGACTCATTCATGTAATAACTCATGACCCCCTGCAGGGTCTGAACCCCCCAGTTTGAGAAGCATTGCTCTTAAGCCTCTGGCATTGGCCATGGTCAGAAGATAGGATACTGAGCTAAAAGGACCACCGGTCTGACCCACCCATTATAGCGGTTATGTTCTTATTCTCCAGAGCCTTGCACCTTGTTCAGTGCACCACATCAATACAATGAAGGCATGTTAGCATTTTAGACGGACTTTGCACATGTCTAAATAGTTCAGAATTTAATGAATTTTAGGCCAGATGGGACCACTGATGATCTAATCTGACCACGTTTGTATTATAGGACAGGGGTGGGGATATTTTTTTGGGTCAGGGGTCACTAGCCCACAGAGATATCAGTCAGGGGCCGCACAAAAGTGGTAAGAAAAAAAAGTGAAAAATCCCACAAAACCTCCCTTGATGTGGTGTGATGTTCTTTTTTATTTAAAATTTTAGTGTGATGGCTGACTTTGCTTTTCCTCACCCAGCTGTGACCACCCCTTCCCTCCCACATGTCCTTAACAGTTCAGGGGGCACTGCTGGCAGCATGTGGCCACCCTATGCAGGGAAGAGCCGGGGTTGGCGGGAAGGAGAAGGGGGAAAAGATGGCCCACTGTGGCCTCCCCCATGCAGGGAAGTGACTCAGTCTTCCCTTTCCTCCCACTCCAGGATGGATTTCCCCCTCCCCCTTCCCACCAGTTCCCTGCATGCCTCCTTAACAGCTCCAGCCTCTTCACAGTTTCCTGGTATGGGGGAAGGGTGGCAGGCACAGAAACGATGCAACTCCTGTTTACTGCAGGAGCTCCAACACATGGAGCTTTCCCCTCCAGCCAGGTCTCCTGTGCACCTCTCCTACATGCAGGAGAGGAACCAGAAGTGTCCATCCCATGCTGCCGGCTGAGGGAAGTTAATCTCCCTGTCCCCAGAGCGGGATCAAGTTGTTTGGTGGGCCGAATCTGGCCCATAAGCTGAAGGTACCCCACCCCATTATAGGACATAGAATTTCACCCATAATTCCCGTATCAAGCCCAAAAATGTCGAGATGGCCTACGGCAAGCCCTGAATCTCATTTATGCTATACTTCATGCCACAATGGTGGTGTCACACATTCACTTTATGGCGTTTTACACTGCTAGAATGGCATCACAAGGCCTTCATGTTAGGGGTGACCAGTGGGATGGATGTAAAAGGGCACCGGCTGTGTGTGTGTGTGTGTGTGTGTGTGTGAAAACTTATCCAATCTTGGTTTAAAATAGTTTCTCAAAGCGAGGTTCACAAAGGAACTATAGAGGGTCCACAGGCCCTGCTGATCAATTCCTTCCCCCCCCCCCCTTCAACTCCTCCCCTTCCCAAGGTTAAGGCAAGCTCCCTATTTGCCTTGGTTCTGCATGGCTCCCAGAAATGACAACCAGGTCCCTGTGACCCAGGGAGTGACCCTGCCCACTGGAGTGCCAGCTCTACAGCTCTCATTGGCCAGGAACCACAACCAATGGGAGCCTGCAGACTATCCTAGGAGCTGTTGGGACATGGCAACTGCTTCCTGGGAGCCAGGGTAAGCACTGCTGGGACCCTGCATCCCAAACTCCCTCCTGCACTCCAACCTCCTGCCCCAGTTCTGAGCTCCATCCTGCACCCTAACCTCTCATTCCTGGTCCTACCCCAGAGTTCACTCCACATCCCCTGCTCAGAGCCCTCACTCCCTGCCACACAGACCAACCCTCTTTCCCAGTCCAGTGATGGTGAGTGAGGCTACGTCTAGACTGCACTCCTTTTCTGGGATACCTCCAGAGAGTATCCCAGAAAAGCAATGCTGTGGCTAAGGAATGTGCCCACTTTTTTGGAAAAATGTTAGAAAAAGCAGACACGCTCTTTCACCATCTCTGTAAATCTCGTTTTACGAGGAATAAGGGATGTGTCGAAAGAGTGCTTTTTCCAAAATTTGGCACTGTAGGAAAAACCTCAATCAATAGTAAAGCAGAAAAAGATGCAGTTTACATACCGCAAATTGCGTTTCTTTTTCCAACTTACCATTGCAGTGTAGACCTAGCTTGAGAGTCAGTGATGGAGGGAGGAGGGATGGAACAAGTAAGAGGTGAGGTCTTAGTGAAGCAGGAAGGGAAGATTAAATCAAATTGGGAGTCTTTGAGTTGCTAGTTTGAAAACAGTTTGTTTGAAGACTTTAAAGAATGGAGAATTCACCACATCCTGTGGTAAGTTGTTTCAATGGTTAACTGTTCTTTATTTAAAATGTCTACCTTATTTCCTTCACAAGATTCAAAGCAAGAGAGAATGAGCTCCAGAGAAATAAATTCTTGTCTCTAAGGCTGTGTCCAGACTCCATGCCTCCGTCGACGGAGGCATGTAGATTAGCCAGATCGGAAGAGGGAAATGAAGCCGCGATTAAAATAATCGCGGCTTCATTTAAATTTAAATAGCTGCCCCGATCTGCCGATCAGCTGTTTGTCGGCAGATCGGGAGAGTCTGGACGCGATGCCCCGACAAAGAAGCCTTTCTTCATCGACACAGGTAAGCCTCGTGAAACCAGGTTTACCTGTGTCGATGAAGAAAGGCTTCTTTGTCGGGGCATCGCGTCCAGACTCTCCCGATCTGCCGACAAACAGCTGATCGGCAGATCGGGGCAGCCATTTAAATTTAAATGAAGCCGCGATTATTTTAATCGCGGCTTCATTTCCCTCTTCCGATCTGGCTAATCTACATGCCTCCGTCGACGGAGGCATGGAGTCTGGACACAGCCTTAGGTTATGTCTATATTAAGGGATAAGGTTGAATTAAGATATGCAACTTCAGCTATGTTAATTGCATCGCTGAACTTGAAGTACCTTAACTCAACTTTTGGCACTGTCCACGCTGCAGGAAGTTAAAGAGAGAACACTCTCCCTTTGACTTCCCTTAATCCTCATGGAAGCAGGGCTACTGGCATCAATCAGAGTGAATCTCTCAATTCACATTAGCATGTCTTCACTAGACCCGCTAATTCAAACCCTGAAAGATCAACATTGGCAGCTTCAATCTTCTCTGTAGTGTAGACATACCCTAGAAGTGCTGCCCTAGGACAGGTTTAATAGTTGAATTGCGGATTTGTCTTGCAACTTCTTCTCCTTTTCTGTTTTTCTGATGAAAGGGGACTTAACAAAAAGCTTTGCTCATTTTGCTTGCTCCAGCTGTCCAACTTTAAGAGAGAATTCTCATCAGAAATCTATTGTGAAATGCTATGTATAGGTTTTAATTAGAGTTGGCAATTTAAGTCTTTTGCTGTTGGTTGTCCTCTTAACTGCAAACCAATATTTGACAGAGGGGGAGTCCTAAGGAACAGAATGTGGGAAGGGTTCCATCCATTTAATTTTAATTTAATAAATCAAGAATAAGTTCCGTGTTTACAATTTAAAAACACAAGTTTGTCATCGAAGTAGGCTCAGCAGTGCAAGTTAATTGAAAATTTCAGTTTTCAATATATTTCTCTTACTATGAGACATATACTTATCCCTTGAGTTTTCTGGGGGTTTTTTTCAGATTGTGAAACAAAATTGTACTTTTACTTCCATTTTCTTTTCTATCAGTTGGTCATTTTGTGCTATAAGTGTTATAACCTTTAAAAATATTCTATTCCTTCAAGGATGTTCTGGATCTTTATTCAGGGACAGTTATGTTGTAGAACTACTTTATATTCAAAAGCCATACTTAATAAACACTCAACACGTTTCTTTAAAAATTACAATTCCACATGACAATTTAAATTTAAAAGCTTGTAAGAACTAAAAGGCTATAAGGATCATCTTTTTGGCAGTTTAATTTTGCAAGAGTAACAAAGATTCTTCAAGCCACCTTCTCAGGAACTAGATTTGTCCAGAAAATGGTTAAAAAAAAAGGACAGTCTAGAAAGTGAAGAGGATTTTCTTTTAATACCATGGAAGGACAAATAAGTAATAAAACAACTTAATGAATCCAGAAGTGCTGGACTAACTCATTAGCAGTGAAGCTAATGTCACCAAGGTGAAGACAGGATACATTATTAAAATGTTGTGAAGACGAGAAAAATCAGCAGTTGCCAAGTGCAATTTTCCTGAAGGAGTAGATAGTTAATGTAAGCCCCCCAACAGCTCAAGTAATGCCAGTAATGCCATTCAAGAAACGTTCAGAATGCACTGAAATAATTGTTCAGTAACAACATAAAGCAGAATTTCTGAATAGCTTGTGACAGACACACAGATGATTGGCATTAAGACAATGTTTCTCAGCATGGTCTGTAGATCCACTCTGAGAAACCTGCTAACTGGCCACTCAGGTTTGTTTATTTACTGGCTCTGCAGCGACGGAGCCTCGCGACTCCCACTGGCTGCAGTTCACTGTTTGCAGCCAAGGGGAGCTGCGGGAAGCAGAGTGAGTCATGCTGCTGCTCCTGCAGCTCCGTGTGGCTGCAAACGGTGAACCAGAGCCAATGGGAGCCTCGAGGCTCTGTGGCTGAAGAACCAGTAACTAAACAAACCAGAGTGGCCAATTAGTAAGTTTCTCAGAGTGGATCTGCGGACCACTTTGAGAAACACTGCACTAAGATGAAATGTGAAGAGTCACAAAGCTCCTCAAGGGTAAATATCCCAGTTCATTTATAAAATAGATGTAGATTACCCCAACCTGGTTTGAATAAACCTTGGGGCCATATAATTTATTTCCATTCCTTGGCCTGCAGAAGCCTACAGAAGCTGGCCTTTATCCTCAGAGGGGAAGGAAATTTTTATCTTTCTCACATAAAAAGCCTTCCATCCATATATGGTCTTATGCAAAGCCCAGTGAACTCAAAGATTCCCAATGATTTCATTGGGTTTTGGATCAGGTCCTTTAAAAACATTGTATCTCTAGAAGGAAATTGTATCGTTTTGCTGTTATTTGCAAAAATATGGTAATGAGTGTAGAATCTAAGGCTTTGTCTACACTTAGAAGTTTAAAGTGCAGCTATGGCAGTGCTGTCATGGTTGTGCTCTAGACTGAAAGTACTGCCATAGCACGGGCACTCTCCGGGTATGTCTAGACTGCATCCCTCTGTTGGCAGAGGGATGCAGATTAGGCAGGTCGACATTGCAAGTGAGGCATGGATTTAAATATCCCACGCTTAATTTGCATAACAATGGCTGCTGCGTTTTGCCGACTAAGCACTTTGTTGGCAAAAAGTGGCAGTCTAGAGGGGGATCTGTTCAGAAAGAAAGCCTTTTTCGACAGATCCCTTGTGCCTCCTGCAAGGAGGTTTACAGGATCTTTTGAAAAAGGCTTTCTTTCTCTACAGATTCCCCTCTTGACTGCCATTTGTTGCCAACAAAGTGCTGAGTCAGCAAAACGTGGCAGCCATTTTTTATGGAAATTAGGCATGGGATATTTAAATCCCTGCCTCATTTGCAATGTCAACCTGCCTAATCTGGATCCCTCTGCCGACAGAGGGATGCAGTCTAGACATACCCTCCCAGTGGTTTATGTAAATCTCCTCCATGAGCGGAGTAGCTAACAGCACTGGGAACAGCATTCCCAGTGCTGTAGCCTGCTTTACACTAGTGCTTTAACTTCCTGCTCTTGGGAAGAGGGATTCACACCTCTGGGCCAAAAAGTTATAGAGTTGTAAAGTGCCCGTGTAGACTTAGCCTAAGACAAGGACTAACAGAATAAGTGCTTTTAGGTAGCCTACAGTTTTCCAGGGAACTGGAAATGACACCTCCTGGGGAACTGCCATGTTTTGAATTGCCACAACCAAACTTGTTAATGAACTTTGAGTCAGAGACAGATCTTCTATGGCAGAAGATCCCGATGCAAGGAAGCATAACACATGGTGGCAGTTGTAATGTGCTTAGTGGGATGTAGACCAGGGAGGAACACTCCATGAAAAAATTATAAAAATAGAGAGTGAAATCTTACCCCCACTAAAGTTAAGGAAAGTTTTCCATGAACTTCTGTGGGGCCAGGATTGCAACCACACTGTATTTAAAGAAACAGTTTTTGTTTTCTTCTTGTCTGGCTAAAACCAGACCTAGCCTGGGCTGTAGCCATATAAGCCACACCTAAAGCAGTATCTAGAGCAGGACCAGCTGCATGGTACTGCTACTTGCTCCAACTTTGGCAGCTGCCATGTAGAACAGAGAGAAAAAACACAGTAGTAAGAAAAACGGTTTGCCTAACACAGAGAAAAAACATCTTGTCAGCTAAGTAATAGCAGTTGGTCCCTCTTTTTGCTCTTTTGCCTTGATTTTCCTCTTGCTGGCTCCGCCCATATCTGCCTTATGCTGTAAAGAAAACTTACATCTCCAATGCCCTGTGTGCGGAGGAAGCCTATGATTACATAACCCTTTTCACCCCTGCACTTTCCAGTCTTCTGCTTCTACCCCATCCTGCTAGATCATTGTCTGTCAGAGCGGTGGGCTTCAGTTTTCATGACTCAGAATGCTGTGCAGCATGCAGCCTTCTCTTTGAATGATCTTTGTGTGCGTTGCTCTGGGAAAACATGGGTAGCCTACTATCTGTTAGATGCTGCTGACCTTCTCTGCTTAGCTCTAAGTCAGCTTTAGTCACAACTTAATCAGGTTTGTGACCATCCGCTCCCTTGTGATTAGTCTGAGAGATTGTGTTTTCCAGATTTGTAGCCTACAGCAGAAAACAGAGCAAATCAACTTTCTGTGGGAGCGCAAACACGTGTGACAATTTAAAGTTGCAGAGATAAAGATTTGTTGGCAGTATATTGTTTAATTAAATAAAAATACTAGTTTAAAACGTGGTTCTGAATGCTGCTATACACCCTCAGTACTGAACTCAAAAAGACCCAAAGAAATGTATCCACCTCAAAACTTTAAAGCACAAATACTAATGAGATAATGGAAACAACCTTTCTTGTATTTTCTACATTTTCTATCAGAAGCAGCTCCTCTGCAGCAGATCTGGAAATTATAGACAAGGAACTCTGTCAAAGTCTGCATTCTTCTATACACTTACAAAAACAAACAAGATTTTATTTTTAAAATATTTCCACATGATGAAAAATCTGAGTTGCAGAAGATTGCTACAGCTGCTACATTGTTGTACATGTTGTATAAATTGTAAAATGCAAACTTTATTGTCAGTGGATAACAACTGCGTCTGCCTAAGCAATATTAAAGAGATGAATTCTAAATATTTCTGATGGAGAGGCATTTTCAGTCTAGCTATTTAAAATGTCCCTTATCTCCGAGGGTATGTCTACA
Source organism: Pelodiscus sinensis (assembly GCF_052426305.1). Taxonomy (NCBI): domain Eukaryota; kingdom Metazoa; phylum Chordata; order Testudines; family Trionychidae; genus Pelodiscus; species Pelodiscus sinensis. Next base: position 103,360,164 of record NC_143057.1, read on the forward strand.
CTACCCCGCTAGTTCGAACTAGCGGGGTAATGTATGCATACCGAACGTGCAAATGAAGCCCGGGATTTGAATTTCCCGGGCTTTATTTGCATAAGCCGGCCGGCGCCATTTTTAAATGCCGGCTTGTTCGAACCCCGTGCCGCGCGGCTACACACGGCACGGGCTAGATAGTTCGAACTAGCAAGCCATTCCGAACTATCTGTACACTTCGTTCCACAAGGTGTACAGATAGTTCGGAATGGCTTGCTAGTTCGAACTATCTAGCCCGTGCCGCGTGTAGCCGCGCGGCACGGGGTTCGAACAAGCCGGCATTTAAAAATGGCGCCGGACGGCTTATGCAAATAAAGCCCGGGAAATTCAAATCCCAGGCTTCATTTGCACGTTCGGTATGCATACATTACCCCGCTAGTTCGAACTAGCGGGGTAGTGTAGACATACCCCTAGAGAGGAGCTAAATGGTTAAATATTTTATCCCCATTTAAAATAATGTGCAATGCAGACAGATCAAAGACTGCTCCAGGATCACACTGTGAACCGGATTTCTCCTTTTCCCACTCGCATCAACCACCATTCAAGATGTTTTTGCTCAGTGGCACAGAAAGGCTGGAAAGCCTGTTTAACAGTTTGCAAAAGAATTCCAGGGTGGCATCGAGCTGAGAGATATTTATTTGGGAAGCTAATACCAAAAGCTCAAGTCCTCAAGACCTATATGATAACCACTATGATGTATATATATTGTAGGAAACTGGAGTATGAGTGAGCAGCAGAACTTAAGCAGAGAGGAGTACCTCATGCATTCCAATACAATATGTGGCCTGTGGAGGACAACATCCTTTGGCCCTCAAAGGACCTATGTTATGACACAGCTACTCCTGCTGAGAAGATGAACACACATCAAAACTGAAAGTTATAACAGAGAGAACAGTAATGTCTATAAGTGGCTGCCGGAAATATGTAAAATATTCACTTTTGTCATTATACCTCTGTCATTTGACAGTACACAGCCTATTTGTCTTTTGATCTGTTGGCTCCCATGAATACTGGGAGTGTGTGAAGAGGAATATGCATATACCTCAGCTCCAGAAACAGACTTCCATTCTAGCAAATGATGACTCGGTGGCTCTCTCATTCTTAAGGATGCCTAAATACTTTGCAAAATGTATATTTTAAAAAATATATAATTTCACCCACTACTAAATTTCAGTCTCTTTGGTTGCAAATGTTTGTCAGCAACAGTACGCGAAGTATTAGGGAAAATGCTCAGTGGAATGACTGCTGTTTCCTAAAGAGAAATTTGGGCAGGAAATGCAGGTTAGCAGCCTGCTACTGCAAAATGTAGCACTGACTATTTAATGATGACAAGACATTAGAACTTTGGTTTTTGCCTATCAAGTTCCCTAGCTGACAGCACATCAAGAACCACAATGCTCCTATATCACCATGCTGAGTAATGAGCTCCGTAAACTGGATCACCAGCATCACCCCCTATAGCACCCAGGTTTTCAATGGAGATTTCTCATCCAAAAACTGCCCAGTATCCACACTGCTTTGCTTCTGGGTTGAGCAAAACTGAAGGTGACAATAATACAAAGCTCAAGTCAATACCGTTTTTCTTAATTCTATCAATAACATCCCTTAAAGTCATAGTCCAGGTAAATTCTGAATAGCACTAAATGAATTTCTTTCTTTATGAAACTTGCATTTTTCTCTCCATTCCACCAATAGCCAAGAGAAAAAAATTAATACAACCAATACAGGAGTTAAATGTTGACCTGCTTCAGGCTACTGGTAACATCATCCACCCCAGTATCAGTTGCCAAGGGAACCAACAAATTGAGTCAGGGATAAACAGGGTTATCAACTTCAGTAATTTTCCTTTGCCATCAATGTAAGAAGCTGAAAAACCTTTTTTTCTCAGTTTTACTGGAGATTCTGTTCTTCTTCCACCTCTCCAGTTGCTTGATGACTGTAGTTTTTGTACCAAGCAAAATAATTCCACAGTATTAAACAATAGGTGTTGACACGGGTGGGAGGGTAGAACATCTGGCATTAAGTGATGAGCCCCTTCACATTGATGATTTTAAAGTTAGTACACAGTCATGTAAACCATAATGTAACAGTTAGATGAGAAACAGCACAAGAGAGCAAGAAGGGGAGGAAACAAACAGGAGCTCCAGATTTCAGAAGCAGCAGAAGTAAATAACAGCATGGCAATGTTGAGAAGAATGGCTGAGTGGCAAGGTAGGAAGGTTAGAAAATGCCTCTCTACCATGCACATTGTTTAAGGATCATGATTAGTATTGAGCAGAGATGCCCTAGTTGAACCAAACAGTGGTTATCAAATATGTTCATTTTAATCTGTCCTTCTGTAGGCAACATTATCCCTAATTCAAAAGGCCCCTAATCTCCCCATATGCACCCATGCTTGTAAGTTTTGTACACAAGTCTGAAAAATGGAATCCTGCTCAGACCTGGATGGCTGACAGCAAATCCACTTAACTTCAGGCACTGAATCCGGGGAAAGATAGCTATTACGATTCTAGGGGCTGAAAATTCTGCCATCTTCCAAAATCACAGATGCAAATGTATGGGTCTGAGTCTGTTGTCTCATAAACCACTGAAAATCAGATACAACTTCAATTAAATGAACAGAGGCATACATATATGCATAAGAAGTGAGAAATCAACTCAGATAATTGTATAGTGCTCCCCTGTATCAGAAATCCTCACAATCATTAATGATTTTATCCTCATAACATTGCTGTGAAATAGGGTAGTACTATTCCCAGTTTCTAGATGAGGAGACAGGTATAGGTTAGATTAAACAGCTAGACGAAGGTGATACATGAAGTCTGTGGTTGTACCACACAAATAGAACTCAGTTCTCGAATGTCCTTTCTCCTCTCTGATCAGAATTAGTCTGCATACATAATCAGATGGCACATTTTACTTGCTCACAAGCTAGCCCCCGTGCTTAATCTATAAAGACTCCGTACACCAACTGAAGTTACAGCTTATGTATGTACAACTAAAACAACAAAGTGCACTCATTAAATTCTGCATGTGGCAACAATCATACTTCCTTATAGCCAATGTTCTTTTTTTTGCAAAAAAAAAAGGGGGGGGGGGGATGCCAGCACTCCAGAGGAAAAGTTGTTGAGCTCTGACCGTAGGTGCTGGTACTGCGTACCAGGCAGTACCATCACAAAAAAGCACTGCTTATAGCCAGCATACTTTTACCTACTGACTAGATATTTTCACTTTACCCCTCACTCCCACCAAATTAGTATTTATATCAGCAGGAGCAGGGGGAAGTGCTGTACAACTCCGGGAACAAATGTTGGTCTGGGATCTTGATGTTTTGTATGGTAAAGAAGCAACACTTACTGTCAAAACTAAGAATAAACTCTCCTCAATTCATTATTATTTGTACTATAGTCACAGCTGTGTCCTAGGCACCTCCCAAAACAAAGAGATGCTCCTTCCCCTTGTAGCAGCCTACATAGAACTTGGAGGGAGAAGCTCAGGTTACAGGAGGAAAGAGTTTGGAGGATGCATCAGAACATCAGCCTAAGTACTATGGATGGAGTGCTAACTGCAGCTGCTAGGGCTTAATAAAGAGACAGTCAATCACAGAAACATGGAATCCTCTTCTGTCATTATCAACATACAGGACATGAAACCAACCTGAAGAGATTACAACACAGAGTTTACACATAACAAATAAGAGACAAATAGGATGAGGAAGATAGGACAGGGTCACAGTAGTAAATCATGAGGTGATGCCCATTAGTTCAGAAACACTTCCTTCTGAGCTTTATTTTTTGTTTGTAATTTCTGAAATTAACTAGTTTTCATTTTGTAGTATAGTATTTCACTGACTAGCAAGACTGGTTTCAAGATAAACCTTTTATTAAGAATGGAACCTATGTGCAGTAACAAGTAACAAAGCTACATACTGTTTACTAGCTGTAGACTGCAATTGCCTGTCCTTGATTTTTTTGTTTCTCTGCTCCACCATACAGTACCTCACAACAGAGGGCACATTGCTTCAGCAACATTACTGAGCATGCTCAGAACAAGTCAAGCAGCCAACCTGGAGGTGGGGCACATATCCACCCCACGTATTGCTTCTGCCTCACAAAAGTTTAACAGGCTTCATTAAGAGTGTACAGGAAATATAGCATCTCTACATTTCTGGGGATTATTAATTTCATTGGGGTTATTTTTAGCAATTTTAAAAAATTGCTGATATATCCAGAGTGAGAGATTTTTGAGAGCTCAAAGAGACCATGTTAAAGAACACTAGGGAACCCACAGTGCACTTGGTACTTGGATCAATTAATGCATCATTAGTATGCTTTTGAGGTCATGCCCCACAAGTGTGCTTTACTGCTCCATGTAGACAAGCCTTTTGATGAAAGTAACCAGTTCTTATTAGATAAGTGTGGGTTACATAAGCATCCTTTGTTAAAATTGGAAGTGTTTTATCAGTTAAAAACCTATAATCAGAAGTCCTAGCTACAGCACAGTTGGCTTCATGGCAGAAATCAGTTTTCAGGAGGGATTCAAACAAGGCTGATGGCTAAACAGATAGGATTTGGGAGAAAACAAATGAGAAAAGAGGGAACTCTGCTTCAGTCATAAAACCTGCAGTGGAGAATCAGATGTGTATTTAAACTATCAGTCCACACTACAGCTTGTCTTTCATCTAATATATTCTGGATCTGACCTAAAGCCCTTGAAGCCAATGTGCATTCTTACTATTGACTTCAATGAGTTTTGAATCAAGCATCACTGTTAGCTTCTTTCTACAGAGTACATTTGCATAAAAAATAGTCTGTTTAAAAGTTACAGTGTGAAAAGAGAATTTACTAATCAACAGCAAAAACCACATGTAAAAATAAAATGTATTGGCATGGAAATACAGAACTAAGGCAGTACCCAACTGACACAGCAATCTAAGATTTTTGGCATGGTTAGAACTTGTCTTCACTTTCTCTGGAGCATTGATGCTCCAGAGATTAATCTTCTGAGGTTTGATTTAGTGGATCTAATATTGATCTGCTAAATTGATTGCTAATGGTGCCCCCCTTCACCTTGGTACTCCACCAGGTCACCAGGAATAAGGGAAGTGTATGGGAGAGTTTCTCCTGTTGACATCGTGCAATGGGAACACTGTAGAAATTTGACTTAAAATACGCCAGCTCCAAATACACTATTCACATAGCTAGAGTGGAGTATCTTAGGCTTTTTTTACACTACCAACTGTTGTCAACAAAACAGTGAGAACAGTCACACTGCAATGTGACTTTTATCTGGAAAAACACAGTTTTGAATCTTCCACCCATACTAGAGACTTTTTCTTTGCTCCTCCCTTTATCGTTGAAAAAGAGCCAGTGAAGAATCTGCTCTTAGTTTTGTGGACAGAACTGGCTTCTGCCAGTATCCCACAAAGCCTGCCTTGATGGCTCCGCTCAGTGTTTTAATGTCGGTTGCCCTGCAGGCATGCATCCCTCCTCTTTCAAAGCTCCAGGAAGTATTTGACAGATGAGAGAACTGCTCCATTTGGAAAATAAACAAAGAGAAAATCATTGGATGCTCCTGTTCTTCCCTCCACAAGGAACACAGTGGCAGGCAGACTGCTGCTGCAGAGGGAGGTGGACAGATGCTGTGCTACTTTGACATTCCTCAGCATGATGAGCTCTCAGAGCTACTCATGATACTATTCCCAGCAGCTGAGGATGCTATGGGGAATGTGGAGGGAATCCCCTGAAGCGCAGGGATCAGCTCTGCTTTCCCACAACATTGGACTGTGGGATACATACCAACAGTGTATTGCTCACCCTACCGATGGTGGTGCCCTCAATGTGGACATGATTTGTTGACAGAGAGAACAAATGTAAACACCTTCTGGTGATTTTTGTTTTGTCAATCTTTGGGTGTTGATATAAGTTTTGTCAACAAAACTTGGTAGTGTAGACATACCGTTAGGTAAACTCTCTCAGGTAGTGTGGTCTTAGCGACAGTGAATGTGTCTGGAGTCGAAATAGATGTGTATTTCACAGTTTCAGAACAAGACAGAATAAAGAATTGGAAATAGTGTTTCTGAACTAAACTAATCCATGAAATTGACAGTCCAAAAGTTTACTACATATACTCATTTTAGGTAATTAAAATGACCAGATTTCTACTGCCTGCATCTTCCGTTAATGTATTTAGAATTTTATATCACATGAAGCATGTCTGTCATCTGTCCAGACATTTATTTAGTCTTGAAACAGCTCCTTTGTTACTCTACAGCTATCTTGACTCAGATTTTTCCACTGGTTTGAAGAATACCAACTTAGAGCATCTAAGTGGAGAGGTAATGTCTTTTATTGGACAAGTGTCTGCCGGTGAACGAAAAAAGTGTTTTGAGCTTTAGAGCTCTTCCTCAGTCCTGGGAAAGGTACTCAACGTGTCACAGCTAACTAAAATGTAGAAAAGTGTGTTTAGCATCAATTAGTTAATACATATTTTAAATAACCATTCAAGCTGATGTGACTCATCACTCCTGCAGTCACAAGATAACAGGGGATGGGAGGGGGAGGGCGGGAAGCAATGGTCATAGAGTGTTGCAATAAGCCATACCTCCAGCATCTTTATTAAGATTAATTTTTAGTGTCTACAGTTAGCTCTAAGGCTTGTTTTTTGAAGGCATTGTACAAATTTCCCCATAGTGCAAGGTGAAAGGGTCTAGAAATGCCTCTTAATGGAAGAACTACTCTGGTAAGGTTTTGAGATTAATTCAAATATAATTTCCAAGCTGTCATGCAGGAATCTAAAGACGAGACAGGTGAGGTAATAGCTTTTATTGGACCAACTTCTGGTGGCAAGAAAGAAGCTTTTGAGGTATCATTTAGTCAGATATTTGCAAGCAGATTAAATGTTTCAAATTAGGAGACTGCACGACAAGACAGAAATAAATTTATTAGCTAGCACACTTGGTTACTCCTGAGGCTTGAAGGTACTGTTAGAGGGGAATATAAATAGAGTCAGATTTTAACAGTTCCTTGGGAATGCTACATTCGTCTTTTTGACTTATCTTAATTTTATTTTTTATTTTTTTTGCATTTTGACTCATAGTATCACTTCATTATTGCTAAAAACTGATCTTGATTTTTGGGCAGATTAAAAATGTCTGAAAGAGCAGGAGTGTAGCTACAGGTGGGCCTGAGTGGACCATGGACCGGACCGCCCATTCCCCAGTTAGGTTTAACACCAGTGGCACTGGAATGTTTTTAACAGTGGGGAGCTGAAAGCCATCCCCTGTCTTTCCTAGGCATAGGTCCAGACCTGGATGCAGGCCACAGGCAGAGGAATTAAGGATTTAGTCAGTGCTGCTGACAGAATAGCCAGGCTCTTGGGCAAGGTGCCTGTGTGGTCTGGGACTCCAAAAGGGCAGGGCCTCAAGTAGAAAGGGCAGAGCTGGGGGCCCAGCACAGGAGCAGAGCCGCCATGGTGGTGCTGGAGAAGAAGCCTGACAGTGATGATACTAAGATCTCTACGGCTGTGGAGGACAGCTTCAGGAACCGCAGTAGCCCTACACTGGCTGGCCTGGAGAAAGGGGCAAATCCTCACATATGCTCTACTTGAAAGTGGACGGGAGAGGGGCACAGTTCCATCCACTCCCTCTCACCTCAGGCTCTCCATCCCCAGGCTGCTCTCCCCTTCATCCACAGAGAGCAGCCAGTCACCAGATGGCAGCCAACAGCAGCACAATATTACAGAGGCAAGAGGACTCAGGAGGAGGGAGCAGTGCAGCCACTTGCCAGGGAGAAGTGGTGAGTTCCAACTTCAAAGTGTAACTTTTTCCTGACGGCTATGCAGCTTGCGGGCTCTCCATCCCCCATCCGCCTATTGTGGACAGCCACCAGGTGGCAGCCAGCAGCACAAACACAGGCTAGAAGGCTTCAGAAGAGTACTGGGTAGCTGCACAGCTGATGGCCAGAGAGAAGTGGTGCGATCCCTTCTTCAAAGAGCCACTTTTCTCCGGCTGGCTGTGTGACTGCCCCTTGCTCATCTGAAGCCTTCCAGCCTGTGTTTATGTTGCTCCCTGCCTCCTGCCATCTCTCCTGTATTTATACAAATCATGTCTTTAATAGATCAGAAGATCCCATCCCCTGACTGTCCTCCTCTTGACCAAATCAGAGCTCCCTCCATCCAGGTGGTGCTGTTAAACTGGCAGGGCTGATCAGAAACTGTTACCAGTGAAGAGGTCAGCTGAGCTGCTGAAACCTTGCTATTTGTGGATGTGGACGTTCTGCATAGCTAGCTTGGTCCTTTACTCCTTCCTCTGCTTCTAATCCTCTTCATTGTGTTCTGCTTCCAAAAACATTTTTAATTAAATAAAAATTGCTTCACTTCCTCTTTCAAACCACAGTTGATATTCAGAAACTACGTTGGCTAATCCAGGAAAGATTAAAAGCAAGACAGACTTTCCTAAGCAGGGTGATAAGTCAAGTGAAGTGATACTAATTGCTTCCTTCTCCAGAGAAACTCAGTGGCTAGTAGCACTGAATAATCACTGCCCTATTGGAGTAGATTGATCCCTCTTCTTTTTTATTATGCAGATGAGGAAAGGGGTGTGTGAGAAGCATTTAGGGCCATACTTTCAGGCGATCTAGCAACAGATACCACCTGCAAGTATCCCTTGATGCCACTGTTGTCATATTAGGCTTAGTGGTTGGTAATAGGAGAGGAAGGCTATCTTTTAGCTGATGAACCAGAAACACCCCTTTTCCCTCCCATTCTCTTGCTTTCTCTAGTTGAGTCTGTTGGCTCCTCCTCAATTGTCCCTTATCCTGCTGACATGAAATGTTGGGGTATTTTGTTGAGGCTAAGAAAAACCCACTGATTCTTGGATAATTTGTTTATTCCTATATGAGAGTACCTCGGAACTGGTAAAATTAACGCCATTTTAGAGTGGTCATCCAGTTTCTCCAATGGGTTTTGAATGTTTGTATTCTTACTGGGGGAGTATGATAGCATATAGAAAGATATTCATGAGAGGTCAGGCCCAGGACTTCTCTGCTGCTATCCTCCAGTCACAGATGGGCCTATGAGATCTACTTCAGTTGTCTATGAAGGATGTCTCTCTCCCTGAATAGCTACGCCAAGCAGAGCATGAAGAACGCACCTTGAAGAATGCCCTGTGAAAGTCAGTTTTGCAGGATTACAGTCTAACAAGTCTAACTGGTTGGAACCGTACTTGTTTTGCAATGGCTAGTTAGGGAGGCTGGCTTTAGAAACACTCTAAAAGGGTGTCACAAGGAGGAAGGAGAAAATTTGTTCCTCTTGGTTTCTGAGGACAGGTCAAGGAGTAATGGGCTTAAAGTGCAGCAGGGGAGGTTTAGATTGGACATTAGGAAAAAATTCCTAACTGTCAGGGTGGTCAAATATTGGAATAAATTGCCAAGGGAGGTGGTGGAATCTCCCTTTCTGGAGATATTTAAGAACAGGTTAATTAGACATCTGTCAGGGATGGTGTAGACGGAGCTTGTTCCTGCCTTGAGGGAGGGGGGCTGGACTTGATGACCTCTCGAGGTCCCTTCCAGTCCTATTATTCTATGATTCTATGATTCTAGACTGTTTTGTCTACAAACCCTTCACTAGAGTAGGATATACGACAGTCTAGACTGGAGACTGTATAGGTATTTATTTGAAAACTGAAGCACCCCACCATTATACCACAGGGAAAAAAAACACTTCAGTCTTAAGGACTTACTCCATCCTCCCTCCCTTTCATCAGGCAGGGGCAGAGGGTTGGAGCATGGTCTTTGGTCTTAGGCTAAGGGATTTGGAGTGTGAGAGACACTCTGAGCTGAGTGGCTGGGGAGGGGCTGGGGTACAGGAGGGGGTTCAAGCTCTGTAAGGGAGTTTGGATCTTGGGGGGGGGCTCAGGACTAGGGCAGGGGCTTTGGATACAGGAAGGGGTACATGACTGGGACATATTTGGGATGCAGGCTCCAGATGGACACTGTGTGGTGGTGCAGTGGGGCTAAGGCAGGCTCTCCCCTGCCCTGACACTGCACCACTTCAAAAACAGCCAGCAAACTTCATCCCAAGCCTTTTTGTGCCTTCCACCCCCGTTCTGTGGAGATAGAATACGGGGTGGGAGAGGGGAACAGCTCCAGGGCAAAGGGCAGGAATGATGCAGTAGTGGGGGGAGGGGCAGCTGAAGTGCTGCACTTGATACCTTCTTGGCCAAACAAGTGAAGATCACCTGTCAGAGGCTCCAAGATCTACCAGTAGATTGGTGACCACTGATTTACACAAATGAAATTATCCAGAAAGCTTTTGTTCACAAGCAATCATCTCCCACCCTTCCTACACCCAGGCCCACTTAAAAAAGCATTAACACACACATTTTCAGAGTTCCTAGGCAGAATTATGAAATCTAAGGGTATGTCTACACTACAAAGTTAATTCGAAAAAACAGCACTGGTTCCGGCCAGCCTTACCTTTGATTCAGGGTCCACTCGATGTGAACGCGCTATTTCGAATTAGAAAAATGCTATTTCAAATTAGTTTTTGTGTCTAGATGCGTTATTTCGAATTAGCTTATTTCGAATTAACTAATTTGAAATAAGCTAATTCGAAACAGTGCTGTAGTGTAGACATACCCTTATTCTTAAAAAAGCCAGGAGACAGTGATTATTGAGCAACACTACCAGAACGCAACAGAATCCAAAGAAATTCCAGGAGGTAAAACATACAGAATGAGGAGGATGGACTGTGATTAAGGTACCAGAGTACTGCTCAGAATATGAGTTCAATCAAAGTCTAACAGTAAACTCAGTGGGGACTGCACAGGATGCAAGTTAATGTAGAATCTGGCCTTTGTTTTCTGTGCCTCAGTTCTCCATAAGTGAAATGGGCATAATAATACATCATTTCTCTCTAAAGCTGTCATCCTCATAAGAATGTCAACTGAGAGTAATGGCCAGTGCTGCTGCCTCATAACTTGTCAGTTTGGGCTTTCAAGCCAAACAATTGAGAAAGCTCCTTCTAAACATCTGATAGAGGACCCTCCACTTCACCATTTTCATCTCCATGGACCACAGAAGACAAAGAAGGTACCTAGGAGCACTAGAAGTGGCATAGAAGCTAGCAAGGATGGCATCTGTTCTGAAGTCCTCCAGAAACTGGGGCCAAAGGAACAAGCATGGTTGCCAGATTGCTGTCATACAAATGGGAAAGCGCCAAATAAGCTGGCATGAGGCAATAGCAATTGTCTTCCTCAAACAAGGGAAACCATCAAATGATGTTGCCCACTATTGCCCCATATCACTCATCTCAGCAATTTTCAAATTAACTTGAAAGGATTTTACTAGGTATTGAAGAAAAGAGTGAGATGGGCAACCTGGCTAAGGAACAAGCCAGTATTAGAGTAGAATGAAGTTGCTGTGACAGATTCTTTCCATTACTAGTCATATTGGGGTTGGCTTCAGCACAATCTAAAAACAAGGACAGCATGGATGCTGTATATCTGCTGCTCATGGTATAGTGTGGAGAAAGGGGCTATTGCTCAGTCATCAAGGATGATAAATGCTGCAGCACTATGCAACTCCTGGCCACCCATTGCCTCTCAAGTGCCCACTCATGGCTATGGCTGCTTCTATTTCCCCCTCAGTTTACCAGCTCCTTTAACAGCTCACAGTTCAAAAGTAATACAAACAGTTTCCAGAGGGAGTCCCATTTATTTAGTCTCCTAGGTACACGCTAGCCCTGGAGGTCTCTGTCCTATCAGTAGTCCAAAATAATGCAGTATTTGAAAATAGAAAACAAGTACAGGCAGTCCCCGACTTACGTGGATCCAACTAACGTTGGATCCGCACATACGAACGGGACTTTTCCCGCCCCGGAGCTCGTGGGCGGCGGGACCACCCAGAGCGCAGCGGTCCTGCCACCGCATCCTCCGGGGGGAGAAAAGCTGCTCCGGGTCTCCCTGGTGTACTGGGGGGGACTCCCCAGCACAGCGGTGAGACCCAAGCAAAGCCGCACAGGCGGCGGGACCCCGCTGCCCGTGCGGCTTTGCTCCTTTGCCCCGGAACAAAGCCGCAGAGGCGGCGGGGTCCCCCGCCTCTGCGGCTTTGCTCCTGTCTCCCTGCTGTGCACAGGAGGCAAAGGAGCAAAGCAGCACAGGTAGCGGGGTCCCGCCTCCTGTGCAGCTTTGCTCGGGTCTCCCTGCTGTGCTGGGGGGGACTCCCCCAGCACAGCAGGGAGACAGGAGCAAAGCCGCAGAGGCGGCGGGACCTCTGCACCTCCGCGGCTTTGCTCCGGTCTCCCTGGTCTGCTGGGGGGGAGGGGGCGCAGCTAGTGCACCCCCCCCCCCAGCAGACCAGGTTTTTGTTGCGGGACACCTGGGGTAGAGCAGCTGGGGTGCTGCCGGGTTAGTCCTGCGGGGACCTACCCGGCAGTGCCCCAGCTGTTCTGTCCCAGGAGTCCAGATTCAGCCGCTGTTGAAACTGATCAGCGGCTGATTCCAGGAAGCCGGGGGCAGAGCAACTCTGCCTCGGGCTTCCTGTAGTCAGCCGCTGATCAGTTTCAGCAGCGGCTGAATCTGGAGCCAGTTCCGACTTACATACAAATTCAACTTAAGAACAAACCTATAGTCCCTATCTTGTACGTAACCCAGGGACTGCGTGTACTCAATCTTTATTCCAGCAATAGTTGGGCACAGACTCTTCTTTCTGAGGGTCTGTCTTCTTCCCATTACTCCACCTAGAGTTTGTCCTTCTCTGTAAGTGCTCTCTGCTGGTAATTTCTCTAGTGCTGATTCAGGCCATGTAGGAGCCTTTGTACTACACCCTCCACAGGAACAGCTGCCATCTCTTTTTTTTCCCCCAACTTGCTACCAGGATTCCTCCCCCATAACAGCCTGAGTTCCTCTCCCAGCCATAGTCCTCCCTGTGTCTTTCTGCTGTCTTTTATGATGACATTTCCTGATTCCTTCTTTCAGGTGGGGCTCATCTTGTAATCAGATCTGGCTAAATCTCAGACCAGCCTCCCAGTTACAATGCAGTGGGACAATTTGCATGCCTAAAGTTAATCACATGTATATTTCCAAGATCAGAGTAATAGACACTGAGCTCTTTGAGGTTGGCACTGTCTTTTACTATGTATTGGTACACATTACCTAGCACAAAGGGGCCTTATGGCTTTATTGCAAGCGTCTTAAAAATCAATTTTATATACCTAAAAAGAAAGGTGATAATTTGGGGGAAATTTGCATATACACACATTTATACCACATTATTTGCCAATATTTTTGTCTTTTCACAAAGCGAATGATGCATTGTCCTTTATTTTGTCTTGTCTTTTTAAACCCCTGACTTTGAATTTCTATGAATATATATAAGGTTGAATAAAATAGGAAATAAAAATTCATCACACTTTGTAATTCAAAGTATAGTGACTGGCAGGAATATATATATATATATATATATATATATATATATATATATATAACCTACTGATGTGAGTCACAGGGAATCTGAGGACATATGGATAAATATGTTAATCCCTTAGCTAAATTAATGTTTAATTATACATACTCATTTTATCTTATTTCTAGATTACAATTGCCATTACTCTACATTGGAAAGAACATGGGAAAATAAGAAACAATCAAAAATTTGCATGAGGAGAATGAGAAGGTCCTTGAACATAGGAGGGAAAACAGGAAGCCTTGGGTTATTTTTATTTTTATTTTTTTTTATGGAGATTGCCTATCTCCTAGAACTGGAAGGGACCTTGAAAGGTCATCGAGTCCAGTCCCCTGCCTTCACAGCAGGACCAAGTACCATCCCTGACAAATGTTTGCCCCAAATCCATAAATGGCTTCTGCAAGGATTGAACTCACAACCCTGGGTTTAGCAGGCCAATGCTCAAACCACCGAGCATAATATGAATCCATTACAAATGGAGATTATAAGAATAAAAGTTCACACTTCAATAATCCAATCTCATGGCAAACACACCAAAGAACACAAGAAAAATGGTGCAGATAGTCAACACGTTCTCCTCAATATGTTGTGATCTGACCTTTAGTTCACAGTACATCCTTCAGCTGCATATTCCACATTTGCCCGATAAAATCTTTGGTTCCCTGAACCATTTCTGTGATTTTCAGTCATAAGCAATTTGAGGACTTTGCTCCCTGAACCTGCCCTCATTGAAGCTGAATACAAAACTCCTTTGCATTTTTGCAATTCAGAATCTGGGCCAGCAAAGGGAAAAATATTTCAAAATATGTAGGAAGTAGGTGAATTCAAGATGCACAATTCAGCTCTGAATCCAGTTTTCCACACTGGAATTTATCAACACCCTCTCCAGACTCTCTTATTGGCTACACCGTTACTCAAATTCTTAAGAAACAACAGTGGCCCATTGCTAATACCCTGTGTACTTTGCAGCAAACTGAATTTATGGCAGATTGAGAGTTCTGAGGCAGTTTCAGGTAAATTAAAACAGATTGTAGCAAGGTGGTTTGAGTGACCCAAATTCACATCTCTTGATGGCTATCAGATCCTTTTAAGATCTGGGCAATGGAACACCATTATTTGAGACAGCTGTGTTGGATTCTCAGGCAGAACTTCCAGAACTGCTGACAATGGTTTCTCTAGGGATCAGTTGTCTCTGGAATTTGCCTGAGTCTCTAGAGCTGACTGAGCAGTGTGATGAGCTGCTGAAATGAACTGAAAACGTAAGGTTCATGTGGGCGAATGACAGGTTGCGTGCATGAAAAGACCCCTGGGATCAGGACTTGAGAGCTAGGGTGGAGTTCTGCTGCTATCTCCACTGGGAAGGGCAGTGAGGAATGGAGCAGAGCTGTTAGCCCCACCCCTTCCACAGAGCTGTGCTGCATCTCAGATTGACAGGACTAGGGAGTGGTGCTGGGAGGAGTACAACAGCTGGAAGCTGGTGCCATTCTGCTCTTTACCTGCTGCCCGCCCCCAACAGGGAAAGGAACAGAACTCCCAGTCCCCTTCTTCCCACCCCACCCTCCCATCATATAAATAGATGCAGCAGATTTGTAGAGGGCAGAGGCATGCAGCCATGCCAGAAAGCCTGAGAAGAGATGTGAGGGGGCAGCAGGCTCCTGATCCAAAACCCATTAAAGTTATTAGGAGAGTTTCCATTTTATTCCAGTACATTGTATGGGCTAGAAAAAGCTATAGTTTAGTGTACTTAGATTTCCAGAAAGCCTTTGACAAGGCTTCACCAAATGCTCTTACGTAAATTAAGTTGTCGTGTGATAAGAGGGAAGATCCTTTCATGGAATGAGAACTGATTAAAAGACAGGAAACAAAGGGAAGGAATAAATGGTAAATTTTCATAATGGAGAGGGGTAACTAGTGATGCTCCCCAAGAGTCAGTCCTAGGACCAATCCTATTCAACTTACTCATAAATGATCTGGAGAAAGGGGTAAACAGTGAGGTTTGCAGATGATACTAAACTGCTCAAGATGGTTAAGACCAAAGCAGACCATGAATATCTTCAAAAAGATCTCACCAAACTAAGTGACTGAGCAACAAAATGGCAAATGAAATTTAATGTGGATAAATGTAAAATAATGCACATTGGAAAAAATAATACCAACTATACAAATACCTGTAATATGATGGGGGCTAATTTAGCTACAACTAATCAGGAAAGAGATCTTGGAGTCATTGTGGAAAGTTTTCTGAAGAGGTCCATGCAGTGTGCAGTGGCAGTCAAAAAAAGCAAATAGGATGTTAGGAATCATTTAAAAAGGGATAGAGAATAAGATGGAGAATATCTTATTGCCCTTATATAAATCCATGGTACGCCCACCTCTTGAATATTGCATACAGATGTTGTCTCATCTCAAAAAAGATATACTGGCATTAGAAAAGGTTCAGAGAAGGGCAACTAAAATGATTAGGGGTTTGGAACGGGTCCCATATGAGGAGAGATTAAGGAGACTGGAACTTTTCAGCTTGGAAAAGAGGAGACATAGGGTACATCTAGACTACATGCCTCTGTCACCAGAGGCATGTAGATTAGGCTACCTGACACAGTAAAATGAAGTGGCGATTTAAATAACTGCCGCTTCATTTAAATTTACATGGCTGCCGCGCTGAGCCGACAAACAGCTGATCAGCTGTTTGTTGGCTCAGCGCGATAGTCTGGACACGTGGGTGTTGACATCAAAGGTATTTGTCGACCACCCAGGTAAACCTCATCCCAGGAGGCTTACCTGGATGGTCGACAAATACCTTTGATGTCAACACCCACACGTCCAGACTATCGCGCTGAGCCGACAAACAGCTGATCAGCTGTTTGTCGGCTCAGCGCGGCAACCATGTAAATTTAAATGAAGCGGCGATTATTTAAATCGCCGCTTCATTTTACTGTGTCGGGTAGCCTAATCTACATGCCTCTGGCGACAGAGGCATGTAATCTAGACGTACTCTAAGGGTGTGTCTAGACTACATGCCTCCTTCGACGGAGGCATGTAGATTAGCCAGATCGGAAGAGGGAAATGAAGCCACGATTAAAATAATCGCGGCTTCATTTAAATTTAAATGGCTGCCCCGATCTGCCGATCAGCTGTTTGTCGGCAGATCGGGGCAGTCTGGACGCGACGCGCCGACAAAGAAGCCTTTCTTCATCGGCACAGGTAAGCCTCGTGAAACCAGGTTTACCTGTGCCGATGAAGAAAGGCTTCTTTGTCGGCGCATCGCGTCCAGACTGCCCCGATCTGCTGACAAACAGCTGATCGGGAGATCGGGGCAGCCATTTAAATTTAAATGAAGCCGCGATTATTTTAATCGCGGCTTCATTTCCCTCTTCCGATCTGGCTAATCTACATGCCTCCGTCGAAGGAGGCATGTAGTCTAGACACACCCTAAGGGGGGATATGATAGACGTATATAAAATCATGAGTGGTGTGGAGAAAGTGAATAAGGAAAAGTTATTTACTTGTTCCCATAATATAAGAACTAGGGGCCACCAAATGAAACTAATGGACAGCCGGTTTAAAACAAATACAAGGAAATTCTTCTTCACAAAACACATAGTCAATCTGTGGAACTCCTTGCCAGAGGAGGTTGTGAAGGCTAGGACTATAACAGGGTTTAAAAGAGAATTAGATAAATTCATGGAGGTTAAATCCATAAATGGCTATTAGCCAGTATGGGTAAGGAATGGTGTCCCTAGCCTCTGTTTGTCAGATGGTGGAGATGGATGGCAGGAGAGAGATCGCTTGATCATTACCTGTTCGATTCACTCCCTCTGGGACACCTGGCATTGGCCACTGTTGGCAGACAGGGTACTGGGCTGGATGAACCTTTGGGTCTAACCCAGTATGGCCATTCTTACGTTCTTATCTTCCTATCGTAGGTAACCAATGTAAGCATTTACCTTCACTGGTCATATTGATATTAATTCTAAAGTCTTCACAAATTAAAATTTACACTGTATTGCTTCATATAATGTATTCTAGAGTTCAGAGGGTATGTCTACACCGCAAAGACAAACCCACAATGCAGAGTCTCTTAGCCCAGGTTGCTTGTCTCAGGGTACGTCTACACTGCATCCCTAGTTCGAACTAGGGATGCAAATGGAGACGACCGAAGTAGTTAATGAAGCGGGGATTTAAATATCCCCGCTCCATTAACATGATCTCGCTGGCGCGCTAGTTCGAATCACGGCTGATTCGAACCAGGAAGTGCGCGCCAGGACGCGTTAGTTCGGACTAAAGCCCTTAGTCCGAACTAATGTTACTCCTCATTTTTTGAAGAGATGTGAGTAACTAATGTTACTCCTCATTTTTTGAGGAGTAACATTAGTTCGGACTAAGGGCTTTAGTCCGAACTAACGCGTCCCGGCGCGCACTTCCTGGTTCGAATCAGCCGGGATTCGAACTAGCGCGCCAGCGAGATCATGTTAATGAAGCGCGGGATATTTAAATCCCCGCTTCATTAACTACTTCGGTCGTCTCCATTTGCATCCCTAGTTCGAACTAGGGATGCAGTGTAGACGTACCCTCAGAAATGAATGCAAGGTAACGCTTATTGATAAAGAACAAATGTGTGACACTAAGGAGTGATTGAAAACAGAACGTGGTTACATGATTTAAAGTGTGTACAACATGAGAACAACATGATTACAAGGGTGCACATATAACCTTAGCAGGCTCCAAGCTTTGTCTGAAGCAGTTTTATCACCAGCTCACATAGTTAGGGTTCCACTTTTTATAGGTGCAAAGAACAGACTTCTTTGAACCACCCCCCTTTGGTTAATAGTTAATTAGGAGTTCTCCCCCACACTTTCTTATTGACCAGTAACCATCTGATTTTTTTGATGTTTATCCACAGATTAAGTTCTCCCCTGCTCTGTGGATGCTTATCCTTCTGCTAACTTCTTCTGTGGACTTAAAATGCAAATGAGTATCCCTTGTCTTGTTTTTTATTTTGCTACTGATTCCAAGGCCAGCTCTCAAATAATAATGAAATAAAATAGTAGCAATAGTAAACATGGCAATTTGATATTTCAGTTTAGTTGATATTTCATTGCAATAAACCAATTAAATAGAATATATCAGATTTAATTCTTCTCATGGAAATCTTGTTTCAAAACAAGGTAAGAATACAGATTGGCTCTAAAGACGTTAATTGAACTACATAGTACTCTGTAATGAAAGTGCTAAAATCTGCCCAGGCGTTTTCATTTGCACTTCTACATCTGTGCTTGAGATAGAAATGACTGTATTAAAGTGATGTTTTCCCTTATCCAGCATTTACTTGGAAGGGAACTTTGATGAATAATTGCTGATAAAATGTTGGATGGTATATTAATTTTCAGATGTTTACAATATATGGGGAACATCAAGTAAGATTAGGGAGGTGATATTTGCCAGGCATGTAATATTAGGGAGTCTGGAATGATGGGTTTATTTCAAGTATCAAATTTACAGCTTATTAGGCATAAGCTTTCATGGGTAAAACCCACTCCAATGTATCTGATGAAGTGGGTTTTACCCACAGAAGTTTAGGCCCAAGTAAATCTGTTACTCTTTAAAGTGCCACAGGACTCCTCATTGAACATAAGGGCCATACTGGCTCAGACCAAAGGTCCATCTAGCCCAGTATTTTGTCTTCCCAACAGTGGCCAGTCCCCAGATAGGGAGTGAACAGAACAGGTAACCATCAAGTGATCCCTCTCCTGTCATCCATTTCCAGCCTCTGACAGAAGCTAGGGACACCATTCCTACCCATCCTGGCTAATAGCCATTGATGGAGCTAACCTCCATGAATTTAGCTAGTTATTTTTTGAACACTGTTAGAATCCTGGTCTTCACAACATGCTCTGGCAAGGAATTTCTTTGGTTGATTGTGCACTGCATGAAGAAAAACTTCCTTTTGTTTGCTTTAAACCTGCTACCTATTAATTTCATTGGTGACCCACAGTTTTTATATTATGGAACAAGTAAATAACTTTTCCTTTTTCATGTTTTCCATACCAGTCATGCTTTTATAGACCTCTATTATATCCCCCTCTTAGTCTCCTCTTTTCTAAGCTGAAAAGTCCCAGTCTTTTTAATCGATCTTCTTATGGGACCCATTCCAAACCCCTAATCATTTTTGTTGACCTTTTCTGAACCTTTTCCAATGCCAATTTTGTTTTTAAAGGATGAGGTGACCACATCTGTATGCAGTACTCAAAATGTGAGCGTACCGCTGCACATTGAATGGATATTTTCAGAGAACTCTCCACAACGACTCTAAGATCTCTCTCAAGATCTCTCTCAAGTAGCTAAATGAAACCCCATCATATTGTATATATAGTTTGGAAAAAATAATCTCATGTGCATTACTTTACATTTATCCACATTAAATTTCATTTGCCATTTTGTTGCCAAATCACTTAGTTTTGTGAGATCTTTTTGAAGTTCTTCATAGGGTTTGCTTTGTGGTCTTAACTATCTTGAGCAGTTTGGTATCATCTGCAAATTTTGCCACTTCACTCTTTACCCCTAGATCATTTACAAATAAGTTGAACAGAATTGGTCATGGTATAGACCCTTGGGGGACACTTCTTGTAACCTCCCTCCATTCTACAAACTTACCATTTATTCCTACTCTTTGTTTCCTGTCTTTTAACCAGTTATCGGTCCATGACAGGACCATCTTTCTTATTCCATGACAACTTACTTTACTTAAGAGACTTTGGTGAAGGACCTTGTCAAAAGCTTTCTGGAAATCTAAGTGCACTATATCCACTGGATCCACCTTGTCCTTATGTTTGTTGACCCCCCCCCTTTAAGAACTCTAGTAGATGAGTAAGGCATGATTTCCCTTTATAGAAATCATGTTGACTTTTCTGCAACAAATTATGTTCAACTATGTGTCTGACAATTTTATTCTTTACTATAGTTTCAAATAATTTGCCCGGTACTGACGTTAGACTTACCAGTCTGTAATTGTCAGGGTTGCCTCTAAGATCCCTTTTAAATATTGGCATCACATTCACTATTTTGGAGTCATTAGGTACGGAAGCTGGTTTAAAGGATGGGTTGCAAACCACAGTTAATAGTTCTGCAATTTCCCATTTGAGTTCTTTCAGAATTCTTGGGTGAATGCCATCTGGTCCCAATAACTTGTTACTGTTAAGTTTATCAATTTGTTCCAAAACCTCGTCTAATGACACCTCAGTTTGGGACAATTTCTTAGATTTGTTGCCTAAAAAGAATGACTCAGGTTGGGGAAGCTCCCTGTTTTAACTAGACAAATACAGCTCTATTAATATTGGCTCATAGTATTTTGAAAGCCCTTGCTTTCTATGAAACAAAAAACAGGACTATGTAGCACTTTAAAGACTAACAAGATGGTTTATTAGGTGATGAGCTTTCGTGGGCCAGACCCACTTCCTCAGATCAAATTGTGGAAGAAAATAGGCATGACCATATATACCTATTTTCTTCCACAATTTGATCTGAGGAAGTGGGTCTGGCCCACAAAAGCTCATCACCTAATAAACCATCTTGTTAGTCTTTAAAGTGCTACAGCTAGGCTAGTGTTTCAGCTAGACTAGACTAACATGGCTACATCTCTATTACTTGCTTTGTATGCGTGTGTGGGGGAGGGGCAGAGATGCCCGAATCCCCCTCGATACACCATTGTCAGTAATTTATATCATTCCCAGTACATCACAAAATAAAACAGTTAAAAAAGGTTCCCTCCTCTCTACCTTTCTTTGTTTTCATTCAGTCTTCTTAGAGGAAAGATAGTCAGCATGGATTCAGCTTCTGGAGCTTGGTCCATCAGGGTCTATTATCCCTTACTAGGATCTGTCTCCAACCCCTCTGCTTGGGGAACACTGCTCTTCCCCTATTCCAGTCTGCCTCAGGAGAGATGAGGTCTTTCACTGCCTCCCTCTCAGCTGACCTAGCTCTGTTGTCAGTGATGAAACAACCTTCCTTCTATTCATCACTACTACTTATGACAGATTTCCCTTCTTTAAATTTTTCCTCCTCCAAGCAGAACATATCTTGCAGTGGTACCTGCTAGGCAGGGAACAGGCTCAAAAGACCTCATTAGTCTTCTCTCCCTGGAGTGAAGGCATGTCCCTTTGCAGCTTGTATAATTTTTCTCAGATTGTCAGGCTGAGTTAATTAATTCTACCACATTTATGTTCTGTGGTGCATTGCGTTCTAATTACATGCACAGGTGGGAAAGTCAGTGACAAATGTGAGCACACTGATTAGGTTATTAAACAAAATGACAGTTTTCAGAGGTAAATATCTGCATCCATGTGTGCTAACACCTACAAGTTACAGCGCTGGGCTCTTCCTTTTATTTGCCATTGCACATGGAAATAGTTTCTTCTTGAGTCAACAATGTAATACTGTTGCAAAAACTGCAAACATTATCCAAGGATGTAGCAGCAAAAATGTGGTCAGCAAGACATGAGAAGTAACTCTTCCACTTTGCTCAGCACTGAGGGGGACTCAACTGGCATATAGTGTCTAGTTTCTTAGCATCACACTTAAGGAAGGATGTAGATAAAATGGAGAAAGTTCAGAGGAGAGCACACCCCCCCCCCAAAAAAAAATCTTGAAAACGTGACCTGACCTACAAGGAAAGTCTGAAATAAACTGTGTCTGGAGAAGAGAAGACAAAGGGGAAACATAACCTTCAAATATGTAACAAGTTATGTTGATAAATGGTATAGTCAGTTACTTGACTGCACATTATTTCATTTTAGAATATGTTAAAGAGGTCAAATAACTCATGTCAGTCAGGTTCATTGTCATAAGACAATAACAACATAGTACAGGAAAGAGGTGCTATACAATACCAGTCTCTGGGAAACTGTCTTTTCCAGTGATGTTACATTCATCGTATGTAGAAGAGGTGTTCCCAAAGTTACAAATTTGTTGTAGTATTCTTTATATAATGATTTTTAAATTACACATCACTGAAAATCGAATATAAGGGTGAGTAATAATTTTTGATTGGGGAAGGGCAGGCCACTCCAAAAGTTTGGGAAATGGTCAAGAGCTGCACTCTTCTATGATATTAATGGAGGAGGTTTGGGGTCTGCGATGGAGACTGATGCAGAAGGAAACTTGGGGTAGGAAAGAAGGTGTATGGGGGGTTGTGACCTAGGGTGGAGGACTTGGGTGCTGGGTTTGGGAGGGGATGTGGGTGCAGGAGAGGACCCTGACCTGAAGGAGAAGAGTAGAAGGTGCTTCAGGGTTTGGGAGGGTGTTGTGACCTGGGGAACAGGATTGGGATGCAAGGTCTGGGAGGAGTATAGGTATAGGAGCAGGGATTTAGAGGGTTTGGATTTTGATATGGTGCAGAAGTGAAGGAGGGGATTGTGACCTAGGGCAGGGATTCATGGTGCAGGAAGGGTGGGATGCCAGCTCTAGTCTCTGTTTAGGAGGCACTTATCTTAAGGCAACTCCTGGCCAGCAGCCCAATGGCACCTTGGGGCAGTCTCTCTGGCTGTTATATCCCTGCATGCCAATCAAAGTGGGTGGCTGTAGGATGTGCATCTCTGTGCACTGTGTGTCCCTTGGGGTGGGCCTCTGCACTCTGCCTGCATTATGAGCATAGATCAGGCAACTCCCATTGGCCAGTTTCCAGACAATGGGAGCTGTAAGATTGTGCTGGAGGCAGAGGCTGCACACAAAAGGATCCTCCTACGGGCATGTGACACACAGACATGGACTTGGCCCCTGCAGCTAGCCACTTGGAACATGGCAGGTAGGGAGCCTGACCGAAGCTCCCACTGGGACGTGGGCCAGACCTGGTGGTTTGGATCTTGCCCACAAGCCAGATTTTGCCCACCTGTGATCTAACCCAACAGTTTGTCCCAGTTCCCTATAGGTATGTCTACACTACAAAGTTAGTTCGAACTAACGGACGTTAGTTCGAACTAACTTTAATAGGCGCTACACTAGCGCTCTGCTAGTTCGAATTTAAATCGAACTAGCGGAGCGCTTAGTTCGAACTAGGTAAACCTCATTTTACGAGGATTAAGCCTAGTTCGAACTAGCTAGTTCGAATTAAGGGGTGTGTAGCCCCTTAATTCGAACTAGTGGGAGGCTAGCCCTCCCCAGGTTTCCCTGGTGGCCACTCTGGCCAACACCAGGGAAACTCTATGCCCCCCTCCTGGCCCCGGACCCCTTAAAGGGCACGGGCTGGCTACGGTGCCCGTCCCAGGTGCAAGCCTGCCAGCACCCAGCCAGCAGACCCTGCACCTGGCACGGCACAGAGCCACCCACCCGATGTCCCCCAGCCCACCCCCTCTTCCCGGGACCAGGCTGGCGGCTCCCGGGAGCTTGCCCTGGACCGCAAGAGGCGGGCACCTTCCTGGGCTAGTGCGGACATCGTGGACCTCATCCACGATCTCCGCACTAGGCACAGGAAAGTGGCCGTCTAGGGCAGGAGAGCTGCCAGCCTGGCCACCCAAGAGCAGGTGTGCATGAAAATCAAGGGGGTCCACTGAGACCCCCCGACCCTGAGCCCTGAGGTTACAATGGCCGTCCTGGGTCAGACCAAAGGTCCATCTAGCCCAGTAGCCTGTCTGCCGACAGCGGCCAACCCTAGGGACCCTGGAGGGGATGGACCGAAGACAGTGACCAAGCCATTTGTCTCGTGCCATCCCTCTCCAGCCTTCCACAAACTTTGGGCAGGGACACCACTCCTACCCCCTGGCTAAGACTACTCCATGGACCCAACCTCCATGACTTGATCTCACTTCCCTTTAAACTCTGTTCTAGTTGTAGCCTTCACAGCCTCCTGCAGCAAGGAGTTTCACAGGTTGACTCTTTGCTTTGTGAAGAACAACTTTCTCTTACTAGTTTGAAGCCTGCTACCCATTCCTTTCCTTTGGTGTCCTCTAGTCCTTCTTTATGGGAACTCAGGAAGAACTTTTCTGAATGCACCCTCTCCACCCAACCCCTGCTTTTAGAGACCTCTATCCTGTCCCCCCTCCGTCTCCTCTTTTCTAAGCTGAACTTTGAAGTAGGAATAAGATCCTCCGGAAAAGGGCGCTTTTTCCGGAGGATCGGGGCCAGTGTAGACGCTCTTTTCCGGCTTTTCTAAAAGCCGGAAAAAAGCGGCGGACATTTTTATTTAAATGCCGCGGGGGATATTTAAATCCCCCGCGGATTTCCCTATTATGATCGCTGAAATTAACATGCCCCTTCTGGAAAAGGGGCCAATGTAGACGTAGCCGACATGTTGGAATGGGCTTAAATTGCAGCAAAGGAGATTCAGGTTAGACATTAGGAAAATGTTTCACATTTTAATGGCAGTTACAAATTAGATTACAGACCAGGACAAATAATGTAGGGAGGCTGTAGCTGCTCTGTCATTGGAGATTTTTATGAAAAGCTTAGACAAACCCCTTTTAGGGAGGTCTAGAACAGTGTTTCTCAACCCGTGGTATGAGTACCCTTAGGGGTACTCAAGAGAAGTCTGGGGGGTATGTCAACACAACTGAAATTTGGAGAAAACTGAATTTTTGTTTTAAGTTTTACAGTGTTTTATTATTTTTGCACTTTTTGCACCCAAAAATTTCATCACCCGCCCCGCTACAATTAAGTGGGTTAAACAAATGTGTTGCAATGGTATAAAAAAAAGTGTGTCTGAAAACTGTAGGTACTGGAGGTACTTAATTTTTTTAAAGGGATACTTAATAAAAAAAAGGTTGAGAAACACTGGTCTAGATCAACAATGGGCAGTAACTGGCCTAGAGACTGGATGCAGTTTGCCAGGCTTAACTCCTGGCAGGCCACTGCTGCTGGATTTACCAACACATGTGCAGGTACTTCTAGCTCCCATTGACTGCAGATCACCATTCCCAGCTAATGGGAGCTGCAGGACATGGTGTCCCAGTCCACAGCGCTTCCTGTGGCCCCATTGGCTGGGAACAGCAATCTGTGCCTCTGCAGGCACTGCAAGCATCCATACCTGCAGAGGCACAGGTAAATAAAGTGGTGGCTGCCTTCACCTGGGTTAGCCACTGGGTTAGCCAGGTGAAGGCCTCCCCCTTACTGCACATCCCTGGTGTAGTTAACACTTAGTCCTGCCTCACATCAGGGACTGGACTAGATGACATATTGAGGTCTTTTCCAGTCCTAAATTTCTGTAATGATTTCAGTGACCTCTGATTCACTTCCTTAAGGGAGAAGTTTTCATGCTTCACTCCTAGGAGCAATTCTGTTCCATACATTGATCCTTCTGCTTCTGCATCACTGGTTCAAATCCAGGCCAGTCTAGTAGAGATTGAAAGTTGCTGTCTTCTGAATTTTAACAAGCCCTTTACTTTTCCAACTCGTTCAGGAGGCCCCAGGTTTTTTTGTTTTAACTTACACTGGTTTCAAACTAACAGTTAAAACAAAAAAAGTGTTGTGTGTATTTTAAGGCCCTGATTCTGCAAAGACATAAGCAAGTGCATAACTTTTTGTAGTATAAGTAAACCCAATATCAGCCATGCAACTTATTTTCTACTCAGGGAACTAGGATAAAAAATATTTTTTCCATCTGATGCAAGAATTTCCTGCTTCTGTTCTTTATTTCTTATGTATGTAAAATGTCTAAATGAAGTGTATATAAACATTGGGATCTATTAAAAAAAGAATATAGCAAGCCCTGAAATGGGTTTAGCTTTGGGAGTGTTATCACCAGTTTGCATTTAATGTACAAAATTAATGTTTCACAGTTCCATGCCAGTGTTTTTCCATTTTATTGCTAGAGTCTGCACTCATTCATACAGTATGTTGACATTTGCAAGAAAGTCAGAGTACATTAACAACCTTCTTAATGTATATTTCACAGCATAGCTGAAGTTTTAGTGTTCTCTTATTGTTAAAATCTCTGCTGTGAAGTAATTTGAGATCAATGGAGAATTTATAATGGCTGTTTTATTTGGGGAAAAAACACATTTTGGAGATCCAGCTTTTTCCCTCAATAGTCCTTTGGAAATGGTTTCCCAAACAGAAGCTTTTATACGTACATTTAAATTACCATTTTCTAAAGGTCTCTAATGTAAAACATTTGATTGCCTCCAATTTCTAGTCCTTTGTATTGAGCTGGATGTAGAAAAAAACTCTCACAGGTGTTTTTTTTGTTTTTTAAAAAGGTTGAACAGAAATGAAAGAGCACACTTTTTTTTAACTTCCAGAAGACATTTGTTCAGATGTTTTATCATTAGGAGTTGAAATAAATTTTCCATTCTTACTTTTTTCTTGCCCTTTATTCAAATATCATCAATTAGGAACATAGAAATTGCCAGACTTGATCAGAATCCAAGTTAAGCTGCTAAAGTGGCCAACATCCAACGTTTCAGAGGAAGGTAAGAACATTTTACCAATATGTGGGATAACTTGCTCCCTCCATCAGAATAATCCTGATATCAAAGATAGAAATTGTACAGAGTTTAGGATCCATTACAGAGTACTTGTGATTAATATCATCAACTCTGGATCTACTTGTAACTATTACATCACTTTACATCTCATTACATGCCTGACCTCAACAGTTTCCTATGGTACTGAGGTTTTATAGTAACTACAACTAAAGGGATGTAGTGTAAAAAAGGAATACTAACTAAGTATCCTTCATTCTTAGAGCTGATCAAAGCCTTTTTTGCACATTCTTTCAGCTTATAACAAATATTAGCAAGTTACACAATGGGCTCCCGACAGAGGATCTCTTCTCTTTCCCTTTCCCATCTGCCCACTCTTGGTACACAAATCAAAACTGAGTAACTAAGGGTACGTCTACACTACAAAGTTAATTCGAACTAACAGCCGTTAGTTCGAATTAACTTTAACAGCAGCTATACATACAAACCACTAGTTCGAATTGAAATCGAACTAGTGGAGCGCTTAATTCGAAGTAGGTAAACCTCATTCTACGAGGACTAACGCCTAGTTTGAATTAAGTAGTTCGAATTAAGGGCTGTGTAGCCACTTAATTCGAACTAGTGGGAGGCTAGCCCTTCCCAGGTTGCCGTAGTGGCCACTCTGGGCCAAACTAGGGAAATTTTTCTGCTCCCCTCCCGGCCCCGGAGCCCTTAAAGGACCACCATCTGGCTACAGTGCTTGTGCCAGTTGCAAGCCTGCCAGCACCCAGCCAGCAGACCCTGCACCTGGCACGGCATGAGCCAGCCACCCACTGCCACCCAGCCCTCCACCTCTTCCCAGGACCAGGCTGGTGGCTCCCAGGAGTCTGCCCAGGGCCACAAGAGGCGGGCGCCTGCCTGGTCTAGTGCGGAGATCGTGGACCTCATCCAGGTTTGGGGGGAGGCCTCCATCATCCACGACCTCCGCACTAGACACAGGAATGCGGCCGTCTAGGGCAGGATAGCTGCCAGCCTGGCCACCAAAGGCCACATGTGAACCCAGGAGCAGGTTTGCATGAAAATCAAGTTGGTTCAGTGAGACCCCCGACCCTGAGCCCTGAGCTTAGAACATAAGAACATAAGATTGGCCGTACTTGGTCAGACCTAAGGTCCATCTAGCCCAGTAGCCTGTCTGCCGACAACGGCCAACACCAGGTACCCCGGAGGGGATGGACCGAAGACAATGACCAAGCAATTTGTCTTGTGCCATCCATCTCCAGCCTTCCACAAACAGAGGTCAGGGACACTGTTCCTACACCCTGGCTAATAGCACACCATGGACCCAACCTCCATGTATTTATCTAACTTCTCTTTAAACTCTGTTATAGTTCTAGCCTTCACAGCCTCTTGTGGCAAGGAGTTCCACAGGTTGACTATGTGCTGTGTGAAGAAGAACTTTCTCTTATTAGTTTTAAACCTGCTGTCCATTCATTTCATTTGGTGTCCTCTAGTCCTTATATTATGGGAACTAATGAAGAACTTTTCTTTATTCACCCTCTCCACACCACTCATGATTTTACAGACCTCTATCATATCCCCCCTCAGTCTCCTCTTTTCTAAGCTGAAAAGTCCCAGTCTCTTTAGCCTCTCTTCATATGGGACCTGTTCCAAACCCCTAATCATTTTAGTTGCCCTTTTCTGAACCTTTTCCAAGGCCAAAATATCTTTTTTGAGGTGAGGAGACCACATCTGTACACAGTCCTGAAGATATGGCGTACCATAGTTTGATACTTCCCCTCCTCCTTCTTCCCCTGGCTTCCCCCTTCCAGCTCCATCCTCCCAGGTTTCCCCCTCCCCTCTCCCACCCTCTATCTTCCCCTTTCCCACGTCCTTTTCCCAGTCTCCCCAGAGGTTAATACCCCCACCCCAGTTTTGTTAAATAAAGAGAATTTCTATTTTTGAACACACGTGTCCTTTATTTTTTACATCAGGAAGGGGGACTAGGGAGGGGTAAGTGGAAGGAGGTGAGGGAAGAATGGGGGCATGAGCCCTCGATGGGGAGGACTGGGGTGACTCTGTGGGCTCCTCGGGGTGGAAGGTCTCCTGTAGGGCCTCCTGGATCCTGACAGCCCCCGATTGACCCCCCCCCCCCTCGGATGGCAGTCTGCGGCAAGTGCAGCCGGGCTGATGGCCGAGTGCTGTGATGTGCCGAGTGTGGGCACTCAGGACACTCCAGGACAGGACTACTTTGCTGTCCCTCATCGAGGTAGACAAGCAAGCGGGGAACCCTGAAAACTGTCTGTCTAGGGTGGGGGTTGGGTCCCTTTAAGCACAGCCCTGGGCTATCCTGAGGCAGCAGCTCCACACTCTAAGTCCTAACCTGATGCCCTGCCGGCACTGGTTCCAGCAAGCCTTAACTTTAGTTCAGAGTCCACTCAATGTGGACATGCTATTTTGAATTAGCAAAATGCTAATTCGAATTAGTTTTTAGGTCTAGATGCACTAGTTCGAATTAGCTTAGTTCAAATTAACTAATTCAAATTAAGTTAGTTTGAATAAGTGCTGTAGTGTAGACATACCCTAAGATGTTACAGTGGCTCCTAATAGGTGAGCCAAAAGAGCAGCTACTGAAAGGTTTATGCCTTTGCTCCCAGAGATTTGCCTATGAAAATCTGACCTGAAAGAAAACTATAAATGTAAGTTTTAATATGATGAGACTTTAAAAATAAACACTAACCTGGCCTAGGTACTGCACTTCTTACCCCCAGGAATGATCCCATCCACCTCAATGGGATTATTCATTTGAATAAGGCTATTCACTTGAATACTTAGTCTGATTTTCAAAGGTGTTAATCATGCAAGTCAGTGGGAGTGCTGAGCTCAACACCTCTGTAAAGGAGACCAAAGGGTTGTAGGCTGGGCCCTGGCTCATTTGTCCATCTCATAGGGTTATTTTTTGTCCTAAATGCCTTAAGGCTGAAACAGTTTTAAATTAAACATTTCATATAGGAGATTGTAGAGATTCCCAACATTGTGAATGACTGTATTGCCTTGCTAGCAAATTCATCAGGACTCTACCAGGTCAAACCTTGCCTTACTGGTACCAAATAGTCAGCCCCAACTCCCAAATTCCCTGGAGACTTCTCCCTGCTGTTTCCAGCCCTTTCCTGGTGATGTTTGTTGCTCCCTTGAAGAGATAATACATTGAAACCCATTAATGTAATTGGGTTTGACAAAGACTCCTATTTCAATCCCAGCATTGAACTGTTTTATAGCAGAAGAGAAACAAGTTTATTTAATAAAAAAGCATAGGATTATGTGATACCAAGTATAAGAAATAAAGATAGGAAGGGCTACAAGCAAGCCATAGTAAAAATATACTTCAAGACTAAAACTTAACATCAGCAAATTATAAACTTTGCTTAAGATAGTTTTGCAATTATATGAGTTCCTAGGAATAAAACCTTACAAGTCTTGTTCCAGACTGCATCCATTGTTAACAACAAAAGGAAACTGCAAATTCAAGGAATCTCCACTGGGGACATCCTGGCTCCAATTTCCCCTCTGTTCATCCATTATTAAAAATGTCTTAGTTCTAATAAGTCATTGAACAGTAAAAACTTCTAGACAGTAAAAAGTGCAGACTATTTTTATGCCATCACCTCAGGGTAGTATATGGAAATGATGGAAGGATACTTAAGACAGAACAAAAAGATTGATAGATTTGGTTTGTAAAATGGTGAAGGGTAAACATTTTATTTGCCTAGCTCATAAAAATGCCTCATTGAAAAGCCATAATTTTTCCCCAGTAACAATTGCTGAGTCTAGTGCTAGGAAATCTTAAGCATGTAAAACCCTTTGGCATTATTTCCAAATCTTTTCTTTCTGCTTCTTTTCCATTAATAGGGTAGGACCTACAGTCTTTCAGAAATTAACTAACATCTTGAATGATCACCGTGGGGTTGCCATAAAGTTGACAGCTCTTGTTTTTGTACCACATATGACCTTCTTAAAAACAACGTTAACATTACTGAATATTTACTGATACCCCATGAACTTTCAAGGATGGTGTCCCTTAGTCCTTGGGTTTTGAGTTACTAAATTATGTTTTGCAACTCCTTGATAAAATGTTCCTGGTCAAGGGTATTGGACTGTGAAATGAGTTATCAGAGGAGATAAGACTGATCGAAATCTTATCTGTCATTCAACATTTTGCCAACCCCATTTGTTTACCATGACAGGAGGGCTATTACAAAGAAAGGAACTACTAACATAACATATATAAAAAGCAAAACCTTCTAGAACTTGGGAGAGATGACAAACAGAATCCACTGTTATATCCATTGCTTTGTCTATGCTTGGGACTGGAGGTGTGGCTCAAATGGACATACTCATTGAGCTAGCACACTAAAAAGAGTAGTGTGACCTTGGTAGCACAACCAAGGGGGCACAGGCTAATCATCCCGAGTACAAACCTGCCTGGGTACTGTAGATACATATTTGTGGTGGCTAGCCCATGTTGCCATGTGCAGCTGCCCATGCTACCACAGTCATACTACCATTTTTAGCATCGTAGCTCAATGAAAGCTAGTGTTAGTATATCTATTTGAGCTGGGGACTACACCCCCAGCTCCGATTGTAGACATTACTTTAGTGTCTAAGTTAATGCTCCATTGCACAAGACACTTACAAATGAGTAAAACAAAGACAGTCCCTGATCTAGACTTCTTACAAATTTAGGACAACACTACAGAAATCAGAATGATTATATTTTGGTACCCATCACTCACCTTTACAAAGTCCCTAGATAAGATAAGTTGTGTCAATTTTAGCAATGGCAGAAAAAGAGAGGGTGGGGGGGACTGGCTAGCAGGCACTTGGAGGGGTTGTTCCAGGGAAAAAGCTGTCTGTTGCTGCTCCCAGAGTAGTGGGCAGGCCCAGGGATCCCTCAAAATCTCCCCCACACCAACACAGAGACTGTGTGAGAGACTGTGTGAGAAGGGAGACCAGGACTATAGTGAGGTTTTCACCCCATGAACTAGCCTGTGATGAATATGGCTCAGTAAACTGTGGATCATGGCTCTTGTAAAAAGAAAGAGGCTGTGTGAAGGGTCTCTCTGAGGTTAATTTTATCTACCAGTACTGCAAGACCCATGGGGCACAGCCAGAGCTTTGCCACAATATTTATAACCCAAAGAGACAGATTAGACTCAATGAAATGGCCCATATACATGGCTACATATAGTATTTATGCTAATACATTGTTAATTCCTCCTGGGTGATATTTATTATACCTAGCATGTCAGTCCCTTATAGCAACAAAGTATTCACACTATCATGGTCCCCAGAAATAAACTCTTAGTAGCTAGCAAATCACAGTGAACCTTAAAAAGTAATATAGATTCTGTCTGCTGTGACAAGTGGGGCCATTTTGCAGAGACAAGTATAAAGCATACAATCTGTACAAGTGGGTCCCATGACAAATTCTAGCCCTGTACCAATATAGCTGCAGCAATCTATTCACCTTACCTCCCACAGATGGAAATGTTAGAAACAAAGAATATAGTCCATACTTACTGGATGGGAAGCAATGACTCTGAAAAAAGATTTAGGGTGTGCAGTGGATAGTCACCTGAACATGAGCATTTGGTTATGTCCAAAAGAGCTTAGAAAAATTCATATTGAATATAAGACACAAATTTGTAATGGTGAGATAATTAACCAGTAGAACAATTTACCATGACCTATGGCAGATTCTCCATCACTTACATTTTTAAAATACAAATTAGTTGTTTTTGTAAAATATACAATCTAGGAATTATTTTGACAGGGTTCTATGGCCTGTGTTTTACTGCAGGTCAGACTGGATGATCATAAGGGTCCTTTCTGGCCTTGGAATCTAATAGAATCTATAAATATTGCAGTAACTGCAGTGGTGAGGAACAGGAGAATCAGTTGCCAGGAAAGAGTGGGGGTATGGAAAATCCAAGACAGGATGTGACGGTTGATGGTAATTGAAACCACCCCAAAGCTTCTGATTTCCAGTAAAATAATTTTGCAAATTATTCCCAAAATACTAACCCATTTCAGCATGTCATGTCCAAAAATGTAAACACAAACCGCCTAGGCTCATCCGCCACCTGAATCTTTATGCCTCGGGAACTTTTGGCCACAGAAACAGCCTCAACAGGTCAACATTTTTCAGAGAACAATGAAGCTGTGTCTGTGCTACATATTTTAACAAGCCCCCCACAGCAACATGCCTCCTGCACATGACTTGTTTTAGGGATTTGCAGTGTTGTTGTAGCCATGGCGGTACCAGGATATTAGCGAAACAAGGTGGGCGAGGTAATATTTTTTATTGGACCAACTTTGAGTTAAACAAGCTTTCGAGCTATTATGTATATAGCTCAAAAGCTTGTCTTGTTTGTCAATAGACATTGGTCCAATAAAAGATATTACCTTACACACCTTGTCTTTCTTATTTTGCGCATGTGAATCACCTTACAAAATTCAATGTGGTTACTAATCAGTTAATGACAGTGCTGGCTCAAAAAACATAGATTCTATCTACATATTATATGATAAAAACTTGAATGGCAGCTATGGATATAAATCCTGCTTAATTGGTTAACCAGTTAAACTTGGCACTCCAACCCACATGGGCTGGAACAGTCCCCCCTCACACACTGTGACCAGGCTACAGCAGCCCTTGCCTGCAGTCCCTGGCCCTCAAGGCCCACAACACACAGGGGCAGCTCCACACACCTGCAGTAGCCCCTGCCTGTGACTTGCTGGACCTGCCGCAGACAGGGGTTGCTCTGGATACCTGGAGCAGGTGAGGAGCTGCTCCAGCCTTCACCAATTAACTGGAATCAGTAAGCAGCACCACTAAGGATGATGGTTACTGGTTAACCCATTAACCTTTCAAATTCCTAGTGTTAACTGTTGCATCCAACAGTATTTTTCCTCTGTTGGAATCCTAGATTGGGTTTACCTTCTATAAACCATCCCAGCAAACTCTTTGGTTGGAGTATGTTTGGGGATTTGGGGGTGTTGTTTGATTTGCAGTGCAGACAGGATCCCCAGATACAGCTGGGTAAAAAACAGGTAACCTATCCCATGAGAATCTGAAATTTCAAAAAATCATATTCCAAATCAGGATGAAAAATAATTCTCAGGACTTTTTTGAATTGGTAACAAAAAACAAACAGATTAGATGAATGAAAATGTATTATTTCGATAATTTCAAAACATTTTGTTTTATTTTGACTGTCTTTAACCTTTCTTTTAGTATTACATTAACTAATAAAAAGGCATTTTGAATGACAAAACAGATTTTTCCATTTAGAAAATCATGAAGTGGGCTGCTTTGATAATTTTGAAAAAAATTAAAATGTTTCAAATCAGAAAAATTAATCTCAACCAGTTCTTTCCCACAAAAAATTACTGTTTTGATGAACTAACATTTTGTGATGAAAAAACTTTTAGATGAAAACTTTTCAGATAACTTTAGCCCACTCTCCATGCCCATTTTATTGTTCCTCCTCCCCCCAAAGCCTCTGTGTTGTATGTCATGCCATGGTGCAGTGCCACAGTTCTGCAGAGGCAGCTGCACGTACATGTTCTCTGGGCACTTAATCCCTTGCTGAAAAAACTGCCCAGATTTTCCCAAAATTCACCAATACAAAGCAGCATGGTAGGTGCAGTTGCCCTAAACTATGACAGCAGAAATACTGCTGTGGGATCACAAACTGACCCATGTTATTTTTAACCAAAAATCACATCTAGAAATTTAGAATGATGCATAGCAAATGTCCTAAAGTTCATCCGAAGCTTAGATTGGAATACTTTGATCCAGGCTGAAAGTCACATGACTCTTGAGAGATCTGCAGTTCTCCTTGCCTATATATGGTCTGAATACACTGCAATAAGTGGCGTGCTTCACTACTTATCAGTATAATTCCTTTAGATTTTTCACTTTTGGGGTCTTCCCTGCAGAATAAAATACAAATGTGGCACTGGCTGGTATTTTTGCATTGGGATATCTAGGACAAAAGAAAAGAAAAGAAAACCAGAGTGAGCTAAAGTTACTTTCCTCTCAGTTCAGCACAGAGTTTTCAGCAGTTAGCAGAACTGATCTTCCAAACAAAGAATCCATGCAGCCACTGCTGTTACATGCCAGAAATAGCATTGTTTACATCCAGGTAAAGAGCTCAAAAACAGCAGGAACTGAATGTCAAGAATGCTTTTAATAGGCATACCTGTATCCATGGTGCTGCTTCTCTATTCAAAATTTTGAACCAGCTGTACCACTGCAGCACATTCTCTGTTCCTTCAATCACTTTTCTTGGTCCCAGATATTGAGGAGGAGAGAAAATAAGCGATTTTGTTTTATTTTTTTCCTCATTTGGTGTCTCCTTCACTTTGACCTACAGTGCAGTGCGTTCCGGTCATGGCCCCTTTCGGTCATGCACCTAGAGATCTGCCAGTAGATATTGAACTTTCTATGTTTGGAGCAGAGCTGGGACAGGACTGCCTCTTCTCCTCAAATGCAGATGAAGTCTAGCACCGTGGCATGGCTCCAAGCAGAGGATTTCCTGGTGTGTGGAGCAGGCATGACCAGCTGCAGAGATGTGATGCGAACACACCACATGTCACCAAGCAAACAGGAAGGGGACTTTCAAATTTCAAAAAGAATACAAGGGCAGGTCACCTGGTTGGTCATTTGATCAGGGCAATAGAGTTGACCAAAGATGCCAGAATAGGCATTCTGGGAAGAGTTTTGGAGGCCACTCAGGATGCAGTAATACATCACAGTGTCCATACTGGCAACCCTGAAAACTATCCAAAGTGCAGCAAGCTCCATGCTTCTAGTGGAGGTGGTTTACCTAAAGTGCACTGGCTGCAGAGCTAGTGTGTACTAAGTGCTTTGCCAGTTTGTACACTAAAAAAGTCACAATACTGGGGGCTGATTTGCTGCGCAGTAGCTTGCCAGTGTAGACTTGGCCTCAGTTTCACCAGACTCATCAAATAATTGTCTGAACAATAAGCTCATGAGGCATATATCTTATGCTGAACATTATAAACAATTTCAGCTGCATGTGGTTTTAGCTCCAGTTTGACTATTCTACAAGCTCAAACTGCCGTAGAGCAGTTTTTAAACTAAGAGAGGAGGGAAAGCTGATTGGTGCGGAGATGCACGTAAATCGGAGGGAGACTTCTCTTAGAGGAGAATCCATTGATAGAGATTCTCTAAGCTTTAGTCTGAAAGAGAGGAGGGGAGAGGGCAAACCGTGGGCCAGAGCAAACAAACAACCACATACAAAGGAATCCAATGCATCAGGGAAGGGCAGACAAATAAGCAGTGGCAAATATTTAAAGTGCTTGTACACAAATGCTAGGAGTCTGACTAATAAAATGGGTGAACTAGAGTACCTCATATTAAATGAGGAGATTGACATAATAGGCATCACTGAAACCTGGTGGAATGAGGAAAATCTGTGGGACACAATCATACCGGGATATAAAATATATAGAAAGGATAGAGCAGGCCGGGTGGGTGGCGGAGTGGCACTGTATGTGAAAGATAATGTAGAATCAAACGAAATAAAAATATTAAGTGAATCAACATGTTCAATAGAATCGCTATGGATAGTAATTCCATGCTCCAATAATAAGAAATTAGCAGTAGGGATATATTACCGACCACCTGACCAGGACAGTGATACTGACATTGAAATGCTGAGGGAGATTAGAGAGGCTACCAAAATAAAGAACTCTATAATAATGGGGGATTTTAATTACCCCCATATTGACTGGATACATGTCACCTCAGGAAGAGAAGCGGAGATAAAATTTCTCAATGGCTAAAATGACTGCTTCTTGGAGCAGCTAGTGCAGGAACCCACAAGGGGAGAGGCAATTCTCGATTTAGTCCTGAATGGAGTGCAGGATCAGGTCCAGGATATAACTGTTACCGGACCGCTTGGGAATAGTGACCAAAATATAATAACATTCAACATTCCTGTGGTGGGAAGAACACCTCAGCAGTCCAGCACCCTGGCATTTAGTTTCAAAAAGGGGAATTACACAAAAATGAGGAGGTTAGTTAAACAGAAATTAAAAGGCACAGTGACTAGAGCCAAATCCCTGAAAGCTGCATGGAAACTTTCTAAAGACACCATAATAGAGGCCCAACTTAAATGTATACCCCAAATTAAAAAACATAGCAAGAGACCTAAATGAGAGTCACCGTGGCTTAACCACCATGTAAAAGAAGCAGCGAGGGACAAAAAGGTATCTTTTAAGAAGTGGAAGTCCAATCCTAGTGAGATAAATAGAAAGGAACAGAAACACTGTCAAATCAAGTGTAAAAATGTAATAAGAAAAGCAAAAAAAGATTTTGAGGAACAGCTAGCCAAAAACTCAAAAAGAAATAACAAAATGTTTTTTAAGTACATTAGAAGCAGGAAGCCTGCTAAAAAACCTGTGGGTCCCCTAGATGATCGAGCAATAAAAGGATGATAAAGCCATTGCAGAGAAACGAAATGATTTCTTTGCTTCAGTCTTCACGGCTGAGGATGTTGGGGAGATTCCTGAATCTGCACCGTCCTTTGTGGGTGATGAATCTGAGGAACTGTCCCGGATTGAAGTGTCATTAGAGAAGGTTTTGGAACAAATAGAAAAACTTAATGTTAACAAATCTCCGGGACCGGATGGCATTCATCCAAGGGTTCTAAAAGAACTAAAATGGGAAATTGCTGAGCTATTATCTGTGGTTTGTAACCTATCCTTTAAATCGGCTTCCGTACCTAATGACTGAAAGGTAGCAAACGTGACACCAATATTTAAAAAGAGCTCTAGAGGCGATCCTGGCAATTACAGACCGGTAA
The DNA here is from genome assembly GCF_052426305.1 of Pelodiscus sinensis. Taxonomy (NCBI): domain Eukaryota; kingdom Metazoa; phylum Chordata; order Testudines; family Trionychidae; genus Pelodiscus; species Pelodiscus sinensis. The sequence continues at coordinate 103,397,937 of NC_143057.1, forward strand.
GTCTAACTTCAGTACCGGGAAATTAGTCAAAACAATAGTAAAGAATAAAATTGTGAAGTATGTAGAAGAACATAATTTATTGGACAAAAGTCAACATGGTTTCTGTAAAGGGAAATCCTGTTTTACTAATCTGTTAGAGTTCTTTGAAGGGGTTAACAAACATGCGGACAAGGGGGATCCAGTAGATATAGTATACTTGGATTTTCAGAAAGCCTTTGACAAGGTCCCTCACCAAAGGCTCTTGTGTAAATTATATGGCCATGGGATAAGAGGGAAGGTCCTTTCTTGGATTGAGAACTGGTTAAAAGACAGGAAACAAAGGGTAGGAATAAATGGTAAATTTTCAGATTGGAGAGGGGTAACTAGTGGTGTACCCCAAGGGTCAGTCCTGGGACCAATCCTTTTCAACTTATTCATAAATGATCTGGAGAAAGGGGTAAGCAGTGAGGTAGTAAAGTTTGCAGATGATACAAAACTGTTTAGGATAGTCAAGACAGAAGCAGACTGTGAGGGACTCCAAGAAGATCTCACCAAACTGAGTGATTGGGCAACAAAATTGCAAATGAAATTTAATGTGGATAAGTGTAAAGTAATGCACATCGGGAAAAATAACCCCAACTATACGTACAGTATGATGGGGGCTAATTTAGCTACGACAAATCAGGAAAGAGATCTTGGAGTTATCGTGGACAGTTCTCTGAAAACTTCCACACAGTGTGCAGCGGCGGTCAAAAAGGCAAATAGGATGCTAGGAATTATTAAGAAAGGGATAGAAAATAAGACCCAGAATATCTTACTGCCCCTGTATAAAACTATGGTACGCCCACATCTTGAATACTGTGTACAGATGTGATCTCCTCACCTCAAAAAAGATATTTTGGCTTTGGAAAGGATTCAGAAAAGGGCAACTAAAATGATTAGGGGTTTGGAACAGGTCCCATATGAAGAGACGCTAAAGAGACTGGGACTTTTCAGCTTAGAAAAGAGGAGACTGAGGGGGGATATGATAGAGGTCTATAAAATCATGAGTGGTGTGGAGAGGGCCGATAAAGAAAAGTTATTTATTAGTTCCCTAAATAGAAGAACTAGAGGACACCAAATGAAATTAATGGGTAGCAGGTTTAAAACTAATAAAAGAAAGTTCTTCTTCACACAGTGTGTAGTCAACCTGTGGAACTCCTTGCCAGAGGAGGCTGTGAAGGCTAGGACTATAATAGAGTTTAAAGAGAAGCTAGATAATTTCATGGAGGTTAGGTCCATAAAAGGCTATTAGCCAGGGGATAAAATGGTGTCCTTGGCCTCTGTTTGTCAGAGGATGGAGAGGGATGGCAGAAGACAAATCGCTTGATCATTGTCTTCGATCCACCCTCTCTGGGGCACCTGGTGCTGGCCACTGTCGGTAGACAGGATACTGGGCTAGATGGACTTTGGTCTGACCCAGTACGGCCGTTCTTATGTTCTTATGTTATGTTCTAATTATTTATGGGCTTATATCTTATACTACAACTAAGTGGCAAATTCAGGCATAAAATGAACAAGGAAGGTGGTAATCAGTTATGAAGTGTGAGGATGTAATTCACCTGTGGCTAACTTGTTTTTACCTTGCTTGACTCTCTCAAAGCCGCTCTGTGTGGGCTCTCTGGGGATCCAGATCACACCTGGTGAAGAGCCAGCGCTGATGGGATGGACACACCACACATTGCTCTCTGTCAAGCCTACAAAACTCTTCTTCATAAGGTAAAATTGCCTTCTCACTCCTCCCATCACCAATTAGAAAACCTTGCTTAAGTCAAAGGTTAGTGGAGACATCCCTACTAGCACAACTCCAGTCAGAAAGTCCTTGGGAGCAGAATAGTGATAGAAATGTAGCCGTGTTAGTCTGGGGTAGCTGAAGCAAAATGCAGGACAATGTAGCACTTTAAAGACTAACAAGATGGTTTATTAGATGATGAGCTTTCATGGGCCAGACCCACTTCCTCCCACTTGGGAGCAGAGTACCAGTGCAAAAGGAAGGGGCTTCTGTACAGACAATCCTGGCCTCTACAAACTGCAGAGATCCAAGCACCAAAACTCTCTGCATATTCCACAGGGAGAAAAATCTTCTACCAGGAGGGAACAATGTTGGTGATATTTGCAACATTTCAAGTTCCTCACACAGATATACTCTCAGTAAGGAGTGATATGGCTCCTTGAATTCCAAAGGGGCCTTGAGGGAGGGGAGGCGCAATTATAAAGTCTCTGTCTGCTGTACCTCTTGGCTCATTTATTGGGGAAAGTGTCAAAGTTGGAATATGAGGATTGATTAGCCTGGCATGTGTTTCAGAAGGGGAGAGAGAAACACAGCATAATATGTTTATGATTAAAAGCAGCAGTGTAGCCACATTTGTCAAGAAGACACCAGTAGTTAACTATTTTCCTGCAGCACCATCAAAAAATATTTGTCACCACTATTAACAATTGCAGCAACAGCATGGCTGTACATTTTGGGGCTTGGGTATACAGGCAGTCCCCGAGTTACGTACAAGATAGGGACTGTAGGTTTGTTCTTAAGTTGAATCTGTATGTAAGTCGGAACTGGTACATATTGTAGGGGAAACTCTAGCCAAACATTTCTCCAGAGCTCAGTTTTATTCTCCCACACCTCACTTCCCTCAGACCTTTATTCTCAAGCTGAGGTGTCTGCTGAGAAAAGCCGCTCCGCGTCTCCCTGGTCTGCTGGGGGGGGGGGGGGGGGGACACGCTAGCTTCACGTTTCCCTGGTCTGCTGGGGGGAAGCAGCTAGTGCGGGGTTGCCTCACCCCATTTGTAAGTAGGGATCCGATGTAAGTCGGATCCATGTAACCCGGAGACTGCCTGTAATTAAATATGGAGAAATATTAAAGAATCCCTTGTTCTATTCCTGTACTTTGACTTCTCTTGACACTGAAAGAGAAGCTTAATCCTTGTAGAGTAATTTCTTTTACTGTTCATTCTGTGAGACTTTAAAATGAGCTAATTTGAATTTTGGTCCAGTTCCTGATTCCCTTTTTCATGTAAGGTAGCAGCTTTCTCCACAAAGAGCCCCATTGAAATCAGTGGAGCTACTTGGGCTAGTCAGCATGAGTAATGGTCCCAAAACCTGACCTTTTGCAAAGAAAAGATTCTGAAACAGAGATTTCCTTTTCTCTCAGGCATGTGGATTTTGGTACCTACATAAGCCTTTCAGTTTTACTAAAAACAATAGCTCAGGACAAAGATGTTATGCAGAAAATGTTGGTTGGTCTCTTAAGATCATACCTAATAATCTGAAAACTTTTGTTTTCACTGAATTACACTCTCAGTACAGTTAAAAACTAGAAAATTAGACTAGAATTTATTTTTATGCCTTTGCAGCTTGTGTAACTATGAGGAATCTTAAACTTACAGACCTCAAACCCACATTTTTACAACATGAAAAATCCACCTTTCATACAGAAAAAATGTATCTAACAGCATCGTCTATTATAGACAATAAAAATAAAAAATCAGACACATATTTACAGAACTAAAGTACATTTTCAAACCTAACCATATAATTTCTAAATTTTGCCACATAAAATTCACTTATACACTCATGTTCTCTGAAAAATGCTCCTAACAATGCAGTAAAATGCATTGCCTTGGAACTTGTAAAGGTATGAAAGCTTCCACTGAAGTCTGAGCGTTCGCTAAGGGAACTAACTGTAACATTGAAGAAATTAAAGTGACTAATACTGTAGTGCAGATATGAGAACATGAGCTTCTGAGACAATCGAAGAATACAAAAAACTAACTGTCTTATTACTTGGGGAAAAATACACAATTTTACAAACATCAATGTTTAAAGCTGTCGTGCTTCTGAAATTGAAAGGAATGTTCCTTATGGAGGCCTCAATCCACCAAAACAAACAGCTCAATGGGACTCCCCATGATTAAATTGATGCAAAATTTGCAGAATCAGGGTTCAATGAAGAAAGAAGATGCTTTTACTTTGAATTTGGATAGAGGGTTTGGTAATGGCACTAATAGTTTTGTCCTAACATGAAAAGAACAGACCAGAGCCACAGATTAAAAACCAGAACATTTATTTCAATAATACTATTGAATGTCAAAATCTGCCAATCCCAGTTTCTGTAGATTTTAATTCTTCTACTTTATGTCAATAGCTATTGTACATCTACTTGGGGTTTTTTTGTTTTTGTTTTGTTTACTATCAACTTGCATTTTTGTCTCACTTTCCTCGCAATTAAAGATTTCTGTTTAACGCACACACAATACACAGCTGCCTATCGGGAAGATGCGTGTCTCATGATACTCTACCTCTCAGTGGCCTGCCTTTAATTATAAGGCTCAGATAATGTAATTTTCATGATATATTCACAACGCCTCATACTTTCCTTACCTACATCTCACAATGATTCTGATGGCCAGTTTGACACAAGCTTTCATTAAAGACCATACATGAATCCTTTTGGTGAATCCATGGGCTCCTTGTACCAAGTTACAAAGTCAGATGTCTAAACCTCCTCTTCTCCTCATCTCTTTCTCCAGTATTTTATTCTGAGCTAGTTTAGGCAGCACTCCACTCAGGCAGACACATGTCTCCCGCTACTCAGTTTGCTTGATTTGAAAACCCCTTCTTTAGGGATCTAGCTCTCCCCATACAATGCATGAGGCTTTCTAGGGTTTAGGCATTGAATGACAGTGGAGCAGCACCATAGGTCCTTTGTGATATGAGCCTTAGGACTTGTAAAGTATTTAGTGGAATTTTGAAATGTGCATGGGCATCTAATTTCCTATTGACTTTTAGTTTTTCTAAAACCCATCATGTGCATCTGAAGTACCTAAATACCTATACGCAGGGCTCGCCAAGCGGTGGCAAGCCCCACTTGCCAGCCGCATGATTTTGCGCGGTTCTGCGTTCTGCGCATGCACAGATCGTTCTGTGTATGCACAGATTGCTCTGCGACGGCTCTTCCAGGTTGTAATCTACTTGCCACGGGTGAGTAGATTACATTATTTGTTGAGCCCTGCCTATATGTAAGTGGGGGAATGGTCCCACTATTGTGGGGAACTTTCCTGGCTTCTATACTACCACGGTGAAATGGACCAACAAAAGGATCTGAGTCCCTGCTCCCACTTCCTTTACCCAATGGCCTCCCTGGCCCTGAGGGCTCCACTTCCACTCTCCCGAGTAGCAGAGTCCTCAAAATCCCAACAAGGCTGGGCCCAGGTTTCCTGGGGCTTAATCCCCGACCTTGTAGTCACTTGGGGCAGGAGCTAGGGTGTCCCCACTCTGGGGTGCTCTCTTCACACTGCATACTTTCTTGACCCAGTGATCATTTCATAGAGTTCAAAGCAAATATAATTTATTAAACATCAAGGCTACATCTACACTGGCATCCCTTCCGGAAAAGGGATGCTAATGTAGCATGTTGGAATAGGCAAAGCCGTGGGGGATTTAAATATCCCCCGCGGCATTTGCATTAACATGGCTGCCGCTTTTTTCCAGCTTGGGGAAAAGCCGGAGAAAAGCGCCAGTCTAAACGTTATTCTCCGGAAAATAAAGCCTTGAAAGTAGGAATAAGAAATCCTCCGGAAAAGGCTTTATTTTCCGGAGAATAACGTCTAGACTGGCGCTTTTCTCCAGCTTTTCCCCAAGCCGGAAAAAAGCGGCAGCCGTGTTAATGCAAATGCCACGGGGGATATTTAAATCCCCCGCGGATTTGCCTACTCCAAAGTCTACATTAGCATCCCTTTTCCGGAAAGGGGTGCCAATGTAGACACAGCCCAACTGATTAAAGAGAAAATAATAAGAAAAAATGAGAGAGGTTAAATGAGAACACACAGTCCTGTTCTGTAGCATGGGGACATCACAAACAGTAGTCTGCAGAGTGTAAGGACAATTCTCAGTCTGTTCCTTATAGGTCCCAGGGCTTTCTCTCAGGTCCTGGCTGTGCTTCAGGGGGGCTGCAGGCTGGACACGCTTGCTCTGACAGTGATCTCACAGCCTAAGGCTCTAGGTGGCAGGACCCCTCTCCCAGTCTGGCCTGCAGGGCTTCTTGGCTGGTGATATCTCCCTGCCCAGAGCCTCTCCTGCCACTTTGCTGGTCCCAGCTGCTCACCACACCCAGCCGCAGACTGTGCTGCTTTGCCAGCCTCCAGCTCCTTGTGTTGCTTCTCTGTCCCCTTTGGCTCTCTGAGCACTGCAAGTCTGCTGCTCAACACAGGGTCTGCGCTCCTTGGACTGTGTGTGCCTGGCTCTGTTGCTGCAGGACTGCCCCTCAGCACAGGGTCTGGGCTCCTTGGGCTCTGGCACTGCAGGTCGGTCTGTCTCTCTACACAGCTTGCTCTTCTTGCTGCTCTTCTTAGCTCTCTCTGCTTTCTCTCAGAGAGACCCAGACAGCTCAGACAGAGGACCTGGCCTCTTAATTTCCTCACTGGCCTGTCCAACCTGTCAATCAGGCTGAGCAGGAGTGTTGGCTGCATTCCATTATCTCTGGGGTCTGTCCATCTCAGAGCCCTGATTTCTCATGGACCCTTCCACTTTTGGTACTGGGAGCTGGCCAATCAAAAACTCCCGATGAGTTTTAGTAAGGGGCTAACAGTCCCCTTACATAAAAAACCTGGCTCTGAGGCACTTTTGAAAGTTTCACCACATATGAAATCCATTCAATTCCAAAAGAGGAAACATCTATGTACCTTTCAGCTCCTCTCTTCACTTTGTTAATACAATTGCAGTCAGGTCATGATGACAATTTTGTTCTTTAGAAAACCCATGTTGCTTATTGCTATAGCTCCTGCTGTTTGTAATGATTGGCTGTGAATTCTATGCCAGTCGAGTAGCAGAAGGATGTATTCCTCTCTCCCCAGTGTTTATTATCACTACACAAATGCTAGATTTTAGAGGCAGGACCATACACTTAGAGAATATTTGCTTAAAATAATAACATAGAAATCAGAGGAGGAACAAAATAAAACTGATTTGATATTTTCCACCAATGTGCTCTGAAACTTCTCCTTAAAATGCCCTACATTGTTTAACTCTGGAAGACCTGTTATTTTTCTCAATTTAGAGGTAAGCTTGGGATGGCTACTTTTTTCGAGATTTATATGTGAAGGCAGGCAGCTTTGTGAATTTTGGCTTGTGAGAGAGAATGATACACTAGAAAAATTATATACACTCATACACAAAAAGATTTAGAAGGAACAAACAGCCAGGAAAATGAGCAATAGGGGGTATGTGGTACTCGTTCTGCTAGAGAGGGAGAAATTATTGCCTGGTATAACTTTTGAGTAATTAAGGAGGGAAGACAGTAAACTGGACTTACATATACTCATGGTATGTCTGTTCTATTTAGATTCTCATACTGGCCCCATCACTGTAGTATCTAAACACCTCCAGAAGTGGCACAGACTTTTTTACCGTGTCAAGTATCTGACTGTTCCATAGCTCAGTGGCTGGAGCAGGATTGTGAGAAACTCTGTGCAAATTATTTTCCTCCTCCCCTCACTTAGACAGAGGGAGGAATTGAAGCTGGGTATCCTACATCTCAGGTGAGTGCTTTAATCACTGAGGCTAAATCTTGTAAGGATGCCATTGCTGCTGTGCCACCAACCACTATGAATAGGTTCCAGTCCTAGAGATGGCCTTTTAGCACTTCTGCTTGACTGGGCTCTGTATCCACCTACCTTACTTCCTGGTTCATGGATCATACTGAATTTTAGGTTGAAGATAAACATCCAAGCACCTATAGGAGGCAGCAGTGTGCATGCTCAGAGTTACAAACAGGCACTGATTGGGTTTTGGTGCCTATATGGATTCACCAGGAGCTTTGTGGAGCTCAGTGAAGCTTAACACTGCAAGCTTAGGGCTTCTCTACACAAAGATATGAATCTACTCCACAGGAGACTGCTGCAGACTGTGTTGCTAACATGGAATAACCATTTGTTAATGTGCTTTGAGCTACACTCATATTAAAGAAGGCTAGATCAAAGTACATTAAGAAACTGTCAATGCACATCTGCAGAGTCCACATGGAAAGTACTCTGTGGCAGGCTAGCATGGGGTAGATTCACATCCCAGCTTGCCATGAACAAATTGGTCGTGTAGACACGCCCTTAGATGCCTAAGTACCTTTGTGGATCTGGCCTTTATGAATGTGTTCAGATGTTGCCCAGGCAGTGACTCAAGTCTCATCTGGGTTATACCTACTGTGAGGAGAGGCAGTAGGTGTTGGAACAAAGGAAACCTTGGTTTTTTAAACTTTATAAAAGAATACTCAGAAATTCGTTAGCAGCATAAATCATATGATGAAACATTAAGAATTTTTAGGAACATAAACTGCAAATCACCATCACAATAAAAGACATTTGTGAACAACAAGCGGTGGGGGTCAGGGAATCAGCTTCTCTTCCCAGCTGCAAAGTGTAGTTTCATTCCTATTATCCTGCCTTTGCCTCTCTCCAGCTTGCAATGTTCCTTCCAGTCAATGCTGCTGTGATGGCTGCCTTCTTTCCAACAGGTACATTTGGGAACAAGAGCCATTCACCCAGAGGGCCATACCTGATCCCCAGATATCTGAACTGTATTCCCTCTGTCACCATCCCAATCGTCAATCACATTGGCCATGCTGTCTATGTCCCTCGTGTCTGGATTTCTGAATTTATTAAGTTTGATTTCTGGGTCCTCGATTTTACAAATTTGTAGTTATATGTCCTCACTATGTGGGAGAATCGAATATAGTCTGAGGCAGGCTACGTTAGTGTGGATGTGCTACCTTGGACTCAGAGCCTCAGGAAACACTCTGAGGAGATGCGGGAGGCCTCCTGGAGACCAACTCTTCAAATTAGCTGTACCAGAGCGACCACATTAACATTATTCCAGACTTACACGTTTGGGAATAGCGTTATTCCTCATGAAAAGGAGCACTACAGAGTTCACATTCCACGGCCCCTTATTCTGGAATAACAGGCTTAATAGTGTGGACACATTACTTATAAATTTGATGTTGGGTGACTAATTTCAGACTAAGGTCCGAGTATAGACCAGGCCTCACAGACTCTGAGCCACCTCCCTATTTTGATCCGCTGCTGTCTCCCTCCCAGGACAGTGTTCCATGCTGTTGCATTACAGTTCCAGGCCCGAACACAACAAGGCGTGGTCAAAACTGCAGCACATGCTAGTGGTATGACCAGAATTATTCCATTCACATTAAGGAAGAATAAAAATTGTTACCTGTCCAGTGAAAATTGTTTCTCACAGCAACATGCTTATTAATGTAATTATTTTAAAATTGTTTTTCAGTATTTATGAAAATTGGGTTCTGTATGAGTTCTATTGTCTGCATTTGCTAATTGTATTATGCTAGTTATATTGCATAGCTGTCCCTACCTCAGGCCCTGATTCAATAATATACTTAAGCACATACCGAACTTTAAGCTTATATGTAAGCCCATTGATGTAACATATTGACACTAACTTTGCAAAGGCAAGGCTCTTAGGGTATTGAGGTAACCCATTGTATAGCATGACTTGATCTTAAATGCAAACCACTCCACTTTGAGAGTAAGGGATATAAGAGTGACTGCTTAGAAGCCAGGAGGTAAAAATAGTTTTGATAAAAAAGGGCTCTGTACTAACAAGACTGGGATGAACCAGTAGCCGTGGTACATTTCTGTTAGGGAAACGTATCGTGCTTCACAAATACTCACCCCCTGAAGGCGATATTTTGCAGACAGTAAATGCTTTCTTCTCTACTGAATCATTTCCCCCTGTTATGTACATTTCTTTTCCCACATGATGTGAACATAAAAGTATTTCCTTGGTTCTCTCTGTTTAGTCATTTGGTGCCTATCCTTCCAGTGTCTTATCGTCAATTTTTCTCATCTGTATTCAGCTATCATATCCCTCACATTAATTGGGAAGCAAAAGCAAAGTATTTAATCAGTTGCAAACCCTATTTACTAAGAATGAACGGCAAAACAGAGGCTAGTGCTATTAATGCAAATAAAAAAGAATGTTATGTTTTTTCTATATTTTCATTTAACAGGAGAGAAAGTGCAGCCAAATTTGCCATTTATTAAGTAGCGGAGAACTCACTTTGGAAATTACACTAAATAGGACCACTGGTGAGTTGGACAAGCAGGGTAAAGGTTTATTTGCTTTTGAATGAGTGGTACATTAACAAACCAGAGCCGACAAAACAAACTGGGTAAATGTTGACAGCGTGTCTAGAGGTGATTGCTAGTGCAAATACAAATAGCCTTTGTTTTATGATGTCTCATTAATACAAATAACAGTGAGATAACAACAAAGGGGAGTTTAGTCCAGAGCTGTATGCAAATAAAAAAGTTCAAGAATCAGCTGCTTTTGCAGAATTTCAGCTAAAGAAAGTTTTCCTGCTGATGTTAGAAACCGGAGCCAGTATTGTACCTGTGGCACCAAAGGGACAAATAATCCTTATGACTGTGCTAAAAATTCATTTTTAGCTTGAATCAGGCTCTGCTTTGAAGTATTTGTTAAGAAAAGGCATTTTGGAGTGTAGGCAGGCCAGAGGGTGGAGAAGGACTCTCACTTTTCAGGGTAGCGGATTACCTAGATAAACTAGCTGTTCAGGAGTCCTTGGAGGGAGAGGACAACTTAAGGAGCTGGAAGGATTCCCCTTGTAGGAACATATCCAATTGTAAGATGCCATAGTCCACTTGGAGTAGAGAGTTAAGAGATCCAGCTCAGCCGCAGAAGTAGGAGCTAGAAGACGGGTTCCTCAGCTTAGTGGAAGAGAGGAGACTGTTGGGAAGTGAGGGGAAGAGGAAAGATGGGAATGAGGAATGGGGAAGTAAAAGAGATGAAAGGACTCAGAGAAAGGGAGAAGGAAAGAAATCAGTGAATTGTTTCAGTTTAGGGAAGGAGGGAGCAAACACGAACAATATTCTGTGCATAAGACACCAAGACTCTAATCAGGGCCATCCTGAGGGGGAGAGTAAGTTGGAAATGGAAAAGAGAAAACCATAGCCCATATTTTTAACAGTATGAACATGTGTGGTTTTAAAAAATATTTAAACCTGAATAATTCAAGTTAACTGGAGCCATATTTGCAGTGCAGTGCCTACAAATCATAGCTACCCCAAAGACAGCATTCAACTGATTGACCTCAAGAAATTTCATAAACGTTATTAACACAGTGGAGTACGAGGGTCAAACAAACAAACAAGTTCTTACATGAAATGGCATCCCTCTGAGCTTTGTATTGCACGTAAGACTTCAAGCAAGCAAGAAACTGATAACTGGACAATTTTCTGAGAGAAATAGCAACCTATCTGCATATTGTAGATGGCGATGTCACTGTGTTCCTGAGTACACTGATTGCTTAATGTCTTTATCTTTGCTGGGCTAGAAAATGGCTCTGATATGTGATTCCTGGAAGAAGAAACACTAAGCAGCACTCAGCAAAATCTCACCGTATGGGCACTTTCTGTTGCTCAGGTTTCAGTGTACTCTTTCCACTCATTGGGCCCGTTTCTAGCCAAGCGACACGCGGTGCAGGAATGGAGGGTATGAGGGAGAAATTACTTTGGAGGGTATGGCGGAGTGATTTTAATTCACCGTCGACGGAGCTATGTAGATTTGTTTTTTTGGCAAAGGCAAATGAAGCCGCAATTTAAATGATCACGGCTTCATTTAAATTTACATGGCTGCCGCGCTGAGCCGACAAACAGCTGATCAGCTCTTTGTCTGCTCAGTGCGCTAGTCTGGACGCTCCCCTGCCGACATCAAAGCCCTTTGTCGGCAGCCCCGGTAAACCTCATCCCACGAGGAATAACGGGGCTGCCGACAAAGGGCTTTGATGTCAGCAGGGGAGCGTCCAGACTAGCGCGCTGAGCGGACAAACAGCTGATCAGCTGTTTGTCAGCTCAGCGTGGCAGCCATGTAAATTTAAATGAAGCCGCCATCATTTAAATCGCGGCTTCATTTGCCTTTGCCTATCTGTCTAATCTACATGGCTCCATCAATGGAGCCATGTAGTCTAGACACAGCCTAATTTACACCAGGGTTTCCAAGAGACACCTTGGTGTAAATTAGAGTAGCCTCAGGGCAGCCATAATGTATGTTTAGTTTTAAGAACACAGTGAAGTTCTGATTCTAACTATGTCCTCCCTCTTCTCAGCCATAATCCCTATATGGTCCCCGTGCTATGGGGCAAAGAGGCAGGGCAGCCAGCTCTGTGTCTTTTCTGAAACCTTTTTAGGCCATGGATATTTCCCAGGTGGCTAGATATGCTGCCTATGTAGCCCCCTTGTGCTGCCAAAATGAGATTAGGGACTAAGAATGGATGATAATTATCCTGTGATGATTTCTCAAGTTTTTGTTACAGCAGTCATTTTGTAAGAACAATTTAGCGAGAGACACAGGGGCAGCTGTTGGAAAAATTTCAGTTTATTTGTTCATTGCAGTACAATTTTATTTGAATAGGTGCATTCAGTGAAAGGAGTTAATATGTTTGTCTGCCTGGTAGCATAAAAGCCAAAAGTAACAATTAAAAGCTGGGAGGGATTCTTTTTTCCCATCTGGCTGTTAATTCCTCTTTATATTCAAATAGAGCTGGTTTTGAATATAAGATTCGTCTTATTTTTTTTTCGATGTCAAATGCCAGGAACATGGTAATTGAAAATAATACTTCAGGGGTTTGTGTTCATGCCATTCTGTAATAATTAAACAATTCTATAGTACATATTGATCCCATTTATAAATGTATATTTAATGAGTTATGCAAAAGAAGGGGCACAAACCACAGAATTACAAGAAAATAATGGAGGAGGAAGATCAGATAATTTTGCTAAGAATCAGAGCAGACCTATTTGATATATACATATTTATTTAACAGACCAGTTTAAGGGAAAAGTGGTGGAAAACTGGACAAGCTCTGATGAACATTGCTTGGTGCTAGACTTTGCCCTCCGAGCTCTGCTGAACACGGAGGTGAAATGGTACAAAAGGGTGCTGTGGCCAACAGGCGGTCTGTGAGGGTACAATGAAACAGTGCAAATGAATGCAACAGCAGCTACCTAATGAACAAGACAGACCAAAATGGTGGATCCTATGTATGCTCCTAGTCTGGTCAGTACCTCATTCTGCCCTCAGCTGGCTGCTAGAACAGCAGTCAAGTTGCTTTTCTTCCAAAGAGCAGCAGCTGCAGGTGCTCAGTGAAGCAGAGGTGGCTCCCGAAGTACTCCTGAGTTGCCCCAGTGCGGGGCCTTGGAAAGGGCAAAGTGAGACAGAAATGACAGTTCTATAACAGAAAAGGATTAGAACATAGCACCCCAACTGTACAGATGGTGTCCAGTCCAAACCGAGTCTCAAGTCACTATAGTTCAAGTCTCAAGTCAAGTCTCGAGTACTGAAACTCACTTTCGAATCAAGTCCCAAGTCGAGTCTCAAGTCTTAATTTAAAAAATGACAAGTCACTTTTGTACAAGCCATCAATATCGGCATTTTCAGACAATTTTTTCACCAAGTCGATTTAACAAAATTAGCAAGTCTCAAGTCGAGTCTCAAGTCACAAACAATGAACCCAAGGCAAGTCTCAAGTTGAGTCATCTAAGTGACTTAAGTCAGACTCGAGTTCAAGTCGTGGGACTCGAGTCAACAACTCTGGCATATAGAAACAAATGAGATTTCTAGGCAGGAAGTGGCTAGGGTTCATCCAAAGGTCTGCTGGAAAACTCCATAGGAAAGCATTGAGCCTTAAATTTCCTGTAGAGTGCATGCCTGAGCAGGTACACACAAAGAATTTTAATCCTGCCCACATCCTCAGCAGAGCCTCACAACAGCACTCCCATGTGCAGGGGAGGTGAGGTAAGCTGGTGGTGGTGGGTTTGGTGGGAGAGAGGGAGGCCAGGGCCGCTTGGTGGCTGCTCAGCTGCTTCCGGGGTGAGGCTGCATGGCAGGCGATACCCCAGTTTCAGTTCCAGCACATGGGGTAGCTGCCCGCCATGGGGCCCCACCCCATGAGCAGCTGGGCAGCCACCCAGTGGTCTGGTCCCAGCTTCAGTCCTTCCCCAGAACTGGAGCTGCAGTCAGGATGAGCTGAGTGGCAGCTGCCAGAGCTGGAGCTGGGGCCTTGTGCGGCTGCTCATGGGACAGCCCGTCCATGGCCCTGGCCCCAGGAGCAGTCACACTGTGGCCCCAGCTCCAGCCCCGGCACATGGGGACAGTTGCCTGCTACATGGCCACGCCCCAGGAGCAGCCAGGCAGCCACCACGTGGAGCTGGAACCTGGACTGTGGTGTGGCTGCTCCCGGGGCCAGGAGCTGCCACATAAAACAGCCTCTGTTCCCTGGAGCTTACAACCCAACACATACCCAGTGGGGGACAGTTTGACTGCATAGAGCTCACAAGGGGCTGTGCAGAGATCTCAGAAAAGTGGCTATTGGGAGTGGTGAGCTCTGAAGGAGAGGGACAAGTTAAGGGTTTGTGGATTGGATAAATGGATGGTAAGATGGATAGAAAGATGGCTAGAAGGCCGGGCCCAGCGGGTAGAGATCAATGGCTCGATGTCAGGATGGCAGTCGGTTTCTAGCGGAGTGCCCCAAGGTTCGGTTCTAGGACCAGTTTTGTTCAATATCTTTATTAATGATCTGGATGAGGGGATGGATTGCACCCTCAGCAAGTTTGCGGATGACACTAAGCTGGGGGGAGAGGTAGATACGCTTAAGGGCAGAGATAGGGTACAGAATGACTTAGACAAATTGGAGGATTGGGCCACAAGAAATCTGATGAGGTTCAACAAGGACAAGTGTAGAGTCCTGCACTTGGGACGGAAGAATCCCAAGCATAGTTACAAGCTGGGGACCAACCAGTTAAGTAGTAGTTCTGCAGAAAAGGACCTGGGGGTTACAGTGGATGAGAAGCTAGATATGAGTCAACAGTGTGCCCTTGTAGCCAAGAAGGCTAATGGCATATTAGGTTGCATTAAGAGGAGCATTGCCAGCAGATCCAGAGATGTCATCATTCCCCTTTATTCGGCTTTGGTGAGGCCGCATCTAGAGTATTGTGTCCAGTTCTGGGCCCCCCACTACAAAAAGGATGTGGACGCATTGGAGAGAGTCTAGCGGAGGGTAACCAAAATGATTAGGGGGCTGGAGCATATGACTTATCAGGAGAGGCTGAGGGACTTGGGTCTGTTTAGTCTGCAGAAGAGAAGCGTGAGGGGGGATTTGATAGCAGCTTTCAACTTCCTGAAGGGAGGTTCCAAAGAGTATGGAGAGAGGCTGTTCTCAGTAGTGACAGATGGCAGAACAAGGAGCAATGGTCTCAAGTTGTGGTGGGAGAGGTCCAGGTTGGATATTAGGAAAAACTATTTCACTAGGAGGGTGGTGAAGCACTGGAATGGGTTACCTAGGGAAGTAGTGGAGTCTCCATCCCTAGAGGTGTTTAAGTCTCGGCTTGACAAAGCCCTGGCCGGGTTGATTTAGTTGGAATTGGTCCTGCCTAGAGTAGGGGGCTGGACTTGATGAGCTTCTGAGGTCTCTTCCAGTTCTATGATTGTATGATTCTATGACAAGGAGGGGGAAGTCACATAACAGCAGGTAAGAGAGGAGAGGCTTCTGTATGCAGAAGGGGCAGCATAGAGGTGGTAGGGAGAAGGCTCCAAGGGGTTAGTGACATAGGCTGAGCAGGAAGAGATGTAGGTAGGAGCAGAACTGGGCAGGGCCTTTCAGGGGAAGAGAAGCCTGACTTTGATGCATGATGCATGTGGCACAGGGATCATGAGAAGTGATCCCTCTGAGGAGGACAAGAAGCAATGGGCTTAAACTGCAGCAAGGGAGGTTTAGGTTGGACATTAGGAATAACTTCCTAATTGTCAGGGTGGTTACACACTGGAATAAATTCCCTAGGGAGGTTGTGGAATCTCCATCACTAGAGATATTTGAGAGCAGGTTAGATAGACATTTATCAGGGATGATCTAGACAGTGCTTGGTCCTTCTGTGAGACCAGGGGACTGGACTTGATGATCTCTCAAGGTTCCTTTCAGTTCTAGTATTCTATGGTTCTAAGTGAGTGGCATAGGTGACATAGCAGTAGCACTATGGCTGGGATGGAGGGTAGAGGCAGTGATGTAATAGCTACAGGAGTTAAGGGGTGAGATTCCCCTGCTCTTTGCCTGGGTTTTTTTGGGGTGGAGTGGGAATGGGGCGGGAGAAAGAATGGGGAAGAACAGACTGAACGTTAGCCTGGAGGAAAGGGACATGGGAGAGTAAAAGGTAACATGGTGGTTGCAAACCTGGATGGTTGAGAGTTCAAGGACAGAGATGGAGCAGGAGGGGAATCAAAGCAATTGGAGATGACAGGACTGTCTGAGATCCTCAGGAAACCATTGCTCTAATTGAGCAGGGTATTCAGGTATCGGGCAGATACTGCATTTTTGCTCCTTCTAGCACCTGCCTGCAACAGAAGGTTCTGCTCTCTTCTTAGCAGGCACATAAGGTCTTCAGTAGGGCTGTGGCAACATGCCTCCAGGCACTTCAGTGACTGTTCTTGAGGTCAGAGGGCAGAATCTTGTTCATTTGGCGAAAGGTGGAAGACCCTGATTGCTACTGGTATGAGAGGGGAAAAGCCAGGCCCACAGAGTGCTCATCTGGTGCTGCAGGCAGAGGAATCTCTGGTTGCACTGCTGCCGACTACAGATATCATAAGCAGCAGGCTAAGGCAAAGTGCAAGCTCCCCATGGCTTGAGCTCGGGCCAGGCCTTCATGGTGGTTGCCTTGCTGCTCCTACATGGCAGGCAGCTGCCAGAACTGGAGCCAGGCCGTGGTGTGGCTTCTCCTGAGGCCGGAGCCACCTGCATCCCTTCCCCTGTCCCTTCACCCCTAACTGTCCTCTGGCTCTGAGTCCCCTGCTCCCTTCATCCCCCTGCTGGCTCCCCCCTCCCTCCACTCCACACATGTTGCATCTGCAGCACCCCACAGAGTCCCCCGCCCCCCAGCACTCCTGAGAGTCTCTCAGGGAGCAGCGCCATTGGTGGGTGCCACAATGGCACACATCCAAATAAGCGCACGTGACCTCAATATTGGTACATAAGACAAAACCCACTCCACTCATGGATGGAAAATCTTAGCTGGAACTCTGATTGAGCCCCCAGAAATGAATGGATTTCCAACACTTGGGAAGCTACCAATATGACTGGGAGATGATGTCGTAGCTCAGTTACAAACTGATTGGTTATTAAAAAATTATGTAATGAGTTCAAATCATATATAAGAGCCACGGCTGGCAGGCTAAAGCTCTGTAGAGGACAGGAGCAAGGGAGCCGAATGCTGCTGAACACCTATCAAAAGATATCTGCACAAGAGAAGCCACCCGAGAAGCTGTCTAGAAGTCCTGCCAAGGAAGAGCTGCCTGAAAGCTCGCTACTACAACAGCAGCAGCTCACGTCAAGGATCCAGGGCTACCTTAGCACCAGCCACACCAAGCAACCCGGCCAGAAGGAGGCCTACATAGCAGCCCAGCAGCAGTGTCCAGCAAGCTTCCATATCTCCTACCAAATCAACAGCTTTATCTCAGAAGCCACCACATCACACACAGCAGCCCTTCACCAGACAAGGCTCCCCAAGCAGTGTACCCTAAATTACTGAGGGTATGTCTACACTACCCTCCTAGTTTGAACTAGCGGGGTAATGTAGGCATACCGCACTTGCAAATGAAGCCCGGGATTTGAATTTCCCAGGCTTCATTTGCATAAGCGGGGCGCGGCCATTTTTAAAACCCCGCTCGTTCAAACCCCGTGCAGCGCGGCTACACGGGGCACGAACTAGGTCGTTCGAACTAGGCTTCCTAGTTCGAACTACCGTTACTCCTCATTCCACGAGGAGTAACGGTAGTTCGAACTAGGAAGCCTAGTTCGAACGACCTAGTTCGTGCCCCGTGTAGCCGCGCTGCACGGGGTTTGAACAAGCGGGGTTTTAAAAATGGCGGCGCCCCGCTTATGCAAATGAAGCCCGGGAAATTCAAATCCTGGGCTTCATTTGCAAGTGCAGTATGCCTACATTACCCCGCTAGTTCGAACTAGGAGGGTAGTGTAGACATACCCTGACAGAGCAGAAGGACCATTCCAGAGACAATTCAGAGCAATGTTAGAAACCCTCTGTAAGTCAACATCTTTTTCTATTTCCCATGGTAAAGGATATGCAGTTTTGTCTGTAAATAAATTAGGATGCTTGAAATCTTCCTCTACTCATCTAAAAATTGCCTGATCAGCTCCCATTAGATGTTTTAAGTATTTAATAATGAATGTTGTCACGTTTAATTGTTATATTGGTAGATATAATAGACATTTTGTTATATGCTTGTTATAGTGTTACACTGCTGTTAAATAATTGTTGTTATATGTAATAGACTTTTTATAAATTATATATTAGAGCTAAGAGAAATTGTTATTGCTGTGTTGAGTTTTTATTTACCACAACACTTTCTTTTAAAGTGTCAGCTATTGTGTTTTCTATTTTATTTTACCTCTAGCTAGCCTCTTTTATTGTAACTTCACTTCTAAATGAATATATTTGTTTTTGAGGAACATATTGCTTGTTGCTTGATTGAAAGGTTGTATCTGTGTCTGTTGAGGGGAAAGCCTTTAGTTCACGGCTTTTCCCTGAAAAGTCCATAGGGCAGGCCACAATCTTGAATACCAGAATAAAATAAATGTAGGAATAACAGGTTTTTTTTAAATTAACAAACGACAAATTAGATCAACTTAAAAACCAAAAACTGGTCTGGTAGCACTTTATAGACTAACAAAACATGTAGATGGCATCATGAGCTTTCGTGGGCACAGCCCACTTCTTCAGATGACTGCAGAAGATGACCACGAAAGCTCATGATACCATCTACATGTTTTGTTAGTCTATAAAGTGCTACCAGACCAGTTTTTGGTTTTTAAGTTTATCCTGTACAGACTAACTCAGCTATCTCCTGAAGCTTCTGAACAAATTAGATAGTTGGGTTCAAATCTTCCGGTGGTAGAACAGAGCAGTAAATAGTCTGATCCTAGCTTTGATGGATGGCAGGCTAATGCAGGCCTTATGGCCCTATGGTGTTAAGCCTGTCACCCCAGGGATAGCAGGGTAGCAGGGGGAAGAGGGACCCAGGCCCTCCCATCTCCACCAAGACCCAGCCCGGGGCCCTAACAACGGCAAGGTGTTCCCTCACTGGGTCAATGAGGAATCTAGTAGCAACAACGAAATAATGGTATTCCAACCATGCCTGCTCTCACGAGATTTCTTGCCACTTGAAAATTACTTCTAAGCAGTTCAGTGAAAATCATTTAGGATTAAAGCTTTGGGCTTTTGGTGAATATCTCAGCCCTTCTCACAACCATTTACTTTTGATTGACTGTGACAATCAAACACCAGATGGTAATAAAGAGCAGGAGAAGCAAATGGAAGCTCTGGGTTATATCAATATCTTGGTAAATCAGTGACGATGGGGAAGGTTGTACAGGAAAACGTACATGACAGTTAATGGAGGTTTTTCTTTTAAAGTGTGCTTGTGTTCAATACTAAAATGAAATTATTTAGATGACGCTAACTGAACACAATTACAAGCAGTTTTTAAACTCTCCCTGAAGCAGAACTCAGGATTTGAATTATCTTTATTTGATAGCTGTTGAGATCAATCACTTTTACTTGTACCCAGTGCATGTGTGTGATTTCTTTGTGTTGTTTCGTTTTCCATGCTGGTTTTGTCATACCCTGTAAGACACTTGAGGCCTTTCCTCTGAGACACATCATGTCAAATTGACTATCATTTACTCTCACACACCCATGTCTTTGTCTTCTGCTACACCAACTGCAGTACATAGAACAATCTTCCCACAAAGCCACTATTGTCTCTTCACTTAAGTCCTTCCCGAAATCTCCATTTCTTCTGTGGCATCTGTATTTAAGTATCAAACTAATTCATCTGCTTATTTTTCTTTTTAATTTCCCCCAATGAGTCCACTGCTTATTGATGTCAATCCAAGGGCCAGAATGGAGAGAAGGAAAGATGTGCTTTATTCCTCGTTTTCTCCACAAAGCTAGAATGCATATTCTCATGGACATCTTGTGAGTTGAAATATACATGAATGATACAACACTTCCTCGCAGCACTGAGTAAATAACATAATATATACAGAATGCAGGAGGAAGATTCTAAGCACATCTTTTGCATATCAAATATCTTTGAATGGGACAAAACTCCTTGGGTTTTTCATCTGACACTTTGGTCCAACTGAGAAAGTTCTCAATAACATGTTTCTGACTTCTTACGATATTGGCTGGCACAACAGTCCTGTCATTTCTTGTACCCAACAGTAAAGCGCCTTGTACTCACCCTCTGATCTATCTAGGTTTTTATACAGCGCGCAGACATCTTCAGAACGTCAGCCCTTATGTAGCATATGAGCAACCAATCAATCTTTCCAGAGATCAGTCTATTACCCTGCAGAGTTATTTAAAAAAAATCATTACTGGTCAATGATGTTTAAAGGTAGGATTACTTGGCCAGGAAAGTAGAGGAAGAATGTTCCATAGCACAGTTTAGCAGCATCTCAGAACATTAATGTTCCTGATCCTGAACTTGCTTCCCAGGATGAAAGGTCAGCCATGGTGGCACCCAGTACTCCAGATATTGGGGAGATAAGAGATTAGCAATACAAGGCAATTTTGTCCTACAACATAAATTGTTAAAGTACAGCTGCATTTAATCTAGAAGTGGTCTTGTGTCTCATCACTTTGATTTGTCCATAGGGACAGATTCTTTCTCTCCTTCAACTAGGGATTAATTAGAACAGTGTTCCCCAAACTGTCTAATTAGAACAGTGTTCCCCAAACTTTTTATGGCATGCTCCCCTTATCTGTAATGTAATCTGTCCACACCCACACAGCTTGGAGCAATGGCCAGGCTTGGGGGATGCAGCTGGGAGCAGGAGTCATGGCTGGGAGCACAGGCAGGCACTGGGGCCAGGAGCCAATAGGGTTGCCAGGTGTCCAGTTTTGATCCAGACAGTCCAGTGTTTGAGTTTTCTGTTTGGGAAACAAATTGAGAACATATAAATGTCCGGTATTATCTAAATAAGATGTAATGTAGATTGTGATGTAATGTCAAGTGTGTCCGGTATTTTTGTTGAAACCATCTGGCAACCCTAGGAGCCAAGCCAGGGCTGAGCTGCAGTTGGGGCTGGGAGCTGAAGCCTAAACAGAGGTTTGGTGTGGAGCTGGGGACAGAACAGGGCTGGATGGTGCTCCCTTCCAATCCTCCCCCATGGGGCTGGTCCCCCGCACTCTGCTCCACAGTTAGGGATGACTGAATTAGAACATTTATTTGGACGTATGTGCTAATACATTGTTCATGTGGGCATGTGTTAGCTGCCCTGTTAAGCTAACAAAGAGTGACTGGAAAGACTATTCAATCTGATTTTCAGTTTTTTGGACAGTGTTTCCTGTCACATCAAATTGCTTTGCTAGGCTGAGTATGTCCTCCATTTAACCTATGCCCAACCCTGTTTTAGTTGTTTCATTTTTCAGTGTATCACACTCAAATCATTGTGTTCCTGCTGTTGCTAACCTCTTTAATGAAACTGTTTTCCACTGAAAACCATGCTTCCTGTCCCTGTGAGCTTTATCCTCAGTAAAGAGACAAGGCTTAATCAGTTCTTCTTGCAAGTTAATTCTAATAATGAAAACATGAAATAGGAGCAAGAAAGGAATGATGAGTTACTACAGTTTCCCCTGTTTTCAGAGCCTTTTTTTCCAGAACAATATGTGCGCTGCAGACTCTCCAGAATGTGGGTAAGTAAAAGGCTAATATGCTTTGGACTTTAGTGAAAATAAATGCTCAAACAAAGGCAATTTCTCCTAGCTTATTGTGTTGTGGGCCATAATAGATCCACAGCACAGTGTAATTTTTCTCAGTCAAATTATGGTTAATTGCTAGGTAGAGAAACTGGATTAATATTGTTGAATTGTGTTTAATTGTTACGTAGGGAAACTGGGTTGATATTGTCTCTGTAGTTGCAAAGTAGATTTACATGTTCATCCTGAGACTCACTAGAGATAATAAAATAAAAGAATCAATTGCTGTTTTTCCCACCTCACCATCTCCACAGCAAACCAGTAACTGGCTTCACAAAAGAAATGAAAGGCAATATCAAAAGCTATGCACAGAGTGAACATGGACCAGAAATGTTTTACTTGAAAAAATGTCCCCGTTAAGCCCACAACCTTGGTACAGGAAATGTCATGTGCTGTACACAGGCAATTTACTGTATTTATCATGTTTGTGTGGAAAAGGGAAGAAAGAAATAAAGTAACATAAAACCTAAGCAGAGAATGTACTTTGAGTGCAATGAAACAGTATCAGTAATATGTGATATCAGTAACTCATAACTAGAACTCAGACAAAACAAGCCCCAAATGACGCAGTACTGGCTCTTCTGATCTTCTGCAACATGACTGCTAATGGTAACAACATTCTGAAGAACTCCTGGCCTGATTTTCCCACTGTCTAAGATACCATAGAAATGTAGGGCAGACAGGGAAGTACATCAAGAAGTTCTGCCCACTGCACTCAGAGGTGTTGGTTTAATCTGTTCTTTAAAACCTTCAATGATGGGTATAATGACAAACTGCCTCTCACTCACTCCTTCCAGATGACATGGGGAACACGAGGGCTGTGTCTAGACTGGCAAGTTTTTCCGGAAAATCAGCCACTTTTCCAGAAAAACTTGCCAGCTGTCTACACTGGCCGCTTGAATTTCCGCAAAAGCACTGACTTCCTACTGTAAGAAATCAGTGCTTCTTGCGGAAATACTATTCTGCTCCCGTTCAGGCAACTTTTGCGCAAAAGGTCCAGTGTAGACAGCTCAGATTTGTTTTCTGCAAAAAAGCCCCGATCACAAAAATGGCGATCGGGGCTTTGTTGCGGAAAAGCGCATCTATATTGGCACGGACGCTTTTCCGCAAAAAGTGCTTTTGCAGAAAAGTGTCTGTGCCAATCTAGACGCTCTATTCCGAAAATGCTTTTAACAGAAAACTTTTCCGTTAAAAGCATTTCCGGAAAATCATGCCAGTCTAGACGTAGCCAAGAGGTAGGAAGCTGCCATTTGAGTTCTGTGTAACCAGAGCTTTCATGATACAAGTTCTTTTTCCACTTGAAATTCTTTAAATCTAAGTTGAACAACCACATGCAGAGCTGGGACAGAAGTCATTGCTGTACTTATCTGGAGTCTCAGAAAAATCTAAGGTTGTGATGTCAGTAACAAGCATGACATAGTAATCAATACTCAGCAGGATCAGACAGGATAAGCAGATCAAACATGTGGATGGACAGACAGAAGCTCAGACTCAGTCAAAAATATCTGCAGTAATTTGTGAAGTAAAGTAAAAACAAGAAAGCAGGATTTTTACCTCATTAGCGTTACAGTACCAAGCAATAGCAGTATCCCTAATAGTGGCTAGTTTTGTATTTTTCGCGAGACTAGCAGAAATGGTACTTGAACAAACTGTTTATTAGGGTGAAGAGAAGAGATTTGACTGCTGCTCCGGCTGGAGAGCAGTAGGGACCTGACTGACAGGGACAGGGGCAGATGACCTTTTTGCGGGGCCCCGGGCAGCATAATTCCATGGGGCCCCCCTTTGCCACAGCGCATGCACGGGGCTTTCTGAAGCGCGGGGCCCGGGGCGGCCGCCCCGTTCACCCTGCCCTATATCCACCCCTGGCCAGGGAAGCGAGAGGCTTCTTGGAGATAGCGCAGAGCTGGGGAGGCTTTGGTCAAGTAAGCTCCAGGCTATAAGGCCTGACACTATTAGGAGCTTTGAGAGGCAGCCATGGTAGGCCGGGCTGTGAAAGGCAGACATGGTAGGCTGGGGAGGCTCTGGCCAAGCAAGTCCCAGGCTGTAAGGCCTGAAGCCTCGGGGACTGCGAGAGGCAGCCACGGTAGGCAGAGGCAGCAAGTCCACCCTTAGCCAGTGATGAGTGGCCATTAGACTGCAGTTTGCCCTGGAGACAGGGGCTAGAGGAAGATTGGCAGTGGGTCACTGAGGCAAGAGGAGGTGCAGGGGAACTGGGTATTCCCTGGGAGAAAGATCTGGGGAGTAAGGAGGACCCTGGGGTGGAGTATGCAGAGAAGTAAACAACACACACACACACACACACACACACACACACCAGAAAGGGGTGCAGAGAGAGACTGGAGAGGGAACTGCTGAAGGGCAGTGTCCTGAAGAGGACGCCATGGTGGAAGAACAGCACAGGGAGATACCAGCTGGAGGAAGGTGCCCAACAACAACAAGCTAATTCCCCAAGGCAACCAGCTCAAGGCACCATGCTGGTGAGTCGCCCCGTTACAATCACCAAAAGCTTTTATTAAAAAAAATAAGCAGATAGATGAAATCACCATTACAATAAGTTACAGAAGTAGCAGCCCCTTAACTGGTGACAGCTTCTGCTCTTGGATAGGTGGACTAGTTTCTTTTAACTTCAAACCCATTTGAATATGGAGGATAGGAAAATTTGATGAACCCAATAACATTAAGTTAAAGTTGCACCATGGAGAAAATGTAAAGAGTAAATAAAGTTAATGAAAAGATAAATACAATCTAGGGGATTCACTAGTCCTCTTCTAGCTTTTAATGAGAATTCTTCTATTCCTGAATACTCAGCACAAGGTTCCCTAAAACTAAGAAAACCTAGTTTCATTTGTTTGTAAATGAATCACTCTGGCAAGGAGGAGCATTTACATGTTTAAAGTGTTTTTGTGTGGGCTGGGTATTCTATTATTGTTAAACGACAGAGTCCAAGGGAAATGGAGGAGGAGGCTTCACTGAATGAGTCACCGTGACAGATATTGCAACTGCATGCAGGATCTTTGGGGAACATCTTGTATTAAGTTTATGCATCGCTGTGGGCCAGGGTGTATGCAACTCTGGTAGCACAGCTGCTCCAGGAAGCAAAAACAGTGGAGGGTGTATAAGGTCATTCATTTAGGTTGTAAACACTTCTGGACAGATACCATCCCCTGGGAAGACTTGCACATACTGGTTCACACAGAGGTTTCCAGATACCAACAGACAAAGAAAGGGCTTCTAATATAAAAGGGTTTAATCTGCCTTGGACTTTTTCCTGGTCTACCAAATAAAGAGGACCTTCTGATCTGGGGCAGCAGGTTTGTAGAAATTTTGATGGTGCTATAGTTGCCCAGAGCTCCTCTCACCGGCAACATCCTCCCCCCTCTCTAAGGCTCTTGGAGGAAATTTGGTTACTGGGCACAGGTTCTAGGTGAGGGTGGGGGATTGGAGCGCAGGAGGGGGATGAGGGGTCAGTCTCTATGGGTATGTCTACACAACCCCCCTAGTTCGAACTAGCTAGTTCATGCCGTGTGTAGCCGCGCGGCACGCAGTCTGAACTAGCCGGCATTTAAAAATGGCGCCGGACGGCTTTATGCAAATGAAGCCTGGGAAATTCAAATCCCGGGCTTCATTTGCAACTCTGTATGACTACATTACCCCCCCCCTAGTTCGAACTAGTGGGGTAGTGTAGACATACCCTATGATGGAGTCTGGGTCCTGGGTGCAAGTTCTGACCTGAGGCAGGGAATGAGGTATAGGAGGGTATGAGGGGTGCAAGCTCTGGGAGGCAGTTTGGAGGTTGGAGTAGTCATGAGAGTTTGGGGGCAGAAGGGAGAAGGGAGAGGGTGTAGATTCTGGGAGGGAGAGGGCTGTACTAGGAGGTGCAGGGGGAGCAGGTGGAGGTGCTACACTTACCTGGAGCACCCCCTTCTGGAAGTGGCTCTAGGGGTTGGGGGTCTTTGTATGCTTCCCCAAGTCTTCCCTGGGCCACCTGCCATCCCAGGTGATTTTAAATGTCCCAGAGGCCCCCAATGGCACCACTAGCAGTGCGCACCCCATGGGTCCACAGGGTCATGCCAGCAGCAGCGTGAAAAAGACATCCAGCAGCTGCTCTAGCCTCAGTTTGGGGGCAGAAGGGAGTAGGGAAAGGGTGTGACAGCAGAGGCCACCAGGCCATTTCAAATCACAAGCAGGATTGTAGAAAGCAGGGGTGGGGAGGAATCATGCAGGGAAAGTAGATGGGGCTGGGGGAGAGAGCCGGCTCTGAACTTTGGTGGAGCTGGGCCCCAGACCAAGAATATTCCTGAGGACCAGGAGTGCCTGTATAACTCACTGCCTATACTTCTGTCCAAGGGTGGACCCTCCAGTCCTCATGGAAAGACTGAAAATACTTTTGACTCCTGGGTGACTGCAGATATGTTTAAATGTGTTTGTTTTTATTATGTTTTCTCTGTAATGCTTTTACCTTAAGAATAAAGAAGCTTGATTAGAAAGAGCTGTGTGGTAGTAATTAACTGCTGGCAATACTCTGGTCAAAGCCCTTGGAGAGAGAGTGAAGGAAATGTGGCTTTTAGGCAGACAGGATTGCTTGGGATACTATGCAGGGTGTAAGGCAGGGTGCTATGCAGCCTTAAAAACCAGACAGAAGGGAGAGGGACAAAGTTCATACCCGGAGGCAGGTGAAACTTGAGATAGGAGGAAGCACTCTATAGATGGGGAACAGGTGTAGCTACCCTGAAACTGTTACAATATGGTAGCTCTGGGTGGGATCCGAACTCTCAATAATCACACCCTGCAGTAGAGACATGTTTAGACCTGCTGATGGGGAGAGGGGCAAAATGGGCCTGATGACTTACAAAGGCCTAGGGCTCCTGGTCGCCACCGCCACTACCACAGGAGTGGGGCAGATGGAGCTCTGTGCCTTCAAATCACCTCTCGAGCACTGCATGGCATGCTCCAGGGGGCTCTGAGGCCTGAGGCACTGCAGCATGCTCTGGGTAGCTCTGAAGGTCAGGATGCAGTGTGGTGTGCTCTGGGTAGCACTGAGACCTGGCTGCCCCAGCCTCACCTCGCCTCTTCTGCCAGAGGCCCCACCCCTTCTGGAAGTGTGGCACTGGCCCCCCCCACTCAACTTGCCCAGGAGCCCAGCAAGTCTGTCAGCTCCCCTGAATGCAATGCCAGTGCTCCTACACCTATATTTTCTTAGTCACGTACTGGGAGACAGTGCAAGCCAAAATGGTTTCTAATCTATTGCAGCATAGCTTTCGATGCTGATCTAGCTCTGCTGACCAGTGTATGTTGGCATGAGAAGTACCTATAGTTATGCCCTTCTTTTTGGAAAAGGTAATGCCACTTAGCTCTTAGAGCTGCTGTATAAAGCTGAATAAATAATTGATTTCTCAGTTTGGTGGCCAGACCAAACTATTCAAAAAACATATGGTTCATTACAAAGCAAAACTGATTTTTTTTGGCTTTGCTCATGGAACCGAAGAAACTGACACAATTTTGTTTAAATCCAGCAAAATGTTTAAAATGTCCTTTTGAAACAACTTCACAAAACTAAATGTCAATTGAAATGGAAAATGTGATTCTGAATCAACAGGTTTTTTACACAATGTTGTTTCAAATGAAATATTGAAATGGTTCATTTCAGAAAGATGTCAAAATGGAATATTTCATGACAACCAACCTTTTTGGCCTCATTTGCCAAATTTAATCCAATTACACAACTCTTTTTGTTGCCTCAAAAAATTACATTTTTTTGGCCTACCTATATTGCTGTATTCAGAAAGCACAAATAACTGACCATGATTAGCTCCTCCATTGGGCAGCAAGGGGATGTGGAAGGGTTATTTTGGATCTTCTTTGTACCCTTACCCAATTAAACCAGTAGATTATCAGTAATGAAACAAATCTAATCCTGAATGTTCTTTGACAGGTAGTCATGCAGTTTTTATTTCACTTCAGAAGTCACATATTTCTATTACCGAATAAACATAAACAAAGCACTTCATGCTTGTTTTTCTGGTTAAGTTAAATGTGTTTATTTGTGTCTGAACTATAAGCACTGATGCTAAATAGATTTAAACTCGGGAACATTTTGTTCTTCCTGAATTGCTGCAGCACATTAAATAGGAAATAATGTAAACAAAACAAAATCATATGAATAAGTAAGGAAATTCTGTCATAGAACAGGTTTTTTTGGCATGGCAGTAGAATTTTTTAAGGATTCACTGTTTTCCTTTTTTCCCCCCCCTTCTTACAAGAGAAGTTTAATTAGGGGAGAGATGAGGTCAGAGCATAGCTGCTGGAATAATGATATGGCAGGATAAAGGGAACCAGGAATGCTTGTGTCATAATCTCAGCTCTAATACAACTGTTTCTATGACGTTGTGGAAGTCACTTTAACTTTCTGCCTCAGTTTCCCCACCTGCAAAAGAGACAGACTCATTTTGCCTGGTGTTGCACAGATTGATTCAATAATTCACATAACATTTCTACTTAAATAATATTATTATCCCCATTTCAAGTAGATAATAAATAACTTATTTTTATCATTGAAGTGAGGTTCCACTTGGGGACTGAGTTCCTACTATTGTACTAGAAGGGCAGTCCCTGTAGTAAAGAGTTTACAGTCCCTAATTTAATGCTAGTGAACACAAAGTTGCTGCCTTAGGGTAAACAAACCTACAGAAGTTCAGGTATTCACTGCAAGCTGCAGTGAATCCAAATGAGATCCTGAATTATCTCAAGTGCCCTAGGCACTGAATCCTGGAATGCCAGTTGCCTCAAGGCTGGTATCTTGATCTAATGCAGTGGTCCCCAAACTTTTAGGGATGCTGGGCGTGGCACTGCGCATGTGCCACATGCCCAGGGCCCGGGGTGCAAGAATGACTCGGGCCAGTCCTGGTCACTAGGCGGACGCATATAAATGCCCCGGCGGGTATCATGGCACTTGCGGGCACCACACCGGGGACCACTGATCTAATGACAGATACAGTGCAGCATGATATCATGATGCTCAGACTGCAATGTAAATGTTACCATGTTGTGTATCAGAATATTAAGCATTATTGTGCTGCAAGCCTGAGCTCACAGAAATGTGCATAAACTTTGGCAGGTCAGGACACAGCCAATCTCTACTGGCTCTACTTACTATCTTGTATTTTATGGAACAGTTCCATGGAAGCAAACATGAGGCCTGCTGCTGCTCTCTCATACATGACCAGTTTTCACCAAGGTCAGTGGAAACTGGATGCAGATCTGAATGCAGAACTGGTCCCACAGAGGCAATTTTTCAGGAATCGATCATAGAACTGTAGGACTACCTCCTGCACTGTGCAGTAAGGGGGTGGTAGAAGGAATATAACCTTCTGTAAATTAATGGGCAATAATTCCACAACTCTCCTCATTTTTTAATTTATTTTCCAAATCATGCATTTTTATTGCAAATAAAAAGATGCATTTATAGGTTTTTCGCCTAGTTGTCTTAGTGGTCACAAATAAAAAATATGATGCCTGTGCTAACTAGTGCACTCTCTTTCTCTCACCGCAGGACTATGGTCATCCTTTCTAGTGTTTTAGGATAAATGCAGTAGAGGTAAATGGCAGCATGACCTTTCTTTCTGAAAACAAATATCACTTTAATGGTTTTCAAAAGTTACAAAAAAATGCCAGATGGTGCATATTATACGATAAAGATGGCATAAGTCATCTCAGTGACTAAACAACAGAGAATGAGAAATGCTCTGAAACAACCTCACCCTTGGACCAAAAGCCATGGACTTATGTCACCTCTTTTTCCATAAATAAATAGACACCATGGTCCCCAGGTACCGCGGAGATTCCTCCTTACTGCTAATTAATCTTCAGGAAGTGAGCAAGCTACCCCTAGAACATTATTACCTGTCTTTGCCTTCAGTCTCCATTGTATACATGAACTAACCAATTACATTTTTTAAATGCTACCCACTGCTGAAGAGAAGAAAACCAAAGCTATTTGAGATCACTTGTGCAGGAGACTAAGCTAGAGCTATTTCTTGGATGATTTTGCTTTAAAAAATACTGATTGCAGACTTCATTCACTTGCTAAACTTGATTAATTTCAGCTCCTGATGTCTGGCTGCATTCAAGATACCACATTGCTGTGTCTTTTATTCAGAACACGCTGTGCTGGAGAGAAGCATTTTGTAGCAAAATACTATTTCATACAGGTCAGATTGCATGCACAGGAAGAGAAAACAATAGTTAAAATCCAGTACTGTGGAGAACAAGTACAACTGCCTTTTGCTTTGCACTGATTGCTGTTACTGTTTGTTCCAAAGCTTAATTTTGATACCTTGTCTCCATTAACCTATTCTGAAACAACGGTATTTGGCCTCATACGCCACTCAACAGCATCCAACATAATTATTCAATCTATACGATTACAGGCAGTCCCCGAGTTACGCGGATCCGACTTATGTCGGATCCGCAGTTACGAACGGAGCTTTTCTCGCCCCGGAGGACGGGAGCGGCGGGACGCCCAGATGAGCCGCGGTCCCGCCGCCCGCGTTCTCCGGGGCGAGAAAAGCTGCTCCCCATCTCCTGGTCTGCTGGTTAGACCAGGGAGATGGGGAGCAAAGCCTCGGAGGACGCCCGCAGCGGGACAGCCCAGGCGCGCCGCGGCTGTCCCGCTGCGGGCGGCCTTCGAGGCTTTGCTCCCCGTCTACCTGGTCTGCTGGTCAGACCAGGGAGACGGGGAGCAAAGCCTCGGAGGACGCTGCGGATCAGGTAGACGGGGAGCAAAGCCTCGGAGGACGCCCGCAGCGGGACAGCCTATTAAGGAGACTATGCATTCACCAGACATAAAGCTGGGGCCCCTACTGATCCCCAGATTTGGGTAAGACTACTAAGACCCATCCTCCCGGGCACCTAGAGGAAACAACCCTATTGCCACCCAGGATCGGGACTTGTGTTTTACATGTGGGGGCTTCGGGCATTGGTCCAGGGACTGCCCATACATGGAATTTAACTGTGGGAAGCTCCGGGCACAAACATGAGCACACCATCGGGACCATACAAAGCTAACCATCCCACTGTGGGTAAACGGGATGGAAGAAATCAGGTGAACAGACCCTGGTACAGCGCACTCTGGTGCCTAACCCTGGCCCTCCTCAGGGTACCATTAGGCGTCAGTGTGTCCATGGGGATGTGAAGGATGACCCCTGAACCCAAGTGACCTTAAGAGCCCTTGATGGTTGGTCTGGCCCCAGCCCTTGCCTACCCAGTGATACTAGCCAGGGACTGGGGATATTTTGGGGAATTGTTGACTGAACTAGTTATGTTATTGAAACTGACCCCCCCCCCCATGTTATTGAAACTGACCCCAGCCTTTAGAGGACAGTTGATTGGAAACAGCAACTCTTATGGATGTGGGGAAAGTTGCAGATCTTGGGAAGGGGACCTCTCAACACTCAGCACTACCCCAGACAGACCAGGCCCTCAGCCAGCCAGAGGAGCTAGCCCTGTTGCTCGAATTTGTGATCCTGGCTTACCCCTCAGACTTAGTGGGAGAGCAACGAGCCAATGACACCCTGAGCTGAGCATATGACCAGATGGCTTTAGTGAATAGAGAGACCCCGGCCCCCCATGAAGTGGGACAGTTTCCCCATTTTGGAAATTTAGGGAGACTGCTTAGGTAGAGAAGGACCCGTAAACGGAAGAGGTGTGCTAAGAGCTCTTGGTGCCTCCCCCTTACTGAAGGGAGGTCATGTGGCTTGCCCATGCCATACCCACTGTGGGACATCTGGAGAGAAAAAGACGCTGGCCCAGATCTTCGCTGCTTCTTTTGGCCAAGAGTATACAGGGAGATGGCAGATTTTTGTGCCTCCTGTCTGGAGAATCAGCTTGCCGCACCCTGGCCAGTGGAGGAAGACCCATTAATTCCCTCCTGCACATGAGTGTACCCTTCGAATAGATTGGTGTTGACATAGTCACCCCCTGGAGAAGAGTGTTGCTGGATTCCGGTTCATCCTTGTCGTAGTAGACTGTGCAACCTGGTATCCCAAAGCAGTGCTGTTACACTCCATGAGTGCCAAGGGAGTAGCGACCAAGCTCATGAACATTTTTACCCACATTGGAGTCCCTTGGGAAATCTTAACGGATCAGATGTCCCAGATGGTGCAACAACTCTGCAAATTATTAAAAATCAAAATGCTCTGAACAGCTATCTACCACCCCCAAACGGATGGCCTAGGAGAATGTTTCAGTGGGACCCTTGAGGCTATGCTCTGTACGTTTGTCCTATCTGACGTGCATCACTGGGACCATCTCCTCCCGTCC
The DNA here is from genome assembly GCF_052426305.1 of Pelodiscus sinensis. Taxonomy (NCBI): domain Eukaryota; kingdom Metazoa; phylum Chordata; order Testudines; family Trionychidae; genus Pelodiscus; species Pelodiscus sinensis. Next base: position 103,430,139 of record NC_143057.1, read on the forward strand.
CTCATGTTAGCAGTCTAGGAGGTCCCCCAGGCCTTCACAGGATTTTCACCTTTTGAACTTTTGTATGGAACGCAACCCCGAGGGCTTTTGGACCTACTTCGGGAGATGTGGGAGAAACAAGTTGATAATGTAGTGCAGTACGTACTAAACCTCCGAGAAAGACTCGAAGCTTTAGGCACATTTGCTCAAGAGAACCTCCTACATGCCCAAGAAGCCCAGGAGGCAACTTTATAACAAATGGGCAAGACTCTGCGAGTTCCAGCCTGGGAATCAGGTCAGACTTTTCCTAAAATCCCCAAAGTGTATTTCTGCATTACCTTACTACACCTTTTCCATCACTAACCACTCTTATTGACTGTTACACTTACCTTGTGTCTTAACGCTAAACTTAATCATGACCTACATTATAACTGCCTTTTATTGAGGTCTCAGCAATGCTAATTGCCATACAGCTAACTTATAGCCTTATAGTTCCTATTCTTTACTTATAAGTGAAATTTTCTGTTACTGTGAATTTACTGTTACTTTTTGTTACTATTTACATCTTCCACCTCAGTTTCCACTTGGAGGCCCTCCTTATCCCCTGATTGTAATGGCACCTACCTTTTTCCTGTCCATGGTAACAGCATGCTGCTGTTAACGCTTACCTCTCTCAAGTTTCTGGTTTTTTTTTTCCTTCTCCTCCTCTAACGAGAACACTTATTTCCAGACAATAACATGGCTTGGCTTTGAAGCTTCTGTTGTCTCAAGCAAGTTTGAACTACAGAGTCTAGCATGAGGTAGGGTGCCAAAGAGTTTTTGTTGCTGTTTTTAGCAGGGATTGTCAATAGCAATATGAAATTGTGAAAAGTCAGTTTATCTTAAAGGATACAGTGCTGAGAGAAGACTGTACTTTCCTTATCTCACTCGACAGGCACTGGCTTCCTAATTTCTCTGAGGGGGGGCTCAACTCCTGCTCCACTCCAGGCTCTGCCACCACTCCACCCCTTCCACCAAGACCCCACTCACCTCTTTCTGTCTCTGGTTTGCCCCACCCCCCAACTCTTCTCGCCCTGATCCAAACCAGATCAGGATGAAATAAGAGTATGCTTGGATCCAAGGCATATGAAAAAAGGGAACATTTTAATTGCCTATAACAGCAGAAATCAGCAGTAAGTTAGCAAAAGTTAGATCCCAGTACTCAATTTTGTCAAATACAATTGGACTACAGAAGTTGTAAACTCTGTATTTTCAACACATCATTTGTCAGGTTCACCAGACTTCCTTTTAGCATCAGTTCAGCTCCTGAAGTGTTCTAAGGAGTGCTCCAACAGGTACTGAAGGTTACGGAAGCTTTGAATGTTACATAAAAAAACAAGGAGTCTGATAGCACAAGACTAACACATTTATTAGGCTATTACAATATAAGCTTTCTTGACATATAACTCACTTCCTCAAATGCTGACGAGAAAAGCAAGAGAAAAAGGATGGGAGGATACAGAGATGGGAATGTGACATCAGTGCTAATTAAATCACAGTGGATGTGGCTCACCTCCAAAGGTGATGTGAAAATGAGAGTGCCTGAATGGGAAATTACCTATTGTGATGCAAAAATCACTCTGTGTCTATTTAGTCCTTGTTTCAGGGTGTAAGATTTGCATATGAATTCCAGTTCAGCAGTTTCACATTTCAGTTTGTCTTTGAAGATTTTTTGCCTCAGAATGGCAACTTGCAAGTCTGAAACTGTGTGTCCAGGCAGATTAAAATGCCCCTCCCGCCACTGGTTTTTGTATGTTGCTATTTTTAATGTCATTTATTCTTTTAGGTAGAGACATTCCAGTTTATCCAATGTATATGACAGAGGGGCATTGTTGGCACAAGATGGCATATATTACATTAGTGGGGGTATGTCTACATGGCATGCTTATTTCGGAATATGCCATTTCTAAATTTATATTGTGAAATAGCTTATTTCAAAATAACACCTCTACCAGCAAATGCCTGTCGAAATAGCACTGGGCTATTTGGAAATAGAGCATCCACACTGACTGGAAACTGAATAGCATTTAAGGCCACCTGGAAGCATTCAGGCAGGGCATCAGGACAGCAGTCACTTCCTGTAGCTGCAGCCTGAGGCTATCTGAGGCTCGAGATTAAAGGGACCCCCCTGTACCATTGTATCTCAGGCTCTTCTCCTTTGGCTACCTTCTTGAGGGACAGCAAAGCCTTTTTTCTGTGCACTCTAGTTGCCCTTGAGGACACCAGAGCACTCCAGCCATGGAGCCAGACCTGTTTCCAAGCAATTGACGGTTCTTACATCTCATGTTGCACCTCCTGGTGCAGTTCCTGCAGGCTGCTCTCGTGGCTCTTCAGGAGGAGTGCCCCCCACTTCTTGCAGGCGCACTTCCTTTTCTCTCTCCACATGCTGTTCATGAAGCATGACCCCACCTACCCACCCCTTGCCCACTGTGCACCGCTGCTTCTGATGACTGGAGACCAGTTCAAAATGGTGGGACTGGGTCATCATGGAGAGGTGGGAGAACCAGCAGTGGCTCCAGAATTTCCACACGTGGAAGGACACCTTCCTGGAGCTGTGAGAGTGGCTTGCCCCGGCCCTCAGGTGATGGGATACCCATAGGTGACCCGCCATCCCCGTTCAGAAGCAGGGTGCCATCAATATCTGGAAGCTCACCACATCAGACAGAAACTGCTCAGTGGGGGACCAGTTCAGTGTGGCAAGATCAACAGTCAAGGCCATGCTCATGCATGTATGACTCTCTCATGCTATTGTCCCATGGGGGCAGTGAACGGCTGGAATGGCGCACCTTAGGGAAGAGGGAGTCAGGGTGGTGGTGGAAGCCCCCTCCCTGGGATGTTTTTTAGTCTCACCTTCACAAAGTCCTCCCGGATGATGGGCTACATAGAGCATTGCTCCTGGTGTGTGTGGTGGGGACGGGGGAGATGGGGAGGGGTGTTGGGCTCTGGGATCTCCTGAGTGCCCTGGCAACTCTATGATTCTCTGTTCGTTTGTCTTCTTCTACAGCTGTGCAGGGTCATCAGCTTGGGCAACGTGGACCCCATTGTCACCAGCTTTGTCATCATGGGCTTCCCCAACTGTGGGGGCTATTAACGGTACTCGTATCCCGATCTGGGCCCCTGACCACTGGGCATCCAAATACATCAGTTGCAAGGGGTACTTTTAGATGGTCCTTCAGGCCCTCCTGGACCACCACAGCCAGTTCACGGACATCAACATCGGGTGGTTGGGGAAGGCACACGACACCCGTGTCTTTAGGAACTCCAGCCTGTTCCAGAAGCTTCACACTGGCACTTATTTCCCTGACTGCACCATCAGGGTCAGGGACGTGGACATGCTGATGTACATTGTAGGGGATGCAGCTTACCCTCTACTTCCCTGGCTAAAGAAGCCCTGCATCAGATCTTGATCAAAGCAAGGAACATGTCAATGGCAGGCTCAGCAAGGCCCACATTGTTGTGGAGGGTGTCTTTGGTTGTCTGAAAGGGAGGTTCTGTTGCCTCGTCACCCACTGGACTTCGATGAATGGAATATCTCCCAAGTGGTGGCTGCCTGCTGTGTCCTCCACAACCTTTGTGAGCATAAGGGGGAGATGTTCCTGCCAGGGTGGGGGGCAGATGCCAAGCAGCTCAGCAGGGCCTTCGAGTGATGTACTCCCACTACAGGTCTTTCTGGGATCACCTTCATGGGTCAAGCAGGGTCTGGAGGGTGGTGTGGGAGATGTGGCTCGCATCCCACTCACAGCTGGTCCAGTTGTGGAGAACAAAGAGAAGGGCAGCCATCCCAGGAGACACTGTGCATGAAGCCTAGGCCTCATCTCTGAGCCAACACCAAAAGGTTTCAGGACAGATGAAGGGGATGTGCTTCCAGCAAGGCCACCTGAGACCTGGACAGCAGGCTCTTTCGCGCAGGGACACAGATGTCCTGGGGGAGACTCACTATTTCCATGCCTGGGGACAAGCAACCATGGGAATGTGTCGGCCAGGACAGGAGGCTGCAGACAGAGGGAGGGTGATGGGGCAGCTCGGCTTCCCTCTGTACTGTGTGCACCCTGGGTCTGGCAGTGAGAGCGTCCCTCAGAGAGAGAGGACGTGTATTCCTGCCTGCTGAGGAGAGGTGGGCAGGGTGTTGGGGGGAGGTGTGTTTGAGTGGCAGATGCTGCTTGCCAGGGAAGGAACTCCTGAGGTCCTCTCCACTTCCTTCCCTTCCCAGCAGGCTCCCCTGGCAAGGGCTCGATGTCCTCCACCTTGTCGCGCTGTCCCCGGGAGTGGATGCAGTCCTGAGAGTGCAGGCATGCCGGTGTGCTGCGTGCGGAACTGCTGCTCTGTGAGTCTGTGTGTCTCCATGTCCCCAGCCTCCCATCCTGGTGTTGGTAGTAAGACAGGTCTCTCCAGACACCCTGTGAGCAAGAGCACAAGGGTCCTCTGTTGCAGCCTCCTGGAGCTGTGTGCCCTGGACTGGCACTCCATGTGCACCCAAGTGTGCAGACTGCTGTTCCCCATGCTGAGAAGGCCAAGTGAGGAGTGCGCAGCTGCCCCTTGCTGCCTGCCGACTCCACCCATGTGTGTCTAGGGAAAGTAATGGCACTCACCTGATGGAGACATCCTGGGAGGGAGGTACCGGCTCCAAGGTGAGCATGATCTCCTGGCTGGCGGACATCAGGATGGTGCTGGCCTCAGCCAGCTCCTTCTCCTCATCTTCCTCTGCACTGGCTCTGCCCCCTGGGAGGGCAACAACAGGCATCTCCAGCCCAGAGTCAACAATGGGGGTGGGGGAGTGCTTGTGTGATGTGTTCTGGATGAAAGCTATAGGCCTGTAATTAAGTACAGTGATCAGTAGATTTCCTGGTATTTATGTCATCATCCCTTATTTATACCATAGTGTTCAGCAAGTGGATCACCTTTGTGGGCTAGTCGAGGCTGAGAGTAATGGTGAGGTGGGAATTGTTGAAATCCTGGTGGAATTCTTCAAGGGCCTCCTTCCTGTGGTCCCAGATGATGATGTTGTCAATGTAGCACAATTCTAGAGGAGTGGCACTTGTGGATGGGAGCTGAGGAATGTTACATAGTTGACATAGTGTTGTGGAGAAATACTAGAAGAGAACATGGGCAGGTGTTGTGAAAGAAACCTGTGACTGAACAAGACTAAATGCAGACTGGTTTTGAGAGAAATTAAACATTTGGGACATCGCTTGACAATAGAAGGCCTAAAATCTGAGAACTCAAAAATCGCTGCAATAATTGAAATTGTCACATTGACTTGTTACACTGATTTGCAAATGCAACCATTACTTACCTTGGAAAATGTATCCTGCACATATCAGCAGTAAGAATTCCTTTAATAGAATTGGGAAAAGATATTAAGTATGCTTAGATGCCAATGCATAACATGGCATATGAATCTGAGAGAACTGCTTGCAAGGAAACAGTTCCTGTATCAGTAGATGCAAGTTCTACCAGATATGGGCCTATATTGCTGGCAAATAGGACCCAGTTTGTGTTTCTAAAGCGCTGACAACTTTACAACAGAACTAAATAGAAAAAAGCTATTTGGCTGTAGTTGATTTCATCACTTTATTTGTTGGGGGCAAAAAGGCTGCAGAAACAGATCATAAGCCTTTTAAGGCCATTTTCAGAAAACCTTTGCACAGTACAGTAGACTTCCGATAATCCGGAACCTATGGCACCTAGGTGGTGCTGGATTTTCAGATATGCCGGACTATAAGGAGGTACTATAAGGTGGTTATATATATACTGTATACATTATATACTGTATATAAAGAGTTCTTAACCCTTTTTATTGTACATACTGTATATAGTATACCATAATGTTTTCATTTTTTAAGCCTTTTTTACCCTTTTTGCTCAGTTCAGCTGCTGCTGCTGTTACCTTGTGACTTATTTTTTGCTGAATCTCACTCACTAGGCTCTTGCCATTTTGATGCCGGACTATCAGGAGTGCTGGACTATTGGATGCCGGACTATTGGAGTTTTACTGTACTCCTCCAGGAATTCAGAGATGGTTGATAAAAATTCAGAAATATCAACTGGAAGTTGGTTACAGACCAGGAAAAGTGTTAGCAAACGCTGGTGGTTTATTCAGAGCATACATGTGGTATGGTAAAGAATTCCTGAGGAAGGTGATATGGCGATACAGCTCATGATGTCTTATTTGCCTATTTCAGAAGAGAAACTAATGGGATTTCAATCACTTACTGCAACTGATGTTGCCCTGCAAATTTTAAGATGAATTAGTTTGCAAGGTTGGCCAGACTGGAGACCTGAACTAGTAGAGGATATCCCAGTTTATTGATCATACAGAGAGGAACTAATGTGCAAAATGGACTTATCTTTGAAAGAGACAGAATTAAAGTGCCAGAACCTCTCAGAAGAAATTGTGTCCATTATTTATGAGAGTCATCTGGTATCAGAGCTGTATACAAGGAGAGAGTAAAATGTTGTTTATTGGTCAGGCATGTGTAATTGAATTGAGGACAGTCTTGCAATACCTGTCAAATCTTCAGAAACAAACAAAATCAAATGGAACCAATACTACCACATGAAGCCCCAAAGAGCATGGAAAGATCAACACACACTGCTCCTATGATATAATTTTATTGAGAGACAAGAAACAGAAAGGATTTGATGGGGAATAATGATGTGAAACAAACAAACTCTGTCAACATACAGCTCAGAAATTTAAGAATACCAGACCAGGCTATGGAATATGAATCTCAAGTGGTCAGTTCAAATACAGAAAAAAAAATGGGACACTGATACTGCTGCTTCTACATCTAAAGGAATAATGATAAGAAAACCTGCTAGATACAGGAAGTAATTGTTCTAGACATTTTATCAGTAGAAGCATGTTGCTGTGGCACTTGGTGCAAGGCAGGCAAGCCAGCAACACCTATCTGAACACCTTCTCAGCAACAAGTTTAAAGTACTTAAGTCTCCAGTATCATTTCTTATACTATAGTAGCAATCTGGCAATAGCCATTACAACATGCCTCACCCACACTTTATTTTATCTGTGAAGTTTAAGTCTGACAAATATTAATGATCAAGATGCACATAGAGACCGTAAAAATCCTTTCTTCTTTTTTTTTCTGTGTGCTTTTTAATAAGAATGGCTATACTGGGTAAGACCAGTAGTTCATCTAACCCACTATGGTGTCTTCCAAAAGTGGCCAATGCAATATGCTTCAGAGGGAATGAACGGAATGGGTTATCAAGTGATCCATCCTGTATTTCCCATTCCCAGTTTTTGTAAACAGAGGCTAGGGACACTTCAGAGCATGATCTTGCATACCTGCCTGTCCTGGCTAGTAGCCATTGATGGACACATTCTCCATGGAATTATCTAGTTCTTTTTTGAACTTATTATAATCTTGACTTTCGCAACATTCTTTGGCAAAGAGTTCCACAAGTATACTGTGTGTTGTGTGAAGAAATATATCCTTTTATTTGTTTAAACCTACTGCTTAGTAATTTCCTTTGGTAACTCCTAGTTCTTGTGCTCTGAGAAGGAGTAAATAGCAAACACTTCCAAATTTACTTTTCCTACACTCATCATGATTTATAGACCTTTATCATATCTCTCCTTAGTCATCTCTTTTCCAGATTGAAAAGTCCCAGTCTTATTAATCTCTTTTCATATGGAACTGTTCCATTCCCATAATCATCATTTTTGTGCTCTTTTCTGCACATTTTCCAGTTCTAACATCTTTTTTGAGATGGGGTGACCACTATTTACACTACACTTTTCTGTACCATTTCCAATTCCAATGTATCTTGTCTGAGATGGGGCAATGGATATGGAAGGGTCAGTGCCTAGTACAGCTGAACTCCAGTCTCAGTTAAGATATGTATGTGCCACTGTAATATAAAGAAAATGAAACAAAGAGTTCCTTGTGCAATTACACTGATTTGTACTCTTTTGTGCATGACTATATTATTCAGTGCTCAGAACATTAAACAGTAGCATTTCACTGCTTTTATTTTCACAAGACACAGACATATTAAACTCCTAGACAGTGGGAATTCTTTTTTCCTAGCTTATGAGGACACAGAGTCCTTTAACTGAAAATGACCAGAGAGGAAACAGAATTTTTCAAGTTGCCTATCAACTGTTTCAAAGAGAATGTAATCATCTCTCACACTTTATAATCCAATGAGTAGAGTTAAATGACAATTTTCTGACAATGTTCCTCCATTGGAAATTGCACTGTGAACATGCATTAGATGCTGGGAAGACTGAAGGATGGGAAGCACAATGCTTAAATCTTGATTTGTGGATCTGTCATTGAAGTGCCTTCCATTGAAACTGAATACCAAGAACCAGTAATGTATCTGTCTAAATCCTTAACTATGTAACTGTGTGCAATATTTACGAAACTTACAATACTAACAGAATTACAAAGAGTCTGGACCAGAGGTCCGGAGAGGTTCCTAATGTATGTCTGCAGGCAGCTGGAAGGAACTGAGGCCTTTGGAGCACCATACTCACTTTTATGGACTTACCCTTAGAACATGAGCAGTGAAAAGAAAAGCAGGAGCTGATGCCAAATTACACTAATGGGCACTGCTAGCAACACTATCAAAGACACACCAATTGCCACAGCCCAGGAATGGGAATATGCAGAGGCCACACAAAGAAGAAACTGAAAAAACAAATCACGTGCCTTTTTTAGCTGCCCATTGCTGCTTTATAAAAGATAAATCCAAACAGATTTAATGAGAAAAAGCAAGCCAGTTGAATATTATAAGATTATGAAGGATGCATTACAATAATAGACTTCCTGGAAATAATTATAGGCTTAATTATCTTGCCTATTAGATGCTAGTCATGTATGCAGTTAGCAAGGGGGGCAAGCATGCCTCTTTCCTCATTTCCTTTACCTTTCAATATGGTTATTGACATTTAAAAAAATACTTAAATTAGTGCATTATATCTTGAGACACAAATATAATACCCCCTCTATTAAAACTTATATCACAAGTAATGAAAGCATCATTTATTCCCTAGCCAGGTACTTGTCTATATAGTCACTTCATTCCCTCAAAGAATTACCATATTTGAAATATTGAATTTAGATGTGTGTGTTCCATCAGTCAAACATGAATGAACAGGTTCATTTGTACAACATAATTATGGACATATTTTACTCAGCTGGTAAATCTACAAAGCAAAAAAATGTGGCAATTTTTCCAGTAGTGATGTTAACTGGTTAACCAGTAAACATGAGGCTTACCTGGCTTACTGGTTAACCTGCTCTTGCCAGTGAACTCTGTTGGCAGCCAGCCATACCAGACTGGTTAACTGTTTTGACATCCCTATTTTCCAGTATCTTATCGTGATACATGATTGGCTCATTTTTCATAGGCTATTCTCCTATGTAATCTTGATTCTTGTAGAAGTCCCATCATAATAATGAACTTTTGTTACATGTATGAGCAATGAGGATTACATTGTGGTCATGTGTTCACTAAGCAAAAAAATGTAAAATGAATTACAAGGGCATTGTATGTTGGAAACCATTTATCATTTCTGTAATCTCAGCGCACCCAGAGATGCATGATGTAGCAACCTTGAGGGGAGCACAAGCTGAAGAAAATGGTTTTGGGGGAGGAGCACTCTTGATGGCAGTGTAAGCCATGGTTCTGATTCCAGTCCACCATCAGTGTGTGAAAGGAGGTAGAGTAGTCTCAGTGTGCCTTATCCAGCATTCTAACAGAACATAACTTATTTCTAGGAGAGAGACCCTTACACTGCAAGCTGAAGTTAGAAATAGATTATTGCATGCAGCCAGTGAGACTACCAGATTCCATTAGCCACTAAAGAAGGAATTGGCATCATTATACCCGTTAAAAATAGCACAGAGTAGGTCAGCAGCCTAGTAGCAGTGGGATGGACTGTCAGTAAACCAAGGATCAGCACCAATCAAAAATATTTAACACAGGTGTGGCAGAGTCCTCACTCAGGCCCCTTGGTCTGGGGCATCTTCTGGTCCACAAATCAGCCAGAGAGCCTTCTGGTGCAATCACCTGTGTTTTTATTGTCAGTTCCCACCACCTTCTAGTTACAAAATTTAGCGTCAAGAAAGCCAGCCCCTCCAGCTACCTGGACATACACTCAACCACACCCTAACTGCTGGCTGCCTTCCTCTGCCTTTTATAGCCCTCGCCCAGTGAAGCCCACAGCTGTTTCTAATAGCCCTTCTGGCCTGGGCTTTATCAGCTGTGGCCATTAGCCTCTTCAGCCAGGCTACAGTGGCAGAGTTCTGGCTTAGCCAGCAGTTTGTCCAACAGGGTAGTTAATTATTTTAGTTTATGATTCATGCATTGTGCCATTTTATACATAATTAGTGTATGTTAAACAGAGTTAAGTTGTAGAATTATAAAAGTATAAGTGACCAAAATTTAGAAGGAATAATTATGCATTAGATATTTAAGTAAGGATGGCTGAGGCCAGCAAGAGTTAGCTTAGCTACTTTAGTTCTTGGAGACAAAACATGCTGACATAACTATTTAACCCATAACCCAATGCCATAAATTATGGGAAAAGAGCTACCAATGGGTAATATTGTGAAAAATTAGTCAGAAGATTAATTTTAAATCACAAAAATGCCTTAAAGGCATATCTGTCTCTAACATTTGTCTTAAGCACAGGATACAAACTGTGCTTCAATGCCAAAGTGAATAACAAGAACCAGCTGGGTTGTACTCTGTGTGGTCAGAGTCTATCAGCACCCTACAATAGCTGATGATATGCTGAGACAATGAGCTGCAGTTCACTTCACCATAATGCAAACACTTCAGCATCTAAAAAGAATCTGAGTATAGTATGTCTTCCCCTGTGTATCCACAAAGCAACAGGAAGGCAGCATTATCAGTGAAGATAGACAAAATGATAAAAGTAAAACAAATAGGAAGGAGCACTGCACTAAACTCTTTCCAGATAGAAGGCAGCATCCCAGGACAAGGGTTGATGGTCTAGAGAATGAAGACTCTGCTTTTCTGCAGTGTGTCTAGACTACAGGGTTTTATTTGAAAAAAGTGGCCTTTTTTTGAAAAAAACTTCCCCTGCATCTAGACTGCTGCCACAATCTTTCGAAAGTAAATCGAAAGAATGTAGCAGTTTTTTCAACCACAGAAAACCTCGTTTTATGAGGAAGAATGCCTTTTTTCAAAAGTGCTCTTTCAAAAAAAGGCGCTATGTAATGCAAACTGTGCTTTTTTGAAAGAGAGCATCCAGCCTGCCTTGGTGCTCTCTTTCAAAAAAGTGGCTTGCTTTTTCGAAAGTACTGGTTATAGTCTAGACGCTCTTTTTTGAAAGAGGCTTGCAGTCTAGACGTACCCCTGGGGTAGTGTGTGGCAGCTCAGCAAAGGAATGATGGACAGGATACAGAAGCCATTAAGAGATCTGCATGCCAGGAAGGCAGTCTGCTACAACAGATGAACCAAAGACCTGAGGCCACTACACACAGGTGAGTTTGTGTAAGTCCAATCCTCAAACAGCCACAGAAATCAGTAGCAAAAGGTAATAGTTTGAGCTGCAATGAGACACTGGTCATGTGAGGTAGCTACAGACTCAGAAAAATGATGGACATTAAAACAAACTGTGGAATAGTGACAAACAGCCAGCAAAATGCATAGGCAACCCTAATGCTGCCATTTCCTAATTTCAGTGTGCTTGATTTGCCAGTTTGATAATGCTCTTTTAATGTAGTTTTATGAGTGCAGTTGTTTAGACTGTTGTGCACATGATGTGCTAGGCACTGTTCAAATACAGATGAAGCCCTGGAGACCATGTGCACTTAAAGATGACTGCCTGATTTCTTCCATACCACAAGCTCACTGAGTAGTTATCCAATCTTACATGCTCCATCGTCTCACACCCACTTTCTAATAGCTATAATAACTCTCATGCTCTAGAGATTCCACAGAGGAGAATCCTATGGATTTGATTCTGTCTGGAACAAGATGGTCAAAAGTCTTAGTTACGTTGTATGCCAATATGATTGCGACTGTCCTATATTCTATCTTTCTGTCCAGGCGCGTCCATTTGAACTGCTGCAGGGGATGAACATGCCCTGGTGACGGTGATAACTAGTAGACATCACCAAGAGGTATGCCAGTCTATTCTATTGAAGCTGTCACTTCTACTGAAGCCAGCACTGATGGTGATGTCAGGCCATGTTTCTTTAGAACTGTGATGGATTGGGGAAGTGCTGGCCTTTTCTGAACATCCCAGCATTCGGTGACTAAAGGATTAAACTCGGGGTGTTGGTAGTGTCACATAAAAATCCATATGTGGGCCTGCAGGGGTTAAATTTGTGTTCCTCTAGGCCAGCCACGAGCCCTGTCAGCAAAAATACCAGGTGTTCTTTATCAGATAGCCTTCATTAGCCGCAGCTCTCTATGCTTGCTAGCGGAGAGCCAATTATGGGATAAATAACGTGACCTCGGTTCTCAGCCCTTTGGGAATATTGAGAATGGCATTGGGCCACTATGAGCACACCCGGTAAGCAACTGTAGTATAACTAGTGTAGGAAGTCCTGTGTCTGATGAGTCTCACCAGGGACCTAGACCATGGAGGGTGCCCTGGATTCCCCGAGCTGGAGCCATGTCCACTGCAGCCTGGTGCGAGGTGACAGGAATGGGACTACCTGCAGACTGAAGGGGCATAAGCATTTCCAAGTGCCTGTTGCTCACTTTTATGCATTGCTCTGCCTATGCTTATTGGCGTATTACTTTGCAGTAGCTGTGTAACCATCTGACAGTATTAAGCCTGTAATAGTAGTGACATAGTGAGATTAATAAAAGCAACTATCCCTAATCGACTCTGTCTTCAAGTAAACCCATAATCCTGTTGGGCCCTGGCCATGTGAGTTGACAGGTAGGGAGCCTGGAGAGCCAATGGGAGAAGATATTGAGATTTGAATTGGAAGATATACCTGCTTACTGTTTTGCTTAGTATGAATTTTAAGCTCAGAGTTAAGTCAGCTATCAGAGACTGCAGTTTGTTTTCTCTTTTTATTCAAGTTCTCTTGGGTTAGAAGAGCTTGGGGTACCCCCTGGAAGAAGAGTAAGTGCTTTCTTCCTAGGTTCAAAAAGAAAGGGGTTTTTCACTTGGTGGTGGGCAGCCTATCTCCCAAGGCCAGAGAATCTGTGACCTTGGAGAGCTTTTAAGCAGATGCCTATAGAGGCAAGGTTTTTTTAAGGTCTCTTGTGAGGCCCCAGCTTCTGCACTCAGAGTGCCAGAGGGGGGAACAGCCTTGACAAGCACTATGCTGGGAATTGTGCCAGTTTTACTAGCCTCTGTAACAGGAAGGGGTTTAGTGGGGGTTTCCCCCCAGAGGACTGGTGTTTAGACTTCTTCTTGTTAAAAGACATGGACTGGTGTCTGGAAACAGGGCTATCATTCTGTCCAGATCTTCCTTGTCTCTGGGAAGATGTAGCACCAGCTCTTGGTGCTGGATCTCTCCTTGACACCAGTCTTATCAGCACAGGTTCTAGGGATTGTATGGCAGCTGAGAGGGACACAGGAAAAGAGGACGTTTGCAGTAAGGTAAGTCTTAGAGGCCAGATTTTTTTCAGGCTTCCAGACTCTCCATATGGTCTGCTTGAGGAAGTGAAACCTGAGGCAGGTGTCTCTTATTCTGTGTCCTTGTATGGAAAGACTAGTATATGATACATTCACAGAAGCTGTGTCTCTCACTAAAGCAGAATAAACAACAGGTCCAGACGGTCAGATGGATTCAACTGTCACAAGCTGGGTGTGGCTCAAAGCCTCAAGTCAGCTCTGAGATAGGAGTGCTAGGATAGGGTGTGGGGGACTGAGGCCATGGACCATCCACTTTTTGTAATGGGCCTACCCCCTTGCTCCTCCGCTTCTCCCTGGGGCCGTCCCCCCAGCCAGGCTAGAAGCTGAAGACCATCCAGGTAAAAGTGGCCCCGGAGCCTGGGCAGCTGCAGACCCTCCATCTCTCTGGAGTGGTGGGGGAATGAGATCAGCCTCTGACCCATATTTCAACCCCCTGGGCAGATGGAGGGTCTGCAGTTCCTGACAGCAACCTGGTCAGCTCTTACCATGGCTCTGCTATGGCCCCGTGCCCAGACCAGGCCAGAAACTGGGACTAGATCAGTAGGACCCTATCAAATTCAAAATGCATCATGGGCTGTGAAATCTGGTGTCCTCCCATGAAATGTGGCCTTTTGTGTACTTTTACCCTATCCTATGTTGATTTCACAGGGGAGATCAGCATTTCTCAAATGGGGGTTCCTGCCCCAAACGGGAGTTGCAGAGGGATCACAAGGTTTTTTTTTTAGGAGAGTCACAGTAGTACTGCCCTCGCTTCTGTGCTGCCTTCAGAGCTGGGTAATTGGAGAGTGGTGGCTGTAATGTTGTCTGGGTACCTGGCTCTGAAGGCAGATCCCCTCCTGCAGCAGTGCAGAAATAAGGACGGCAAAACAATGCCCATGTCATCTTTACTTCTGTTCTGTGGCTTTCAGCGCTGGGCACTTGGAGAGTGGCAGCTGCTGATTAAGGTCTGAGCTCTACAGGCAACAGTACAGAAGTAAGAGAGGCAATACCATGCCATGCCATTGTAACATTGTATCTTAACAAAACATAAGAACCAGACCATCCCTACTTCTGCACTGCTGCTGGTGGTAGCTCTTCCTTCAGAGCTGGACTCCCAGCCAGCCACCACTGCTCTCCTGCTGCTCAGCTCTGAAGGCAGTGCTGCCACCAATAGCAGTGCAGAAGTTAGCGTAGCAGTGTCACAAACCCTCTTCTCTCCCCAGTAGTCCTGAGACCCTCACACAGCTCCTTTTAGGTCAGGACCCTACAATTACAACACTGAGATGTAAATAGCTGAAATCATGACATTTACCATTTTTAAACTCTTAGGACTGGGCAATTGACCAAAATGGACTGAGAATTTGGTAGGGCCCTACAGATCAGGGTAAGAACCATTTAGGCAGCTGTAGGGAACTATGGACCCTCTACTACCCCAGGCTGGGAAACAGGGGGATGAAGACTAAGAGCTGGGAAGGCGAAGGATCTGTTGCTCCCTGGCTAGTTCTAGTTTTCACCTTGAAAGAGGAGAGGCACGGCCACAGAATGGGTGAAGTCCTACTTTTAGGAAGAATCCATTGTCCTGCTTTGAGCCCACCATTTGACATAGGAAGAGGCATCAAGCACCAAAAGAGAAAATGAGAGGTTTGGTTTTTTTTCATTTGAAAACCATTCAAAATTGAAAATTTATATGAAATACCAGTTAACAAAGGCAAGGGAAGATCATTTTAAAGCTCTAACTTGGTACAGTACATCAGAAGTAAATGCTAAGAGATGGTGGGCATATACCCCTACTTCCATCTCACTGAGGGGTGGTAACAAGTAAGTCGTCACATTATTGGGTTTTTAATGTGAGCAGGCACATCATTGTTGCACCCGCTATTGTGTGTTTGCCCCAAATTCGGTGCAAACTGGGCCATGTGAGGTGCCAAATGAATGCTTATGCTATGCTGACTCTGTCTAGGCTACTAATGTACTTGTACAATCTCTGGCTGTGTCTAGACTGGCCAGTTTTTCTGGAAAATCAGCCGCTTTTCCGGAAAAACTTGCCAGCTGTCCACACTGGCCGCTTTAATTTCTGCAAAAGCACTGACGATCTCATGTAAGATTGTCAGTGTTCTTACGGAAATACTATGCTGCTCCCGTTCGGGCAAAAGTCCTTTTGCGCAAAACTTGTGCGCAAAAGGGCCAGTGTAGACAGCTCAGATTTGTTTTCCGCAAAAAAGCCCCGATCGCGAAAATGGCGATTGGGGCTTTTTTGCTCAAAAGCGCATCTAGATTGGCACGAACGCTTTTCCACAATAAGTGCTTTTGCGGAAAAGCATCTGTGCCAATCTAGATGCTCTGTTCCAAAAATGCTTTTAACGGACAACTTTTCCGTTAAAAGCATTACCAGAAAGTCATGCCAGTCTAGACGTAGCCAAATAATTCACTATAATTTAAAGACTACTGTCTAATTTGCATGGTGAGCCAGGTGTGATTGCCATGACTAGACTGAATGAAGAATCTGGGTCTCAATCCTGCACAGTGCTAAACCCTTAGGGCCAATCCAGCAAAACTCTTCTGCACCATCTTCATTTTTAAATATGTGAGTCATCCCACTGAAATCCAGGTGTTCGTATGTTTAAAGTTAAGCAAGAGCTTAGGTGATTTGCTTGATTGGACATCAGGGCTCAGCATCTTGCAGGACTAAGCCCCTTTTGAAAGTAAGCATACTACAAGCCACAGCATATGAGAGAGGCAGAGGAGAGAGAGCACTTAACCAATTTGCCAAAAACTGCTCATCCAAGAAATTAAAGGCTTAATCCACTTTGTATTCAAACCTATTGTAAAGCTCTCATGGACTTCAATGAAAGTCAGATAAGACTCTAAGGCAATAGGGGAACCCTAAGTTCAGTAGAGGAAGCCTTGAAATATTAAATTGCTTTCCATTACCCTCTGGCCACAAAACAAAACAAACAAAATCTGACAGAAAAATAAGCCATGAAACTGCAGTTTTAAAAATGTAAAGAAATAGGACTAAAAGAGATTTAGAAATGGACAGTGGATAAACCAAAGAGATTTAGAAATGAACAGTGGATAATTTGTTTCATTTCATTTAAGCTTTGACAACTGGATATTTTATTTTGTCAAAGGCTTTTACAATAGAAAATAAGTATCTCTCCCTTCACCATGTCAATGGCAAGCTTTCTCTTGTCCATTATGCTGCTCCTAATTGCAACACACAAAGTGGACCATATAGCCCCATCCTATACATGACTTTTACTTTCAAAAAGCATCAGAAGAAACTGACAATGCAATTGATCTTCAAAGCAGCACTTTAACTGTTTCAATCTTCAAAAAAAGTGTCTGAGACTTGAGAAGAAAGGAGTTTGAAGCCAGATGCAGCATTCTTTTTTGTGAATTTATTTTATATCTGATCTGACTGACTAAAAGATGCTTAGTATCAGAGTGTTAGTCTGGATCTACAAAAGCGATGAGGAGTCCTGTGGCACCTTATAGACTAACAGATTTATTGTAGCATAAACTTTCATGGGCAAAGACCCACATCTGACAAAGTGGGTCTTTGCCCACGAAAGCTTATGCTCCAATAAATCTGTTAGTCTATAAGGTGCCACAGGACCCCTCGTTGCTTTTAAAAGAAACTTGTGAGCTGAATTAAAAATGGAATAGCACTTTGAAGAATGTCCTCCCTGCTTGGAATTCAGACTGATAAAAAAAAAGAAAAACAAGAGGCTTTCATTTTCAAGATGAGACCAGATCTTGGGTAACAACATTCCAACCAGCGTATTGGGGGAAGGGGAGGAGGGAGAGAGAGAGAGAGAGTAGTTAAAATAATAGTTAAAATCTCTCTCTTTGTTTTCTTTGTAATCTTCCTGTTGCTATGATTGGGGGTCTTCAGTTATCCAAGCTCTGTTCTGATCCTGAAGATAAAAATTTCTCTTATTTTCTCTTTTCTCATTCTTACTAATTCCACATTGTCCTGCAGTTTCTAGATCATCAACCATGCTTTGGTTAGAGAATTTGCTGTTACATCTGTTGTTGCCATGTGGTAGGCCAACTTCCATTTAGATCTAATTTATTTATTCAGTGTTCCATTCACAGGTTAAATGTGTTTCTTAATGAGACTGCTAACACTTTTAACAGGCTACTCAAGGTCTACTCTCGGGCACATTCTTACCTATAGTAGGATGTCATTAGCTAAAAGCTTCAAGTCTAAGTCTATGCCCTAACCAAGGACTTTTTTTTAATACTTGCATGTATGTATGCACAGACACATGCAGAAATTGCCAGAATAGATCAGATCTAAAGTCCATCTAAGTCCTGTATCCTATCCCCATCAGTGGCCAGCACTGGATGTGGTATCTCAGACAAGTCTAATCCTGATCTCTGATTGCTGAAGATCGGCTTAAGCCATGAAGTTTACTGTCCTTTCCATCTATATATATATAGATAGATAGATAGATAGGTAGATATATAGATATAGAGAGAGAGAGAGAGAGAGAGAGAGAGACCATTTTCATTTTTTTTTAAAATTAAGCCTAAGGTTACATTGAAAATGATGCCATATACAGAACAGAAAAAACAACTTATTTGGGGCTGTTTGGACCAACTAGTTCAACAGCAGTGTTTTTGTAACATCCCATAATGCTGCATTCTGGGTCATCTGTATTCAATCCAGAAATAGCCAGAGGACTTAGCAGGAACTATACAAAAATTGTTTACATTCTTTTAGTTTTTTTATGGGCTGTATATAGGAAATAAGCTCCACAACCCAATTCGCAGTGGCGTTCATTGGCTTGACAGTATTAATTCTGCTTGAGTGTATTTTTCAGTTAAGTTCACATTGCCCTCATAGGCTATGTCTACACAGCAGGCTTCTTGCGCAAGAAATGTTTGCGGAAAAGATCTTCCATAAAAAGTTCTTGTGCAAGAGCATATCCACACTGCCATGTGCTTTTGCGCAAGAGATGTGCTTTTGCGCAAGAGAGCGTCCACACTGCCATGGACGCTCTTGCGCAAGAAAGATCTGATGGCCATTCACAGAATGGCCATCAGAGCACCTGTGCTTTTTCCAATAGGGGTTTCTTGCGCAAGAAATCCCTGTTGTTCATCCACACACGCCTTTTTGCGCAAGAGCTCTTGAGCAAAAAGGCTTATTCCTCGTAGAAAGAGGCATAACTCTTGCACAAGAAGCCCTGTCTTCTGATGATCTAGTTTACTTTTTCTTGCGCAAAAATGCACTTGTAGTATGGATGCGCCGTGAGTTTTTGCACAAAAAAGGCCATTTTTGTGCAAAAACTCTGCAGTGTAGATGTAGCCATAATGTGAAAATTTTCAGGCACCTTTAATGGGTTCTTTCTTCATTATGATAGTACTTCCTCTGATCAGAACAATTTAACTTATTATTTTATAGAAAAAAGTGGGATTGCAGTGTTGGTTCTGGTAAAAAAATTAGGAGATGAGAAATATATGTACATATTACAACTTCAGACAAAAGTAAACAGCCTTGCAATTTTGTCATCTTTGTTGATAACATAAACACCTTCTTAGGCTGCCATTTGCAATATCACATTAATTATGTATTTCCAGTAACCTGTTGTTGGCTTCATTCTTCCTTGACGACAGGGACAGATATTCTTGGATGATTTCCTCTGCACTAAAATGTCACATTATTTGACCGAAAAGTCAGATGAATAGGCTCTGGAGGAGAACTTCAGCAGGGAGCTCCTTGAGAAATTCTACTGCAGTTTCTTGGGCTCATTTGTTCCCTGTGGAAAGTGCTTTCCTTTTCATCTTGTGTGTTTTGACTCAACTCTTATTATTTCACATTCATCAGCTTCTACAGAGTGTGACAAGAAAAAATATCCCTTGCTCCAAGAGCTATCTTTAGGCCTGTTTGCCCGCCAGGAAAAAAGGGTCACAGCCACTGGGCTGGTGCCTGTAACAGCTGTAGAATACTTCAGGTCAGTTTCTGCCCTCAGTTAAACTCCTGAAAATAGACAAGACTCCAAGTAAATGAACCTGAGTTGTAACCAAACACAGTCAGGCCCTTCTTTTCCATACACAAGAGTCCTCTCATTTGGCAAGTGCTGTTGGGGGAACACTTTATTGGAGTACTCACCCTCTGATTCCCTATGGAGCCAGCATGAACGACAGACATAGTTCAGCTGCATAGCTGGTACCAGTCCCACAGTGCTTTGTCAGAAGCTGGGAATGGGTGGCAGGGAAGGGATCACTTGATGATTATGTGTTCTGGTCTTTTCCTCTGGGGCATCTGGCATTGGCCACTGTAAGAAGACAGGATACTGGGCTAGATGGATCTTTGGTCTGACCCAGTATGGCCATTCTTATGTTCTTATGCTTTCCAACTAGCTCTATACGCTGCATAATGACAACTTCCCCTGTAGTTACCAATATGTGTTATAGGTGAGCATGTTTGCTGGGGACAATGCTCCAAAGAAGCCAAAGGTCTGAGGGGTTTCTCAGGGGTCACTGGAGAGTTCTGTGAACATTCTGAGGGATGTAAAGTTATATCCATCTTGCCCATGAAGGACCCGCTGCTGCCATGGCCCTGTCTCTGTTGCTCTGCCCTCACCTAACATGCCGTGCACTCTCACCCACCATACAGCCACTGGAGTCTGTCATCCATGTGTCAGTGGGCTGGATCCTAGCCAGCCTGCCCGAACACCCTGTGCTCCTGGTGAGGAGCAGCCTCCATTCCAAACTTATTCCCTGCTTGGAACAGTGTCTGGCTGCCATGTGGGAGTGACTGTTACTATAAATAAACACTCTTACAGACACTGGAGCTGGGGTTCAGGGGTCCCTGCTCTGCTCCATGGGATCAGCCTGAGAAGGGGGCTGGGCTGCTTTCTTGTCCCAGGGACTGGGCATACCTAAGCCAGCATTGCCCCCAGCTGCAAAGGAAGGTGTGGCTGGGGGCCACCCTGTGCTGGGGTGGTGGTGGTGCTGGGAGCTGTCCTGGCTCCGGGGGAGGAAAGGGAGCTGTGTGTGCAGGGAGCCCAGCATTGTCCCCCACGCAAAGTACTGAAAGCAGGGGATTGAGAGCCCCTGTGTGTCCATATCATACACACACACCCTCTGCCCCGCCCCCCTCCCCATGGGGCAGGCCCAGGTCTGCTCTGCACCCACCAACCAGAACTGGGGCAGCTCCTCCCACACAGCTGGAGGCAGCTGCCCAGATGCTTCTGGGGCAGGACATGAACCTATGGCCCAGGTTCTGGAGGCTGATGCCCTATTCATTAGGCCCCTGGAGGGCCCACTCCAGACCGAGACTTCTCAAGTTTTCCTGTGTATTCTCAAATGTTCTCTGTAATAGACAGCATGGTGGACACTTCTCCTTTTATAAGAGTATTGATGAGAGTCAGAAAAAATTGTTTTAGCGGTTATTTTATCTTGGATTTTTTTCCCATGGCAACTTCCATTCTGATATTGTTTATTATATAACTGTACCCTCTTCTTGTATATTTACCTCTGTTGAGCCCATTTCATTTTTTTTAGTTAATGCTTTTGCCTTTTGTCCGTTATTTCACAACACCTCCTGTTTACTTGATGAATTTCATCTAATGGATCACTTTTTATTTGAGTGCCTCACTACCAGGCTCATTTCATATAGCTTTTATGTATTTATTTAGGAACATCAGGATATCGAAAGGAAATAGGAGATAGAGTAAATACACCAAATTAATTATTTCTCCTGGAAGGAACACCTGTTGAATCATACTTTCAGAGATGTGGTATGATATGTGTGTGCATGGGCACACACTCAAAGTGGCATACTTCTACCCATATTTAAAGAACTGAGATTAATTTCCTCTTTCTTATATATGAGAATCCTGTTTATTGATAGAGCCAAGGAAATTGCACTAGTCTTTGCTTTTAAAGGGTTCCTACAGATTAGAAGAGAGGCACATATGTAGGAGCGTCTCCTGTTACTACCTGTATGCAGACAGTTCTGGGACAGAAATGAAGGAATTCAATTTCCAGTGCTGCCAGTCTGGCTCTTGGGAGGGGAGGGGGGAACCCTAGTGAACACACAACAACATACATGTCACAAAAGCACTAATCAGAGCTGGCCATAGGAGATACGGCAGACTGAAGACATTCATTACATTGCCACAACCTGATACTGACATTGACACAACTCATTCCTAATATTTTTCCAGTAGCTAGTTACTTTAAAATCCTTAGGAGGAAGCTAATATCAATCTGGTTGAGGGTGTCCGTAGTGGGCATGAGGCAGCTAAACTGCATAACATTTCCAAACATATTAGCTAGCACTGCATTAGAACTGACATTAGGAAGGGTAAGGTTCAAAATGCTTTGGCTTCAACATAGCACTGGAATACAGAGCAAAAATCAAGAGCCAGAGGTGGATTAATAATAGATTTTTGGATCTTTTGCGATAGATTTCAAAGCCAGTTGAGACTATTGTGATCATCCAATCTCTTCTCCTGTATAACACAGGACCAAGAGCTTCCCTGAATTAATTCCTATCTGAACAGGAGGAAGAGGGTGGAATTAAAGGGAGCCAGAACATAAAACAAGAATCCATCTGTCCAGAGGGGACTAGAATGGGCTTCTTGGCTCCTTAGTGGTTTTACATTTGTATAGATCTATCAGGA
Source organism: Pelodiscus sinensis (assembly GCF_052426305.1). Taxonomy (NCBI): domain Eukaryota; kingdom Metazoa; phylum Chordata; order Testudines; family Trionychidae; genus Pelodiscus; species Pelodiscus sinensis. The sequence goes on from NC_143057.1 coordinate 103,452,384, forward strand.
TCCATACGACTTCCTTGATTTATGCCAACTGAGGATTTGGCTCTCTGGGCTGAGATTCTGGAAGGAAGAGTCTGTCCATGGTGGCCTTATTAGTTAATCCCTATTAAAGGAGATAAGACTTTTCCAAAATAGTAGGTTTAATTAGATAAAGTCATAGTTTCTTAGCAATGCCAGTCCAGGTACATGTGAGGCAGCCCATCAGCGATGGTTTAAAAGCCCTATTATCTTTGCAAACTAAAGACCTAAATGAGGAATTTAAAAAAATCCTCCTATCTTCCCTGAAAAAATGGCTTGGTAATTGTGTTCATGGAAACTGCTATAATAAGCAATAATAAGAGGACCAACATTATGGAGATGGCAGGTATAAACCTATCCACAAGGCCATGATGAGTGCAAAGAGCAAACTTACCTTGAAAGCAAATTAGTTTGTTCACACAATTATTTTGAATGGATGGTTTGCATCTCCTTTCATTTCAGTAATTGAAAAGCATTAGTTTCTCCCATGGAGTGAATTAAAGAAAACAGAAGCAGACCGATAACCACTCTTCTTTTGCCTTTAATCACTTCTCTTCTATTTGTCACTGTATCTTCCTTTTATCTCAATATTTAGGAGCTGATGTGCTGCTGAAGTTCTGTAGTAAAGAAGTTCCATTATCTATTTTTTCAGTCTGTTTCAAAAAATTAACGTTTTAGGCAATACATTAAGACCTTCATTATGTGTGTTTGGGTCAGAAGAAACATTCCCCTACGAATTGACTGGGTATGTCTAGACTACATCCCTCTTCTTGCCAGAGCTTGACATACCAAAATTGCTAATGAAGCAGAGATTTAAATATCCTGTGCTTCATGAGAATAAAAATGGCTACCGCTTTTTGCCAACATGGCACTTTGCCGGCAAAAAGCGGCAGTCTAGACGGGGATCAGTCGACAATCCTGTAAACCTCGTTGCACGAGGCATAAGGGATTTTACTGAGTTTACTGACAACTATTACTGTACTTCGTTTAACAATAAACCTGGCTGGGCGCCTTTGATCATTATCTGGTTTGTGGTCTTGGAGGCTCTCTTCGGGTCTGCTGTGGACACTAAGTGCACAAGTCAACACAGCCCAAATCATTGAGCACAATGACTCAAGCAGCCTTCTGGTTATGATCATCAATGGAGCCAGAGACCTGTGAGGACACCTTGGCAGTAAATTGTGACCGCCTCCTAACTAACTGCACTATGTAAGTACAAAATGGCCTTCATACACCAGAGAGTCCAGCACTACAAACAAAGCTATGTGGGATTTAAATGCCACGGAGAATAATTCACCGTGGCTACAGTAGGACGAGTTTCAGTAAAAAAAACGGTATTATGTGCAGGTATGCTTAAAGGAATATACATTATTCAGACCTTGCTTTTTAATGTTAGAAAGACAAATTACCCAGGTCCTACAAATTCACTTTCAGAGCACCATGAATCCGCTGAGTCATGCTCCATCCCCACTCCTCTCACTTCCTCCAAGAGTTTGAACAGCCGCAAAAAGCTGATTCTAGAGGCATTCCAGCTCCGGGAGGAAGGAAGAGGAGTGGAGATGGAGCATGACTCAGCGGATTCATGGTGCCCTGGAAGTGCTGGGTGGGAGGGGGAGGAGTAAGTAAGTGCAGGGCCCCAGTGTACAAGAGATGCGTGGAAAAAGGGCACAGACAAGGACTGTGGGATATGGGTGGCACCCCAGAGGGCTGTGAGCTGTTGCAGGCCACTGACATGGAGGGCCACTCACTGTTCTTGGTTACCCTATGTTGCCACTCCAAGAAGTTCCCCAAAATATTCAGTGTGGGAAGAGGAGTGTTGCTCCACACCGGAACAGAAAGGATTAAAACTGCTCTGGCTAGAAGCCAATCAGAGCCTGGTAAGGCTGGATTAAAAAGATGGCTTGCCAGGAGGAGCTCACACTTGCTTCAGCTTCTGATAGAGAAGGAACCATGGAAAGAGCAGTGTTGGGGAAAGTCAGGGTGAGCCAGCGTAGCTCAGGCTTGAATAGACCCCAGGCTGAGGCCCAGTGACAAGGGCCCAGGAGGGGCCCAGAAGAGCAGCCAGGGCAGGAAAAGGCGGCAGGTCCAACCTCCCTTGCCAATGATGAAGTGACCTGTTCAAACTGCAGTTTGTCCCTTTGGGAAGGGGCTATAGATGATGAACTTGCCCCAGTGGGTCACTGAGGCAAATGGTACTTAGAGGTACGGGGTTCCCTGGGAGGGGAGGAACTCAGAATGTGGGTGCTGTACCCTGAAGGAAGTGTGCCATGGTCAGGGAAGGATGCATGTCCTGATGAGTAGTGGAGAACGGACAAATATTCAGGTAACAGCGAGTGAGACACCGCCAAGAGAGGGTGCTTTGAAGCTGGACTAAGCTAATTCTCTTCAGCAGGAGGTGCTACAACACTGAATGCCAACCTGCTACAGAGGGCAACTCACAATCCACCTACCCATTCAGAACAAACAACCGCAACAACTGGAATGTTCCCTTGAAACAAAATGTAGGGAGAATTTGATGAATTTAGCTCTCTCCTTCCTGACCTTCTTAAATATTAAGTCATCTAATATGTTGACTATCTTATCTGACTGTAAGAAAAAGAATTTTAAAATCCTCTTGCTTTATTTTTGTTTTATTGAAGAAGAAAGCAATCCCCTTGTGTGTTCTATTTTGTAGTGAATCCATCTCTATAGATCTGTGTTTCACACTATTTTGCAGCAATAAATAATTCAACGAGAACTAGCACTCCATTCACTGGACCAAATTACTACGTTACTTTGTCACACTTGATAGCCTTATCTATTCTAGCAATATATAAGTGAAGTCACTGCTTGAGCTTTGCTACTCCTGCCATTAAGGGAAGCTTGGTGTAGAATGCAGGCATATTTTTTAAAACACCAGCAATAAATAGGAAATATTTCAGTACAGGCAGTCCCCGGGTTACATGGATCCGACTTACATCGGATCCCTACTTACAAACGGGGTGAGGCAACCGCGCACTAGCTGCTTCCCCCCAGCAGACCAGGGAGACGCGGAGCGGCTTTTCTCAGCAGACACCTCAGCTTGAGAATAAAGGACTGAGGGAAGTGAGGTGTGGGAGAATAAAACTGAGCTCTGGAGAAATGTTTGGCTAGAGTTTCCCCTACAATATGTACCAGTTCCGACTTACATACAAATTCAACTTAAGAACAAACCTACAGTCCCTATCTTGTACATAACCCAGAGATTGCCTGTAGTTAAAATCCCTTTGCCTTTCTGCACTAGATTCTACCCTTAGTAGCACTGATAGAGCTGCACCTGTTCAGAAAAATTCTTTAAAATATTCTAGGATAGGGAACCCTCTTTTGCTTAGTGATTGAGTGGCTTCGTTTTAATTCATTTGAGTTCCTTCTTGAGCACTGTACAAATGAAAGAAAATCACAGCTGTCTCAGCATTGGTTATTCAGCACTGTGGCACTCTTATATTGCTAGCAGTCCTACTGAAGTGCTGGCCCTGCTTTTGCAGTACATTATAAAATACAAATGAAACCTTTACTACACAAAAGAGTACAATTTCCTCTCATTAGCAATCATTTTGCAACACAGGTCTGCCCTGCAGTTGGTTACTGGTTTCTCAAAGCTTTTTCTGTGGCTCTCTATCAGCTACAGGCTCATCCATTATCATTTCTGCATCTAATGCACACATCTTTTACACAGTCATAGCTATTTCCCTCTGAGTTATAAAGCAGAAACTCCAGCCACAATTTCTTGGTGTTAAGAATATGATTTTTTAAAAGGAGCTTTAGCCACAACAGAAATTTAGTTTTCTCTCCATAATACTTGTTTTCTAGAGTTCTGCTCAGTTTTTATTTTGGAAAAGGCATGTTTAAAATGGGCTGCCTTAGCACATTTATTTGCAATGTAGAGGAGGCCAGTGACTGCTGAATATGGTCACTGTCTTTTCAACTTATTCTCCTCCTCTTTAGATGTTCTAATACTTTCCCTCTCCTATTCATTGTGAAAACATCATGCTCATTCCTTCAGGTCATCTTTAGATGTTACACAAATTACTACCCATGTAGATAGTATACCTTTTTTCTATCCCCTTTCTATTTTCTGATTTGGAGGGGGAAAGCACACCCAATAGTAATTATTAGTTAATTTATTCCTTTATGTCTGTAATAAAATGGAAGGGAAATTCTTTTGCAAAGCACAAGACCAATACAATTTCTTAAATTTCACACATGAAGGAAAATATAACAAATTGCTACAGTATTTCTATTATGATATAATTAATTTTCAGTGAAATGTAGTTTAGAAAAGAGAAGATTGAGGAGGGACATGATAGCAGTTTTCAGATATCTAAAACAGTGTCATAAGGAGGAGGGAGAAAACTTGTTCATCTTGGCCTCTTAGGATAGAACAAGAAGCAATGGGCTTAAACTGCAGCAAGGGAGGTTTAGGTTGGACATTAGGAAAAACTTCCTAACTGTCAGGGTGGTCAAACACTGGAATAAATTGCCCAGGGAGGTTGTGGAATCCCCATCTCTGGAGATATTATCAGGGATGGTCTAGACAGTATTTGGTTCTGCCATGAGGGCAGGGGACTGGACTCGATGACCTCTCGAGGTCCCTTCCAGTCCTAGTATTCTATGATTCTATTATTTAGTTTATGCTTTTTTCCGACCAACAATTGAGAGAAATGTACGCTTTCTTTTGATACAAAAAGAAAAAAGCTCAGTAAATATAAGACCCCATTTTTTTGTTACAGTGGTCTACAGCAGTGGTCCCCAACCTTTACAGCCTGCCGGGCGCCAAGGGGCGTGGCCGTTCGTCTGCGGGGCGCCAGGGGGTGGGTGCCCCCCCAAAGCCGCGTGATCGGGGGCGGCCCCCCCCGCAAGCGCCACGCTCCCGGGGCCAGCCCCCCCCTGCAAGCGCCGCGCGCCGGGGCCGGCGCCCTCTCCTCCCCTAAGTGCTGCGTGCCCGGGCCGGCGTTCTCCCGCTGCGCGCCACGCACCTGGGGCTGGCGAACCCCCCCCCGCAAGCGCCGCGCGCCTGGAGCCGGCGCCCCCCCCTCCAAGCGCCGCGCGCCCGGGGCACGAGCGGCCAATTCACGGCGCTCCCGGGCCGGCGCTTACTATGCACCCGGGCCGGCTCCAGCACAGCGCATGCTCCACGTGCCCAGGGCCAGGCCAGCCCTGAGCACTTGGTGGGCGCACAAAAATGGCCCCGCGGGTGCCATGGCACCCGCGGGCACCGTGTTGGGGACCACTGGTCTACAGTTCCTTCTAACTATGAAAAATGGTAAACGCAAATTGAGCTACGTCAATTGCATAGCTTATTAAAATAGCTTATTTTGAAATTGGGAGCATCTACCCAGCACTTATTTTGAAACAGAGCACTCTTTCTGTGACTTCCCTTACTCCTCATACAATGAGGGTTACAGGACTCAGAGTAAGAAGTCCTCCAGCTTGACAGCATTTTGACATTATTTTGAAATAACTGCCCACTGTGTAGACATGGACTACGTTATTTTGAAATAACATTAGTTATTTTGAAATAATGTTGCTGTATAGACGTACCCAGTTAGGTGAATCTTCATTTTCCAACCGAAAATTCTTGACTGATCTCTACTGTGCTGATAGCTAGGACTGAACAAAGAAAAGACTTTTATTTGCAGGCAAACAAATAACTAGATAAATTGCAGTGTTCCGTTTCTGGCAGTGGAGTCAAATAGGAACATAAGTCTGCACAACAAACAAACTTGGTCTATAAAGTCAGTTTTCTAAGGAGCCAGCCTGAAAGTACTAAAGACTACTGAAAAGCCAATTCAGAAAACACACGAGGCAAAAATATCTAACTAAATCTTTTTTTGGGGGGGGGGGAGGGGGGAGGAAAACCAAGCTTGTAAACAAGCACATTCTAACTTTCAGGAATTGAATAGTCTCACTATTTAAACTGCTCAGAGGTTTAAATTAAGGATGTGAGCGAGTGCAGGATCAGGGCCCATTTCCTGACACCAGAACATTGATGAACACAGCATACTAAACAAACGGAAGTGCTGGCCCTACCACATTCATGGAAGAAATGTTATCTGATGTTTTAGACCTTTCTAATGTTCTATTCTATAGAGAGAATTGTTATTGTATTCCATTGTTCAAATAACCTGATAACTCCAAAGCAAAGGTGGCAGTATGACCTTTTGTGTGGCTTATGTCCAGGAACAAGATAGGATATTTATAGGCATCCAGAAAAGAAAAGAATATTACCGTAGAGAGATTCCAGTATTTTTATCACACAAATTAAAAATGAGGGGGTTTAGAGATAAGCTCTTTAGTGGAGATTGTACATGCAGCAAAGCTGCAATATGCTAAATTATGAGTTTCCCATATAAACAATACATATTTTGAGGCAAAAGCTCAGGTTTAGCAACTTCAAAAATAATATGGAGAAGCTGATCACCCTTAGTTTTGAAGATTTCAAACAAAATCCTGGTCCTGCTCTTGCCTTCTCTGGAATCAAAGTGAATTGTTACATTGACTTCAGTGGGCTTTTGATCAGGCCCTTTGGTCCAGATTAAAGGCATTTAGGCACCAGGTTTGTATTGATTTCAATGGGAGTCAGGTATCTAAACACATTTCACAATCTAGCAGTGACTGATTACGGTAGGCGAAAGAATGGACAGAGGGAGAAATGAGAAGGCTTCTGATATGCTTAACACACTTTTGATATTCAGTGTAGTAATGCTGTTGTGGTACAATATTGTACCTTCTAAGGACATGTGTTCAGATGATTTCACAGAGGTATCAAAGGGAAAGAATCTATTCTTGGTGGAAGGGATCTGACTAGGGAACAAATTTCCAAAGATTAGACAAAGATGAGACCTGACCATCTCTAGGAAATGCTGTAAAGCTTCCTCATTGAAAAAGTCTCTCTCTCTCCTCCAGTTGGGATTTGACATGTCCTGGAACTCTGCACTGAATCTCTGGGGGACCCTTCTGAAAAGAATACAACAAATATGTTTCTTTACCTCTCCCCACGCAGGATGGGAGATAAACTCTGCTGAGGCACCTCTGCATTCTAGGTCTGCCCTGACCAAGGGCAGCAACTGTAAGTAGGGTAGAGAACAGTTGGGCATGTGAAGGGGATGTTTACATTGCTGGACTTAAAAACCCAAGAGGAAAAGGACATTCCCCAACCTGCTTGGAATGGGACTCGTGGTTTTGTTTATGAACTCTGTTTGTGGTGTTTTCCCAAATTAATACCGCATTACTTCCCACCTTTTTTTTATTAAAACTTTGTTTTCTACACTCAGGGTACGTCTACGTAGCAGGGCTGAAGCCAAAATAAGCTACACAACTTCAGCTACATCAATTGTGTAGCTTAAGTCGAAATAGTTTAATTTGGCTTTTGGCGCTGTCTACAGAGCAGGAAGTCTAAGGAAGAACACTTACTCCTTGTGAAATGAAGGCTACAGGAGTCAGAGTAAGAAGTCCTCCAGCTCACTATTACTTCAAAATAAGGGCTTACTGTGTAGACACACTCTTTGTGATTTGGAATAACATTAGTTATTCCAAAATAACACGGATGTGTAGACATGCCCTTAAGGTCTTCTATAGCATAGCATCTATTTGCTGTAGTAGCGGAGAAACTGGCAGTCTGATTTCTTAAAATAAAACTTGCCCAATTGTCTAAAGGTTCCTTCATCTATACTACAGCTCATTTATATGTAACAGTTTATAACTTTGCTAGACACTAAAAATCATGGTCAGAATCGAGACACTGGATTTTCGGTTTATTACAATACTTTATAACCCACTAACAACTCCCACAACTGCCTTTGCTGCTCCACTCTCTTCCTATCCCACAATTCCTTGAATAATCCCCTGCAATGTGTTAGCTAATTGTACTAAAGTATCAGTTCCACCTTGTGCTTCATTGTGACTCTGAGTTAGTGTCCCAGTCCTGAAGAACTCTTATTGCCTTTATATAAATTCATGGTACGTCCATAGCTTAAATACTGCATACAGATGTGTTTGCCTCATCTCAAAAACAGATATATTGGCATTGGAAACGCATCAGAAAAGGGCAACAAAAATGATCAGGGGTTTGGAAGAAAGATTTAAAAGACTGGGACTTTTCAGCTTAGAAAAGAGAAAACTAAGGGGGGGATATGATAGAGGTTTATAAAATCATGACAAGTATGGAGAAAGTGAATAAGGAAAAAATTTACTTGTTCCCATAACATAAGAACTAGGGGTCACCAAATGAAATTAATAGATATCAGATTTAAAACAAATAAAAGGAAGTTTTTCTTCACACAGCACACAGTCAACCTGTGGAACTCCTTGCCAGAGGATGTCGTTAAGACTAGGATTTTAACAGATGTAAAAAAGAACTAGATCGGGGTGGCCAACCCATGGCTCTTTGCTCAAAGAAAATGTGGCTTGTTTGGGCATGCCCAGACTGCTCACAGCCACTCTGTGCATGCGCCCCAGCACCTGGACGGAGAGGCACGTGGCTGAGGCAGTGGCTCTGGTGAGACCCAGGCATTGGTTAGAGTAGGGGAACTGGGGGTGCCTGTCTCTGGGGGAGGGGAGGGGCATTGTGTTAGATCAGGGGGCTGAAGCACCTTAAACTCAAAGTCTTCATGGATGCAGAATAAGGTAGCCAACACAGATGTCATATTTAAATTCCAAGGCAAAAAAAATCAGCATGTACCTGGTTTATACTGTATTTCTTTAAAGAAAATTCAAAGGCTATATTGTTTGCCAAGCTTAAGCAATCATTCTGAGATCTGAGTCTCTCCTTTATTGTTTTTGAACCTGTCATATTTGCAGTCTGGGACAGACCTGAATTTTTAGAATTATAGAAAAGCCATAATGTTCATAAGTAAAAAAAATGAGGAAACCATACCTCAACGAGCTGGAGTGAAACAGGCACTTCAAATTGTGCTAAATTTACTTCTCAGCTCAGTTTAATTTTAAAAAACTCACAGGACATAATAGGGCAGTAGAGTTGACTTTAAAATACATGGGGGGGATGCTTATTTTTAGTGAGAGAATATTACTGTATTTTCAAAGGTTTGTTTTTTTTTAAATTTGATGTTTGTTCCTTGTCAATTTCTCTGAAGATCCATGCACTGGCCATAATTTTTTTAAGTGACTAGAGACTTTTTTATTGGTTTTTAGTAAATGCTCTGTTAATATGTTATCTGTTACTAATCTTCATTTGCCTGTTGTATACATTTAAATCTGTACCCTAGCGCTGAATGTGAGCCAATCAGTAAATCATTAACTGGTCATTAGTAGCCAATCAGCAGACTAGCTAACTTTCTGTCGGGTATTCTACAACAGAACCGAAATGTCCTGAAATGTTATTTTTATCACGATATTTTGTGTACTATCTCTCTATATATGCACATTTATATCAAGAGATATATAGATATATACAAATAAATATATAATACGTGGCTCTTTGCACACTAGCCACAGCTATTTTGGCTCTTAGTCTCTAACTGGTTGGCCACCTCTGAACTAGATAAATTCTTGGAGGTTAGGTCCAGCAATGGCCATTAGCCAGGATGGGTAGGAATGGCGTTCCTAGCTTCTATTCGTCAGAAGCTGGAAATGGATGACAGGAGAGGGAGCACTTGATGATTTACCTGTTCTGTCCACTTCCTCTGGGGCATCTGATATTGGCCGCTATCGGCAAACAGGATACTGGGCTAGATGGACCTTTGGTCTGACCCAGCATGGCTGTTCTTATGTAAACTCAAAAATTTCTCGCTCACCTAGAGCAGCTGGCCCATTAAAGCTTATCTTCTCACCAACTTTGTCTCATATAACCATGGTGACATCCAGTGGCCAGACTCGAAAGTCACACTTCCTTTGAATTACATTGAGATGTGCAGTGTTCTAGGCTTCATAGTTCCATTCTTACTCTTTCTGTACCACATCCACAGGAAGGTCCAGTGAAGGGACATGTGAAGAATTATATAGACATTCTTAAAAAAAAATTGGTATATCTGGCGCCTTTTAATCTTTATTTTCTTTAAATGTAATACGGTGAAATGTAATGTGGTATTCCTTTTCGCTTCCTATTTCTATTATGTAACCATGTATAACCCCGAGGCACTGAGACTACTGAGAAAGGGAGAGTGAAATCTGCTGTACAGGCTTAATGAAGAGGTAGGTGGCTTTTAGCTCATGCAATAGAGGCAAATGGCTTCAGCCCCAATGGTTCCCAGGTTCAATCCTACCTGCTCACAACCCAGGTTTGTTGGCTTTACAAATATTTCATTCTTCAGTATGATTTATGAAGAGCTTTTGACTCCTCTGTTTTCAGAGGCTATATGGGCTAAATCCTGTTGGCCAAATTCTAACTTCAGGCAATGGGAACAAGGATGGATAAACAATTAGTTTTGTTAGTTTTTTAAATTAATTTAAATTAACCCAACTAACAGTTAAAAATAAAATTGAAATTATGATGATCCACCCGAAGGCCTACATTGACTATAATCTGTTATAATCATTTACATAAATAAAAAATGTCAAAATTAAGACGAGAAGATATTCTAGAAAGTAAAGGATTGAACCTGAAGGTTATAACATATGGATTCAGTGCTCATTTGATTCCTTTTTTAGCTCATGTTTTAGGACTGCAGGAATAAAGGGGAATGTTGTTGAGGCTGTAGTATATCTCCTCAACAATCACTTTACTTCAGTTTCACTCTAGAGAAGTGGATCAAAACTCATCCTCCCCTAAAATATCAAACAGAATTCAGTGGTTCACTATTTTGAGATATTGGAGCTGTCAAGTGACTATACGTTAATCACTATTAATTGCACAATTAAAAAAGAATCACAATCACACTGTTAGACAACAATAAAATACCATTTATTTAAATATTTTGGATGTTTTCTAAATTTTTCAAAAATATGTATTTAAATTAGAACACAAACTATACAGTGTACAATGCTCTTTATTTTTTATTATAAATATTTGCATGTAAAAAACAAAGGCAATGGAAGTGATGGCTGACACTTCCTGCAGCTCCCATTGGCCAGGAACAGCAACCCATGGGCATTGGAGCTGCAGGGGAGCCATGCCTGTGAATGCTCAACATCAGCAAACTGTCCTGTGGCCTGCTAACAGATTGACCTGACAGGCTAAGAGCCCAAGGATGTCGATCCCTGGTCTAGGTGGCAGTACTGCTGAAAAGGATCTAGGGCTAGAGCGGACCACAAACTAAATATGACATGTCAATATGATGCAGATGAAAAGAAATCTAATATGATTCTGGGTGTGTTAACAAGAGTGTTGTATATAGGACACAGGAGTTAATTGCCTTACTCTATTTGGCATGAGAATGAACTTTTGCTTTAGGAAAATAATGAACGTGCAATTGCAAATTAAGATTAAAATTGATTATATAAATACAGGATACTTGCTTGCAGAATTAAATCATGATTAGTATCACTGATTTAAATTAGCCCACCCTGAGAGGTATTGCTCTAGTGTGTAAAAGAAGTAGGTATTGGCCCCATGTGTGCTTACAAAATAAAAATACAAATCTGACAGCAACAATACGAACTCTTCCATGCTCTGAGATACCCCTGGACATACCTCTGAGATTAAGGGTTACATGATGATCATAAGATAGTTTACTCCTGCCAAAGGGCCAGCTCCTACTCCCATAGAATTCTGTCAAATCCCCCATGACTCCCACTTGTATCGAACTGTGTATTGTGTTGTTGAATGAGTGATGCCATGATAGGGATGAAGATCTGGCCTGAAGTTACACCTAAAGATGAAAGAATGTCCTACTAATGTCAGTCAAGTCATCCAGTCCTCCCTCCCAATTTTCCCTGTAACCATTTTATAAACTTCCAGAGACGTCGTGCACAGAGCTTTGAATGGTTATCCTGTCTTTGACACATTTGCAAAAACATTATACAATCAACATTTTCCCATTAAACACAGCACTGAGATCTGCTGTCCAAGCTTACTGGCCCTTCCTTGTCACTGCCCTCCCCTTTTTTGTTTTTCCTCATCCTTCATTTCACTTCAAATAACAGTGTTCAAAGTAAACAACCATGTAACAGTGTTTCACAACTCTGTATTTAGACTACAAAGTCATACTCTAACCACACCCAAGTCCTGTATAGTTCTCAGAACATACTCAATACTTGATACATAACAACAGCAACACTCCACAAGTGAATTCCTAACTAATAAAATATGTTAGTATGACATCTATAAAAGTAAAATATTTCTTTGATCATAGACAAGGAACAATCAAGGCTTCTCTACACTGATCTACTAATATCCCTCATTACTGATGGGGAGTCCAACTGGAGAGATCATGTGGTAGTTCACTTTCCATAGCATTTGATTCTGTCACACTCTTAGGCTATGTCTACACTACAGAGATTTTTTTTGAAAAAACAGCCGTTTTTCCAAAAAACTTCAATTGCGTCCACACTACAATCACATTCTTTAGAAAAAAAAAATCGAAAGAACAAAGGGTTTTTTCTGACATTGGTAAACCTCTTTCTACGAGGAAGAAGTCTTTTTCCAAAAGAGCTCTTTCAGAAAAGGGCGTATGTGGATGGCGAAGAGGGAGCTATTTCAAAAGAAAAGGAAAGATGAAAAAGCACAGGTGCCCTGGTGGCCACTCTATCCATAGTAATCAGAGCTTCCATGCAAGATAGCGTCCATTCAGTGTGGACACTATCTTTTAAAAAAGCTGATCGCTTTTTCGATGTGCTTTGGCAGCGTGGATGCTCTCTTTCGGAAGAAGTTTTTTCGGAAGATCTCTTCTGGAAAAGCTTCTAGACATAGCCTTACTGAAACTACCAAGAAGGTGGTCTATTGGGCTGGTACATTTTGTAACATGGACATATTTCCAGAAAGAATCAGAGTGAGGTTAGCTCAACTCACCAGTGATAAAGACTTAGCACCAGAATGGCTCTGACTCATACCAGACCCATGCCATATTTATGCCTTGAGCTGTTAAGTTTGTCTGATTTTTAGTCATCTATATAGAGGGTTTTTAATCTTCAGAGTATTTACAGGAAAGGAGAAAAGTTATGCTTTGATGCCGTTTAGAAGCCCCATGTGCAGTTCAGTATTCCTGTGTTCTTATCTTGAATTTCCCCTTGACTTCCAGAACCACACGTTTTTTTACCCAGACAGAAAAAATTCTACTTCTTTTCTAGTTTACTAATTCTTCATGAAAATAGGAAAAATCAAGAGTATGTAAAAAAAACCTTCATCTTATTTCTAACCTTTCACTTTCTCCCTGTCGCGGGTTGGGCTCCCCCTCAGGCTTACAGCCTATTCATCATCGGGGTCGACTGCCCGTGCACCTTCCTCCACCCATGTTTCCCTTCCATTAGTTCCACCCCTAGTCGTGGTCCATGGTTCAGCGGGGAGCCCATTGGGTAAGAGTCCCGCTTGGCGTATGTAACCCTGAGTGAGGGAGGAGGGGGACTCAGGCCCACCCTTGCTCCGGGTCCCGACCCAGGACCCTAAAGGCAGCGACATACCGGCGTTGTCTGGTTGGTGGGGATTCCCCCGTAACTCACCAACCCTCAGGGGTTTTATGCGGAGCCACCATCTCCTGCCCCCGTCCCCACCAGTACCTCCCCTGCCCTCGGCCTGCTAGGGAGTGCGGGGTGCCATGAGCTGCGCATCGCTGGAGACCAGCGCCCCATCACACTCCCCCTAAAAAGAAATTCTCTAAAACTTTCCAACTGTTTGCAGATCATGATTCCATTGGGCAGCTGACCCCTTTCTTAAATACTTAATAAAACCAGACCGTTATAAACAGCTAATGACTAATGAATATGCTTAACAAAGAATATGATTGTTAGGCACATCTATATTGAGAATATATTCCACCAAAATATTCCACCAAAGATAGCAATACGGGAAGAGCTAGTGTAGATTGGGTGTGGGTTCAGTGTCTCACAAAGCAGCACTTAGACCACTTACAGAAAGAGCATGTCTACACTAGGAGATTATTTAAAAATAACTAAATTCGAAATAACTACTAAAATAAAATCTAAATAGTGTGTCCTTACAACAGGGGAGCCTCAAAATTATTCTGAGGCAGGCTCTGTTATTGTGGATGTGCTACCTTTACTTCCCAATGCTTCCTGGGGCTGTAAGTCAATACTTTAAATTATCCTGGGGAGTAATTATTTCAAAATATCAGCAGCGGAGCTTCTACACTAATGCTGTTTTGAAATAACTTTCAAAATAAGCATTATTCCCTGAGGAAAGCAGGAGTATAAATTTCAAAATAACCAGCCCGTTATTTCGAAATTCATTTAAATTTATGGGCCTAAATGACAAAGATAAAAATCACCTGTTCTATGTCTACTCACACTGGCAGAGGTACATTGGTGCTGAAAGATATCTACAATAGAAAAAATTGGAAGCAAGCCTCCTAGGTCTGCTTGCTAAGCCAGAAATTGTGTCATGTGAGGAGAAACACTACTTCAGGCAATGTAACCAAGCAAAATGATTGTACTTAACTGTCAGGTACTGCTTTCCAAGCTCAGAAAGAATAAGGGTTTTTTTTTAATGTGAAGCTGTGGATATGGAGTATAAATGCTGACTTTGGCCTTATATGGTATAATAAACTTGCACAGGATGGGTGAGGTAATATCTTTTATTGGACCATCTTCTGTTGATGAGAAGCAAGCTTTTGAGCTGACACAGGTCCTGAAAAAGAATGTCATCTCAAAAGCTTGTTTCTTTCACTCTCAGGACTTCTTACCCATCCCATCTCTAATATTGTGGGTCCAACATAGCTACAATAGCCCAGCACATTATATTTCACTGCATTTTAAGGACCAGACCAGCAGAAAACACTCTGGGTTGATTTTGGGTCATGGGTGAGGCCCCAGAACTTCTGGCCCAGGACACTGCCCAACAAGTACTAATGATCAGTATTCCCCAGTGACAGCTCCACCTTTAGTACACCTGGCATGGAAACCTAGCCCCATTTATGCTCAGTGAGAGTTTTGCCATCCATTCAATAGGGCCAGGATTTCACCCTTGAAGCTCTGCCCTGCCTTAGATAAACTATAAAAGTTAACCCAATAAATATCTAAATCTCATGTCCATACACCACCATACCTGGTAATTTAACAGCAGGTGCTTCCACTGGGATTTAAGCAGGAGCAAAATGTGCTTGTACCCCACCCTGTGTGATATATGTATCAGAAGAGAGCTCTAAAACCACAGAACTAAATACATGACACTTACCAAAGCACCCATAATGAAATGGAGACACGTGAAGCTAAGGAAGAATTACATTTCTCACTCTGAAACTTTGGGAACCTGTACTATTTGAAAGAAAAGCAAGTAGTATTACATAAGGCAACTTCTAGCTCTAATCTTCCTCCATGCTTTTTTCTAAATTGGTTTACCATTGTTTGATACATGGTGCATATAGTAGCCATTTTTTGTTCTCTAAACTCACAAAAAAGGATATTCCCCATTGAATCTTCTGTACTTTTTTTTAAAACCAAAAATAACTGAGATACATATGCATATGAAATCACTCCTTTGAGATTAGCATGCAGAAACCAAGAGACAACAGGAAAATATTAGGAAAGAGATATAAGAAAAAAAGGCTAGTTATTTTGGTTTAATGCAGAAGGGCTAACATGTGGCCCAATTTATTAAAATAGAATTACTATGCTTTGAAATAATTATTATTTTCCTTCTCATGAGAAGAAAACTCTAGATTTTGAAACACCGTCATTTAGTCTGAGATGTTTGCAAACATCAACAGTCATTGGAACCCAAACATACCACTAAAAAGTTTCTCTGTATTAAACACTTGAGGATAACTACTGAGTTGATTATTCAAAGCTGCTCTTACTATTATAGATCCATGGAATAAAAATGTTATACAGGACAACATGAACTTTTTTAAAAATTCTCTTTAACTTTCTTCATTGTTCATGTTCCTTCTGAAAAATGTGAAAGCAAAAAAAATTTCCTGGAGATATTTTCTCCTCTTTCTAACAAACTTTTTACCTTCCCATCCTCATGACAATAATATGATTGCTTTGGACCATGTTCATAATTCTTCCCCAGATTGCACCATGGACCAGGTATTTTTTTAACTGTTACTGGACAACACTGATGTTTATGGAGCCTACACAATTAAGAAAGATCTACCACCTTTAAAAGACAGTGTATTACACATAGTGATTGTTGCATAAATTATGCAGTATTAAAGACAGCATATTTAACCTATTACAACATGTATCAGAGAGTCTCACACACAAAACTAGTCAAAGAATTCACACAGGAGAAATCATTCATAAGAGCCTCACCTAGAGCCAGATTTTGCTACAAAGACATGGCCAGGTTGCCAGTTGTGCCTTAGGGTCACCACTTAACTTGGGAAGAATGAAACCTCCTTCTCAATGTATGAAATGGTAGGAGTTGCAATATCATCAGAGACGGAGCATTCTCCTCCTACAGAGCAGAGTGCCCATTGGACTATAGTAGCTCTTTTTTATTTTTATTTTTTTTAACAACCAGCAGCTCACATGAAGCCATGTTACAAAGTATGGAGATCTGTATGTATTTAAGGTATTTATCAAAAATGTTGATTACCTTATGCATGTGAGCCTTGGTCCCTTCTGTAAAGTATCTTAGAAGAGAACTACACGTGCCATTAAAAAATAAGTTAGAATAGGTAGAGTGGAGCTCCCAGGGTTGATCTTAGGACTCCAAATTATCCCTTAGGAGCAGCGATACAAACAAAACCAAAGTTAGGAGGCCTTGGGTATCTAATGCTATAGAAACACAAAATGTGGTTGAATTTCCTTTATTTCTATCTCTGTCCTAAATATCAATCACTACTAAACTTTTTAAAAAGGGAACTTTCCAAATGGAATTTTTTTTACATATGTATTTTGCAGGAATTAGACCAATTCAACTGTGTTTACCTTCTACTGAAAGATGATGGGTTTAAGGACCATTTGTAAAGTTCCCTCTGTTTTGATAAGAAGAATGGTGAAGTTACGTTGGAACACTTGCTCTGCATGGTCAGGCTCCTAAACGTGTCTGTATTTTCTCTTCATAGGCCTCATTCTGGCCAGTTCTCATTGAGGATCCATGCCTTCAAAACGTTGAGAGCCCTCATCAGTCACAGAGATGTTTATAGTAAAAATAAGTGGCACTAGCTTAATTTCAAGTTATAGATAGAAATTTCACCCCAAATAAGTCTGTCAGGGGTAGAGGGCTGTTATGACTATGAATACATAATTCTAATGTTGTTCTATAATTAACATTATAGGCTCCCAATGCACATATGACCCTTACCTCTGAAGTAGTCAAATGCCCTAGATAGAGGTAAAGAAGACAGTGAATCCATGAAAACTCCTTGTCTTCCTGCTCTGATCCTATAGTAGTCCCTCATGTAGACAGCTATGGGAACTACTTACACATACTGTGCTGCAGGCTCAATTTCTCTTTGCTCTGCCAGCCCTTAATTTCATGAAAACACATCATAAAAATATGTTCTAGCTCCACAAAGCTGCCCTTTGACCTAGGTATAGCCCTTGCCACTAGAGCTGCATGTACTTTTCTAGTTAATAGGAAGGTTTTACTGAGGTGAGAGAAAATATAGAGTAAAAAAACCCAAGGAGATTAAAAATAAATATAAAGCAGGCCAACAGAACCAAGGAAGAGTGTTAGGTAATCCAGGCAATTCAGTGATAAGCAACAAAGAGAGAGTGAGAAGTACTAGATTAAAGTAGGAGAAAGGGTCCATTTTGTCCCAAACACACCACAGTACGTAAACTGTAATTCCACCTCTAGCGGTATTTTTTCCATTTTATAAAAATATTTCAGCTTCACAGAAGAACAAGTAAAAACCAAAACATTTACATTTCAGGCATTTGCTAGCTGCCGAAAGTATTTGTATAAAGGTTTGCCAGCTGAGAGCTTAGAAGCAGATAATGTCTCTACAGGTCAGGATGTCCTGATGACGAAAAAGGACATTTGTTCCATGGTGATGGATGTCAAATTCAGGGTAATATCAGTGTAGCAGAAAGCAGACACAGGTAGGCTTTATGAATGTCTATTGACAGTCAGGAAAAATACAAATAGGAAGAAAGTCAATCAATTTTTCATTTTTAAAAATGTTGGTATAAGCTAACAATTCCTCTTCAAGATTACCTCTTTTCCCTAAGCAATGCCGCTGGAGAATTTTTTTTCCCCCTTTTTGGAAGTTAGTCCAGGATGAGTGTTTGGAACAAATATCGAATACAATGTACATCATTCAGGAAACCTGGTCCAGTAGATGATTAGTTAAGTATATATTGTGGTATGTGGCATGTCTCTTCTGTTGGTCATTTAAGGACTACATTATATAAGAAGTGGCTCTCTGTGCCATCAGGGATGTCCATATAGTATGCTTCCTAAATCTGGTATGGCAGACACTTAGGTGAAAAGGTTGTATAAGCTAATCAGGTATAAAAAGTTTGCAGTATGATTTATATTACAGAATATGCTGAGAATAAAAAGCATTATAAAGGCCCCACATTTAACAAAAATCAAATCCATTTCTTTGTCAAATGTTGTTATCCAGTCAAACTTGCTTTCAGTTAAAATTCAAGTCTCTCTCTGGCAGAAGGCTGATTATTAAAATATTTGCAATCATGGAGGGCCGCCTTTTAAACCTTTTATCAGTCAGTGCCACTTCAGGGTGAAATATTAACTTCATACTCTGAGCAAAATTACGAAGTCCATACACAGAATGACCAAGCAAGATCGATCATTGTGAGTTTTTACATTCAGCTTCTCCCAGTATCCACTCAATTCCATTTAATAGCCCACTTAAAGTAGCAGCTACAGTGTCTTGCACCTGTAAAACCAAGAATGGCAGATGTTAGTGTTGTATATGGATATACTTAGTGGGTGTACAGATATCAGATTAACATTCCATATTTGTTCTTAATGTCCTCTGTCAAATCTGCCTGTTTTGTCACTGGCTTCCAACTCCCTTAAACAGACCATGTTTCATAGAGTAAATTAGGGGAAAGGAAACAGTACTGTTGAGAAGATAAGTAAAGAAAGGCATTAGAAAATCTTTATATTATTGATTTCCTATGGAGTTCTCTCTTAATTCTCCCCTCTCTTGTTGTGTAACATCTTATTTCCTTCATAATATCAGCCAGAATCACAGGTTATTTGAAAGTCCTTTTCAACTCCTAAGGGAACAAAGCTTCAAATTTCAGAATTTCACATAGATTGTTAATTCTATAATTACTAGGATAGTTTCATTCAAATTCTGTAGTGTTCTAAACAACAGTGGTATGTTTTAAAAATACACAAAGCTTTCCAATATTATCACTATGAAGGCAAAGAAAAATCTGTATTTAGGCTTGTCTGCCTTTAGCTAGTGAGCCACTAACATTTAAATTAAAGTTCATTCCAAACATTACTGCTCCCTCACAAGAAAACATAAAGAGGATAAATAAAAAGAAAAATATTTTAAGAAGCGAGGATACCATCCATGGTTGGTTTAGCAGATTTAATTGCAGCTGATGTGCCATATAAACACAAGGGATTCTTTTCATGTCAACTTGAGAGGTGCAGGACAAAACCAGTACAGGTCGGTTTGGAGGCCCCAGAGTTGGATCTATCATTGCCAAAATATGAGCAAATTCATCTTGACGGTTGTGCTCTAGAAAACAGTTTGCAAATAAGTATTAGACAATAGACCAATGCCACTATAAATAATCAAACTCATCTGTGTTACATTGTCTATCTATATTGATTCTTACACATCATTGTAGTTATAAGACCATTTTCCTAACTTTCACAGAAGCCATTTTCCTAACTTCTACTCCCCATCTTCCTCTTCCTTCCACATCTCCCTTCCCTATCTGACTTTTTCCTCCATTTCTTCATTATTTTCCTATGTCTTCTGTAAATAAAATCAAATGCTAGAAACAATCTTACATGCAAATATATGCTCCAGTTTAAATACTCCAAACAAGAACAAATTTTAACACACACACACACACACACACACACACACACACACACACACACTTGCTTAAGACTAGGTCAAAGGAGAATTATACCTTCACAACATGAAAATGAGCAAGGAAAGAGCTTTAGATGACAGCAGAACTCTGTTTCAGAGCAGTGCTAGCAGTATGATAAACTAATGAGATATTTCAATGCATACATTAGGAAAAAAACAGTACAGATTTTACTAACCATTTGATAATAGATAGTCTCCTCTTAAAGAGAAGAAAACAACCCAAATGAATTCTGGAATTAAATGACAACTTTCATGCTTAAAGCCATATAAGCACATATTCTGAAAAGTCAAAGGTGGACCACACCATGGTTACTGGAAAAGGTGTTTGAGCAAATGAAAAAATGACAGAACAAAAAGAGTGGACAGGAGACTGAAGGACACTGGAGAGAAAACAAGAAACTGGGCAGACAAATTCAAAGGCAGACTAGACAAGAGTAAATATATCAGGGCAAAATGCAAGGTATTTGAGAATTATAAAGAGACTAATAACATAAAAGGTATATTCACAGTGGTCAGATTTCTTAACAAAATGTTTTCCCTGTGACAGAACAACATAAAAGCACAAAAAATAATGAATGGTCTAGCAGCACCTTAAAGACTATCAAAACACGTAGATGATATCATGAGCTTTGTAAATAGACACAGTTTTTACTGATTCAGATTACAGAGCCAACCTGTATGCCTCAGAACCACTCACAGCACAAGATGACAAAAAAGAATATGGAAGTGGTACATATTATTATGAAAATGAAGTTTGGAAAATAAGCAGTGGTAAATAATTTACCAGAGTTACTGTAAGCAACTGGTGACCATGATACTGCTCATGTGGAAAACTAGTAATGAAATGATGCATGGATGATTAGAAATTGGCAGGACGACTGGACAAAAGGAATCTTTCTGCTTTTACAAAGAAAGGGTATACAACAAAGTGCAGTAACTGTCAGATCATCTCCCTGATGTCTCTCACAATTAAAGTACTGCTCTGCATAATTCGCAATTGCATGAAGCAATTGACAGAAGCAGAGGTAGCACCACAACAAGCTGGTTTCAAAAAGGTATGAGCCACAGATGATAAACTGCAAATATGTCATGTCATATGAAAAATGCAGGGAGTATAATAATCACTGAATGTGTTTCATAGAGTACTCCAAAGCATCACAATGAACTCACAGCAAGTCTCTACTGCTCACAACAGACCATTGTGGGAACACCAATGTGAAACAATAAGTGATTTTCCACTGGGGAAAGTGCAAGACATGTGTATTCTGTCCCCAGGTCTTTTCAACCTGTGTGCAGAACTTACTATTAGCAAGCCCTGGAAGACTTTGATAAGGGGGAAGGAACTGGGATTTCCACTGATGGATATTTCTTAACGAACTTCAGATATGTTGATGATATGATGCTCTTTGCTGCAACCATTGATGCAATGCAATACATATTGGAGTCTGTAAAAACCAGTGAGGAATATGGACTATTCTTGAATGCGGCAAAAACTAAATTCATGCACGTTGATGCACAAACATCATATCAGCTGTCAAGCTGGTAGAGGCAATAGATGAATGTAATTATCTGGCATCATACATATTTAACCAATAGAGCAGTTCCAAAAAAAAAAAAAAATGAAGACAACTAGGGATGGCTCAGTTGCTCAGATAAGGCCTTTCTCTTGAAAGTGTGACAAAACCATGGTCTCTCAAAATATAGTTAGATGACTCAAAGATTAATTTTTTCCATCATGAATTATATATGTGAATCCTGGAAAACTATAACAGCTCACAAGAAAAAATGAAATCTTAAAGATTTGGTGCTGGCAAAGTCTCTTGCATAGCTCCTGGACGAGAAGACAATGCCTGCTTATGTTAGAAATATTATTGGAGACAACTGGAAACTGCTCTTGGAAATCAATTTATATACTTTGGTTATATTAGGCATAGAGATAAAAATATCCTTGATAAACTTATTACAGAAGAAGTAGTGTTGAGTCACCATTGCAGATGATAACCAATGAAGAGACTGGCAGAGACAGATGAGTACCCAGAAGTCACCTACTATATGACAGGCCCAACAAGGAAAATAACAGACCATGACTAGCTATCACCTACAGACCCCAGCTAAAACCCCTCCAGTTCATTATTTCCAGAACAGGTTGTAAATTATGAAACAATCCCTCACGCTCACAGACCTTGGGACACAGGCCAGTCCTCCTCTACAGACAGCTCCTCAACCTGAAGCAAATACTCATCAGCAGATGAACACCTGTGTGGCCACCAGGAGAGATTTAAATGCTGCCCAGCTGATTAGCAAAACACCCACAGTGGAGGGCATTTGTTTCCATTAGTGGTGCACATCCACACATGTTTTGGTCCACACAACAAAATTTATTCCAAACACAGATGGAAAAAATAGAGGGAACACTGGCAGTCACACACACTGCACCACAAAAACACTAATCTAGGAACCCATCCCTGCAACAAACCCCATTGCCAACTCTGGTCCCTATATCTTTACAAGCGACACCATCACAGGACCTAACCACATGATCAGGGGCTCATCTACCTGCACATCTACTAATATGTTATTTGCCATCCCCTTTGCCATGTACATTAGCCAAAATGGACTGTCTCCGCTCCAAAGGAAAAAAGGTCACAAATCAGACATCAAGAAAGATAACATACAAAAACCAGCAGAACACTCAGTAACAGATTTAAAACTCACCATTCTTAAAAAAAAAATCCCACACTACAAACAAAAATAACAGAGCTGCAATTCATTTGAAAATTTAACACTATCAAATTAGGACTGGATCCAGACTTAGAATTGTTATCTCACTATAAAGGCAATTCTCTCTCTTGGTATTCACATCTCCATATAAACTGCTGGGAGTGAACCACATCCACCCAGCTAAAGTGGCTTCATTATCAGTGGTCCTACACTTGATAAGTAACTTCCTTCTTTTGATATGTTAGAACACACATATATCTCTACCTCTCTGATTTCCACTCTGCATTTGACAAAGTGGTTTTTACTCACAAAAGCTTATGTCCAAATAAAGCAGATCATGAAGAAGTCAGCTGCTGTATGCACAAAGTTAGTGATGGATTCTGAAGAGTTCCAAAAATTGTTCTATGATGTCACTGGTATTCAGACATGAATAAGGACTTTACTTAGTCTCATTATACAAAAAAACCATTAACAAAACTAAATCTTTCCATTTGCCATTTTAAAATTCTCATCTCATTTGCTCTAGCTGAGTTTTAAGAATTCAGACCAAATAATTATTTATACAAAGGAATAACAGAATCATACCTTGCTTTTATATTGTAAGAAAACTGCATATAATCTGCTTGTTAGTGTCCTTATGAAATTCAATTCTTCAAGTTATATAGCAGACTCAGTAGTCAATTATTCGTAAGATTTGTCCTGAAACTACATTAATTTCATTTGGACCTATGATTCTTACTCGTATTGATTAGTACTTTTTGCTGCACTTCTGAAGGTGAATATTAGTGTCAGAATTTGGGCTTCAAAGTATAAATGTATTCTCATGTATTAGCAGCATCTCAACTATCCACAAAATATGAGTCAACATAGTCAAAATAACTTTCCTTACTTTTATGAGCTTCTGCATTAGCAACATATATGAATCCATCCACTACTTCGCACACCTTTTTAACTTGATCAATTACACTATAGTGTATTGCCTGTTGATTCCCTTCGATACTGTTTTCTTGGTAAAACATCTTATTGACTGTAGCAGTTTGCTCTGATCTTGCTCTCTTCCTTTCCACGCTGAAAAATATTAAAACACCCCGAACATTTAACAAAATTATCCAGACTAATTTGGAATGAGAATGGGAAAAGGAAAGATGGGGGGAAATAACTCCACAAAGAGGAGAGAGAGGATGACCAAAACATGTTGAATGGTTTCATCCCTGAAACAGATTTTTATAATTTGCATGCATAGTTAGCCAGTCTCGCAAGATCCATATTAATATGCACCAATTGGCAGGTTCATGCTTATACATTTGAAAAATAAAGTTTGACATACAAAAAGGAAAAGCACTGCCCTTTTTGTATTTCACACACTCATGTTGATCAAAGAGTCTCCGGGCTACCTTAAAAAAAAAAAGTGTCCTACCTCTGCCACACAATTTGTGAATGAAAAAATTATATTTTGCAGTGGCAATTGATGTAATTTACATGAGATGTCCTGATTTACAGAAATAATCAAGTACTGTATATCAAAATGACATAAATGATTTAGATCAGGAGAAAATGCTGAAATATCTGAGAACGTTCAGCTTTATTTTGCAGAGAACAAGCCTTACCTGGTAGTTGAATACAATGTCAAAATATTGAATTTTTGATGATTATTAAATTGAAAACTGACTCCTGATCCAATCCCTACAGGAGGAACAAAATGAAGTTAGAATATCAAAATGTTCAGCAGTTAAAGACAGATTTTAGACACACACTAAATTACATATGAGAGCAAGAAAGGGGAGAACAGCACTACAAATGCACATTTGCATAGGCTACCCGTGAACACAACCTCACCATTCCAATTCAATTGTGAATAAATAGATGTCAGTGGTTCCCAATAATTATGATAGTTATTGTACTCTGGTTTGGAAAGAGGGGAAAATGCAGGTGTTTAGAACTATATTTTATGTAAAATCCTGTTAGTTAATCACTGAACAAGCTGCTGCCATGTTCTATGTCATGTTTCTTTTTAATAAAGGCATGTTATTATCAATCTCGTATAAGTTAGATTTAAGTAGAAAATAGGGACTTTCTTTTTCTTTTTTTGTATAAAGTGCAGGCAATCAAACAAAAGCATTTTTTTTAAAAAGCATATAGTCTTAATGTCAGCTAAAGAAAGCTGGGCTCAAGATTTATCCATGATCACAGCTTGCTTGACTCCAAGTTCTGAACCAAAACCTAGGGATAAAATCTTGGCACACCCTTTCCAATGATATCAACTGAGTTTTCTTACTGACTTCAAGGTGCCAAGATTTTACCCAATAAAATGCTTATTGTTCTACAATGACATTTAAAATGGAGGTATAAAAGCACCTTTTATCTTGCAGAACGTTTGTAAAAAAACAACAGACTATTACCATGGATTTGTCTTTGAGGTAAACAAGCTACAGGCAAAATTTCTGGGCATGTCATCATTCTTTGCACCAAAGATTCATCCAATTCTTCTAAACCTGGTCCAAAAAGGGCAAAGCGAGGTTCTGCTTGTGTGACCAATGATTGTAAAAAGGAAGCCACAGCCCCATATGTGGGACGGCTTGATTTCAAATGTCTTCTCTGAGGACAGCTCTTTTTGTATCTGTGTAAAATAGAATTAGAAATTAACACAAAGTACAGAGGAGATATTAATTACTGCCAATTAAATTAGGTACTAAATGCATTTTACTTATTAATTACTGATTCATATCAATTAATCAATCATGTCAGTCATGATGGAGTTGTTAACTTATGGTTGTTACATAGTGTATGTAAGTAGACCAGTAAGAAATGTTTATGCAGTTAAGGTACTGGATTGGCACTCAAGAGAGAATGGGAATGCAAGAGTCAGGGGATAGAGATCACCAGAAGATTAGAGAGAGAGAGACAGCTACAGAGATAAGGGAAGGTATACAGATGTTTAGGGAGAAGAGGGCAGTAGCAGGGAGTCAAACAGGAGTACAGTGGGAAAGAGGCAGAAATCAGGAAGGAGATGAAATGAAAGGGGAACAAGAATAGGCGAGGAACACAGGGATATAAGGCTCAAGGGGGCACAAATCACAGAACCGAGAACGCAACCCAGGAATCTTGAGCACCTACATTCCTACAGTCAGCAGACAGTTGTGAAAGCATTGCCCTGGCAAAGCATGTGTCTCATTCCCCTCTAGTGGCTGATACACATTAGGGATGAGAACAACTATAGGGATGAGAACAACTAGTCGACTATCCGATAAGCAAACGCTTATCGGATAGTCGACAGGGTAGTTGACTAGTCGCTTCCACCTCCCACCCCTTTGCTGCTTCTATCAGAAAGAGGCAACAAGAGGGGGTGCTTCAAACAGCCCCAAGGCTGTTGCTACACTTCAAAGGCAGAAGAGCTCTTATCGACTAAATCAAAATTTTACATCCCTAAACCACATATTGGCGAACACCAATTATTGCCAATATTGTTCCATGTAACAGATCCCTCCTCCCATTTCTTTAATTATGAAGTTGCATCCTCCATGAAATGCTCAATAAAAAACTATGTTAAAAAATGTATTAGGGATCAAAGTCAAGATGCAAAAGTTAGGCAATGCCAAAATTATTCTTTTAATGTAGTTGATTGAATGTACAGTTATACATTTTGCTGTACCTGAGTCTGTCAGGCAAGACCTTAAAAACCAAAATCCAATTTGCTTTACACCATACTTTTGCTAGAGATGTAGCTGTGTTTGTCTATATCTGTAAAAACAGCAGAGAGTCCTTTGGCACGAACCAATTTATTGAGCATAAACTTTCATGGGTAAAAAACATTTTATCAGATGCACTTGTTAATAGTGCTCTTGCTAAGAGTAGGAGTTTGTTTAAGACTTCTGGACAAAAATATTACCACCTCCTTTCCCACCACACTTTTTATATAGCATGCTGTGGGTTAGCTGAATGGCTGGCTAGTTCCTATTCTGAGGTGGCTGCATTCCTGTGGTATCGTATGTGTATTATTTGCAAAATACTTTGAAATTCTTTGCAATATTCTTATATTCCTATTTAATACCTAGCAAAAAGAACTGAGCAAATTATTACTTAATTAGAAACTTCCTTTCAAAGGAACTAGAAATGCTTTTTATCTGTAAAACCATTCCAAGAGTCAAGTAATTTTATTTATTTTATGTAACTAGACTAGCAGAGTTTTGGCTTTAAAATTTGGGTTTGGGATGAGTTACACTGCTTTATACACATTGGAGAAAAGTAAAATACTTACATTGTCATGTAGTCATGCAATGCATTATCATTATGCTCAGAAAAGGATTTATTAAAGATTTCCACATCTGGAAGTGACTTCCAGTCAACAGAAGACCAAGAAGGCAGATCCCTCAGGAGAAAATATCGCCATAACAATGGATCCCGCACAGCTAGACTCCAATACTGATTTGTGCTTCCCAAGTGGCACAGGTCTTGGGGTGAGAGAAATGACATAACGTATAACTGCACATCAATCTGAAAACATTAAAGAAGAGCAGTTTTAATGTCCCAAGACCCATACAAATATAAGAGACCAGGAGAGGGAAATGAGAGCAAAAGCATAAAGAATGAAACATTATAAAGCCAAATAAGGGACCATATCCATGCATAATTTGTACCAAAGATTATCTGTAATTCCTGCATCTAGCCCAACAATTTCTGGTGGAATGAAAGGATAGATTTTAGAAAGATTTGCAATCTAGATTTAGACTCTAACGACAGATTATCAGTGCCCACTGTTAAAAAAAATTGCACCTTATCCTCAGGTTGAACTTTGACATCTTCAGCTTCCAACCACTGGAGTTTTCTATACCCTCTGCTAGATTAATGACCATGCGAGTATCAGACACAAACCCGCAGGATGTAATGTCTGCGGATATGCCAGATTGAGAATATGACCATGCGTTTGAACTACAGGAACAACGCCCAAACGCTGCAAACCAGATGGGAGCCAGACGGCTGGCTGGTCAGAGACGAAAAGGCGAGCCTGGGTAGGTGCGTGGGGTGAGAGACAGGGAAGGGGCAGGTGTCTGCTCTGGGCGGAAATGGGGCAGGAGCTGGGTCACTCACCGGCAGCATCTGCAGGGCGCAAACCTCTTCGCCGGACGCCTCGATACCCGCCCCTTCTGCGGCCGCCGCCTGCCCCTCTCGCTGCCTCGGCCTCCGTGCCCATCTGTCCCTGAGCAGGCGCAGGCTGCTGCGCAGGGCGGACTCCAGGCGGCGCCAGTCCCCGGCGTTGCTCGCTGCCATTGCCTCGCCGGCCCGGAGAGCCCCCAGGACGCTGCCCGGGGCCCGGCTGGGAGCGGCGATCGCGGGCTCCAGCTGGCGGGGCGACTGGCCGGGCTGCCAGGAGCGGGGCGTGGAGAAGGAGCGCTACCGGGTCACCGAAAGCCCACGCCACGCCCCGGGCTGCTGCGCGGCCAGCCCCGAGAGCGGCGCCGCCCGGCCCCCCAGCCGCCTGAAGCCCCAATGCAACGGGGAGAGCCGCTCTGGTCACGGGCTTCAAAGCGCAGCAGCTGCCGGAGGCTGGAACCGAGACCAGGGCTCCCTCCTTGAACAGCCCCGCGCCTGCTCCCGCTTTAGCTACGGCCTGTGCCAGGAAAGGGCGCTTTAACCGCACTCTCAAGCCGGAATCCTCTCACTTTCACGGGGCAGGGGGTAACAACCAGGGGTGAAAACCTACCAGGTACCGTCCTCTCACAACCCACCCACCATGGGGGGAAGCGGCAGCTCAGGGCAGGTGATGGGAGGGGCTGCAAAATTTAACTGTGGGGTTGGGGGGAATGCTGTCAGGAGTCAAGACAGGTAGCAAAGGGGGGTAAGCTGGGTTACCTTGCCAGGCTGGGAGGACCACTCCCTGCCACAAGGAAGCCATATGGGTACTCTGCTACAAGGAAACCAGCAGTAGTGAGACCTCCCCTCTGGCCTGCTGCTCCCTTCCCTTGGTCCCAGAGGCCACTGGCAAGAGGGCATGCCCTGATGGCATGTACACTGCCCAGCATCCACAGAAAGGGTCCCTAGCTGGTCTCTTTAGCCCAGTGGTTGCCAGCCTTTTTATGCTGCAGACAGGCAAACCCATTCACTGAAGTTTGGTAGACTAGCAACATTTTATTTGCATATTCATTGAACAAACAATGAACATGCAGATAAAATGTTACCAGTGCTCCTAGCTCCAACCCAGCCTCTTACTCCCCCATGCCTAACACCCTTTGACCTCCAGCCCTGTGCCCCATGATTGTTGACCCTTTAATCTCTGACCCCAACACAGCCCATGCCAACACCCTCTTTCCCTGTAACCCCACAACACCTTCATCCATTACCTCTTTGCCCCCACCCCAACTCTGCACTCCCCAGCCCAGAGTAAGGCTTCTCCCTCTAGGAAACATGGCCATTACTGCCATGTGGACAGGGGGAGCAGCCCTCCTCCTTTGTGCCTCCTCCCTCCCCAAGCATGTCTTGCGGCCCCCCAAGAGTAGAGGGAGCCTCACATAGCTGCATGCACTTGGGTCACCAGCACCAAACTGCAGCAAGAACCAGCAGGAAGAGCGCACCCCAAGCCAAGCTGCCAGCTAGTTGGCTCTCAGCAGAGCACCCCCACTGGCTCTTGCCAGAGTAGCGTACCACCTTTCTTTCACCTCTTGTGACAGCGATGCTTATTACAAAATCACCCCCACAAACAGCAGTTTGCTATCACAGGTATCAGTGACTACAGCCCCACCAACCCCATTTTTAGAAATTAATATTGAGAAGAGGGTAGGTTGCCTAACTGAATGCTCACTAAATGAGTTGTTTTTAACAAAATGGGTGGCATGATTTTCCGCAAAGGCTTTTAACGGAAAAGTTTAATGGAAAAGAGTGTCTAGATTGGCACGGACGCTTTTGCGCAAAAGCACTTTTTGCGGATAAGCGTCCGTGCCCATCTAGATGCGGTTTTGCGCAAGAAAGCTCCAATCGCCATTTTCGCCATTGGGGCTTTTTTGCGCAAAACAGTCAACACTGGCCCTCTTGCGCAAATACATTTGCGCAAGAGGGCTTTTTCCCTAACAGGAGCAGCATAGTATTTGCGCAAGAACACTGACAATCTTACATTAGATCGTCAGTGTTCTTGCACAAATTCAAGCGGCCAGTGTCAACAGCTGGCAAGTTTTTCCTGGAAAAACTTGCCAGTCTAGATGCAGCCAATGAGTAGTACCTCTTCCCAACAGCTTTTAGAACTGCAGCAATAAAACTTCCAATTTCACAAGAAAAAGTCACACTACTGAGGTTTTAATACAGTTTTGTCTCAGTTTGACCTTTCTAGTTGTATTCTTCATTTATTGCAACTTTCTTGTAAAGAACAGATAAACAGCAACTGGTTAATTAAGCTAGCAGTGGAATTTCTTGAAGTAGTCCAAGATTAGGATTGCATTTGTAGTATTCCAGTTTTGTCCTTTTAAGGGTCCATCACACACAGCTATATATTTCATTAACATCTTTTCTCCTACTTCTCGGAAATCCAGTACTGCACTACGTAAGCAGCAATACAGTTCAGTATTAGATTCAGAATCCATTTCATGGGTCCCAGGCTTTTCTACTCCACAGTGTTTCAGGCCCCAGTAACACATTTCTCCAATATACATCATGGCAAGTACATGGGTATCACTAAATATACCTGCAAAACAGTTTAAAATTCAATAATGCAGAAAGCATGTAATCCAATGTATTAAACAGAATAATAATTAAATTAGGCTTTCCAAAAGATCTTAAGAATTTTACAAAATGTAGTATCATTGTCCTCATTTTACAGAGTAATACATGAAAGCACAGAGCAGTGAAGTAACTTGCCCAAGGTCACCCAACAGGCCAGTGACAAAGTCACTAAAAGGCCCCAAGTCTAAGTCCTAGTTCATTACTCTGTCTGGTAAGAGGGAGTTTTAATACTCACTTTCTCACCTATAATTTTCGGACATATCAGTGTTTATAAACATGCAGAATGTGACTAAGGAAGCAGAGGATTTTTAAGTAGATACACAGACACTTATCTGCATGTCCTCAGCTGCAGGTGACTTTTAAAAAACAGCTCTTCATTAGCAGCTTTAGTATTTAGCATTTGGATATTTAACAAAGAAAAAACATTATTACAGAAATGGAGACAATAAGAAAAAAATCCTCCCATTAACTCTACTTAGTTTATTAAAAAAGGGGGGGGGGGACAGTATGATTATGACTAGGGATGTTAGAGCTCATGTAACTGAATAGTTGTATAGCCACAATGAAATCTTTATTGGTTACACAACTATTTGATAGTCCTCTGTATCCCCTGCGCAGGAGCCGGTCTGCAAGGAGAGAGAGTTTAAAAAACAACTCGCAGACCGGCTGCCCACTACCACATGCTGCTGCTTCTGATAAAGAGGCAGCAGCATGGAGTGGCAGCAGCCCCTGTACGCGGGGGTCCATCAAAACTCCCAGCAGACAGAAGCTGGTTTGCAGCAGCAGCCCCTGTCCACAGGGGGTTCCAAGCTCCCCAAAGACAGAGGCTAGTCCTTGGCAGCAGTCCCTGTCCATGGGGAGCTCGGACCTCTCCCCTGTCCAGTGGCTGCTCTTGCAGACGAGCCTCTGCTGTGAGCCCGAGCCACTGCAGACAGAGGCTGCTTTGCAACAACCTTCCCTAGTCTGTCCCTCATGCTGCTGCCTCTGATATAGGCAGAGGCAGCAAAAGTCAGGGAAATCTTGTCAACTACATGCATTTAACTGATAAGCCTAATTATGACAAAGACCAGACAAGAAGTCTTGGTTGTCCTAATCCTGGCTCCAAAACATGTATCTGAATTTGCTTAATTCATTTAACCAGCTAGTGCTTAAATTTTCCATCATTTATACGATGTACAGAGCCACCTCAAAATAACGTATTGAGTAGTGACTCGTTTTTAAACATTTGACTAAAATGTTATATGCTGATGGTGCTTTTTTGAGTGAGGGGTAAAACGAAACTCAGTTTTTAAGCCTCAGATAAAAAGCACTAATAGCAACAACAAACAACCTTATATTACCATAGAACAGGTACAACATAGGCAGTGACAATAAAAATGTTTGATCTCTACCTTTGTGTGACTCAGCCCTGTTCTGGAACTACCATCTCAAGCACTGCACAGTTAAAATGACCATGTCCGTTTAATCCTAGACATGACTGCAAGAACTGTCAAGAGTACCACTTTGTACATGTCAACAGTATAAAATCTGCCACCACTAGTACTACCAGTTCTCAGTAGGCATTACAAAGCATACTGAGACCAGATAACATTTGCGCAGATTATCTGGACCAGAATTTGAACCAATGACCTAGATGTGAAAGGCTTTGTACTCCATAACTAGATCATTCAGACATATACCAGTGTCCATTTTCTTGAGATGAATTTATAGTTGAGCTGTCTTATTTCTCGCTCTTTCTCCCTGCCTTCCCAGCATCCAAAATAGGAAAAAGACAATTTATTGTGTCCACTAGTCTTGCTTATTTCTATGATTTTATTCTTCTTACAAGGCAATAGAATTTGAATCTGAATGAAGTTCAACCTGCTTTTTTATTATGTAGTAGAGCAGGGGTTCTCAAACTGTGAGATACCACGACCCCCCGGGGGGGTCGGAACCCACAGTTTGAGAAACATGGTAGTAGAGGATTTTATAAAGGAAAGGGAACAATTTACCTTCACTGAGCAGCCTAGCTGTGTCTCTATCCCGAAATGAGACATCACTTAGCTGAGTTGGGCACCTAAACTGTAGCATCTTCAGTAAATAATGGATTCCATCAGTAAGACACTGAATACAAATTATACAGAAAACAGAGATAAATGTTAGAACAGCACACAACGACTTAGATATTAATGTAATCAGTTCTAGCTAGATTTTAAATTAAATGTTTCCCAAGTACATATTGGAAAGAAAAATACAATGAGTATAATTTTAAAGGCAAAAGTGGGGATATTAAATTTAGATTAATTAATAAAATGATGGGATTTCCATCGACTGTTCAATTAGCCTATAAGAGCGCCTTCGCTTTTGAAATGTAGCAAGAACCCTACCAGCCTCTTGCTACAGTTCAAAAGTAGAAGTCCCATAGGTAGTGCGGGCTTCCTTTTGAAATGTACAAGAAGCCAATTAGGACTTTTGTACATCTCAAAGGCTGAGGCACAAGAGGGAGTGCGGGGCCAGTGGGGGTGGGGGGTGTCTCCCTGCTGGCCTGCGCTCCCTGTGGCGCTTTAGCTTTTGAAATGTCCAAGAGCCCTGGTGGGGCTCTAGTACATTTCAAAAGCAGAATCACAACAGAAGTAGCGCAAGTGGAGATGGCTTCAGTCCCTGCTCACGCAGTTTCCACTGTGCCTCTACCACTCCCGGGCCCCGCAGAAACAGTGCTGGAGAGAACTAGTTCTTAAGCCAGCTCCCCACAGCACTGGCTTCTTCTCCCTACCCTTGCTGCCTCTTTCTGATAGAGGCAGCAAGGGCGGCAGGGGGAAGTGATTAGTCACATCTCTAGTCAATTATCCGATAAGCAGAAGCTTATCGACAAGCTTCTGCTTATCAGATAGTCGACTATTCTCTTACATCCTCAGGCAAAAGTCATTTTTTAACGTGTGAAGAGTCACAAATTCATGGAATTACTCCCTCCCTCCCCATCTTCCTGTATTCAGATACAAAACATAAGCCATTTTAGTCTTAACTAGAATCATAAATATAGCAATCTATCAGCCCGTCCATTATAAATTATGTTTAAAATTTCATCTCAAATTAGTTTTATGTACTAACAAACACAAAAGTAGTATTTTCAGGGAAATTTTCAAATGGCTGTTGAACAGATTCAAAGTTCAATAAATTATTATTCTAAGTAGACAGTGTTCAATAGTGAATTTTTCATAAGTGCTTTAGTGATTTAAGATCCTAAATGCTATTTAAGTTCCTATTTGCAAGTGGGATATATGTATTTAGATGCTTAAATCTCAAAGAGTCAATAAGATTGGACAAGGAAAAGTTACACTATTATAAATTAAAGTTTAAATTCCATCAGTTATTCCATTTAAGAGTGCCCTTTAAAAAAACCCACTCACTTTGGAAGGGATTTAAGAAAACTGAAAATAAAAAGAAGCGCACAAGTGAGTATCTGTTTAACAATAGCAGCATAATTGGGAAAATTACCGCCCCCCCCCCCCCCCCCCGCCCCCGCCCCGTCAGACAAGTCACTTAGGTGACTGAAAATTTTATTAAGTTTCCAGCTGTCCTTCAAATTGAGTCAGACCAGTGACAGAAGAGAAAACTGTATATTAGGTTTTTTAATCATCCACTTTGTGGCTGTTGTGATTTTGTCAACTCCAATCTAACTCAAAGCAAACAGCTTGCTTGAGAATCACACAGTTATCTCAAGCACAACAGCTTGTTAGAATTACAAATTCTAAAATGCCTGCTGCAGGAAGAAAAAAGGGCTTTACCTTTTTAAACAAGTAACTGTTTTCTGTCAGCCAGTCTTCCCTTTCTTTTACAGTGTGACAATACATGTAGAGTAGAGCTCCTCGTCTCCAGGAGAGACATTCTAACAATTCTGCACCAAGTACACCAACTAGCTGAAATAAAATTGAAAAGCTGAACCGAAAACTGAAGCTTCTGAGTCTCAAAGAAAAATAACGTTGTTTTAACTCTATAAAAATAAAAAAAATGCATGGAAACTATGAAGGGCACAGAGTTTAATTTTAGGTTATCCGGTCAAAAAGATCTCCTGGATTGAACTAAACTAGCAAGAACTACCACTGATAGTCCAGTGAGCTGCTTCTAAAAACAGTCAGTATTATAGACAGATAAGAATCAGAATCTTTTAAAAGGACCTCAAAAATACTAAGTGTTATTCTCTCTTAAAAACCCCAATCATTTGAAATAAGGATGTTGCTATTATTCAGTACTCACCTCTTGACACGTATTACTTTCTTTAACTAGAACTTCTGGTTCTGAAAGAATATTGATAAGTTCTTTAACTCTCTGTAAGGAAGAATCTTCTGGAAAGTTTTCATCTACAAGTTGGTTCTCCTCAAAATATGTGATATCCAAGACTATCTATAAAAAGGGGAAATACACAAGGCATAAAAATATACTATAAATAAAATCAACATATTCATTAAATTACATAGTAAGATGTGAGCTGATTAAAATTACAATTTTAAAGTTAATTATTTTGTAATAATATTTAATTGTGAAAAATCACTCAAGTTTACATATGGCACAGTTAAATGTTTACAATTTCAATCTCTAACTTTGTCCTCCTCTAACATTGGTACAACTCTCATTCATTCTTCCTTGTCTCTGATCCAGAGCATTAGGTAACATACATTTTCTGAAAAATTTGTGCAGCCACCACAAAATGAACTTCAGGAGCTTAAGAACACGGAGAAATTTTTTCCATGCTTTGCCACATTTTCTTTAGCTATAAATTTTACTGCTTCTAAAAGCATGTCTCGTTTAATTACTATACCTGTGTATAAAGCTGCAAAAGGTTTGAAGGATTTACAGCTTCTTTATCTTCCTCACAAAGAGGTTTCAATTTCTCCAAAGAGATCCCACCTTTCACTAAAAACGCATCTGTAAGAGAGTGAGAAAAGACCTTAGAAAGCCACAGAAACGTCAGTCTGGTGTAACGACAGAAAAAGAAACCCTTCTTTTTTTGCTGCTAGTTGCGGTTTCCTCCAGGCAAACATGACTTTCTGGGCTACTGCCCAGGACTTGCTACCTGGTCCAGGGGTTGCAGATTAGGAGGGATGGGGTTTCTTTTTCTGTCATTCCACCGGCAATCACCTACAATCAGCCTCACAGACCATTAACTCACAAACATCCCACTCTCCCTACCTTTAATATCAGCAATTCACAGACACTTACCTTCCTTCCTCCCCCTTCCCACCCCCCGCATCCCCCTTCTGTTCTGCAATGTGATTTGTCATTTTCATATTTGTTCATTTTTTTTTAATTGTATCCTTTGGTATCTATGGTTGTGACTATTTTCTTCCACTATTTGATCTGAGGAAGTGGGTCTGGCCCACGAAAGCTCATCATCTAATAAACCATCTTGTTAGTCTTTAAAGTGCTACATTGTCCTGCATTTTGCTTCAACTTACCCCAGACTAACACGGCTACATTTCTATCACTAGACTTTTAACAGCCCAGCCTGTCAGTCCTTATCATTCCATTTTTTGTATCCACCAATCCGGTATCTGCAGGGAGAGGAAGGCTCGGGCCAGTAGCAGGGCAAACACAAGCCTGTGCAAAGCGTAGTGCTACTCACAACCGGCTGCGCAGCGAAACACTGGAACAAGCCAGAGGCTCTTCCCCCTTCCAGTAAGCGCAGGGTCCCTGGGGCCTGGAGGAGTCGGGGCTGGCTGGGAACAAGTGTCCTGGGGAACCCGAGCTCGTGTTGGGTGCCCCCGGCCGCTGGGGCAGCGCTAAGGCCCCCCCGCGCTCACCATCTCCGCCCGCGCCTCTCAACCGCTCCAGCCTCCGCTCCAGCCCCGCCAGCCGCTGCCGCAGCGCAGCGGCAACTGCGGCACCAGCCATCTCCGCGGCCACCGTCACGTGACTCCACCTCCGGGCTCACCTGACTTTGTCACCGCCTTAATCACGTGACACGGGGAGGGCTCCGGCGACCCAGCTGGTGAGCACGCATGCGCTGTCCTAAGTGAGATGGGCCTAACCAATTAGATGCGGGGGAAACTCAATCCCCGCGCATGCCCCATAGGGAGAACGAATGTGCGCGCTCTTTCTGAGCAGGGCACCGCCCCCTTGCGAGTGCGGAGTTTAACCCCTTGTTCTCCGCTCTGCCGTTACTCCTTACCCAGGGCCCCCCTCTCCCGCCTTGGCCCCTCCCTCTGAGCAGTGTATCCCAGCGTGGCGCTGCTGACCCCAGGCCGGGCATAGGCTTGGGACGGGGATGGAGGGAGCGAGGCAGAGTCGTACCCACCTGGGTAGAATTGCCTCGTTTATCTGGGGTCAGGCACAAGTTTTATAGTAAACACAGAAATCGCCACCATTAAGCTTCAGAGTGAACGGCCGGGTCCGAAAGGGGCAACTCATGCCTCGGGGGGACTTAGCAGCTGGGCCATGCTTGGAAAATTTTTATTCACTAAAGGGGAGAGCAGGAAAACAAACAAATAAAAATCCTTCAGAAATGAACAGGCATGCGGAGGAGGTGCATGAATGTCTTTTGCTCACTCTCACAATCCAGACTTGAATGATGTTTTTCTTCCTACAATGCACCTTAGGGGAGAATCTCTGATGGAATCCGTTGTTTCTGAGCTAGGATGCCCACCCAGGCCTGATGTAAAATGGTTCTTGGCATTAAAATAATTGTAAAGCAACATTGACTTAAACCAAAGGCAGAATGATTAAAAGGCAAAATGTTTCAGAGTTAAAACTGAGTGTTGCCCAATTGCAACTGCTTCACTGCCCAGGGATACATTTCTGAATATCAGATAAAGATAAATTACATCTATATTTCTTTTGGAGACATGTTGCTGTTTATACTTGTCTTGCTTCTTATCCAGCCAACAGTACTATCTGGAGGTGAAGACCTTCAGAAGTTCTGCAAAGGCTGCCTGCTATGAAAAGATATTTCTCTCTCTTTTTCCCCAGCAAGCTTCTAGCACACCATAAAAATACACTAATAACCACAAAACATTAAAAAATGTATGTCCAATATTTTAAAATTCTGCAAAATTTATTTTTCAGAATAACACTACATAGTCACACCAGTTTCAGTTATTTTTGTAATTTATTTCAAAATACCTCTCAGCAAGTATTTATGTAACACTACATAAAAAATCTTCCAGCAGTAGAGTTAAAGGAACCTCTATGACAATCCAATTCCTACGTCTCTGCCCTATTCCCACTCCCAGCACTCAAATGGAATGGCCAGAGAAGCACAGCTTTCCCACTTCAAAGCACCGCTTTTCTCCCGCTAGTTGTGTGGCTGCCCCATGCTCCTTTGAAGCCTTCCAGTTGGTGTTTGTGCTGCTCACTGCTTCCTGACAGCCACCTGTCTAGACGCAGCCCATCAGTCTGCCAATGTTTCTGGATTTTGAGGATGGCAAGGTATTATATAAAAAGTAACCTCGGGCAAACTATACTGTTATATCCAGCTATGCATCCCCTCTGAAATCAGGTAGGATATCTGTTGTTCAGGTGGAATTGAAAAAAGTTGGAAACCATAATAGTATTTTGCTCACTTTCTTTCTTCCTCCCCCCTCTCTCAGATGAATTTTAATGTTCAATAATGTACATAAATGATTACTAACTACATAAAGATTACTGTGTTCGCCTAACCAATCACAATATTGTGCTACCAGTTTGCTTGGTAAGGAAATTAAGTGTATGAAATGCTTTACTATTGCTTTGTAAAGAATTGGAGTTAAAATGTAGTTCTCTCTGTTCCCTGACAAGGAATGTTCGGAAGGAGCCTACTTAGCTACTTGATGTGCATGTTACATTACAGAATCTAGAAAAACCTGTTTCTGTAGCCCTACCAGCCTATCTGGCATGCAGTATTTTTTCTTTTAAGGCCATCTGTTTGTAATAGCATAGTTCAACTGGTGCATCTCTTACTAGTCACACATTGCACTGTAAAATATCATCTGTCTCTTCACTATTGGAGCAAAGGGACAATCTGGACAATGCTTTCCTAGCTTGTGACATTATAGGGACTTTGGCCAAAACCCCAGAGAGAAACTATGTCTAGACTACGGGGTCCGCTGCGTACGGGGAGTGCATTTGCTCTTTGCTTTTTTTCATGGAAGAGAAAACGTATTCTTTCAGGGAGACCTGTATCCCTCATTCCATGAGGGATAAGGGCTCCACCAAAAGAGGTGGCTTTTCCACCATTTGGCCCAGTCTAGATTGGAAAAAAAAAAGCTGAAAAGCAATCGGAAAAAGCTACGCAAATTGCGGTGCATGGTTTGCATAGCTTTTTCCGATAAAGCCTCATAGTCTAGACCTAGCCTAAGAGATTCACAGCAGATATAATTAGTTCTCTTTCTTCCTGAATCAGAATTAAGAACAGTCTCTGTGGGTTCCAAACTACACCCAACTATGGCACTGTTGCCGCTGGCATCTGTAGGAATTAGCTGATTGGGCTATTTGTTTCTTTAATGAAATATGCCAAATGTTAAAGAAATAATAAATTCCTTCTTATCCTTATTCTAAAATTAGTTGGAGCAGTCTGCCTCTGTTGGATGCTGTTAACTTCCATCAGCACAATTTAGACTAGCGATATTTACCAAGCACATTAACATAGCTTCTGCACTAGTAAATCACTTATGTGTAGCTTCCTCAGGATAAGAAATTTACTGCATGTTGCTTAATCACAATTGGCTGTTGCCTTACTTTACAGGTGCAATGTAACTATACATTATAATTCTGTAGGTATTAGATCAGGGTATAGTATATGTTGGGGTGGGCAATAATTTTTGATAGGGAGGCCACTCGAAGAATTTGGTAAGTAGTCAAGGGCCACTCTTCCGTGATATTAATGGAGGCGATGCAGGGCCTGGGATGGAGGTTGAGTGAAGTAGGAGGTTGTGGATTGGGGTGCAGGGTCTTGCAGGGGGGGGGTGATCTGGGCAGGGGATTAGGGTGCAGGGGTCTGGGAAATGGTATGGCTGCAGGAGCAGGGATGCAGGGGATTTGTTTACATGGGGCAGGGGTGCAGGAGGGGAAGCAGAGGGTTGGGAAGAATGAGGGACTGGGGTGTCAGCTGTAGGCTCTGGCTGGGAGGTGCTTATCTAGGCAGTTCCTGGCCAACAGCCCAGCAGAACCCTTGGGCAGGCTCCCTGCCTTCTGTGCCCCTGCACACCACTCAAAGCAGTTGGCTGTGGGAACCATGGTTTTCCTGAACACTGCAAGTCCCTGGAGTGGGAGGTGGGCACCATGTGCTGCCTGCACTGCAAACATGGTCCAGGAAGCTTCCATTGGCTGGTTTCCACTTTAGGTGGAGTGCGAGGGCACAGAAGGCAGGGAGCCTGCCCGAGGCATCCATTGGGCTGCATTTTGCCCACCTCCGTTTTACAGGCATTCCCTGAGTTATGAACATCCTCACGAATGCTCACCAGCAGTATTAGGGGAGCAGGCAAGAGGCTTATGACGGTGAGCAGTGCGAGCACAGGCCGGGGCACTGCAGCCAGTTCCATCCTGACCACCTTCGCAGACGCTGCACCCAGCCTCTGGTCACTTGGAGGCAACAAGTGGTGCCAGTGCAGGATGCAGGATTCCAGAACAGCAGGGGGTAGCTGCACAGCCAGCCGCTGGAGATAAGAGGGCTGCCAGGGTATGGGGTGGGAGCTGCCTGAGCCAGTGCTGAACCCATGGTGGGGCAGGCGGCAGCTGCAGAATGAGGATGCAGGCAGCCAGAGCCAGTGGTGAGCCTGCGGGAGAGAGCGGGGGCTGCTGGGGATGGGAGGACGGCCTGAGATGTGGGATGGGGCTGGCTGTAGGAACCAACACAGAGCCTGCAGGGGGGAGGGTGGGGCTGAGTAGGGTCAGATTAAGAAAAGAGCTTTAGGGGCTGCAGCCCATGTCTCTGGGCTAAGGGGGCTACCAAAGTGCAGATCTTTTTGCAGGGTCCCCTTAGCCCAGGGGTCGGGGCTGCTGCCATTAAGGTGCCTTTGTTCCACCCCCGCTTGGTGGGGAGGGGACATGGCTCTGTGCTCTGCCATTCCCCCTCCCTACAGAGATGGAGCTGAAAGCACGAGGAAGCTTCTCTGCTTCCCTCACCTTCAGGCTCAGCCCCTGCAGCTCTCTTTGGCTGGGTATCAAGGACAATGGGAGGTGCAGGGCAGTGCACAGACCCACCTGCCCGTTTCCCTCCCTGAGACCCAAGCCACTAACAACGAGTCTGATGGCAATTTAAAGACTAACAAATGTATTAGGGTGTTATCCAACTCTTTTCAATAGCTCACAAGAAGACATTTTTCTCCAGCCCTGCAAACATTTGACTCTTTGCTGCCCCATCTACAATTTTTCAACATCTTTTAAAAATGTGTCCCCTGGAAAAGGCTGCAGTATCCAGTCTCTGTCTCATGGATGCTGTGTCACCTCCCTGCTGATGGCTTTAGCTCTGCTCACCACAGCAACACCCTGTGAGTTCCTCTTAAGTGGCTTGCCCGGCATGACCCCTGAATTCTTGGACCTTGTTTGCCTGGATACAGTTTCCCATTCTGGGGTGTGGTCTGTGTGCTTTGGGGCTAGGGCTAGGAGCTTGTATTGGCTCAGGGAAATGTGTTTTGTTTGCACGGGTCCAGCTTCCCAAGGGTTTCAGAATACTCCATGCCACTGTCTTGGCTTCAGCCTTATTTACCACTCTGCTAGTATGTTGTCACCCACACATATTACCAGCAGTGATTTTATATTGGCTTCAAGTTCATTGATAACAATTATTTAAATAATTAGTTCATGAGAGCCTCTTCAGAACCCTAGTACCAAGTACCTTGCTCCTTACAACCCAGCAGGAAAAGGCCATCCAGTACAGTTCTTACACAAGGGCTAAGAGCAGAACACATGTACACCCACGTTATCATATGCATTTGCAGACCGTTCTTCAATTTAGCACACATGTAACTTCCTGATCACTGTTTCAAACTCTTCTGAATGGTGTGTGTCAATATCTGGACATCCCACAATGGTTTTTACTTGTTTGAGTTATTTTAAACAAACTTAGGTTTTTTTTATTTTAACAACAGATGGTCACTATTCATTATGCAGAAATTTGATCTAATTACTGTGTGCTCAGTTTCACTGTTTTGGGACTCACATTTTATTGATTTCTGCCACAAACCAACCTGTGACAGAACCTTGTACATTTATTAACAGACTCAGTCCAATTACTCTGCTTCTGCATCATCATCAGAGCTTTGCTCTGCAGCAGCATACATGTGAATGTCTTTTGCTTTTGTGTTTCTGCATTTAGTACTGTATATGGCACTCTTTTGCAAAATGTCTGTTTTTATTCTGTTATTAACCTGCTACTCATGTGCTGAATAAATTTGTCATGTTGTGATTGGCCTTGTATTTGGTTTCTGCCATTTGTTTATCTTTGTATTTTAGCTTCTCATCTTTTGGTGTGCTCTTTTAATTAGATAAACTTTCTTTCCTATACTGCTTGCCAAACACTTTGTTTAACAAGCATTAGTTTTACTAGTCCTGCAAATATCCACTGTTCTTTAAAAGTCTGTTTCTTGTTGTATCTGTTAAGTATTCAAATTCATGTGTCTTACCTTTATTACTTAGCTCTGTAATGTAATAATATACAAAGCAGCAGTTTGTTTTTTTAGAAAGACAATGTATCTTCCATAAGCATCATGTGTAGTTTACAGTATTCTTAAAAATGTTAATGACTTTGTACAGTACTTTCCAGTCTTTTTCATACTCCCACTGGAATTCATGTGTAGATTTACAGTGCATCTGTGTCTGCAACATGCAGTAGTGTGGAAGGTTTCACTCTCTACTGACATCTCTGTAATATATTTTCTTTCAGGAAAGCAGCGAAGCTCTGCAATCATTTTTCCAGTTTTCTACTAAATTCGTATTAAACCAAGAGAGTCAGGGACCTTCATTTTCTTCAAAGACTGATGATATGGTGTCATAAGAAAACAATAATTGATTAGTTAAATAGTTACTTGGTGTATACCTGCCAAATATATTTGTAGCTAAGTGCAGTGCACAAATGTATGTCAGACATCCATGAGCCAATGAATCTACCACTGTCCAAAACATGCTTCAAAAACTGAATTTACTTGTCAAATTCAGGTGGATCTGAAAAAAATGGTTTCAGACTGATAAAAGTTCTCGTACTCCCAGATATAGTTCCTGCTAAGGAAAGTGCCTGCATGTCCATGCATAAAAAATTCTCTGCCACACAACTCTGCAGAGCCATGCAGCAGCACTCACCTTTTGGAAGGTGAGTGGCGTGGCCGGTGGCTGCTCCAGGCTGGGACCAGCTGAGGCAGCGTGATGGAGGGGCTGCAGGGGGTGGGAGACTGAGGCCGTGTGGTGGTGGGGTCAAGGGTTT
The DNA here is from genome assembly GCF_052426305.1 of Pelodiscus sinensis. Classification (NCBI taxonomy): domain Eukaryota; kingdom Metazoa; phylum Chordata; order Testudines; family Trionychidae; genus Pelodiscus; species Pelodiscus sinensis. The sequence continues at coordinate 103,495,263 of NC_143057.1, forward strand.
GCTCTGGTGGCTGGGGCTGGGACCTGCCACATGGTGGGGTGTGGGGCCTGCTCAGGTGGCCAGGGCTGGTTCAGGGAGGCCCATTCGGGGGGCCATGGGCTGGCTAGTAGGGCCTGCTCAGGGAGGCTGAGGCTGAGAGGCAGGGGCTGCATGGTGGGGGGCCAGGGCTGCTCTGGCAGCCGGACTGCATGGTGGGGAGTTGCTTCAGTGGCTAGGGCCAGCCTCAGCCTTTCCACAGGGCTGGAGTTGTGTTCTGGGCCTTAAAGTGTCATCTCAACTGCTCCCTGGGCTGGTTGCATGGCGGCTGCCCAAAGCTGGAGTCAGGCTGTGGTGCAATTGCTCCTGGGGCTGGCCCCCCACCTCTCTTTTCTCCCTCGCCTGCACCTCTTTCCCTCCTCCTGCACCCCTCTTTTGCCCCGCAGAGCCCACCCCTGCTCCCCACGTGTCACTGCTCCACATCGCCAGCACCTCATTCTCTGCAAACCCTGCGTGCTGGCAGCATTCTTCCTCTGCCTCAGGTGGGGACTCACCGCAGCCCCACGAGGAGCAGCCTGGAGCAGTTCCTGCCCTGCACACAGGCTGCTCAGGGAGCAGCGTTCCCTGGGGGGAGGAGAAGGGGGCACTACCTAGGAGAGTCTCTTGGGGAGCAGTGCCACTAGTGGGTGCCACAGCGGCACACATCCGAACAAGTATGCATGACCTCATTGTTGGCGCACAACACAAAACTCACACCACTCATGGATGGAAAATCTTAGAGGGAAGACTGCTCTCAGAACAGGATAAAATGTTATGCATTTGTCTAGAAATAAATGGCTAGGCTTTGTCTACATTTACAGTGGCATGGAGAGTGCAGGCGCTAGACTCCTAGCTAGCATAAATGCAAATAGCAGTGCAGAAAGTGAGGTACTGCTTAGACGAGTAAAGTACAGGCATAGCAGAACCTTAAGGAATATACCCTATGCAGCTTTGTCCAGGTTGAACGCCTCTTGTCTGGGACTATCTGGTCCGGCAACATCCATGGTATGGGAACTGGCCAGTGGAGCTGGGAGGTGGCCTGGGGGCAAGGGAGCTCCATTAGGTTTGCTGATGGACCCTGGGAAAGCCTGGAGTCTCATCAGCAGAGGGATGGAATTGACCTCTCCTGAATCCCTCATTTGGGACCAGTCAGCTCCCAAAGGTGCCGGACCAAGGAGGACCAACTCATATTGATAAAAATAGCAATGTAGTTGATGCGGTACACTGCTTGAGCATGTAGAGTGGACACTTTACATTTCCCTCTCTGCAGAAGGGAAAGGTTTTAGTAGGCAGGGGGCATCAGAGAGCTTCCCGAGCCTTTCCCCACTGCAGCTAAGTGTATAGAAGGCAAGACATTTTAGTTCTTCGGGGTAAAGCAGTACTCCACTTGTGAAACTAACCCTCTATAGATTCATCACAGAATTATTCTGGAGATCAATTTTATGAATATGTACCATTGTGGGCACTTTGACATACTACTATCATTACACTCTTGAGGAAAATCTAAGTTAGCTTTATTCCATGTAATATAAACTCTTCCGTTAAGGTTTGATTATGTGCTCTAACTAGTAAGTGTAATGATTAACCTAAAGCAGTTCTAAAATAGTTACCCTAATGTCATTAACTGTAACTAGTGACTTCTATTTGGCATCAGAGTTTTACAGTTCAGCTACTATTCCCTTGCAAATGTTGTTAAATGTGAATAATGTTTGACTTTAGTGCTACTAATGTCACAGTAGCTGGTCACAGTTTGTGAAAAGAAAAACAGAACAAGTTTAACATGGCGTACACATTCCAGAGAATGACTAGGGTTGATCTTATAGTATGTCTTTGATTTCTGTAGTAGATCCTTATATGTTGGCTGGCTTTCAGTAGCACGTGTGGTTTGAGGAGCTTTACAATTTCCAATTAAGGGTCATAACACTTTGCCAAGAAATTAAATATTATCTCTGGTATATCAGTGGGAAAGAGATGCACGGAATGTTTAAGTGACTTTCCCAAGGCACAAAGGCAGGCAGCCTGAAATTGAACTGGAGTTCCTGTGTCACAGACTCATATACGCACTATTCACTAGAACCCAGGGTCTTTCTTCAGTACACCATGTTGCTGTCCCCATACTATGCATTCACAGAGAAACTGAGAAAACACAGCAGCAGCATAGGTGCCTATTCTGTGGGTGCTATGGGGCTGAAACACCCATGGAGAAAAATTGATGGGTGCTATGCACACTCCATGTAAGAGGCCACGTGCTCCAGGTGTGGGAGAAGCACATGGCCTTGTGCTGGCATGCCAACTGTTCCCGGGTGGCCTTCCGCTGTTCCTCTGGCAGATCTCATGGAGTTGGGAAGGTGGCGTGGGAGTTGGTGGATGCACCATACTCACCGTTGGCCCCGCTGTGAAGAAAAGTTACAAGGGCAGTCATCCCAGAAGATTTGTGTATGAAGCCTAGCCTTAATCTCTGAACTGACACCAAAGGCCTAGCCTAGCCTTAATCTCTGAACTGACATTCAGACAATGGTGATATGCTTCAAGCAAGGCCATCTTTGCCTAGACAGTGAGCACTTGCTTGCAGGGGAAAGGATGTCCCAGGGGAGCATCGCTACATCCATGGCCCAGGGACAAGCAGGCATGAGAAGGTGTTGGCCAGGTCAGGAGCCTGGGGGCAGGGTAAAGACGGGACAGTTGGTTTCCTTCTGTGTCCTGCACATGCTGGGTCTGGCACTGGCGTCCTGCAGAGAGAGAACTTCTGTTCTTGCCTGCCTTCCCAGAGCTTGAACACTTCGAATCAGTCAATTCACAGCATTCCAAAAGTGCTGGGAGGGAGTGGGAGGAATAGGGATACTCTTCCCCCTTACTCTCAGTACTTTCAGAGTGCCATGAATCACCTGATTTGCACCTCCTTCCCGCTCCTTCCACTGGAGAACTTGAATGCCACATATCAGCTGTTCCTGACTGTTCAAGCTCTGGGAAGGAGAGGGGGGAGCAGGGATGGAGTGAGAATCAAGCAATTCATGGTGCTCCAAAAGTGCTGGGAGGGTGGGGGAGGAGTAAGTAAGAGCAGGGCTCCAGTTCCCCAGTGTGTGAGAGGCAGTGGGGAGGAGGGATGGTATGTAGACCACAAGTGGAACTCCAGTGAGACAAGAGTCGTAGGTTGCCCACCACTGAACTAAGGGCTGAGCACTTCTGCGAGGTGTTTCTGCAGACTTCAGTGGGAATTAAGAGAGCTCATCAATTTGCAGGATAGAGGCCTCTGTACATAGGAGTGCTTTAAGAAATCATGAACCTAATCATCACACGCCAAATTACTTAAAACATAGCTGGTTTTGAGGAAAGTGAATTTAAAAACAAAATATCTGCTAAGCTGAGCACAGTCATCTCATATTTCACATTTGTAAACTTTGTCCATAACGATTTTTCCCACCTTTTAAAAATATCGCACCTAAACTGAGAGTTTGCATACTAATGATAATGCTTGGGCAGACCTTAGATCCATGGCATAGGGTGGGTTTTAATACCAAAATGAGTAAATGTTAATTAATCAGTTACACTGGTGGCATCCACTTAGCTGCTGGTGTATAAGGGCGGGCCTTTATGTTTATACTGGTTGATTGGCCTCACTTCTTCCTGTTACTGATTAAACAATGTTTTATGCTTTTTTTTTTTCAAATTTTCAAACAGAGCATTTGAAAATAAACTAAAAGGGTAAGAAAAGTTAGTTCATTTGAAGTCCAGTGTTAACAGATGAGGTGATGAAATGTGATTTATTTTTATTCTGATTTACTACTGCATTAGAAAATACAAAGAAAAATAAAGTTCCTATTCTTAAGCTATTTAAACTTAATATATTTTGCATGAGATATAATTATTAGCTCTTATTCAAATCAATTTTCTGCTGTTAATATATATGTTTGTTCCAACTTGTCAGTGACATAGGATGAAGATTTTATTTTCATGCCACACTGATTTTAAGATTTCATGGGGTCATAAAAATGGTTACTTATTTACTGTAGGGATTATTTTAACATAAATAAAACTGTGTAGGAAATGTCTTTTTCCATCTGTTTGCATTAGCTGATACAGAACTGACACAAAATCTTCATGTACATTTTATTTATGTGTCTGATTTTTAGAAGGCATGAGCACCCACTATTGAAACTATGGTTAATAGGAGTGAAAATTGGGCCCAGAGCCTCTAAAAGGTAGAAATGTTGGTTTTCAATTTGTGAATGAATTTAATATTGTTGAAAGTAAGATACCTCTGGTAATGAATCAACTGAAGTAGGTAGTGTGGTTCTGCCATCAACACTGGCCTACATTCGCTTGAAAGTTTAAGTGTGCAAAACAAAAGGTCTGTAAATTCTGCTAAATTGTGGGACCATGATAGAATGTGAACTGATGAAGACAAGGATGAAATTCCATTCACTAACTAAATCTGTTTACAGAATAAGGGCATGTCTATGCTACAAAACTAAATTCACCTAATTTAGATCATCATACAGCCACTGTAGTGACTGCATCACGTGTGTGTGAGTGTGTACTCCTCACCAGGAAGTGTCAACCAAACTGCATTGAAATTGATGCTATGCCTGTCAGTGAGGTGGAGTTAATAAGTTGATGTAGAGTGGTAGTTAGTGATATTGGAGCAAAATTTTACTGTACACGCAGACATAGTTATGTTGATGAAAGCCGCCTTCCATTGACCTAACTCTGTAGCATAGGTCTATAAAATCATGACTGGAAAAATTATTTACTTGTTCCCATAACATAAGATGGGGGTCACCAAATGAAATCAATAGGTAGCTGGTTTAAAACAAACAAACAAAAGTTTTTCTTCACTCAGTACATGTTTGGCATATGGAACTCCTTGCCAGAGGAGGTTGTGAAGACCAGGACTTCAATAAGGTTCAAGAAAGAACTAGATAAATTCATAAAAATTAGGTCCATCAATAGCTATTAGCCAGGATAAGTGGTAATGATGTCCATAGCCTCTGTCACAGACTGGGAATTGGTGATAGGAGAGGGATTACTTGGTTCCCTGTTCTGTTCACTCCCTTTGGGGTATCTGGCATTGGCCACTGACGGCAGACAGGATACTGAATTAGATGGACCTTTGGTCTGACCCAGTATGGCCTTCCTTATGAATTGTGCATTGATTGCATAGTAGCAATCCAAATTCAGTACAATTTCAGTACAAATTATGCCCTGAAGTTTATAAAACCATTCTATAAGAAGAGATCCAGCCACTAACGGCTTGATCCAAAGTCACGTGTCTGTCTTCTGCCTCCAGTAAAAATTGGATCTTTCAGGATCTTCTTCCAGTGATTGTGCACGTACATATTCCACTGCAGGTGTATGTAGGCCCAATGCACTTAAGTAGAAGATTTTTGGCAGCAGAACCACTAGGTGAACCATGCACCCTGCTCTCCTTGTGCTCCATGGCAAGGGTATATGAAAGGACTGATGTGATGTTATTGGATTCTGATAATAACATAGAATACATTGTTGCAACCACTGCTATATGTTTGTACCCAATCTTGTACAAGTGGGCCAAGTGAGATGAGAAAACTGATGATTTGCTGAGTCTTTTTACACTGCTCATATTTTTATATTTGAAGTTATGACTGTTGGCTATATACTTGTATTTCACATTTGCTTCTTTGTGATTGTTTTGATGTGCCTCATAGTAGAGGAGTCTCAGTATTGGGCTTTAAGTAGCCCTCTCTCTCAGCAACTCACCCTGAACTGACCCTCTCAGCAGTGCCCCAGAAATTCCTTGTAACAAATACCTTTGCTAACTGTCCATATACCTATACAAGTGACACCATCACATGACCTAACCACAGTTGTCACACCATTAGGGGTCCATCCACTGCACATCTACTAATGTAATATGACATCAAATGCCAGCAATGCTCCTCTGCCATGTATATTGGACAAATGGGACAGTCTCTATGCCAAAGGATAAATGGACACACATTTTCAAATTTGCAAGGGGATTTTCTACTTTCATGAGTATGAAATTCCCTGTTATTGCAGAAAGCATATACATGTGAAGAGAGGCTTTGTATTTTTCTTCTTTCAGCAACAGAAATGCTACCAGCAAAAACACTGTTATGTGATTTATATTATAACTTTAGATTTTTTTAAAAAAATTACATTTGTATGCAAGTAGGTATACATAAGAGAAACACTATATACATAAATAACAGTCCAGAAGAAAAGGGATACATGTATAAGTTTAAACATAGCAAATATGACACATTGTTCAAAGTTTCAAATGTATAAAAACAGATGTCTCTCTGGAAGGATAATTCAAAGTTGCATCTTCTCTCTGGAATGTGGGCACCAATTGTAACAGAAAAACATTAAAATAGTACTTCTTTTAACATTCATTGTAGAAAACATGACTTTTGTTTCATGTTTGCCATTTTGTGGTTTGCTTTCAGTGTTTCAGTAAAAGAGACACAGAGCTGAAAACTAAAATATTCACAGGTATTAACCTACCCAACATCAAGATATGTGATTGCACTCATCACTGACGTCAATGTGTAAAATTGTTAGTTAGTCACAAATGGTCATGGCAACAGAGGATACTGACTGAATGGATGCTAAAAACAAACCTGTGTGGAGTTCATCCACTGCAGAGGCAACAGCAGGCATGAGGAACAATGTGGAGCCTGAACTTCTCAGAAGTGAAACCAAAGCAGAACCAGCTCATGCAATCAGGTAATTTACTACCATAGTGAGAGGAAGGCTTGTCCAGTGGTTACAGTGCTAGTTTAGGATTTGGGGGATTGAGGTCAATTTTCTCCTTTTCCTAGGCATTCTTTGATCATATAGTCTTTATGTGTTTGAGTTTCCTAGCTGTAGAATGGACATAATATTACCTCCTTTCAGCAGAGGTGTGGTTAGGGTAAATATGTTAAAGATTGTGAGGCACTCAGATGTTATGATAATGGAGGCTAGGTAATTACCAAAGGACAGTAATTTATTAATGAATGTGGCCATATAAAAATGGGTCAGAGTGTAATACAATATTTATACCTCTCCATAAATATGAGCACATAATGCATTAGTAGAACACTCCTGTTCATACAGAGAAGAAAGTATTCCAGTGGAGTTAGAACCAGCCAAATCTTGGGAATAGGGAGCCACCATGCAAAATGAAGTGGGAGTTTGAGTTTGAGTGGGAGTTTGTAAAGGGAGTTTGGATTGTGGGACTTGTTTGGAGTTTGTTTTTGCTGTGGAGAGGGTGTTTTGGTTTGTTTTTGTGTTCACCGGACTAATAGGATTTTGGTGAGAAAGTAGATAAAACACAGAGGTATTAGTGGCTATGGCCCAAGTACTAGAGAACACAAGGAGGATGATTGGATGTGGTAGCTGCGGTATGTACATGATTCTGGAGGGGGTACCTGAAAGGAGTTTTGTTTGCATGAAGTGCCGCCTGATAGAGCTGATGGAAGAAAAGATCCGAGGACTGGAGATGCAGGTGGAAACTCTGGTCGAGTTTAGAAGGGGGTTTGAGCAGATGATGGGGCAAAGGCATGATGTGGCTGAAGGGGAAAGCTTAGATATGCAGATGGAAGCAGGATCAAGGGCCTCAGAGGGGGGACTGCTGGGCGAAGAAAATGGACAGTGGAAGCATGTGACTCAGAGGACCAGGCAGAGGAAAAGATGGGTCAGTGAAGGAAAAATAGAGCTCAAGAACAGATATGTGGAAAATGTAGAAGGGGTACAGCAGGTAGATAATGAAGATGGAAGGGTAAGGAAGAAGAGAAGAGTGGCTAGTCCCATAGATAAAGGGGAAGACTTAATGGAGACAACACCAATAATGAGCATTAGGATTACAAAGGAAAATAGGAATGGCAAGGACTTGCAGCCAGAGGAAGCTAGAGATAGACCAGAGAATTTCACTGTCACTAGGAAAAGGCAGGTCTATGTGATTGGGGACTCCTTATTGAGAAGAATAGATAGGCCTGTAACCAGAGCTGATCCAGAGAATAGAAGGGTGTGCTGTCTGCCAGGTGCTAAGATAAGAGATGTGGAACTGAGGTTGAAGAGAATTATTAAGGGAGCAGGAAGGAATCCATTGATCATCCTTCATGTAGGAACAAATGATACGGCTAGATTCTCGCTGGAACGAATTAAGGGAGACTATGCTAGGCTGCGGAGGATGCTCAAGGAAATTGAGGCTCAGGTGATCTTTAGTGGGATTCTGCCTGTTCCTAGAGAAGGGCAACTAAGATGTGACAGGATTATGATGATCGATAGATGGCTTAGGCAGTGGTGCTATAAGGAGGGCTTTGGGATGTATGGTCACTGGGAGGCATTTATGGACAGAGGACTGTTCTCTAGAGATGGACTTCACCTAAGTAGGGAGGGAAATAGACTTCTAGGGTGGAGGCTGGCTCAACTTATTAAGAGAGCTTTAAACTAGGAATTTGGGGGAGACGGTTGGGAGATGCCCAGGTAATCTCTACACCAGATTTTAACACTGAGAGGGAGGAAAACGAAGTAAGAAAGGATATAGCTGGGGGTAGGAGAATGAACATGAGGAAGGGTGGGGTGGATACTAGTCTAATAGGTCATATTGGAGGTCTAACGTCCGTGCCAAATTGGGTAAAGAATGTGAATGAGGCCAAACAGCAAAAATTAAGACGTTTGTACACCAATGCGAGGAGCCTAGGTAACAAAAAGGAGGAACTAGAGTTATTGGTCCAGGAAGTGAAACCAGATATTATAGGAATAACAGAAACATGGTGGAATACTAGGCATGACTGGAGTACAGGTATTGAAGGGTATGTGCTGTTTAGGAAAGACAGAAATAAGGGTAAAGGTGGTGGAGTCGCATTGTATATCAAAGATGAGGTAGACTGTAACGAAATGAAAAGTGATGGAATGGAGAAGACAGAGTCCGTTTGGGCAAAAATCACATTGGGGAAGAAAACTATCAGATCCTCCCCTGGGATAGTGCTTGGGGTGTGTTATAGACCACCAGGATCCAATTTGGACATGGATAGAGACCTCTTTAATGTTTTTAACGAAGTAAATATTCATGAAACTGTGTAATCATGGGAGATTTCAACTTTCCAGATATAGACTGGAGAACAAGTGCTAGTAATAATAAAATAACAGGGCTTAAATACCAGGGAGGGAGAGGAATTATTTAAGTTTAATACCAATGTGGACACAAGAACAAATGGATATAAGCTGGCTAGTAGGAAGTTTAGACTTGAGATTAGACGAAGGTTTCTAACCATTAGAGGAGTGAGGTTCTGGAACTGCCTTCCAAGGGAAGTAGTGGGGGCAAAAGATCTATCTGGTTTCAAGATTAAACTAGATGGGTTTATGAAGGGGATGGTTTGATGAGATAACATGATCTTGGTAGCTAATTGACCATTTATTATCAGTGGGAAATAGGTCAATGGAGGGATGATAGGAGTTACTATAGAGAACTTTCTGGGTGTCTGGCTGATGAGTCTTGTCCACATGCTCAGGGTTTAGCTGATCGCCATATTTGGGGTCGGGAAGGAATTTTCCTCCAGGGTAGATTGGCAGAGGCCCTGGAGGTTTTTCGCCTTCCTCTGTAGCATGGGGTACAGATCACAGCTGGAGGATTCTCTGCATCTTGGGGTCTTCAAAGTATTTGAAGGCTTCAATATCTGAGATATAGGTGAGAGGATTATTCTAGGAGGGGTGGGTGAGATTTTGTGGCCTGCACTGTGCAGGGGGTCAGACTAGATGATCATAATGGTCCCTTCTGACCTTAAAGTCTATGAGTCTATGAAGTGGCATCCCCATCATCCTATTTCATGTGTCTCATCACAGATTATGTTTAGAGAATTCCTGGCTATCGCTATTCCATTAGGAAAAGAGTGGCACCATTTTACATCCAGTTTGAGCAGGTACAAATGGCAGCATAAGGTGCACAATAGTGAAAAATCAGATCCTGTCCTATTTATTTCTCAGACACTCACACTTATGATTTTTCTAATTATGGACGGGGATGGAGGGAGAGAGGCAGAGTCGTACCCACCTGGGTAGAATTGCCTCGTTTCTCTGGGGTCAGGCACAAGTTTTATAGTAAACACAGAAATCGCCACCATTAAGCTTCAGAGTGAACGGCCGGGTCCGAAAGGGGCAACTCATGCCTCGGGGGGACTTAGCAGCTGGGCCATGCTTGGAAAATTTTTATTCACTAAAGGGGAGAGCAGGAAAACAAACAAATAAAAATCCTTCAGAAATGAACAGGCATGTGGAGGAGGTGCATGAATGTCTTTTGCTCACTCTCACAATCCAGACTTGAATGGTGTTTTTCTTCCTACAATGCACCTTAGGGGAGAATTTCTGATGGAATCAGTTGTTTCTGAGCTAGGATGCCCACCCAGGCCTGATGTAAAATGGTTCTTGGCATTAAAATAATTGTAAAGCAACATTGACTTAAACCAAAGGCAGAATGATTAAAAGGCAAAATGTTTCAGAGTTAAAACTGAGTGTTGCCCAATTGCAACTGCTTCACTGCCCAGGGATACATTTCTGAATATCAGATAAAGATAAATTACATCTATATTTCTTTTGGAGACATGTTGCTGTTTATACTTGTCTTGCTTCTTATCCAGCCAACAGTACTATCTGGAGGTGAAGACCTTCAGAAGTTCTGCAAAGGCTGCCTGCTATGAAAAGATATTTCTCTCTCTTTTTCCCCAGCAAGCTTCTAGCACACCATAAAAATACACTAATAACCACAAAACATTAAAAAATGTATGTCCAATATTTTAAAATTCTGCAAAATTTATTTTTCAGAATAACACTACATAGTCACACCAGTTTCAGTTATTTTTGTAATTTATTTCAAAATACCTCTCAGCAAGTATTTATGTAACACTACATAAAAAATCTTCCAGCAGTAGAGTTAAAGGAACCTCTATGACAATCCAATTCCTACGTCTCTGCCCTATTCCCACTCCCAGCACTCAAATGGAATGGCCAGAGAAGCACAGCTTTCCCACTTCAAAGCACCGCTTTTCTCCCGCTAGTTGTGTGGCTGCCCCATGCTCCTTTGAAGCCTTCCAGTTGGTGTTTGTGCTGCTCACTGCTTCCTGACAGCCACCTGTCTAGACGCAGCCCATCAGTCTGCCAATGTTTCTGGATTTTGAGGATGGCAAGGTATTATATAAAAAGTAACCTCGGGCAAACTATACTGTTATATCCAGCTATGCATCCCCTCTGAAATCAGGTAGGATATCTGTTGTTCAGGTGGAATTGAAAAAAGTTGGAAACCATAATAGTATTTTGCTCACTTTCTTTCTTCCTCCCCCCTCTCTCAGATGAATTTTAATGTTCAATAATGTACATAAATGATTACTAACTACATAAAGATTACTGTGTTCGCCTAACCAATCACAATATTGTGCTACCAGTTTGCTTGGTAAGGAAATTAAGTGTATGAAATGCTTTACTATTGCTTTGTAAAGAATTGGAGTTAAAATGTAGTTCTCTCTGTTCCCTGACAAGGAATGTTCGGAAGGAGCCTACTTAGCTACTTGATGTGCATGTTACATTACAGAATCTAGAAAAACCTGTTTCTGTAGCCCTACCAGCCTATCTGGCATGCAGTATTTTTTCTTTTAAGGCCATCTGTTTGTAATAGCATAGTTCAACTGGTGCATCTCTTACTAGTCACACATTGCACTGTAAAATATCATCTGTCTCTTCACTATTGGAGCAAAGGGACAATCTGGACAATGCTTTCCTAGCTTGTGACATTATAGGGACTTTGGCCAAAACCCCAGAGAGAAACTATGTCTAGACTACGGGGTCCGCTGCGTACGGGGAGTGCATTTGCTCTTTGCTTTTTTTCATGGAAGAGAAAACGTATTCTTTCAGGGAGACCTGTATCCCTCATTCCATGAGGGATAAGGGCTCCACCAAAAGAGGTGGCTTTTCCACCATTTGGCCCAGTCTAGATTGGAAAAAAAAAAGCTGAAAAGCAATCGGAAAAAGCTACGCAAATTGCGGTGCATGGTTTGCATAGCTTTTTCCGATAAAGCCTCATAGTCTAGACCTAGCCTAAGAGATTCACAGCAGATATAATTAGTTCTCTTTCTTCCTGAATCAGAATTAAGAACAGTCTCTGTGGGTTCCAAACTACACCCAACTATGGCACTGTTGCCGCTGGCATCTGTAGGAATTAGCTGATTGGGCTATTTGTTTCTTTAATGAAATATGCCAAATGTTAAAGAAATAATAAATTCCTTCTTATCCTTATTCTAAAATTAGTTGGAGCAGTCTGCCTCTGTTGGATGCTGTTAACTTCCATCAGCACAATTTAGACTAGCGATATTTACCAAGCACATTAACATAGCTTCTGCACTAGTAAATCACTTATGTGTAGCTTCCTCAGGATAAGAAATTTACTTCATGTTGCTTAATCACAATTGGCTGTTGCCTTACTTTACAGGTGCAATGTAACTATACATTATAATTCTGTAGGTATTAGATCAGGGTATAGTATATGTTGGGGTGGGCAATAATTTTTGATAGGGAGGCCACTCGAAGAATTTGGTAAGTAGTCAAGGGCCACTCTTCCGTGATATTAATGGAGGCGATGCAGGGCCTGGGATGGAGGTTGAGTGAAGTAGGAGGTTGTGGATTGGGGTGCAGGGTCTTGCAGGGGGGTGTGATCTGGGCAGGAGATTAGGGTGCAGGGGTCTGGGAAATGGTATGGCTGCAGGAGCAGGGATGCAGGGGATTTGTTTACATGGGGCAGGGGTGCAGGAGGGGAAGCAGAGGGTTGGGAAGAATGAGGGGCTGGGGTGTCAGCTGTAGGCTCTGGCTGGGAGGTGCTTATCTAGGCAGTTCCTGGCCAACAGCCCAGCAGAACCCTTGGGCAGGCTCCCTGCCTTCTGTGCCCCTGCACACCACTCAAAGCAGTTGGCTGTGGGAACCATGGTTTTCCTGAACACTGCAAGTCCCTGGAGTGGGAGGTGGGCACCATGTGCTGCCTGCACTGCAAACATGGTCCAGGAAGCTTCCATTGGCTGGTTTCCACTTTAGGTGGAGTGCGAGGGCACAGAAGGCAGGGAGCCTGCCCGAGGCATCCATTGGGCTGCATTTTGCCCACCTCCGTTTTACAGGCATTCCCTGAGTTATGAACATCCTCACGAATGCTCACCAGCAGTATTAGGGGAGCAGGCAAGAGGCTTATGACGGTGAGCAGTGCGAGCACAGGCCGGGGCACTGCAGCCAGTTCCATCCTGACCACCTTCGCAGACGCTGCACCCAGCCTCTGGTCACTTGGAGGCAACAAGTGGTGCCAGTGCAGGATGCAGGATTCCAGAACAGCAGGGGGTAGCTGCACAGCCAGCCGCTGGAGATAAGAGGGCTGCCAGGGTATGGGGTAGGGGCTGCCTGAGCCAGTGCTGAACCCATGGTGGGGCAGGCGGCAGCTGCAGAATGAGGATGCAGGCAGCCAGAGCCAGTGGTGAGCCTGCGGGAGGGAGCGGGGGCTGCTGGGGATGGGAGGACGGCCTGGGATGGGGCTGGCTGTAGGAACCAACACAGAGCCTGCAGGGGGGAGGGTGGGGCTGAGTAGGGTCAGATTAAGAAAAGAGCTTTAGGGGCTGCAGCCCATGTCTCTGGGCTAAGGGGGCTACCAAAGTGCAGATCTTTTTGCAGGGTCCCCTTAGCCCAGGGGTCGGGGCTGCTGCCATTAAGGTGCCTTTGTTCCACCCCCGCTTGGTGGGGAGGGGACATGGCTCTGTGCTCTGCCATTCCCCCTCCCTACAGAGATGGAGCTGAAAGCACGAGGAAGCTTCTCTGCTTCCCTCACCTTCAGGCTCAGCCCCTGCAGCTCTCTTTGGCTGGGTATCAAGGACAATGGGAGGTGCAGGGCAGTGCACAGACCCACCTGCCCGTTTCCCTCCCTGAGACCCAAGCCACTAACAACGAGTCTGATGGCAATTTAAAGACTAACAAATGTATTAGGGTGTTATCCAACTCTTTTCAATAGCTCACAAGAAGACATTTTTCTCCAGCCCTGCAAACATTTGACTCTTTGCTGCCCCATCTACAATTTTTCAACATCTTTTAAAAATGTGTCCCCTGGAAAAGGATGCAGTATCCAGTCTCTGTCTCATGGATGCTGTGTCACCTCCCTGCTGATGGCTTTAGCTCTGCTCACCACAGCAACACCCTGTGAGTTCCTCTTAAGTGGCTTGCCCGGCATGACCCCTGAATTCTTGGACCTTGCTTGCCTGGATACAGTTTCCCATTCTGGGGTGTGGTCTGTGTGCTTTGGGGCTAGGGCTAGGAGCTTGTATTGGCTCAGGGAAATGTGTTTTGTTTGCACGGGTCCAGCTTCCCAAGGGTTTCAGAATACTCCATGCCACTGTCTTGGCTTCAGCCTTATTTACCACTCTGCTAGTATGTTGTCACCCACACATATTACCAGCAGTGATTTTATATTGGCTTCAAGTTCATTGATAACAATTATTTAAATAATTAGTTCATGAGAGCCTCTTCAGAACCCTAGTACCAAGTACCTTGCTCCTTACAACCCAGCAGGAAAAGGCCATCCAGTACAGTTCTTACACAAGGGCTAAGAGCAGAACACATGTACACCCACATTATCATATGCATTTGCAGACCGTTCTTCAATTTAGCACACATGTAACTTCCTGATCACTGTTTCAAACTCTTCTGAATGGTGTGTGTCAATATCTGGACATCCCACAATGGTTTTTACTTGTTTGAGTTATTTTAAACAAACTTAGGTTTTTTTTATTTTAACAACAGATGGTCACTATTCATTATGCAGAAATTTGATCTAATTACTGTGTGCTCAGTTTCACTGTTTTGGGACTCACATTTTATTGATTTCTGCCACAAACCAACCTGTGACAGAACCTTGTACATTTATTAACAGACTCAGTCCAATTACTCTGCTTCTGCATCATCATCAGAGCTTTGCTCTGCAGCAGTATACATGTGAATGTCTTTTGCTTTTGTGTTTCTGCATTTAGTACTGTATATGGCACTCTTTTGCAAAATGGCTGTTTTTATTCTGTTGTTAACCTGCTACTCATGTGCTGAATAAATTTGTCATGTTGTGATTGGCCTTGTATTTGGTTTCTGCCATTTGTTTATCTTTGTATTTTAGCTTCTCATCTTTTGGTGTGCTCTTTTAATTAGATAAACTTTCTTTCTTATACTGCTTGCCAAACACTTTGTTTAACAAGCATTAGTTTTACTAGTCCTGCAAATATCCACTGTTCTTTAAAAGTCTGTTTCTTGTTGTATCTGTTAAGTATTCAAATTCATGTGTCTTACCTTTATTACTTAGTTCTGTAATGTAATAATATACAAAGCAGCAGTTTGTTTTTTTAGAAAGACAATGTATCTTCCATAAGCATCATGTGTAGTTTACAGTATTCTTAAAAATGTTAATGACTTTGTACAGTACATTCCAGTCTTTTTCATACTCCTACTGGAATTCATGTGTAGATTTACAGTGCATCTGTGTCTGCAACATGCAGTAGTGTGGAAGGTTTCACTCTCTACTGACATCTCTGTAATATATTTTCTTTCAGGAAAGCAGCGAAGCTCTGCAATCATTTTTCCAGTTTTCTACTAAATTCGTATTAAACCAGGAGAGTCAGGGACCTTCATTTTCTTCAAAGACTGATGATATGGTGTCATAAGAAAACAATAATTGATTAGTTAAATAGTTACTTGGTGTATACCTGCCAAATATATTTGTAGCTAAGTGCAGTGCACAAATGTATGTCAGACATCCATGAGCCAATGAATCTACCACTGTTCAAAACATGCTTCAAAAACTGAATTTACTTGTCAAATTCAGGTGGATCTGAAAAAAATGGTTTCAGACTGATAAAAGTTCTCGTACTCCCAGATATAGTTCCTGCTAAGGAAAGTGCCTGCATGTCCATGCATAAAAAATTCTCTGCCACACAACTCTGCAGAGCTCTGGAAGGTGAGTGGCATGGCCGGTGGCTGCTCCAGGCTGGGACCAGCTGAGGCAGCGTGATGGAGGGGCTGCAGGGGGTGGGAGACTGAGGCCGTGTGGTGGTGGGGTCAAGGGTTTGCTCTGGTGGCTGGGGCTGGGACCTGCCACATGGTGGGGTGTGGGGCCTGCTCAGGTGGCCAGGGCTGGTTCAGGGAGGCCCATTCGGGGGGGCATGGGCTGGCTAGTAGGGCCTGCTCAGGGAGGCTGAGGCTGAGAGGCAGGGGCTGCATGGTGGGGGGCCAGGGCTGCTCTGGCAGCGGGACTGCATGGTGGGGAGTTGCTTCAGTGGCTAGGGCCAGCCTCAGCCTTTCCACAGGGCTGGAGTTGTGTTCTGGGCCTTAAAGTGTCATCTCAACTGCTCCCTGGGCTGGTTGCATGGCGGCTGCCCAAAGCTGGAGTCAGGCTGTGGTGCAATTGCTCCTGGGGCTGGCCCCCCACCTCTCTTTTCTCCCTCGCCTGCACCTCTTTCCCTCCTCCTGCACCCCTCTTTTGCCCCGCAGAGCCCACCCCTGCTCCCCATGTGTCACTGCTCCACATCGCCAGCACCTCATTCTCTGCAAACCCTGCGTGCTGGCAGCATTCTTCCTCTGCCTCAGGTGGGGACTCACCGCAGCCCCACGAGGAGCAGCCTGGAGCAGTTCCTGCCCTGCACAGAGGCTGCTCAGGGAGCAGCGTTCCCTGGGGGGAGGAGAAGGGGGCACTACCTAGGAGAGTCTCTTGGGGAGCAGTGCCACTAGTGGGTGCCACAGCGGCACACATCCGAACAAGTATGCATGACCTCATTGTTGGCACACAACACAAAACTCACGCCACTCATGGATGGAAAATCTTAGAGGGAAGACTGCTCTCAGAACAGGATAAAATGTTATGCATTTGTCTAGAAATAAATGGCTAGGCTTTGTCTACATTTACAGTGGCATGGAGAGTGCAGGCGCTAGACTCCTAGCTAGCATAAATGCAAATAGCAGTGCAGAAAGTGAGGTACTGCTTAGACGAGTAAAGTACAGGCATAGCAGAACCTTAAGGAATATACCCTATGCAGCTTTGTCCAGGTTGAACGCCTCTTGTCTGGGACTATCTGGTCCGGCAACATCCATGGTATGGGAACTGGCCAGTGGAGCTGGGAGGTGGCCTGGGGGCAAGGGAGCTCCATTAGGTTTGCTGATGGACCCTGGGAAAGCCTGGAGTCTCATCAGCAGAGGGATGGAATTGACCTCTCCTGAATCCCTCATTTGGGACCAGTCAGCTCCCAAAGGTGCCGGACCAAGGAGGACCAACTCATATTGATAAAAATAGCAATGTAGTTGATGCGGTACACTGCTTGAGCATGTAGAGTGGACACTTTACATTTCCCTCTCTGCAGAAGGGAAAGGTTTTAGTAGGCAGGGGGCATCAGAGAGCTTCCCGAGCCTTTCCCCACTGCAGCTAAGTGTACAGAAGGCAAGACATTTTAGTTCTTCGGGGTAAAGCAGTACTCCGCTTGTGAAACTAACCCTCTATAGATTCATCACAGAATTATTCTGGAGATCAATTTTATGAATATGTACCATTGTGGGCACTTTGACATACTACTATCATTACACTCTTGAGGAAAATCTAAGTTAGCTTTATTCCATGTAATATAAACTCTTCCGTTAAGGTTTGATTATGTGCTCTAACTAGTAAGTGTAATGATTAACCTAAAGCAGTTCTAAAATAGTTACCCTAATGTCATTAACTGTAGCTAGTGACTTCTATTTGGCATCAGAGTTTTACAGTTCAGCTACTATTCCCTTGCAAATGTTGTTAAATGTGAATAATGTTTGACTTTAGTGCTACTAATGTCACAGTAGCTGGTCACAGTTTGTGAAAAGAAAAACAGAACAAGTTTAACATGGCGTACACATTCCAGAGAATGACTAGGGTTGATCTTATAGTATGTCTTTGATTTCTGTAGTAGATCCTTATATGTTGGCTGGCTTTCAGTAGCACGTGTGGTTTGAGGAGCTTTACAATTTCCAATTAAGGGTCATAACACTTTGCCAAGAAATTAAATAGTATCTCTGGTTTATCAGTGGGAAAGAGATGCACGGAATGTTTAAGTGACTTGCCCAAGGCACAAAGGCAGGCAGCCTGAAATTGAACTGGAGTTCCTGTGTCACAGACTCATATACGCACTATTCACTAGAACCCAGGGTCTTTCTTCAGTACACCATGTTGCTGTCCCCATACTATGCATTCACAGAGAAACTGAGAAAACACAGCAGCAGCATAGGTGCCTATTCTGTGGGTGCTATGGGGCTAAAACACCCATGGAGAAAAATTGATGGGTGCTATGCACACTCCACGTAAGAGGCCACGTGCTCCAGGTGTGGGAGAAGCACATGGCCTTGTGCTGGCATGCCAACTGTTCCCGGGTGGCCTTCCGCTGTTCCTCTGGCAGATCTCATGGAGTTGGGAAGGTGGCGTGGGAGTTGGTGGATGCACCATACTCACCGTTGGCCCCGCTGTGAAGAAAAGTTACAAGGGCAGTCATCCCAGAAGATTTGTGTATGAAGCCTAGCCTTAATCTCTGAACTGACACCAAAGGTCTTCATTCAGACAATGGTGATATGCTTCAAGCAAGGCCATCTTTGCCTAGACAGTGAGCACTTGCTTGCAGGGGAAAGGATGTCCCAGGGGAGCATCGCTACATCCATGGCCCAGGGACAAGCAGGCATGAGAAGGTGTTGGCCAGGTCAGGAGCCTGGGGGCAGGGTAAAGACGGGACAGTTGGTTTCCTTCTGTGTCCTGCACATGCTGGGTCTGGCACTGGCGTCCTGCAGAGAGAGAACTTCTGTTCTTGCCTGCCTTCCCAGAGCTTGAACACTTCGAATCAGTCAATTCACAGCATTCCAAAAGTGCTGGGAGGGAGTGGGAGGAATAGGGATAGGAATAGGGATACTCTTCCCCCTTACTCTCAGTACTTTCAGAGTGCCATGAATCACCTGATTTGCACCTCCTTCCCGCTCCTTCCACTGGAGAACTTGAATGCCACATATCAGCTGTTCCTGACTGTTCAAGCTCTGGGAAGGAGAGGGGGGAGCAGGGATGGAGTGAGAATCAAGCAATTCATGGTGCTCCAAAAGTGCTGGGAGGGTGGGGGAGGAGTAAGTAAGAGCAGGGCTCCAGTTCCCCAGTGTGTGAGAGGCAGTGGGGAGGAGGGATGGTATGTAGACCACAGGTGGAACTCCAGTGAGACAAGAGTCGTAGGTTGCCCACCACTGAACTAAGGGCTGAGCACTTCTGCGAGGTGTTTCTGCAGACTTCAGTGGGAATTAAGAGAGCTCATCAATTTGCAGGATAGAGGCCTCTGTACATAGGAGTGCTTTAAGAAATCATGAACCTAATCATCACATGCCAAATTACTTAAAACATAGCTGGTTTTGAGGAAAGTGAATTTAAAAACAAAATATCTGCTAAGCTGAGCACAGTCATCTCATTTTTCACATTTGTAAACTTAGACCATAACGATTTTTCCCACCTTTTAAAAATATCGCACCTAAACTGAGAGTTTGCATACTAATGATAATGCTTGGGCAGACCTTAGATCCATGGCATAGGGTGGGTTTTAATACCAAAATGAGTAAATGTTAATTAATCAGTTACACTGGTGGCATCCACTTAGCTGCTGGTGTATAAGGGCGGGCCTTTATGTTTATACTGGTTGATTGGCCTCACTTCTTCCTGTTACTGATTAAACAATGTTTTATGCTTTTTTTTTCAAATTTTCAAACAGAGCATTTGAAAATAAACTAAAAGGGTAAGAAAAGTTAGTTCATTTGAAGTCCAGTGTTAACAGATGAGGTGATGAAATGTGATTTATTTTTATTCTGATTTACTACTGCATTAGAAAATACAAAGAAAAATAAAGTTCCTATTCTTAAGCTATTTAAACTTAATATATTTTGCATGAGACATAATTATTAGCTCTTATTCAAATCAATTTTCTGCTGTTAATATATATGTTTGTTCCAACTTGTCAGTGACATAGGATGAAGATTTTATTTTCATGCCACACTGATTTTAAGATTTCATGGGGTCATAAAAATGGTTACTTATTTACTGTAGGGATTATTTTAACATAAATAAAACTGTGTAGGAAATGTCTTTTTCCATCTGTTTGCATTAGCTGATACAGAACTGACACAAAATCTTCATATACATTTTATTTATGTGTCTGATTTTTAGAAGGCATGAGCACCCACTATTGAAACTATGGTTAATAGGAGTTGTGGGAGCTCAGCATCTGTGAAAATTGGGCCCAGAGCCTCTAAAAGGTAGAAATGTTGGTTTTCAATTTGTGAATGAATTTAATATTGTTGAAAGTAAGATACCTCTGGTACTGAATCAACTGAAGTAGGTAGTGTGGTTCTGCCATCAACACTGGCCTACATTCGCTTGAAAGTTTAAGTGTGCAAAACAAAAGGTCTGTAAATTCTGCTAAATTGTGGGACCATGATAGAATGTGAACTGATGAAGACAAGGATGAAATTCCATTCACTAACTAAATCTGTTTACAGAATAAGGGCATGTCTATGCTACAAAACTAAATTCACCTAATTTAGATCATCATACAGCCACTGTAGTGACTGCATCACATGTGTGTGAGTGTGTACTCCTCACCAGGAAGTGTCAACCAAACTGCATTGAAATTGATGCTATGCCTGTCAGTGAGGTGGAGTTAATAAGTTGATGTAGAGTGGTAGTTAGTGATATTGGAGCAAAATTTTACTGTACACGCAGACATAGTTATGTTGATGAAAGCCGCCTTCCATTGACCTAACTCTGTAGCATAGGTCTATAAAATCATGACTGGAAAAATTATTTAC
The DNA here is from genome assembly GCF_052426305.1 of Pelodiscus sinensis. NCBI lineage: Eukaryota > Metazoa > Chordata > Testudines > Trionychidae > Pelodiscus > Pelodiscus sinensis. The sequence continues at coordinate 103,516,155 of NC_143057.1, forward strand.
TTGTTCCCATAACATAAGATGGGGGTCACCAAATAAAATCAATAGGTAGCTGGTTTAAAAGAAACAAACAAAAGTTTTTCTTCACTCAGTACATGTTTGGCATATGGAACTCCTTGCCAGAGGAGGTTGTGAAAACCAGGACTTCAATAAGGTTCAAGAAAGAACTAGATAAATTCATAAAAGTTAGGTCCATCAATAGCTATTAGCCAGGATAAGTGGTAATGATGTCCATAGCCTCTGTCACAGACTGGGAATTGGTGATAGGAGAGGGATTACTTGGTTCCCTGTTCTGTTCACTCCCTTTGGGGTATCTGGCATTGGCCACTGACGGCAGACAGGATACTGAATTAGATGGACCTTTGGTCTGACCCAGTATGGCCTTCCTTATGAATTGTGCATTGATTGCATAGTAGCAATCCAAATTCAGTACAATTTCAGTACAAATTATGCCCTGAAGTTTATAAAACCATTCTATAAGAAGAGATCCAGCCACTAACGGCTTGATCCAAAGTCACGTGTCTGTCTTCTGCCTCCAGTAAAAATTGGATCTTTCAGGATCTTCTTCCAGTGATTGTGCACGTACATATTCCACTGCAGGTGTATGTAGGCCCAATGCACTTAAGTAGAAGATTTTTGGCAGCAGAACCACTAGGTGATCCATGCACCCTGCTCTCCTTGTGCTCCATGGCAAGGGTATATGAAAGGACTGATGTGATGTTATTGGATTCTGATAATAACATAGAATACATTGTTGCAACCACTGCTATATGTTTGTACCCAATCTTGTACAAGTGGGCCAAGTGAAATGAGAAAACTGATGATTTGCTGAGTCTTTTTACATTGCTCATATTTTTATATTTGAAGTTATGACTGTTGGCTATATACTTGTATTTCACATTTGCTTCTTTGTGATTGTTTTGATGTGCCTCATAGTAGAGGAGTCTCAGTATTGGGCTTTAAGTAGCCCTCTCTCTCAGCAACTCACCCTGAACTGACCCTCTGAGCAGTGCCCCAGAAATTCCTTGTAACAAATACCTTTGCTAACTGTCCATATACCTATACAAGTGACACCATCACATGACCTAACCACAGTTGTCACACCATTAGGGGTCTATCCACTGCACATCTACTAATGTAATATGACATCAAATGCCAGCAATGCTCCTCTGCCATGTATATTTGACAAATGGGACAGTCTCTATGCCAAAGGATAAATGGACACACATTTTCAAATTTGCAAGGGGATTTTCTACTTTCATGAGTATGAAATTCCCTGTTATTGCAGAAAGCATATACATGTGAAGAGATGCTTTGTATTTTTCTTCTTTCAGCAACAGAAATGCTATCAGCAAAAACACTGTTATGTGATTTATATTATAACTTTAGATTTTTTTAAAAAAATTACATTTGTATGCAAGTAGGTATACATAAGAGAACCACTATATACATAAATAACAGTCCAGAAGAAAAGGGATACATGTATAAGTTTAAACATAGCAAATATGACACATTGTTCAAAGTTTCAAATGTATAAAAACAGATGTCTCTCTGGAAGGATAATTCAAAGTTGCATCTTCTCTCTGGAATGTGGGCACCAATTGTAACAGAAAAACATTAAAATAGTACTTCTTTTAACATTCATTGTAGAAAACATGACTTTTGTTTCATGTTTGCCATTTTGTGGTTTGCTTTCAGTGTTTCAGTAAAAGAGACACAGAGCTGAAAACTAAAATATTCACAGGTATTAATCTACCCAACATCAAGATATGTGATTGCACTCATCACTGACGTCAATGTGTAAAATTGTTAGTTAGTCACAAATGGTCATGGCAACAGAGGATACTGACTGAATGGATGCTAAAAACAAACCTGTGTGGAGTTCATCCACTGCAGAGGCAACAACAGGCATGAGGAACAATGTGGAGCCTGAACTTCTCAGAAGTGAAACCAAAGCAGAACCAGCTCATGCAATCAGGTAATTTACTACCATAGTGAGAGGAAGGCTTGTCCAGTGGTTACAGTGCTAGTTTAGGATTTGGGGGATTGAGGTCAATTTTCTCCTTTTCCTAGGCATTCTTTGATCATATAGTCTTTATGTGTTTGAGTTTCCTAGCTGTAGAATGGACATATTACCTCCTTTCAGCAGAGGTGTGGTTAGGGTAAATATGTTAAAGATTGTGAGGCACTCAGATGTTATGATAATGGAGGCTAGGTAATTACCAAAGGACAGAAATTTATTAATGAATGTGGCCATATAAAAATGGGTCAGAGTGTAATACAATATTTATACCTCTCCATAAATATGAGCACATAATGCATTAGTAGAACACTCCTGTTCATACAGAGAAGAAAGTATTCCAGTGGAGTTAGAGCCAGCCAAATCTTGGGAATAGGGAGCCACCATGCAAAATGAAGTGGGAGTTTGAGTTTGAGTGGGAGTTTGTAAAGGGAGTTTGGATTGTGGGACTTGTTTGGAGTTTGTTTTTGCTGTGGAGAGGGTGTTTTGGTTTGTTTTTGTGTTCACCGGACTAATAGGATTTTGGTGAGAAAGTAGATAAAACACAGAGGTATTAGTGGCTATGGCCCAAGTACTAGAGAACACAAGGAGGATGATTGGATGTGGTAGCTGCGGTATGTACATGATTCTGGAGGGGGTACCTGAAAGGAGTTTTGTTTGCATGAAGTGCCGCCTGATAGAGCTGATGGAAGAAAAGATCCGAGGACTGGAGATGCAGGTGGAAACTCTGGTCGAGTTTAGAAGGGGGTTTGAGCAGATGATGGGGCAAAGGCATGATGTGGCTGAAGGGGAAAGCTTAGATATGCAGATGGAAGCAGGATCAAGGGCCTCAGAGGGTGGACTGCTGGGCGAAGAAAATGGACAGTGGAAGCATGTGACTCAGAGGACCAGGCAGAGGAAAAGATGGGTCAGTGAAGGAAAAATAGAGCTCAAGAACAGATATGTGGAAAATGTAGAAGGGGTACAGCAGGTAGATAATGAAGATGGAAGGGTAAGGAAGAAGAGAAGAGTGGCTAGTCCCATAGATAAAGGGGAAGACTTAATGGAGACAACACCAATAATGAGCATTAGGATTACAAAGGAAAATAGGAATGGCAAGGACTTGCAGCCAGAGGAAGCTAGAGATAGACCAGAGAATTTCACTGTCACTAGGAAAAGGCAGGTCTATGTGATTGGGGACTCCTTATTGAGAAGAATAGATAGGCCTGTAACCAGAGCTGATCCAGAGAATAGAAGGGTGTGCTGTCTGCCAGGTGCTAAGATAAGAGATGTGGAACTGAGGTTGAAGAGAATTATTAAGGGAGCAGGAAGGAATCCATTGATCATCCTTCATGTAGGAACAAATGATACGGCTAGATTCTCGCTGGAACGAATTAAGGGAGACTATGCTAGGCTGCGGAGGATGCTCAAGGAAATTGAGGCTCAGATGATCTTTAGTGGGATTCTGCCTGTTCCTAGAGAAGGGCAACTAAGATGTGACAGGATTATGATGATCGATAGATGGCTTAGGCAGTGGTGCTATAAGGAGGACTTTGGGATGTATGGTCACTGGGAGGCATTTATGGACAGAGGACTGTTCTCTAGAGATGGACTTCACCTAAGTAGGGAGGGAAATAGACTTCTAGGGTGGAGGCTGGCTCAACTTATTAAGAAAGCTTTAAACTAGGAATTTGGGGGAGACGGTTGGGAGATGCCCAGGTAACCTCTACACCAGATTTTAATACTGAGAGGGAGGAAAATGAAGTAAGAAAGGATATAGCTGGGGGTAGGAGAATGAACATGAGGAAGGGTGGGGTGGATACTAGTCTAATAGGTCATATTGGAGGTCTAACGTCCGTGCCAAATTGGGTAAAGAATGTGAATGAGGCCAAACAGCAAAAATTAAGACGTTTGTACACCAATGCGAGGAGCCTAGGTAACAAAAAGGAGGAACTAGAGTTATTGGTCCAGGAAGTGAAACCAGATATTATAGGAATAACAGAAACATGGTGAAATACTAGGCATGACTGGAGTACAGGTATTGAAGGGTATGTGCTGTTTAGGAAAGACAGAAATAAGGGTAAAGGTGGTGGAGTCGCATTGTATATCAAAGATGAGGTAGACTGTAACGAAATAAAAAGTGATGGAATGGAGAAGACAGAGTCCGTTTGGGCAAAAATCACATTGGGGAAGAAAATTATCAGATCCTCCCCTGGGATAGTGCTTGGGGTGTGTTATAGACCACCAGGATCCAATTTGGACATGGATAGAGACCTCTTTAATGTTTTTAACGAAGTAAATACTCATGAAACTGCGTAATCATGGGAGATTTCAACTTTCCAGATATAGACTGGAGAACAAGTGCTAGTAATAATAAAATAACAGGGCTTAAATACCAGGGAGGGAGAGGAATTATTTAAGTTTAATACCAATGTGGACACAAGAACAAATGGATATAAGCTGGCTAGTAGGAAGTTTAGACTTGAGATTAGACGAAGGTTTCTAACCATTAGAGGAGTGAGGTTCTGGAACTGCCTTCCAAGGGAAGTAGTGGGGGCAAAAGATCTATCTGGTTTCAAGATTAAACTAGATGGGTTTATGAAGGGGATGGTTTGATGAGATAACATGATCTTGGTAGCTAATTGACCATTTATTATCAGTGGGAAATAGGTCAATGGAGGGATGATAGGAGTTACTATAGAGAACTTTCTGGGTGTCTGGCTGATGAGTCTTGTCCACATGCTCAGGGTTTAGCTGATCGCCATATTTGGGGTCGGGAAGGAATTTTCCTCCAGAGTAGATTGGCAGAGGCCCTGGAGGTTTTTCGCCTTCCTCTGTAGCATGGGGTACAGATCACAGCTGGAGGATTCTCTGCATCTTGGGGTCTTCAAAGTATTTGAAGGCTTCAATATCTGAGATATAGGTGAGAGGATTATTCTAGGAGGGGTGGGTGAGATTTTGTGACCTGCACTGCGCAGGGGGTCAGACTAGATGATCATAATGGTCCCTTCTGACCTTAAAGTCTATGAGTCTATGAAGTGGCATCCCCATCATCCTATTTCATATGTCTTATCACAGATTATGTTTAGAGAATTCCTGGCTATCGCTATTCCATTAGGAAAAGAGTGGCACCATTTTACATCCAGTTTGAGCAGGTACAAATGGCAGCATAAGGTGCACAATAGTGAAAAATCAGATCCTGTCCTATTTATTTCTCAGACACTCACACTTATGATTTTTCTAATTATGGCAGACATTTTATAATTCTTTCACTTCTTAATTTGAAGAAAAAACTGGATGATTTAAAAAGGAGGATTGCCATTCTTTTTAATACCTCAACATCCTGGGACACTTGTACATTGCTAGAATGCTTCAGCTTACTCCAAAATAATATCAGTAGGTCCCTTAAGGCCAGCTTTGGCAATCACTTATACACATGAGTAATTCCACTGAATTTAGTGGCACCTCTTGTCATACAGAGTTACTAGAGAACTGTTTGCAGAACTGGTTAATTCTCCTTAGAGCTTTTCTACCCTTTGGGAGTCCTGTCATATCACTCAATGCATCTTCCTTGTGGGAGCAAGGGGTACATGGAGGTGTCATGCACAAAAGCAGGCAAGGGACACCCTTTTTTAGCAACTAAAATTTTGGCAGAGGTGGAGGTGTGTGCATGGATGCTACTCAGAGTCACTGATGTCTGGATGGTTTCCAACACAACAGCCTGGGCACTGTGAGTGTGTTTACATGACAGAGCTTAACTAAAAGCAACCTATGTAAATTGAACTATGTCAATTGCATATCTTATTTCAAAATAGCTTATTTCGAAATAGGGAGTGTCTACACAGCATTTTTTTAAATAGAACACTCTTCCTCTGACTTCCCTTATTCCTTCTCTTAACAATGAGTTACATGAGTCAGAGTAAGAAGTCCTCCAGCTTGACAGTATTTTGACACTATTTTGAAATAAGTACCTGCTGTGTAGGTGCAAACTAAGTTATTTCATTTCAGAATAGCGCTAGTTATTTCAAAATAGGGTAGAGTACCCTGTAGGGCCAGGAAGGGAAGCCAGCTGGACCAGGCCCACCTCTGGGCTAAACCTTTATGTGTGGGGCTAAAGCCTGTCAGGGTATAAAGGAAGCTTTCCTAGGCGGGTCAGGGGAGCTGGGCCCAATTCTATGTGCTTTGGGCTTCACTTGGCATAATGAGGTCGCCTTGGGAGCTCTCTGCCTACACTTCACTGCTTCCCCCCCACCACCTGAGCTCTCTGCCTGCACTGCTCTCCCGCCCCCCCCCACCTGAGCTCTCTGCCTGCACTGCTCTCCCACCCCCCCACCTGAGCTCTCTGCCTGCACTGCTCTCCCACCCCCCCACCTGAGCTCACTGCCTGCACTGCTCTCCCACCCCCCGCACCTGAGCTCTCTGCCTACACTGCTCTCCCGCCCCCCCGCACCTGAGCTCTCTGCCTGCACTGCCCCCCTCCCACTGACCTGAGCTCTGCCTGCACTGCTCCCCCCCACCTGAGCTCTGTGCATGCACTGCTCTCCCACTGACCTGTGGTGCCATCCCCCTCCCCAGTCAGGGCCCGGCAGCGGGCTCGGGCTCCTGTTCCGCGCTGAGTCTGAGTGTCCGGGTGCCCCCTGCCCTACCCAGCAGCACACACCGCCCGCGAGCCCCCTCTCGCTTCTGCCGCCTCCCGGCCGCCTGCGCCAGGGTTAAAAGCAAGACGTCAAGAGCAGCCGGAGCCAAGCCGAGCCGAGCCCCTGCCACACCCCAATCCCATGTGATTGCAACGCCGCGGCTTCGCCTCTCCGCCCTGTCCTCCGCCACAGCGCTCCCCTGCTCGGCTCCCGGACCCTCCAGTCCCGCGCTGTAGAGCCCGAAGATGGCGGCTTACAAGCTCCTGTGCAGCCTGAGCCTCGGCATCTCTCAGCCCGCCGCTCGGGGGGCCCGCCGGGGGAGCGCCCAGGCGCGGCTGGCTGCCCAAGCCAAGGTAAGGGGAAGGAGGCGCAGCCAGAGCCCCGTCGGCTCCGAGCGCGTCCCGGCTGCGCTGGCCGCTGTGCGTTCGGTTGGCATTGCGCGGCGGCGCCCTTGAGAGTTGCCTGCATCGCTGGCCTGGTTCCCCGCTCGCCGCCCGCGGAGACACTGTAGCACCCTGGGTGCCACCTACCGCTACACAGTGGCACGTTGCAGTTCTGCCTGGCGGGAGGCGCGGCATCGGGAGAGTCTTTCAGCCCGCGGCCTGTGGGGTTGACCTTGGGGAGGGAAACAGGCGACTTCACGGTACTGCCCGCTTGGCTTTTCTTTGCCAGAAATCAGGCCTTCCCGTTACTGCTTCAGATCTGTTTGGTGTGCAACGTGCACAATGCAAAGTACGTCTGATCTGCTTGGGAACTGCGGAATCCTCCCCCCAGAGAGAGCCCTATATTAGATCAGAAAAGAACAAAAGCGGTGGATTCGCGCTGCTACGATTTGCATATCATGAGCTAGTTGTTCAGGACGTGTGCTATTGTCTCTGGGCAAGACAAGCTGTGGCTGTTAAATACAACAGCGAACAACAAATCTTTGACTATTTCTTGAGCCCCAGAATGGCCTCTTCTGCTGCCAGACACTTTTACTGAGCAATATAGATGCAAACACTGGTCTCTTTGTATTGCTTGCTGAAAGTAGTAAAGAGAAGGTGAAGTACTTTCACCATGGCCTTTGGTTAATTGCTCAGTTTTAATAAGTGGTGGGCCTGACTCAATAGGACATGTAAGATGTGGTTTGGTTTTGGGGTTAGTTAGAAAAATAAAAAGATGGAATTCAGTATTGAAAATGTTGGGGGGGGGGGAGATTTGAAATTATGAAGTACAGTCCCCTTAACCCTTTGATTTGGAACTTTGCATGGAGTGACCTTGTAGGATAGGGGGCTGTAGTTCATAATTTGAAATCTTTTTGTTTCAACATTTGCAATATTAATACCTTTTTAAGATTTATTCATACATTTGAAACATGCTATTTATTGTATAGCTTCAACATTTTCAAATATGGGTGGGAATAATTATTATCTTACTCCACATGGTTCTGTACAATACAAACAACAAAAGATGATTCAGAGTAAGAAATCACATATGGCACTTAACTGAAAACCATAGCTCATTTCACCTTGACAAAGCTACCTAAGATAAGGATTTATATCCATGTATTTATATACCTCCTTTTATATAGGCATGTGGATAAAATGAGAAGCACATCCCAGTTGTACTATACTTTAAGGTAGCCCTATAATTTTAGCTTTAGCATTTTAAAATCCGGTTAAATGAGTTGCATTTACAGTCTGGCATTGAGGGCAAAACAAGTATTATTTAACTATGGATATATAAAATACACTGACACCTGTAGACAAGATCATCTTATTAGGCTTCCTAAGTGGAATCAACATTGCATATAAACATAATAGCATAATACTGTACATGTCATGAAGTCTGGGAGAAGCAGAGCAGCCAAAGTTGATCTTTTGGAGGTCCAGAATGGGTACTGGTTCACAAAAAGGTGTTGGAACTCAATCCATTTTCCCCTTCAAACTAGGGATGTAATAGAGTAGTCGATTAATCAATAAGCAAAAGTTTATAGGTTAATGCTATAGACTACATGCATTTCCTCCCCCCCTCCACCCCAGTAAATTTTTTTTTTAGCAGGCTGCCTGGCTCCGTTCTGGCTCATGCCGGGTTCAGAACCTACCCCTATTGTGACTCTGCATTTAAAGTGTATTAGGAGGCAGGTGGGCAGGCAGCCCAGCTCAGTTCTGGCTCATGCCAATTCCAGGAGCTCAGACCTGCCTTAGACAGGGGCTGCTGCAACCCTAATCTGCTGCCTCTTTATCAGAGGCAGCAGTATTGGGTGACTGGCAGCTGGTTCACAAGGAGAGCTAGTTTTTAAACTGGTTACCCTCCTGGACCAGCTCCTGCCTGGCACCCTGCATTGCTGCCTCTGATACAGTGGCTGCTGGCTCCACCCCTGCAGACTATAGAATAGTTGACTAACTGATAAAAATTCATGAGGTTACTTGACTATCCAATTAACCGATACTTAACATCCCTACTTCAAAAACTGAAGATTTGTGCTTCAACAACTATCTGCAGTTTTCTAGTAAACGTAATCTCCCTCCTACACAGTTCATGGTAAGGCTGCAATGCAAAACATTTTGTTCATGCTTATTTCTTTTTATGTTGTTTCAGATTTGTGGCTGCTGTTTCTCTACCAGCAGTCATCGCAACACCAAATTTTATACTGATGCTGTGGAAGCAGTAAAAGACATACCTGATGGGGCAACTGTTCTTGTTGGTGGTAAATATTAATTTTACTGTCCTTCATGGGGACAATCTTATTTTCTGAGTAGGACATTCTCAACTTGATTTTTTTAATTGATTAAAAAATGTTAGAGCACCTTTTTTAAATATCATGTATTGAGGAAAATATTTCTTGTAATTTGTGATTACAAGGGCTTTTTCAATAAGGAAGACAGGCCCACTGGCAGCAATTCCAGGCCCTAGGGCAGAACAGTCAATGAGCCCCCATACACATACAAGCCACTCCTATCATCTGCCTGATGCTGCACTTGTGTGGGCTGGTGCCTAGCTAGTGCCCAGCAAGCTCTTCTGGTACAACCAGGGCCTTCTTCATGCCTGCCCTGGTAAGGATGACACCTACATAACCATGCAAACCTGCCCTACCCCTTCCTTGAGGCCCCACCACCTTACCATCAGGCTACCCCTTTTACTTCCTGCTCCTGGGCCACCCAGCTTTTGGCCATCCTGTCCAAGGCTTGAACCCACAACCCTGTCCTCCCTAGTCTAGTGCCCTATCCCTGAGGCCATGCCCCTGCTCCAAGACCCTGCCCTTGCTTGCCTTTCCTCTGTTGCTTGTTCTCTCCTATGCTCACACATTCTCACCAGATTGGGACAGAGGATTGAAGGGGCAGACTCTGGGAGGGAGTTTGGTGTGGGAGGAAGTGCGGGGTGCAGTGGCTGCAGAACTTATGGGTATGCAAGGCCATATTCCTGGATAGGTGTGCTGAGCTCACTCAAGCACAGGGATACCAAAATGAGAGCTACACTGACTGTGGAGAAGTGAGTGGTGATTTCACTGTAGATACTTGGTTATGCCAGGTTGCTATTGGTTGGAGAAGGATCAATTTGGAACTGGAAAATACACTTGAAGAGGGGCTGTTTTGTGCAAGCATGCAGGACTGTTCACTGTCTCCTGCTATGCAGGGCTCTGATTTTCGACAGCATGCAGGAGGACATAGTGAAATGGATTTGCAGCAATGGGATTCTAGGACTGTGATGGTGCAATAGATACCATGCATATCCTCATTGGCACAGGATCACGTTACCACTGAGTATATCAACAGAAAGGACTCTGGTTTTCTTTGGTTATGCAGGTGGATCACCAGGATGCCTCACTGACCCCAGTATTGACTGGTCAGGGTAGATGCATGATGTTTACATCTTCAAGACCACGGTACTGTTCAGAAAGCTGCAAAAAAGGACTTATTATGCCATAGATGATGTTGAAATGCCAGTAGTGATCCTGGAAAATCTAGCCTATTAAACTGTACACTGGCCACCTTGACTGCAACAAGGAAAGATTCAATCACAGGCTCAGCAGATGCAGAATGACTGTTGAATGTGCTTCTGGTAGATAAAAGGGATGCTGGTATTTACTCACAAGAATGGATCCTAATGGGGGAATGGAGCATCCCAGTAGTTTTTTGGGGCCTGTTAGAAATTGTAGGTGCTAGGCACATCTCTGATATAAGAAAGCGCACTGGAAGTATAATATGTGGTACTTTCTGTACATTTGATTATTACACTGTCACTGATCCTAATACTCCAGAGGGGTAGCCAAGTTAGTCTGTAACTAAAAAAACTTAAATGCTGAATAGTCTTGCAGCACCTTAAAACATATAGATGGTATGATGAACAGTCCTGGGCAAAACCCACTTCAGATGACAGGAGTATTAAAAGTCCAGATCCAAGAATAAATAAGGAAAGGGGGGAGAAGGGAGGAAAAAGACAGTGAATAAATTGTTCAAGTTCAAACTAATCCTCTGAGTTTATCACACTGCACAATAACAAGGATGTAGGTGCTTTCAGAACTGCTAGTTTTATACTGTGGTCTAATAAAGATGAGTTAGTTCCCAAATAATAGAACTTTATTCAGTAACAAAATCAGTGCAAAAATAATTTCTGCAGTTTAAAATCAAATACATTTAAAAACTCAATAAATGAATGGACCAGAACTTAACAAGGGAAAGAACATTAATGTCTATTTTACCTACACATGCAGCAACTGTGGCTTTCACAGGTCAGTATATATGAAGCTGTGGTTGCTCATGGTGTCCTGAGGGTGAAGTGGTAAAGATAGATGCAGCCCCATATGCCATGTGAAATGTTGAGAGGGTAGCATAGGGAGATACTGTAATGGAGTTGTCTATGGATTGCAAAGGGAAGCAAGTCTGCGATTACTCCATCTATAGGCTCACAAGAGTCTGCAGAAGCTGCATTTGCTGCCAGAATAGCCCCACTATGTCCTGCTGCATCTCCCTCTCCTTTTCCTGCTGGCACTCCTAGGCCTTTCTTCTTTCCATTCTTTTCTTGTCCAGGCTGTCTGCATCCTCCATGTCTTTTGTTCATGGTCTGACATAGCACTGGCTTGCAGGATCTCATTGAACATGTAATCCTGAATTGTCTTATTTCTCACCCTTATCTGGCTCAGGCATTTGGAGGGGTGTATGTGGAGGGGGGGGGGATCCCCACAACTCTGCAAAGGCAGAAGCCACAGATTAAAACACGCAGAGCTCCCTTTGTCACATAGTCATAATGGAAAGCAGACATAAAGATTAAGAATTCCCTTCCCTTGCTCTCTTAAAGTTTAAAATGGTGCGTGTTTATTGAAACATATGCTTTGGAGTACTTGTGCACAGTGCCACTCGCTATGGAGAGTATGGCCTTTCAGGGTGAGGGAAATGAGGCTTCATTTCAGGGAACTATGATTAGGGCTATGGCAGTGAATACTAGCACCATTTTCAGAGGTGGTAGTGATTGTAGCTTGTATTTCACTCTTTCAGGTACTAAAGGCACAGAAAACACAGCTGTTGGTAGTGTCCTAAAGCTGCTCAGGGGTGTATGCTGCTAGCATATGTACTGCAAAGGTGCCTGCCAACATTTATTGCTGGCTGGTGTGGGAATGTGTCCTACCACAGAGGAAGGAATAAGGCTGCTATCTGTAGAAATCATTAGGAGAGTATTGCAGAGCACTTCTGTGAAGGTTTCACTGAAAGCTCTACATGCCCCTTCCCACACCCAGCTGTTCAGGGGAATGGAAAGCGGATAACAATGCTACTGCTTCTTATTTTACTGCTACATCTTTTAATCAGAGTACATTAATGAAAAGTTGGTACCAGTGTCCTGTTAAATTGGAGGCGCCACCAGTACATCATTGTAATGGGAAATACAGTTACATGCTTGCATGAGGCACCTTCCCCTGCAACAGGCTCACCTGTGCTTGAGTGCCAGGGCTAACAACTGTGGTAAAGTCTCAAACGGGTCCTGGCTTGCAACCGGCAAGTGCAGCTACCCTATGTGTCCCCCATACTCCTCCTCCTCACTCTTCAAGCTGGAGGCCTGTGGCTTGGGGTCCTTGGCAATATCCACAGAATGGGGTGGGCTGGTGGTAAGGTCTCTGCCCTTATGGAATGCACCTTTATGCAAAAGATGCATGTTTGCAGATCAGCTCCAGGTTGACTTTCTGATACAGTTCTTTGGCTTTCACGAAGCACTGCTGCTGATCCTATTGTACCACTACTTCCTCATTCCCTGTGTCATCTGCTTGTGGATGTCCGTGTTTCTATGGCTGGTCAGTAGCTGGCCTTGTATAGCCTCTTCCCACAGGCCCAGGAAATCCAAGCAGGCGTGCATCTGGTGTGTGTCAGGGATGTGAATCTGAAGTTGATTAACTGATAAGCTTAGGCTTATTAGTTAATCTTGTTGACTACTTGCATTCACCCCTTGCTGCCTCTCTATCAGAGACAGGGGAGGGAGGAGGGGCCGGGAAGTAGAACTTAAAAGCCAGTTCCCCGCCCAGCACCACCTCTGTAGTGCCGCCTGCCCATGTCTTCACCCCCCCATTGCTGCCTCTATCAGAGGCACCAGTGTGGGGGGTGGGCAGGGGAGGCTGCTATAAAGCAGTCTTTCCCTGTGGCAGGCCCAGGCTCACCAAAGGTAGAGGCTGCTCTGCATCCCGCTGAGCAGCCTATGTCTGCAGCAAGCCTGGGCCTGACATGGGCAGAGGCTGCTCCAGCAACAGCCTCTGTCCATGTGGGACTGAGATCCCCCATGGACAGGGGCAGCTGCCAGAGCAGCCTCTGTATGCAGCCAGCACCTCTGCTGACAGGCCACCGCAGACAGAGGCTGCTTTGGGGCAGCCTCTCCTGCCCCTTTCTCCCCACTCCCCATCTCCCAGCAGCCTCTGTCCATCCCCGGAGCAGCCTCTGTCTGTGGAGAGCTCAGACCGCCCCACAGACAGAGACTGCTGCCACCTCTGTACCAGTGGAAGCAGCGTGGGGCGGCAGTTAGCCAGTCCATGAGGGGAGCTGGGTTTTAAACTGGCTTCCGCCATGATACCCCACATAACACCCTATGCTGTTGCCTCTGATAGAGGAGGCTGGATTGCACTGGCTGCTGGACCTGCCCCTGGGGACTACAGAATAGTTGACTAACCACGTGAATTCTTAGCAGTTAGTCAACTATTCAATTAACTGATAGCTAACATCCCTATTGTGTGTAGACCACATAGTTAACTGAGTGGTTGAGCTCACCAATGGAGAATTGCTCACTGAGCAAGACAGGAAAAGACATTTCAAAAATTTGCAGACTTTAAAGAGGATGGAGATCTTATGGTCTCTTGACCCCTAGGCAGTGGACTTAAAATTGTGAGCAGAGTAGTCGGGCACGGTGGGGCAGGTGGTGGAAGACATTGCACAAGTAGACTGACACCAGGCATCTTACATCAACCTAACTTTGTACTGTAGACTAGTCACTTAAGATTTTTTTTTTTTTATTAACATGCACACAGGCCCAACCTCTGAGATTCCCTAATGGGAAAATTGCTGCAAAGGTTTAAAATGTTACTTCTTATAACTGATCTAGGTTATATTTGTGCTACAGTTTCCTTGTATTGGCTAACTGGTAACACTTTGTACTGACATGATAAAAGTATCCTCTCTCTCACTCACTATTTAAACAGCTGGATTTTTTTTTGGAGAATCATGTAATCACATTTTAAAAATGTATCATATGGGTTCTCTTGATGGTTACCACAAAGTCACAACAGTAAGCCTGAAAGGCAATATATGCTTAGTGCAGAGTTTATTTTTTATTTACATGAGAGAATATTACAAGTATTGTTCCAAATAAATAACACAATTTTTGTTTTCCATAGTTTACAACCAAAACACCTGAGTCCAATACAAACATGAAAGGGTCCAAACAGTAATGACCATTGCTATCTAGCAAATACAGAAAGGCACATGGTCATCTTAGTTGGGATGTTTTATGGAGTAGTTGTATTTTTATAAGTTGCTAATGGGTTTTTAAGACCAAAAGAGGGGCTGCCTCAGAGATGAATAAAAGGTAAACACAAAGATGGGAATACTGAAGGAGAGACCTAATCACACTTACTCTACATATATAGATTGGCAGCAGAATTAAAGTGAGTCTTCTGGTCTGATGCTGAACTGGACTGAAGAAGGGAGAGTATATCAATCAGAGGAAATTAAGTTTAGAGATGCAAGTGGAGGCAAACTTATGGGTTGTCAAAAACTGAAATGGAGGAGCTTGAACTGTAATATTGCAGAAGAAGGAATGCTACAGCAGAGATCTAGCATGGAAATAAATATTGGCAATGTAACAAGAAGGGAAGATGACTTCTGGAGGGACTGAAAGGAAAGGAGATTTGTACCCTTCCAAACCAACATTCATAGTAATGGAAATAGAATTTATTAAAATACAGCCTGTCCCTGAGTTGAAAACAGTCGACTTACGACCGTTCGCAGTTCCGACCAAAAATGTTGTAAATGGCAGACCCCGAGTTACGAATGTGATCCGTGCTTATGAACAGCGTGGTCGCGTGTAACTCAATGGGGTCCGACTTACGAACAAACCAAGTTATGACCAATTGCTTGGTCCATAACCGGTTCGTAAGTTGGAGACAGGTTGTATTGCTCTCTGTTCTGAGAAATATTTTCTCCAAGTATTGAATTGCTTATTCCTCTAGAACCAGATTATTCTCTTACTGTGCAGAATGAATGTTTTTGTACCATCTGCTGCACAGATTTATTTTTATGAAGAAGTCATTCTCTAGAATGCTTGTTACATTCTTCATTTGTGTTTTGTTTTGTATAGGTTTTGGATTGTGTGGCATTCCAGAGAACCTCATAGGAGGCTTACTGAAGACTGGAGTAAAAGGGCTAACTGCAGTCAGTAACAATGCAGGGTAGGTGTTCATACAGCATTGGGATATTGTGTACATCTAAAGAGTTAATAAACCCGATTACATGAATTATACTTTAATAGAGCTGTGATAAGTCTTCTAGCTATTCTGGTGACTTGACATTCATTGGCCAAAATTATCCAAAAGGATTATGCGAGGTGCACGTGCTTTGACTGCCAAGATCTTGTTTTCATTTGGACAAATTCCCATAGCTGATCATTAAGCTATTTTTGGTACAGTTATTTTGGAATGACTATAGAAGTACAGTAGACTTCTAAGCTTTGTCATATAAAGATGTTTTCACTGCTGTGGCACATGGTGAGTTATTTATTCTGTTGAATGCTACTGTGATGGGGTGAATGACAGAAAGTCACCTTGGGTTGTACACCTGGTGTGCTATTCATGCCACTGACACTTGCTTTCTTGCTCTCTGGGACTCCCCACCACTGTCCTGCTGGGCCAGATCCTCTGGCTTCCCCCAGACAAGATACAGAGTTGGGGTTACCACTCCTCCTCCCTCCCCTTCCCACCCTCCACACAGAGCAACACAGTCACTGATCCAGTTCTGCTCTGGGAAGGCTCAGCCCTAAGAACTCACCTAGGAAACCAACTCTTAAAGGGGCCAAAATGCCAAACAAATCCATCTCACCCTGTTTAGAAATTTTAAATAGTGAAAGCTCAAAGTCAGATCAGTCCTATTTATCAATGAAAGAGAGAGATTCACAGTGGTTGCTTCCTTCCCGCTACGTAACAGTTATTTACACTGGACTTGTTAATAAGTAAAAGTGTATTTATTATTTATATAAAGTAGGATTTACGTGGATCCAATGGTTTTTACTCACAAAGTAAGTTACTAAATTAAAACGAATAAAAACTGCTTAGCTAGTTCTAATCCACTAAGAAACTTGTTACATGCAAATTCTTACCCTAAACAGCTATTCTTATCTTGAGTAAAAAGCTTCAGCATTTTTAAGTTGTAAACCTCCAGTGAAGTAAACAGCTTTTCAAAATTCTTTGTTGTCAAGTAACCTCTTAAGGTGAGTGGGGCAGATTCAAAAGATAGCTGAAGACAAAAGGCTGATGGCTTCTTCTTATTTAAATAGATTTCCCCAAGGCAGGAACTCTTTGTTCAGCACTCTTCATCCCTATGAAAAAATACTAGGTTCAAGATGGATTCCAATAGCAGGTGGCATGGTCACATGTCTTTCTAGGGCCAGCCACAGTATGGGTTTATTGGACAAAAATGGCCATTCACAAGTCATTGATTTGAGTATTGATCATTAAGTGCCAGACCACCAGTTGGCCCTCATTGGCACATTTAGAAATACAAATAGATAAATACTTCATATTTCTAACTTCATATACAAGAATTATACATGCACTAAATTTAATATGCAGATTCAGCAGACTAACTGTAAAATTAACATGTTACATTATCTGTTATGCATAAATTGAAGATGCTTTATGCAAATCTGTAAACCAGCTTTCATAAAGCATTGGGAGGTGGGAACCTGATTATACATATTTCAACTAAAGTGTTTTTAAAAGCCATGGTTTCAACTCTACTACCTCTTTAAAAAGTTGTAGCTAGGGAATTTATGAGCACTATATTTGGAATTCATGTAATAACTTTGTTGCAATGAAAGACTGTAAAATGGTTGATCCTAGGTGAATCTTGGAATATGATTACACTGCAATAAAAACCTGCAGCACCATGTGCAGTCACCAGGTCAACTGACTCTGTCTTAGGCTGTGGCTTTAATAATTTCAGTGTTAACATTTTGGGCTGGGGCTGAAGTCTGGGTAATGAGACCATCCCTCTCACAGTGTGGCAGAGCTGGGTTCCAGCCCACACCCAGATGTTATCTTTATAGTTGTGTAGTTCCACACCTGAGCCCTACAAACCTGAACCAGCTGACACAGGCCAGCCATGGTCATGCTGTAGGTCTCTTATGGCTATATAGACATACCCTTTGTGATTGTTTGTCTTCTAAAAATGCATAACAGTTAAAAACATCTTAGTGGGAGGGGAGAATATTCATATTTCTCAGCCTTCACAATTTATCTTATATATTTTTACATCTCTTTTGTGATGATAGTTTCGAAGCCACTTCATCTTTGTATATAGAAATAATTTAACTCAGTGAAATGCATCTGCTTCTGAGGAGGACTATAAGAGCTTTTTAACAGTGTACAGCAACACTGTTAGGATAGAAAATGAAACTGCAGGGATGATGCAGATGGGCAGAATGTGTTTACTTATTATTTGAGTTTGGTCAGCCCACTAGGGCTAACACTTCATCTCCTCTGCAGTGGTTCATGCAGGGTCAGCTTATAACTCTTCTGGGGGCCCAAGGCAAACTGATTTTTGTGGGGCCCTTTTGGCTCCACCTCGGAGCCTAAAATGAAGGGTTCAGAGTGCAGTAGGGGACTGCAGGTTGAAATGGGGGTGGGGAGTGAAGGCTCTAGGATGGGCTGAGGATGAGGTATTTGGGGTGTAGGAGGAGGCTTCAGGCTGAAGCCAAGGGGGTTGGAGTGTGCTCAGGACAGGAGGTTGGGGTGGGATTGTGGGGTCTGGGTAGAGGTTAAGGTGCTGGAGTGGGTTCAGAGCTGGAGCTCAGGTTTGGGATGAGGGGTCTAGGAGGGAGTAGGAGCAAGAGAGGGAGCTCAGGGCAGAGGTTGGGATACAGGGTGCTTACTAGGGCAGCTCTCCTGTTCTAGTGGTGGGAGCAGGAGGCTCTATAGGCTGTACTGTCCTGAGCTCGCATGCAGACACCAGCCCCATCTGCTCCCATAGGCTGGGATTCCTGCAAATGAGGGTAGCACAGGAACAGTGATTTTTTTCCCAGCACTCACAGTGATGCAGCTCCCACTGATGTTCCCTGCTGATGCTACAAGCAGAGGTAACAGTGGCTTGTGGAGCCATTGCCTTCTCTCCCTCTCCTCCACTCCTGGCCAGACAACACTCAGGGGCTTCAGCACAGGACCCTGGGGCCAAGGGGACCTCACAAAAATATCTGTACTTTTGGTGGCCCAGAAATCTTTTTGGTGCCCCCTCCAAGCCCTTTCTTCATTTGGCCCTGATATCATGGGATGGTTAGTAATCAAAATTCACCTTCAGCAGCATAGGAACTCTGAAGAACAATGTTTTGCTACTGATTCAGAGGGAAGAATGTGAAAACGTTAATATAGCTTCTTAAAGCCTAAATGCTACTTCTTGGAAGTTTTCCCATGGCTTTCTGACTTAACCTAAACTCTATTTCCTTGTGAAATCTGTAATCCCAGCCTAAGGCACTGTGTTTACAGGTCATTATTGTAGTGATGGCTGTTTCCTAAATCTCATTTCCCCATTTTTCATCACCATCCCCTCACTTTTGGCATGGTGTCATTGATAATGTCAAGCAAACAAAGTAATGCCAGTGTGCTGTCGTTTCTGAAGAGTTGTGCTTACTTTGTTTCTTCTATACTCAATCTTGGATCAAGGCAAGGAAAAATTATCACATTGTTCCTGTGGAAGTAGATTAATATTAGTGGTTCTTATGGATCATTTCCTCAGAAAGGATCCCCCAAGCTTTCTATCCACAACTTCCAGAAGAATGGTGGTGATGTATCTGGGACCTTGCATCTTGTTGGTTGGGGGCAGTGAGGGAACATGGCTGTAGGTAAAAAAGCTTCCTTGAAGGATCCTTTCCTTTTGCATGTGAGTTGTTCACACATTAATTTACTAAAGGTGGTTAGTGTGAATGAAAAATGGAATGTTGTTTTAACTATATTCTGCACCAGTACAGACATTAATATGTTAAAAATAAATAACAGTTAAAAATTGTTTTAAAGTGACTGATCTCATCCAATAAGGCTTCCTGTTATTTATAGTTTCTGAATATTAATATAGAACATGCAAGTTCTCATTTAACAAAATCCTAGTTACTTGATTTAAAAAAACCATGAAGTTGCATGCCTCCCTGGGTTTAAAATCTGTAACAAAGCTGAATGCAACTCGGTAGTGTGAAAGACCAGGCTTTTACTCTCTATCTTTCCTCTAACCTTACAAGTGCAGCTTAAACATTAACAAATGTCTTTTAATCTGCTAGTCTATTGACAGTGTAACTGAATGATAAGATAATGCTGATCCACTCATCATTAAAACACTTTTAGCCTCTATATTGCCAGATTTGAGTGAGATTGTTGAAAGCAGTGACATTATAAACTGAAAGTATCTTCTTCACAACAAAATTCATGTTGGTATCTGTCTTCACATTTATGTTAATCTGTAGATAATTTCAGAACAGTACCGTTGCTTTTTAGCAATGACTATGAGAATTCACAAATATTTAGGAGCTTCAGAGGGGTAGCTGAGTTAGTCTGTACAGGATAAACTTAATAAACAACAAAAAGTCTGGTAGCACTTTAAAGACTAACAAAACATGTAGATGGTACCATGAGCTTTTGTGGGCACAGCCCACTTCTTCAGATGACTGGAGTGTTGGATGTGCAGAACCAAAAATAAATAGGAAAGGAAGGGAAGGGCTGTTTAATTTAGGCTAACTTCACAAGGTCCATTGCTCTCCTATCTCCTGAGGAAAGCTTCCTGCTTCTGATTTAATGTTTCTTGATTCTTGCTGGAACTTCTGCAGATATCTTTCACCTTTTCACTCTCCTGTTTAATCCTGTTGTGCTTCTGTTCATTGCCTCCTCATCCTGCTCCACTTCCTTCCCCTTTGAAAGGATGCCTTTGGACTTGTATTAACTTTACCTGTTGTCACCTTTTGTTTTTAATGAAAAAGTGATTCATGATTTGAGGACAGAGAATAGGGTCAGTGTATAAATGGCCATAGCCCTTGTCAGACTGAAATCCAGTACTTAATATTACTTTCCTCTTTTGAGTGCTTGCTTGTGTCTTTTCCATTGTAGGTGTGCATGCTTGATACATGCACTGGTGCTAGAAGTTTTTACTTGATGATATCCATATGGGACTGGCTCTGGCAACCTCTGGTATGTGTATGCAACTGTGTTAGGGGGGCTCCCAGCCCCCCCCCCCACAGTTCCTTCTTACCATCAGTGTTATTGCTGGAATGCTCTCCTTGCTCTAGATGATTCCAATTCAGTCGTTCTTTGAACTTTTTCTTGGTAAATAGTTGTAGTTAGTAGTTATCTAGCAGTTCTTAATAGGTAATATACTTTAGCAAGTAGTCCCCTGAATGACTTAGCCTTAGCCTTAGACTTAGCTACCCTCACTCCAGTTTGAGGAGTACTATTCATTTCAACAATTAATTTCAGTGGTTCAACTTGTGAAGTAAGAAATCACCCAAAATCAGGGCTTCAAACTTGGGCCTAAACTGACTAAAATGTCACGATTCATATGGTGGAAAAAGGGGGGGGGGAGTAACTTTTAGTTACAGGATCAATGTCTCCTTGTCCCTATGCTGTCTTAGTGGTCCAATTTGATGCCTGTTGTAATTTACATTGAAATAATCAGTTATACCAAGGGGTAATGTGGCTTAATATCTAACATTACAAAACTGTTTTTGTGCTCTTAAATACACATGATCTTATTTTCAAGGATGTGTTTTTTGGACTCAAAGTTTGATTGTACTATTTATATGAAATTATATTGGGGAATTCTAGGTTACTACTTGCACTTCCTATTCCCAAGATCTCTTTAAAAAAAAATTGGCCATGCCTTTAAGCAGGCAGTTTAAATCAGTGGTAATCGGACAGCACACTGCCAATCTGTTACCCCCTGCTGCACACTTTGTTTGTGTACTTTCTGAAGGAGCCCCTTGGATTTTGTAAACAAACTTTCTGTAGTACATAGAACTGTAACATTGTGATAAACATTTGACCTGCTTGTTGTTAACACCAGGCTTGGGACTGAATGGGATAGGAAAAAAAAATGCTACAAGAGAGAGAGGGTTATTGAATGTAATGGAAAAGTATTTATTATGCACTTTAATTAGTGTTGCTGCGCCAATGTAGATAAGCCATATGTGACACTGATGCATTCTAATTTGATTCCAAGCCTTGATCAGGGTCTATGTTTATAGTTGTATTTTCTGTGCTTACAAATGACCTTACCTTACAAATAACGAAGCATAGTGAAATGAAAACTTTAATATATTTTACACTCATAGGTATGTTAGAAAATGTGAAGTTAACTACGTTGCCCCTCCAGGAAACGAAATTACAAGCTAAGCTTGGACTGCAGTGAGTCACGTTAGGCAAACGTTACTCTTAGGATACCATTATCCTATAATCATATAGTACCATCAGTTAAGTTGTTTGGTGTATATTTTTATTACTGTTTATTACAGTTACTGAATAGCTAACACTTTGTAAACAGTGAAGACTACACTGCTCATGTTTCCAATTTTATCATAGGAGTTATTTCAGGATTCTGGCAGATCACATTGTCATAAGGTTACTAAAGTATGGAGCTGTTAAGAAATCAGATATAGCACTGAGCAACCCGACTTCAAGATTTTGACTACAGATGATGAGTGGAAACAGGAGTTGGCTTAAGCTTAACAGAAGTATCGTATCTGTACATTGTCACCTTAACACCATGCAATAGAAGTTAACCTTAGCCATCAATCACGATCCTGTTTGATTCATTAGGCTTTTGAAGTATGTTGTATATATTCCAGATTCAAACACGACTAGTATAAATTCTGCAAATATCCTCCTCAGTAGGAGAATATGGTATATGAAGGGTCGTGAAATGAGCAAGGGGAATGAATCCCTTCATTTGTTGTCAGTAGAAATGTAGAATACTATTTCACAGCAGAGAGTTAAATGGGAGAAGGCTGACTGGCTTTCCTGCTAGCCCAAAGGCAATGAAGTATGACTGTGGAACTTAGCATAATTCGAAGTAGCTTTAACCCTCTGAATCTAGAAAATGTGTGTTAAATACATTTCATGAAGTATTTTGCATATATGTAAATTGTGTAAGATTTACTTTTTATGCTGTTTTTAAAAGTCCATTTAATAATAGAAGAAAGAGTATGAACTTACACGAGGGTTTCTTTTTAGCGGGTAGGTAACTTACCCTTTTCAAACTTCAAGAGCACCATCTGCCTGTTCTAAATATAGCATTCTTAAAACTGAAATACCCACCCAGTGAAGTGGGAAAAAAAACAGATTGACAGAGCCAAAAAAGTACCCAGACATGAACTACTTTGAGAGGCCCAGAAGAGAAAACAACAGAATTCCACTTGTCCTTACCTACAGTCCACAACTTAAACCCCTCCAACACATTATCAACAATCTACAACCTTTCCTGGAAAATGACCCCTCACTCTCAGAGGCCTTGGCAAAAAGGCCAATTCTCATTTACAGACAACCTCCTGGTCTCAAACAAATTATTTCCAGTAACCACGCAACACACTTGCGTCATAATCATCCAGGAACCCACCCCTGTAATCAGCCCCGGTGCCAACTCTGCCCACAAATCTATACCAGTGATTTCATCACTGGACCCAATGACATCAGCCACTAAATCAAAGGCTCACTTAACTGCACATCCACTAATGACTAATGTGATCTATGCCAGCAATCATAGAATCATAGAATAATAGGACTGGAAGGGACCTCAAGAGGTCATCGAGTCCAGCCCCCCGCCCTCAAGGCAGGACCAAGTTCCACCTATACCATCCCTGACAGATGTCTATCTAACCTGTTCTTAAATATCTCCAGAGAGGGAGATTCCACCACCTCCCTTGGCAATTTATTCCAATATTTGACCACCCTGACAGTTAGGAATTTTTTCCTAATGTCCAATCTAAACCTCCCCTGCTGCACTTTAAGCCCATTACTCCTTGTCCTGTCCTCAGAAACCAAGAGGAACAAATTTTCTCCTTCCTCCTTGTGACACCCTTTTAGATATTTGAAAACCGCTATCATGTCCCCCCTTAATCTTCTTTTTTCCAAACTAAACAAGCCCAGTTCATGAAGCCTGGCTTCATAGGTCATGTTCTCTAGACCTTTAATCATTCTTGTCGCTCTTCTCTGTACCCTTTCCAATTTCTCCACATCTTTCTTGAAATGTGGCGCCCAGAACTGGACACAGTACTCCAGCTGAGGCCTAACTAGTGCAGAGTAGAGCGGCAGAATGACTTCACGAGTTTTGCTTACAACACACCTGTTGATACAACCTAGAATCATATTTGCTTTTTTGCAACAGCATCACACTGTTGACTCATATTCAACTTGTGGTCCACTATGACCCCTAGATCCCTTTCCGCCATGCTCCTTCCTAGACAGTCGCTTCCCATCTTGTATGTATGGAACTGATTGTTCCTTCCTAAGTGGAGCACTTTGCATTTCTCTTTATTAAACCTCATCCTGTTTACCTCTGACCATTTCTCTTAACTTGCTAAGGTCATTTTGAATTATGTCCCTATTTGACAGAGACAGCAAGGTGTGCAGAAGAAGAAGGGAGTACTTAAAAGTGGAAGTGCTGCACAGAGCCCAGGATCACCTAGGAACTCCCCAGCTGACTATGGTCTCCATGCACCATTTCAAAGCAGCGCCACATGGAGCCTGGGATCAGCTGGGGACTTCCTAGCTGACCCAGGCACCACATGGGCACTTCCGCTTTGAAATGTACAAGAGCCCCAGTGAAATGCAGGACAATGTAGCACTTTAAAGACTAACAAGATGGTTTATTAGATGATGAGCTTTCGTGGGCCAGACCCACTTCCTCAGATCACTTCCCACCTCCCAGTGGGGGCTCTTACATTTCAAAACAGAAGCTCCCGCGTGAAGCCCAGAGTCAGCAAGACTTCCCACGGGCTCTGGGCTACGTGCCATGTGCCTACTGGGGCTCGTCTGCATTTCAAAGGTAGAACGCGGAAGTTCTTATTCCATCGACTAGTCGATTAGTAAATTAATTGCTAGTTAACATCCCTAGTCACAAGGCAATTATAGGAAATTCGTGCTGCGGGATTAGAGTGAAGTATCCAAAACTGTCAGTGTCGGGGACCAACCGAAAACTATCATGCAGTGAAAGCAAAATATATTGACTGAAAATAGGAGTTCATGGCAATGTGACACATAATTAGCAGCATCTGCTGTAGACTGACTGAGGTATTATGCCTCTTGGCAATATAGCCATGTGTGTTACAGAATGTAAATGATTACATCTGTTAAACAAATATAAATTGCTTTGGGCATAAGGGAAAGAAACTACTAAAAAATAAACAGTCTGTATGAAAATGAGGCCAAGAGAGAAACACTTTTAATGTAGCTCAGTAGCCTGTGATCTTCATTGCCAAACAGAAGTCTGTAGCAAAGACTGTCCTGAGGTAAATGGAGAGCGTGTAGTATATGCGTACTTTGCTCCTGTGACACGAGATGTGAAAGCCTACTTGATGATGATGTTCTTCAGTAGCTGTTACAGAAGCAGCCTGACCAGGGTTTACAGTTCTTGGTGATATGAGGCAAATCATTACTAATCTGCCATTGACCTTCACTTGCCACTGTTCTGCGATGTGTGTGCTCAGTCAGCATTTGGTACCTGCACGTCGAAGTTCCTTAGAAGTAATCTGTTGTTCCTCTCAGCTAACCTTTACTGGTTAATGTGTAAAATAGCT
Source organism: Pelodiscus sinensis (assembly GCF_052426305.1). NCBI lineage: Eukaryota > Metazoa > Chordata > Testudines > Trionychidae > Pelodiscus > Pelodiscus sinensis. The sequence continues at coordinate 103,541,274 of NC_143057.1, forward strand.
AGTTAGTCTTAGCTAGCTGGAAATACTGGCCTTTCCTGTCCATGCATCCCAAAATAGCATTAGCTAGTCACTCTTTTCTGAGAGGGTGCAACTAGAACTGCACACGTTACTCAAGGTATGGGCTTGCACGCATTTATATAGGGTCATTATGATATTTATGTTTAAAGGAGATCTCCCTACGAAATGAATAAGGTGTGAGTATTAATCTTGGGGTGAGTGAGCATTGGCTGTTTTATGGGGTTCCCCCCCTTTCTCTTTCACGTTCTTTAAAGTTACAGGGTCAGTTGGGATTGTGTGTCTCAGGACTGTCTGAATATTTGTTCCTTTGATCATCCTTGATCATTTTTTATTAGCTTCAGTCAGCCTTATGATCACCCTCACTCTGTGTGATTAACAAAGAGGCAGGGCTGACACAGGAGAGAGAGGAGAGAGCCTGAAATGCCAGAGATTAAGCAACTAAGAGGAGATAACTATCAATAGACCTCAAACCATTTGAAAGGGAGTTTGTAAGAAGGAGTTGTAATATAATCATTAGGATTAGAAAGGGCTGCTACTGTCTCTTCCACCTACACCTATATCCAGACAGAGAACTTAACCAGGGATGCCTCTACCCAGATCCTGGTGTGGCCTGCTCTTCCCACTCAAAAATCTAAGCCGGGAGCGGGAGGGGGGACAGGAGGGGCATCCAGTGTGAAAATTGCATGCTGGTGGAATGTCTTAGGAAGCAGGTAGGAAAGCTACAGGAGGAAGTGGCTAGGTTGAGGAGCATCTGTACCCCCAATGAATTGATTGAGTAGTCATATGGAGACAGCCAAGGCTGAGGAAGCCGATAGCATAGTTTATGTGCCATCAGGGAAGGAGGATTAGGCTGTGTCTGGAGGATATTGGCTGCTAGTTACTTCTGGCATCTTGCAGAGCTCCGCCCCTACTTCCAATCCCCTACCATAGTGATGGAAAACTGATATGCTGCTCTGGCAACAAGCAGTGAGGAATTACTCTCAAAGGTGGTGGAGGAGAAGCTCTGTATTGTCATGACTGGGAGGATTGCAACCACCATTCCCTGGAGGAAACATAGGGAAGCAGTGATTTGGTGACCCTCTTCTCAGTGGGATAGAGGCACAATCTGTCACCCAGACATGGCATCCTAGGAGGTAGGCTGCCTACCTGGGGCCCATATCCAAGAAATTATGGAGGAATTGTCCAGGACCATCTGACTACTACTGCATACTGCTTATTCATTTGGTGCTAGTGATGCTGTGATGTGTGCCCCTGAGCAGATCAGCAATGACTACAGAGCTCTGGCAGTAAGGGCAAAGGTGTTGTGGGTTCAAGTTGCCTTTTTGATCTTTCTGCCTGGGCCCCTCCACTTGACCAGAGAAAGATGCATTCTGCAGGAGAGTGTCTGGCTGAGGATATATTTGAGCCATTACTGATTAGCTTTGAAAAGTCATGGAAGATGCAAACGATTCCAGAAGACTGGCAAAGGGAAAATATAATGCTCATCTATTAAAAAAGGGAAATAAAGGAATTAGAGTGGTGATCTTAACTTCAGTACCCTGGAAGATTATGAAGAAAATAATTAAGCAGTTTTCAAACATCTGGAAGATAACTTGGTGATAGTTCAGTCAGCATGGCTGTTTTAAGGACAAATCATTTCAAACCAACCCAATAGCTTTCTTTAACAGTGATGGAATTTCACAACCTCCCTAGGCCATGTATCCTAGTGTTTAACCTTTCTGACAGTTGGGAAATTTTTTCCTGATGTCCAACCTAAACCTCCCTTGCTCCAGTTTAAGCTCATTACTTCTTATCCTATCATCAGAGGCCAAGGAGAAAAAAAATTTCCTCGCTCCTTGTAACACCCTTTCTAGATAAGTAAAAACAATTCTCTGTTCTAAACTAAACACGCCCAAGTATTTCAGTCTTCCCTAATAGGCCATGTTTTCTAGACCTTTAATTATTCTTCTTGCTTGTTATGTCATGGGGAGTTTCACAGTATAGGAAGAAATCAATGGAAATGCAGAGAGCTTGAGTAGTTGCAAGTGTCCATTTTATTGCATAGCACTGAACTCACTAGCACAAGCCCAGACCAGCTGGGCTGACCCCAGTGACCTACTGGGGTTACTATAACAACAAGATCTATATCTACAACCCAATATACAGCATTGCTCTTCTCTGAACCTTCTCCAATTTCTCCACATCTTTCTTGAAATGTGGTGCCCAGAACTGGATGCAATACTACTCCAACTGAGGCCTAATGGTAGAGTGGAAGAATTACTTCTCATGTCTTACTCACAACACTCCTTCTTAATATCTTGACTTCTAGATCACATGACCTTCAATACACATGACCTTCAACAAACAAACTTAAGAATACAACCTAAATCAGGAGAGGGCAAGATCTCGCTCATGGGCCAGATCCAGGCCACCGAGCCTTTTAATGCTGTTCAGCCTATATGGCACGGAGCAGCTTCACACTGCTCAAAGTGCCTGGCTGCTACATGTGGTTCTCTGCACTGTGTGCAGGGGAGAAGGCTTTGCACTGCACCCTGTTCCCAGCACAATCTTTCAGCTCCTATTGCCCAGAAACCTGCCAGTGGGAGCTGAGAGATTGTGCTGCAGGTAGGGACAGTGTACAAAGATCCGCCCCCTCCCCTGCTTGCAGTACGTCCCATGCCCTAGGTCAAAACCCCCTTCCTTCACCAAGTTCCTTCTCAGACCCCACACTCTCTTCTGCACCCCAGTCCTCTACTCTAAGCTCCCTTCTGCACTCTACCTCCATCACAGACCCTGCACCCTCTCTATAGAAAAACAAAATCTTGGTGTCCCTTCCCCCCACCCCAATCAAAAATTATTGCCTGCCCCTGACCTCGATGGAGTTACTCTAAGGTGGATTGCTTGCTTGAGTGCTTGATGCATAACCGGATGGAAAGCCAGTCCCAGAGAATAACGATTAGTCAAGCTGGAAAGGCATATCAATGGGGCCCCGCAGGGATCTGTTCTCACTCTGGTTCTGTTCAATATCTTCATCAGTTATTTAGATAATGGCATAGCGAGTACATTTAAAGTTTGTGGACAATACCCAGCTGGGAGGTATAGTAAAGGATGTGAAAGTGTAACACTCTACATGGTTACACACAGCCCCTCCCCACTACTGCTGCTTCTGTATCAGAGGCAGGAACAGAGTAGGGGGAGGCAGGTGGCACTTTTAAGCTGGCTCCCTTGGAGCTGCTCTCTTCCCTTCCGCACAGCTGCCTCTGCTATGGGGGAGGAGGGTACAGGTGGGAGCTTGTATGCACTCCCCTGAGCTGCGTCTGCCCCGCTCCTCTTCCACTCCTGCATTTAAATGTGTAACCACAGAAAATTTCAGTGGTTACACATTTACTTACAACTAGGGATGTTAAAATATGTTTAAGTGCTTTGGAGGCTAGGATTTAAAATTCACAGTGATCTGGACAAACAGGAAAAATTATTTGAGGAAAATAGGATGAAATTTAATCAGGACAAATGCAAAGTGCTCCACTTAGGAACAAATATTCATTTGCACACATACAAAATGTGAAATGACTACCTAGGAAAGGAGTACCATGGAGAGGGATCTGGGGCTGTGTCTAGACTACATGCCTCTGTCGGCAGAGGCATGTAGATTAGACACATAGGCAAAGTCAAATTAAGCCACGATTTAAATGATCACAGCTTCATTTAAATTTACACGGCTGCCGCGATGAGCTGACAAACAGCTGATCGGATGTTTGTCCGCTCAGCGCGCTAGTCTGGACGCTCCCCTGCCGACATCAAAGCCCTTTGTCGGCAGCCCCGTTATTCCTCGTGGGATGAGGTTTACTGGGGCTGCCGACAAAGGGCTTTGATGTCGGCAGGGGAGCGTCCAGACTAGCGCGCTGAGCGGACAAACATCCGATCAGCTGTTTGTTGGCTCAGCGCGGCAGCCATGTAAATTTAAATGAAGCCGCGATCATTTAAATCGCGGCTTCATTTGACTTTGCCAAAACAACAAATCTACATGGCTCCGTCGATGGAGCCATGTAGTTTAGACGTACCCTGGGGGTCCTAATGGATCACATGCCAAACATGAGTAACAATTGCAAAAAATCAAAATTCATTCTGGAACGTATTAGGAGTGTCATAAGCAAGCTATGAGAGTAATTCTTCCACTATACTCTGTAATAAGGATGTTAACTAACAAGTAATTTACTAGTTGAGTAGTTGATGGAATTTCCATCGACTACTCGACTAGTCAGTAGGCACTTGTACATTTCAAAGGAGGAATGCAGAAGAGCAGGAGCGCTTGTGCATTTCAAAGCGAAAGCACCTGCGTAGAACATGGAGTCAGCAGGACTTCTCACTAGCTGTATGCCGTGTGCCAGCTTTGAAATGTACAAGAATCCCCAGTGGAAGGGCGGAAGGGCCTTTATGAAGCCTGGGGTCAACGGGGGACTGAGTCCCCTGCTGACCCTGGACTCCATGCTGCACTGCCAGTTTGAAATGCCATGTGGAGCCTGGGGTCAGCTGGGGACTCTCCAATTGACCCTGGACTCCGCACGGCATGTCTGCAAAACCCAAGGTCAGCTGTAGATTCCCCAGCTGACCCTGGGCTGTGCATGCTTTGAAATGCTGGGAGCATGGGGTCAGCTATGGAGTCCTCAGCTGACTCTGGGCCCCATGTGGCACTGCATTTCAAAGGGGCAGTTCTGCATGGAGCCTGGGGTTGGCTCTATGCGACGCTGCTGCTTTGAAACACCAAGGCAACGTTTTCAAGGGGGCAGCACCGCACAGGGCACAGGATCGGCTGTGAAGCACTGCTGCTTTGAAGTACCCTCTCTTCCCCACCCCCTACCCCTCTTTTTTTCCCTCAACAAAAAATCCTTGGTGTTCCTCATAAAAAAATATATATATATATTGTTTGGTGTTCTTCAGTCTTAAAAAGTTTAAGAAACATTGGTTGAGTCTGAGAAGAGAAGACTGAGTGTGGGGAGTGACACATGATAACAAACTTTTATGTCCCAGAAAAGTGTCAAAAGGAGGAGGAAGCAAAATTATTCTCTGAGAACAGGAAAAAAAAGTGTGCGCTTAAGTTGCATTATGAAAAATATCCTCATTGTCATGGTGGTTAAGAACTGGAATAAATCGCCTAGGAAGGCTGTGAAATCTCCATCATTGCAGATTTTTAAGAACAGGTTACACAAATGGAATGGTCTAGATGGTGTGGGCAAATACTGGCCTGTGGACCAGGTGTGGATCCCCAGGATTAGCCCCTGGCATAGCACCCCTGCTATGTTTACCTGTGCCTCTGCAGTTCCTGTTGGATCAGGGCACCACTTTCCACAGCTCCCATTGGCTGTGGATCACTGTTCCTGACCAATGGGAGCTGCAATTGCCTGATGCTGCATAGGTGTAGGTAAGTATAGCAGTGGCGGCCTGCCAAGTCTAACACTGGTGAACTGCTGCTGTTTTATTGCCTACCTTGGTCTAGATAATACTTAGTCACTTCCTTGAGAGCAAGGGACTAGACTAGAAGACTTCAAAAAGCACCTTTTAGGCCTATGATTCTTGATTATCCCTTCTTTAAGTTTCCCATCATTCTGTTAGCTTTTTTGACTGCCTTTGCATATTCAGCAGATGTTTTCAGGGAACGATCTACTGTGACTCTAAGATCTCTATTCAATGATAGCAGTTAATTAAAACCTCATTATTTAGTATGTATAGTTGGGATTATATTTTCTAATATTCATCACTTTTGCATTTATCAAGTGAATTTGCCTCTGCCATTTTGTTGCTCAGTACTCAGTTTTGTGAGATTACTTTGTAAATCTATTTTGGACTTAACTATTTTGAGTAAATTTCTATAATCTGGAAACCTGGCCATCTCCCTGTTTACCCCATTTTTCAGATAATTTATTAATATGTTGAACAACACTGGTCCCAACACAGATACCAGGGAGACACCACTATTCTGTTCTCTCATTGTGGGAATGGACCATTTATTTCTATCCGTTTTTCCTTTTAACCAGTTACTGATCCAAGAGAGCACCTTCCTCCTTATCCCATATTTGCTTAGTTTATGATTCTATGGTAAGGGACCTTGTCAAAGGCTTTCTGAAATTCAGAGTACACTCGATTACCTTTGTCCACATGTTTGTTGACATCTCAAGGAATTCAAATAGGTTGAGGCATGATTTCCTTTTACAACAATCATGACTCATCCCCAGCAAAATATGTTCATCTATGTATCTCATAAATTATTTTTTACTAATGTAGAAGCACTGTAGGTTTGGGCTAGTCTGTATTTGGAAATTATGCTGGCATAGCTGTGTTTGCCAATGCTTCCCCATTAGCACAAGTAATCCATCTCCCTTGTGTCTAGAGCAATGTGCACGGAGGTCAGCTTAACAACTTTTTTCAGTGATGTGGATTATGCACACCTAGGGGAAAACGTACACTTACATCTGTGGTAGAGATAGCACTGTAAGTGACTAGTTAAGTATCCCGTAAGTATAAGCTTCCCTTTTCCCCCGATCCTGTGCTGCTTCTATCAGAGAGAGACTGCAAGGAAGGGAAGCAGGAGCCGGTGTTGGGGGCAACTGGCTTAAAAGCTGCGGGAGGCAGAGGTGTCCCTGCTGCTGCACCTGTCCCTTGGAAATGTACGAGAGCTGCGGGCTCACTGTTCCTCCTGTCTAGCTGCATAGAAGGTGTCTGAGCAGCTCTGTAGAGCCTACTTTGCTTTTATGGCAGTATAACCATTTTGTGAGTAGCTGTTGTATGGTAAGAACACACCTTGTACCCTTTTATTCCTTTGAGAAATTGTGCAAGCTAGAACATTGTGGCCCTAACATTTAAGTCGATTAAATAAGAGAGACATTTGGCATTTACTCTTTAAAATTCAAAAATGAAAATCCTGTAGTTAACCTTATGATGAATCTGGCCCTTTAATATGGTGTCCAGATGACAACATTAATGAAGGCAATTATGTATGGTCTTCGATAAGATACCTGACATTGCACAGTATTAACAAATGATAAAGCCTGGTTTGGCCATGGTCATTGCCTCCTTTGGTGTATGTTATCTGAACTAGCAATGCAAGTGAGTCCCTTTTTGTTCTCTTTATTCATTCTAGCATTATAATTCTATCTTTAAGGATTCTTTTTTTCCTGAGCTCAGAAAGCTGCAATGTTTATTTTGTAGAGCAGATATTTGATTTCTTTTGTTCAACAGAGCATCTTCCTTGCATCCATTTTAATGTCGCAGATGGTCATTAACTAAAGTTGGCTTTGGGGAGTGTTTACAACAGTAATTTCTGTAATGTGAAGAGAGGAGGAGGAGGAGAAATGGAAGGGGAGTGCAATCCAACATATTGCTTCCTAATGGCATCATTAGTGTAAAGATAATTTGCCTCTAACATTAACCAGAGTATGAATTAGCCTAACTCCACGATAGGGACTGGTATAGATTTATGTAGCCACAAACCAATAATTTGTTTTAATTTTCAAAACAGATAACAGTGGCAAAATTGAGTCTATAATAAACTATGCATGTTTCAGTCATTATCAAAGATTTGTTTTATGAGGGGATAAAAAAGTTCTACTTTTCATCTATAATAATGGATAATTCTAGCTGGCTTTCCCTAAATTGTGGTAGAGTTAAACAATGTGAAATATACTGTTGTTTTCCATGAGGCTCTGTATATTGTAAACTTGCATACTTAGCTGCAGTATGCTGCATATCTGGGTTTGGGCCATAAAAAGTTTCTTTTCATAGAGTTTCTGTATTTTTTTTAAAATCCTGAAATCTGAGGTTATGCAGCAAATATTGTCCATTGTTAGCTTGTGGGGAGGCATCTTCTTACAAATGTTCGGGTAAATAAACACTAAAATTCAAACACTGTCTTTATGGGCAATTGAAGAAAAAAATCACTTGCTTCTTTGTGGGAAGAAGGTGCTGGGACATGGAGGCTCAGAGAGGAGGGCTATTCCTGTGCCATAGTTGGCCCAAACCCTACAGAGTCCACAGAAAATCTGCTGCACAGTGCAGGATTTGGGGGGGGAAGTATCCTTTGGGTATTGTCTGTCTTGTATTGCCAGTTCTTAAATGGCGCGCTCGGGCTGTCCCGCTGCGGGTGTTCTCCAAGGCTTTGCTCCCTGTCTCCCTGCAGACCAGGGAGAGGGGGAGCAGCTTTTCTCGCCCCGGAGGACGGGGGCGGCGGACCGCGGCGCATCTGGGCGTCCCGCTGCTTCCGTCCTCCGGGGCGAGAAAAGCCCTGTTCGTAACTGCGGATCCGACATAAGTCAGAGCCGCGTAACTCGGGGACTGCATGTATATGGTGTTTTAAAATGCAAATCACAACATAAGCTGGCAGAGCAATTCGCTGAAGAAAACGTTCGTTGCAGTCATGCCTGTTCCTTAAGGAATAGTGGCTTTAACAAGAATGTGAAATGTTTACTATAATCAAAAAATAAAATAAGAAAAATACCCCTGTTTGAACTACAACCTACCCTATGACCTTGGACATGGAGACTTTCTTATCCTTTGTGTTCCACTCTTAGGGTATGTCTGCACAGCAGGGCTAAACTTGAAATAAGCTACACAACTTGAGCTACGCTGATCGCGTAGCTTAAGTTGAAATAGCTTATTTTGACTTTTGGCACTATCTACACAGCAGTTATTTTGAGAGAGCACTCTTCCCCTGACTTTGCTTACTCCTCATACAATGAAGATTACAGGAGTCATACGCAGTTCTCCAGTTCTCAACATTATTTTGACATTGTTGAAATACCTGCTTGTGTGTAGACTCAGTGTTATTTGGGAATAATGTCAGTTATTCCAAAATAACGCTGCTGTTTAGACATATAGCCTTATTGTCCTTTCCTTAAACATCTGTGCAAGGGAAATATAAATTAAGTCTTTGCTCATCAGAGGCTAGGTCTTGTCCTTTAGAGCCTGTTTATTCATTTGTAAGACAATAATTGAAGTAGAAGCTTTCTAAGATTATTCTATTTACAAGCTGGTATTTGTAGACGGAATATATATGAAATGGTTTAGATTTACTTAGCTTTCTCAACTTGAAAGTGATGATGTCTGATCAAAAGGTGCTAGTGACTCCTCAGTTCTAATCCTGGCACACTGGCTTTTCTCTTTCTCTAAGACTGGGGCTTACTCCTTTCCCTCTATTTCCCCATCTCCACTTCCCTGTCTTACAAGTGCTTTGTTAATTCATTAATTTTATAAGGCATTCTGAAGATGATAAAATGTTTTGTATTTTCAATTTTGCCTATTGTTGTTTTTCTGCAGCGTTGATAATTTTGGACTTGGTCTTTTACTTCAAACTAAGCAGATTAAACGAATGATATCATCCTATGTTGGAGAAAATGCAGAATTTGAACGACAATACTTATCTGGAGAGTTGGAAGTTGAGCTTACACCTCAGGTAAGCTGCTTTCTGTAAAGATATGTCATTATTCTTGTCATCTGTAGTAATGTATAATTCCCACCTTCTTTTTAAGATGTCTTTTTTCTCTTTTACTATTTTAGAATAAAGATATTTTCCATGTAGGTTAGTGTGTGGTCTGTACACCCACCCACCCACCCACCCACCAGTTATTCTCACATCATGGCCTGCAAACTGCTGCTGCTCTGTTTTGAAATGACCGATCATGCAATATAAACTTTTCTTGTTATCATCTGATGATAAATCACCTTAAAAGGCTTCTTACTAAGAAATTAAATATTTGTATTGTTCACTGTTTGTTTCTAGAAGTGCCTGAAGCCTGCTAGGCAAATGTACAAGAGAGAAGGCCTTGTCCAGGAGAACTTGCACCCTTAAAAGTACAAGATACTGCGTTGAGCAAAATGGCAAGGAAGAGTCAGCTTTAGGGACTGACCTGGGATTGGGGGTTAGTGGGGCAGATTTTATGGGAGGAGAAATGGGTCAACTATTTGAGAGTAAAACCGAGTGAAGTGGAGGAAATAGATGACTGCATCTGTTGAGGTGATTGGGGAAAGAACTGGGAAACAGATGTTCAGTGAGGAATAAAGTCCAGGGCATTGATAGACTGGGGGTCATGGAAGGATCAGGTGAAAATAAAGGGTCTAGGACCATGCTGAAAGAGATGGAGGGAAACATTTAAAATACTGAGAGATCCAAGGAAGAGCAGTGCATTGAAAAGACATGGTTGAACGAATGGTTATTCTGGCATTGATCCAGGATTGAAAGTCAAACGACAATATGGGAGGTTAAGGGATTAAATGAAGTAAACACAGATGAGAGTGATAAACTGTAAAGAGAAGATGATTAGCCAGGTGTTAAAATGGAGAAGAAGGTGTTTTGGAGAGGGATTATGTACAGGGATGTTATGCAAGCATGTATAGGCAGGAAGATGGTTCATAAAATACAGGCAGTCCCCGAGTTACACTGATCCGACTTACGTCAGATCCGCAGTTATGAACGGGGCCGTCTCCCTGGTCTCCAGCAGACCAGGGAGAGGAAGCAAAGTGGCGGAGCATGCCGGCAGTGGACAGCCCAGACGCTGTCCGCTGCCCGTGTGTTCCGCCGCTTTGCTCCCCATCCCCCTGGTCTGCAGACCAGGGAGAGGGGGAACAAAGCAGAGCAAAGCTGCGGAGCCCGAGGGCAGCAGGACAGCCACGGCGCATCTGGGCTGTCCCGCTGCCCCCGTGCTCTGCGGCTTTGCTCCGGACGCCTGTGGTACAGCAGCTGGGGCGCTGCCGGTTGGTCCCGTAGCGCCTCTCTGGGCGCTACAGGACCAACCCGGCAGCACCCCAGCTGCTCTGCCCCAGGCGTCCTGATTCAGCCGCTGCTGGTCAGTTTCAGTAGCGGCTGAATCAGGATGCCTGGGGCAGAGCAGCTTGGGTGCTGCTGGGTTGGTCCAGTAGTGCTGAGGAGCGGCAGCGCTACTGGACCAACCCAGCAGCACCCTAGCTACTCTGCCCCAGGCGTCCCCAAGTCAGCTGCTGCTGAAACTGACCAGTGGCTGACTACAGGAAGCCCCTGCCCCGGGCTTCCTGGAATCAGCCGCTGATCAGTTTCAGCAGCGGCTGAATCTGGACGCCAGTTCCGACTTACATACAGATTCAACTTAAGAACAAACCTACAGTCCCTATCTTGTACGTAACCCGGGGACTACCTGTACTCTTTATACACAGCTATGCTTCATGTTATGAAAAAAGTTAGAGAGACTCTGAGTCAAGGTATTTGCTTCATCTTTGTGTATTAGATCAGAAGTAAATTTGTAACTTCTGCCATCTAGTGGAAAATAATTAAAATTGGAGTTTTAAGTTGCATACTGTGAAACTTTAAACATGAATAACACATTGGTTAAATCTAACAGTACTTTTTTGAGTGTAAATCTCAGTGGGCACATCTACACAGCAGGGCTAAAGCCAAAATAAGCTATGCAACCTGAGTTGCATCAATTGCGTAGCTTAAGTCGAGAGAGGTTATTTCAGCTTTTGGCACTGTCTGCACAGCAGGAAGTCTGAGGTAGAGCACTCTTCCTGTGATTTCCCTTTCTCATATAATGTGGGTTACAGGAGTCAGAGTTAGAAGTCCTCCAGCTCGACATTATTTTGACATAATGTCAAAATAACAGCTTGTAGTGTAGACACAGACTATTTTGTCTGTTATTCCAAAATAATGCTGCTGTGTAGACATAGCGGCTGTGTCTACACTGGCCACATAACCCCTAATAGCTATGGAAATGAGAGAAGTCAGAATAGGGAAATGCGCGGGGGATTTAAATATCCCCCATGGGATTTAAATAAACATGGCCGCCGCTTCTTTCCGGCTTGGGGAAAAGCCGGAAAAGAGTGTCCAGACTGGCGCGATCCTCCGGAATAAAGCCCTATTCCGGAGGATCTCTTATTCCTACTTGCAAGTAGGAATAAGAGATCCTCCGGAATAGGGCTTTATTCCGGAGGATCGCGCCAGTCTGGACGCTCTTTTCCGGCTTATCTCCAAGCCGGAAAAAAGTGGCGGCCATGAAAATGCAAATGCCACGGGGGATATTTAAATCTCCCGTGCATTTGTCTCTTCCCAAGTTCTACATTAGCATGCCTATTTCGTAATAGGCGGCCAGTGTAGACGTAGCCAGCCAGTATAACATATTGGGTTAAAATTTAATTCTTACAAGCTAGCTTTTCAGATCAACCCAGCTATGGCAGATCTTGCACTAAAGGATTTTCACAGATGTTGGATACAGGGGTATCCTGGAATGTATCAATAACACTAATATTGATCTAATATTGTAAACCTGAATGGATAATTCTAAAACATGTGGCTAGTCACTAAAATATAAGCTCTGTGATTTCAAAGGCTAAGACATAGTGTGGAATGAAGGGTGTCATGAATTAAAGCTGCTGTAAGAGACACCATCTTTGTGTTATGCAGAGCTAACCCAAATACATATAGACTGCACAGTTGCTCTTGGCTATGTGCTACTGAAAATGATGCTTGTCAGAACACTAGAGATGAAGAAGCAGCCTGTGTCCCTTTCTATCCAATTGGCTAGAATAGCCTTGGCTCCTGCCACTTTCTCAGCTACCAACATTAGTGTATCCTGTGGTAAATACCACCTATCCAGAGTCTCAAGCAGTCCCCCTCCCCCTCCCACACTTTGTGACCAGTACCATCAACCTGAAGACCTAACAGATTTCTCAAATGTGAGAATTTGTGGTCTGGAATTCCAGTATGTCGATATTGGGTATTCTGAGTGCATGTTTTGAACAGTAAGGTTCATTAATCACTGCAACAACTTGCCAAGGGGTGTAGTAGATTCTATATCATATGAAATATTTAAATTAAGATTGTATGTCTTTCTTAAAGATATGTTGTAGTTCAGTCATAAGTAACTAGGTTTGATACAGGCATTACTAGGTGATATTCAATAGCTGGTGTAATACTGAAGGTCAGACTAAGTCATCACAGCAATGATCCATTCTTGCCTTAAAATCTGTTTTAATATAATTTGGGAGAGTTGATTAAAGAAAGATACATTTCTCAGCCAAGATAATTTTAAAACAAATTAACCCAAAACAATTGTTTGTAGTTGATCCAGGCTTTTGAATGCCAATGGTGGAGATGCTGCAAAGTGTAAAAGAGGCAGATCAATGTACATATTAAATGCAGTATATCATTGTGCTCAGCTGAGTCCTAAAACCTTGGAAAGAGCTAGCTCCTAGCTTGCCTGCATCACAATGATCACCACTTATTTGGCACTCACTAAGAGATCTCAGGATTACTGACTCTGTCTCCTGCTTAAACTAATAGGTATTGCTGCCTCAATTTTGAGTATAGCATCAGTTCTGTTTTCCCTGGAAACTTCAGACAATAAGGACTAAAAATTAGGCAAATAAGTTTGGTATAAAAATCTGTTTATATTAATGCTGATTGCATAGTGGAGAATAGAAAAGAGAAGAAAAAGTGTGTGGATTTGAGTAATACACAAGCAAACAAGCTAGAGAAAGTAGGTTATAAAAGACCAAGACAAGAAGCTGAATACTGAGTGAATGGGGAGTTCAGGTACAGTCCCAAGATACAAGAACCAAAAATCCCACAAAAGTGTCTTTTATTGAAGTGGCTGGTCTTACAGGAAAATCAAATCAAAGTAATTGCTGTGTACTTCTGAACTTGTTCTCTTTTAGGGTACACTTGCTGAGCGAGTCCGTGCAGGAGGGGCAGGAATTCCAGCATTTTTCACAAGCACAGGCTATGGGACGTTGGTACAAGAAGGAGGAGCCCCTATCAAATACAACAAAGATGGTAGCATTGCCATTGCCAGTCAGCCAAGAGAGGTAAGATGCCATTCTGTTTCACTAACGCTTGGGGATTGGAATCTGAATTCCTTTCTGGGTCACAATTTAAACAACAATGTAAGCGCCTCCAAGCCATTCTTAATTGTGAGGTTACAGATTAATAATTATGTGAATTCAGAAGCCTCAGGAAACTAGCTTGTTAAAGGGAAGCAGGATTACTTAACATGAACACATTCAGACACCACTGTTAGGGCAAGTCTTCACATAACATTTGCATTGAGGTAGCTGCATCAGGCAGCTGTAGCTTTCTATCATTTAAGTGAAGATGCACTTCTGCCAATGGGAGAGCTTCTCCTGTTGGTGAAGTTAATCCACCAACAGGATTCTGTATTCCATGAAATATTTAAATTTAAGTTTGTATGTCTTTCTAAAAGATACACTGTAGTCCAGTCACAAATATATATTGTTTGCTTGGACCCAATTTATCAACATTGAGAAGTCCTGTGGCACCTTTTGAGATTCACAAAAAATATATAGCTTCAGAGGAGTAGCCAAGTTAGTCTTTAAGGTGCTATTAGACTATTTGTTTAATTTTTTCCTGTTAAAGACTAACAAAACGTGTAGATGGTATCATGACCTTGTGGGCACAACCCACTTCTTCAGATGACAGGAGTGTTGGAAGTCCAGATCCAAGAATAAGTAAGGGAAGAGAAAGGGGAGTGGGGGCAGGGGCGGCCCATCCATATAGGCGAACTAGTCGGTTGCCTAGGGCGCCAAGTTAAATGGTGCGCCAAATGGTGGTGCAATATTATTAAGAGGTTTGGAGATGGGGGTGCCAATTGCTTGGCGCGCCTAGGGTGTCAGTTGTTGGTAGCTAGTCTAGGGCCGCCCCTTCGTGGGAGTAGGGAGGGGGTTAGAAGGAGGGAAAAAATGGAGGGGAGGAAGAGAAAAAGAGACCGTGAGTAGATAAGCTTTAAAGGGATAGCAGAGTTAGTCTGTAATACGAAAAACTTAAACAACAAATAGTCTAATAGCACCTTAAAGACTAAATAGTTACAAGAAGCTGATAAGAACCATTAGGGCATGTCTAGACTACATCCCTCTTTCGAAAGAAGGATGTAAATTAGACAGATCAAAATGGCAAATGATGCCGTGATTTAAATTTCCCTCATTCATTTGCATAATGGCATTCGCGCATTCTTTCGAAAAAGGGCTTTTCGTCTAGTTGGGGATCTTTCCCTTTTCCGAAAGATTCTGTACTCCTTATCAAGTGGGATGTAATCAGTGTTTGCACTTGGAAAGGAAGATGATCAACACCAGATTCTACACAGACATTAAGAACCATTAACACCTTCATTGGTTGGTTAAGTCATAAGATGTGGAAGATAATCTGCAAGCCATTGGATATCCCAGTTCATATCATTTGCATAAGAATTAAACTTGTGAATGAAGTTAAATTCCAACCTTTCTCTGTGTATTTGGCTTGTGGAATTGGTCTGAAACAAAACAGCAACTTGGAGATCTAGTAATGAGTGTCCAGGAAGATTAAAGTGTTCTCCAACAGGTTTTTGGATATCTGACTTGTATCCATTAATTCTTTCCCGTAAAGACTGTCCAGTTTGGCCAATATACATTGCAATGGGGCACTGCTGGCATTTGATGGCATCACATTAGTGGATGTGCAGTTAAATGAGCCTCTGATTTGGAGGCTGATGTGGTTGGGTCCAGTGATGAAATTGCTTGTGTAGATGTGTGGGCAGAGTTGGCACTGGGGCAGATTGCAAGGGTGGGTTCCTAGATGATTATTATGGAGGTGTGTTGCATGGTTATTGGAAAGAATTTGTTTGAGGTTAGCAGGCTGTCTGTAAGCAAGAATTGACCTTTCCCCCAAGGCCTCTGAGAGTGAGGGGTCATTTTCCAGGATAGGTTGTAGATTGTTGATAATGCATTGGAGGGATCTGAGTTGTGGACTGTAGGTCATAACAAGTGGAATTCTGTCTTCTCTTTTGGGCCTGTCTTGAAGTTATTCATATCTGGGTACTTTTTTGGCTCTGTTGATCTGTTTCCCCCCTCCCCTCCACTTCTCCAGGTGGGTATTTCAGTGTTAAGAACACTCTATATAGATCCTGCAGGTGTTTGTCTCTATTGGTGGGGGTCAAGTAAATCTGCTTGTATCTTCAGGCTTGACTAAATACAATAGATTGAAAAATGTGTCTGGGATGGAAGCTAGAGGCATGAAGATAAGTGTAGCAGTCAGTAGGTTTCCAGTATAGGGTGGTGGAAACTTGTCCATCATTTAATTGTACAGTAGTGTCAAGGAAGTGGATTTCTCATGTGGAGTGATCCAGGCTGAAGTTGATAGTGGGGTGGAAGTTGTTGAAATCCCTGTGAAATTCTTCAAGTATGTCTTTCCCGTGGGTCCATATGATGAAGATATCCTCGATGTAACGCAAGTAGAGTAAAGGTGCTAGGGGGCAAGAGCTAAGGAAACATTGTTCAAGGTCAGCCATAAAGGAGTTGGCTTATTGTGGTGTCATGTTGGTTCCCATGGCTGTGCCGCTGACTTGAAGATACAAATTGTCTCTGAATCGGAAGTAGTTGTGGGTGAGGACAAAGTCTCAGAGCTCTGTAATCAGGTGTGCAGTGCTGTCATTGGCGATGGTGTTCCTGATGGCTTGTAATCCGTCTTCATTTGGAATGTTGGTGTAAAGGGCTTTTACATCGATAGTGGCCAGGATGGTATTTTTTCAGGTAGATTACTGATGTTTTGTAATTTCCTCAGGAAGTTGGTGGTGTCGCAAAGGTAGCTAGGAGTGCTGGTAGCATAGGGTCTGAGGAGAGAGTCAGTATAGCCACATAATCCTGTTGTTAGTGTTCCAATGCTTGAGGTGATGGGCTGTCCAGAATTTCCAGGTTTGTGTATCTTGGGTAGCAGATAGAAAACTCCTGGTCAGGGATTAGGGGATGTGTATGTGTAGATTTGGTCCTGAGCAGCATCTGGGAGCTTCATGAGCAGTTTTCAGGGTTTTTTTTGTATTCTTTAGTGGGATCACAGGAGAGAGGCTTGTAGAGTCTGGTATTGGTGAGTTGTCTGGTTGCCTCCTGTTCATAATCTCTTCTGTTCATAACGACTATAGCACCCCTTTTGTCAATTATATAGAAAATCGTGAGCTTTCGTGGGTAAAACCCACTTCTTCAGATGAGTTGGACTGGAAATAACAGGAATCCAGAATTTATAACAGAAAAAGAAGGGGGAAAAGTTACCTGTCAATAATAATACCAGTGCTAATGAGGTTAATTGTGTGGGCTGGAAATGTCCCATACTTGGCTTTTGAGGTAAATGAGGTGTTAAATGCTTTATAATGCGACATCCAGGTAATGTTTTTTTCTCAAGCCGGGGGAAACAGTGTCAAATTTGTATATGAAGGTCAATTCTGCACTCTCTGTAATTGGCTTGTGAAATTCCTTTGTAAAAGAATGTCTACTTTAAAATCCATTAATGAGTGCCCAAGCAGGTTAAAATGTTCTCCTACAGCAGGGGTGGGGAATCTGCAGCCTCTAGCTTGCCTGGGTCCTGTCACTGAGGCATGGGGATCCCCCCCCCAGCATTGGGGAGCCTGCACTGGCACTCAAGCCCTCCTATCCTCCCCCCCCCACTGTCCTACTGTGGGGCTGGAGCACACAAAATCTACTTTTCTGGGGGTCAGCAGCCCCCAACCCAAAAAAAGGTTCCCCTACAGGTTTGTGTTACCATTCCTGATGTCCAACATGTGTCCATTTATCCTTTGTTGCACAGTCTGTCCAGTTTGGCCAATATATATTTCAGAGGGGTATTGTTAGCACTTGATGGCATATATCACATTAGAGAATGTACAGGTGTAAAAGCCCCTGATATCGTGGCTTATGTGATTATGTCCTGTGATAGTATTGCTTGTATAGATGTGTGATCAGAGTTGGCAATGGGTTTATATTCATTACTATAAATTTCCCCCTCTTTTTCCTATTTTTTTTTATAGCTTCCTTCACTTCCTTTCCCTTCTAAACCAGGTCAGATTTTTAACCAGTTGTCTTCCTCAGTTGTGGAATTGTGGTGCCTGGGGCATTTTATGAAGTTTTCTTAAATTTAAAGCCAATTGTCATTCACATTTTTCTGACTAAATTCTTCCTCCCCACTGATTTGGCTCATAATTGTTTTCATCTTCGTTAACTGGCCCAATTAAAGCAGCAAGTGTGTATATCTATTACTATCATTGTTTACCTCTCAATGGATATGCTCAATTTCTGTTATTCTTAATTGGATTACAGATCAAGGGAGAGAAGATGCTTTTTCTAGTTTAAATAAGACTGAAATAGGAAATATCAGTATTTTAAAAAAATTGAGGGCAGGAAAGTTGAGTTGATCAAACTTTTTATGCTTATAAGCAGTAAGATTAAAAACCAAATTTCAAAGGAAGTTCTTAATTTATTTCTTTTCATTTGAAGATTTAAGATTAAGTCTAAAATATACTAATATTGCTTTAGACATATTTAATAAAATTAATTCAGCTTTGTTTATAGCTAGGATATTTCTCCGGTTTACTTTACAGTAATTACAATATCTCTGAGCTGTTCCAGAGTCAACATTTTAGTTCAATTAGATTATGATTAGGTGTTTACTGTCACAGCAAAGCAGACCTGTAAGAGAAGTGTCAATTTAAGAGCTAATGAAAATATTTGTGTTCTTTAGGACTGGGGTCCGGAGCACAGTGGCTGCTGGCCTCTCCCCCAGGGGAATATAGAATAGTCAAGTAACCAATAAATATTCATGGGGTTAATCGACTATTCAGTTAACCAATATTTAACATCCCTAGCTACTTGCAAATTCTATATTACTATTCTTGGCTCTTATATAATACTCTTAAGACTATACAGAGTTTGGCTTGCTGATTTATTTCATTTTGGTTTGTTTTGAATTTCATGGTAACATTCAAGAAATTGTTAAAAATTTTCATCATTGCTTTTTCCCCCTCTATCCACTCTAACGCGGTTCTGCATGGACAATCCAGATCCTCCTTCTTAAGTCCATGACCTTTGTTGATAGACCGCAGTAACTGATATATATATATTTTTAAATAATGTGCTGATGAATGGCTGACCATATTTCCTGTCCTCTGGTGACTAACTTGATTTCAATTCACATCCTGTTCTATTTTCCTTAGTGCTATACATTCAGTTTTGCTTGGATTATCGGTAAGAAATCAGGAAGAAAATAGAGCTGTTTTCTCTAAAATCTAGAGATAATTTTACCAGAACACCATAGCCAATTTTTTCCTTACTGTCTCTCCCATGTTTTGCTTTTGCTACGTTTAGCACCGGTTTTAAGCAGGGGCGGATATACGGCAGGGCGAGCGGGGTGGCCGCCCCAGGCCCCGCGCTTCAAAAAGCCCCGCGCATGCACCGTGGCGCCAACACGCATGCGCGTTGCGTCACTGCACATGCACCATGGCAAAGGGGGGCCCCGCAAGATTATGCTGCCCTGGGCCCCGCAAAATGGTCATCTGCCCCTGGTTTTAAGAGTACTGTAAGGTCATAATTCAGGAAAATTATTAGCTTCCTAAATATAGAAACTCATTTTGTGGCTAGCCACAAGATTCATCTTATTTCATGGCACCATTAAAATAGTTGGTTCTTGATTTGAGTTACATTACACTTATGAGTTGCATTATCAAGCTACACAGCACCAAAAGAAAATAAGTTCTGTGAACAATGGGTGACATTCCTCACTGTAACAGGTGTCTGCATGAGTGCAATATATTACTTAAATCCTCAAAAATTGGACTTAAGCAGCATTAAGACCAGTATAAATATCAATTCTGTAAATATCACTGTTGCAACTCAAAGGCATTGCTGTTTTGTGTGAGCTGCTGGAAATACAGCATAATGCATGCTGACTTCCAGTAGGTGGTGCCATAGGAACAGGTAATCTGTTTCAGTTTTATTTTTCTTTAAAGAAAAGACGCTAAAGAAGGACGCTAGAGCAACTAAAAAAGTCAAGTTATTGATTTCTTATGTGCCTCTGTTATTATCCACTTGAACTATATAACCCATAAGGCATAACTACACATAAACACAAAAGAAAGTTTAAATTGAATTGTCTATAAAATAAATCACATAAAATAAGTATTATATCCGGATGTCTTTTTGCTGCTTCCTGCATCTCAGCAGTGCATTGCTGTTCCTTACAGGTGCGGGAGTTTGAAGGTCGCCACTATATTATGGAGAAATCAATTACAGGTGATTTTGCACTTGTGAAGGCATGGAAGGCTGATCGCTCAGGAAACGTTATTTTCAGGTATGACCTGTTTGCCAGTGGAGAAAGATTCTTTCATAGTTTGAAGCAATATCAAAGGAAAATGGAATCCTGTCTCCTGTTTGATGGCAAATGAATATTTTACTGACTTTAGGGCAAAGCAACATGAATAAAAGTAATGTCAAATTAGAATACTATGAAAGGTCAAAAATAATTTCATATTTTAATGGTTTTCAAGAATACAAGCACATCTGTGACATTTTTAAAAAATGATAAAATTGAGGCATGGCTGATAAAAACCACTAGTGCTTCCTGGAACACACAGCTTTCTGTATAGACTAAAATTTTTGAATAAAGGTGTCAGTTAATTTGTTTTGATGAACAGTTGGGTAGGGTCATAGGTGACAACAAGAGCTAGCTGCATTTAGTCTTCAGTCCAACCAATAAGCTTAATTCTGAGCCATTGAAGCCAATGGTTCAACTCCTAGTGACTTCACTCTTGCAGGATCAGAAAATTTATGATACACACGCGCGCACACACACACACACTTTGTGATTGCAAAACTTACACATCTATAGAGCGGTGAATTATGTCTAGGTTACTTACAGCAATGGAGATTCCACAACCTCCCTAAGTAGTTTATTCCAGTGCTTAAGCACCCTGACAGTTAGGAAGTTTTTCCTAATGACCAGTCTAAATTTCCCTTGCTGTAATTTAAGCCCATTGCTTCTTATCCCATCATCGGAGGTCAAGGAAAATCATTTTTCTCCCTCTTCCTTATGTAATACCTTTTTAGGTACTTGAAAGCTGGAATCATGTCCCCTCTTGGTCTTCTCCTTTCTAAACTAAACAAACCAAGTTCTTTCAGTCTTCCCTCATAGGTCATGTTTTCTAGACCTTTAATCATTTTTGTTGCTCTTCTTTGGACCTTCTCCAATTTTTCCACATCTTTCTTGAAGTGTGGTACCCAGAACTTGACATGATACTCCATTTTTAGACCTAATAGTACAGAGTAGAGGGGAAGAATTACTTCTCATGTATTGATCATAAACTTTCCTATTAATATATCCCAGAATCATGTTTGCTTATTTTGCAACAGTGTCACACTGTTGACTCATATTTAGCTTATAGCCCACTATGATCCTTAGATCTCTCACACTTTTTTTTTTCAGTACTCCTTCCTAGTCACTTTCCATGCAGTATATATGAAACTTATTGTTCCTTCCTAAGTGCAGTACTTTTGTATTTGTCCTTATTAAACGTCATCCAGTTTACCTCAGACCATTTATCCAATTTGTCCAGATCATTTTGAATTATGACCCTGTCCTCCAAAGCAGTTGCAACCCCTCCCAGCTTGGTATCATCCGCAAACTTAATAAGCGTACTCTCTACGGTGATATCTAAATCGCGGATGAAGATACTGAACAGAACTGGTCCTAAAACAGACACCCGTGGAACCCCACTTGTTATACATTTCCAGCAGGATTGTGAACCATTAATTACTGCTCTCTGAGAATAGTTATCCAGCCAGTTATGCACCCACCTTATAGTATCCCCATCGAAGTTGTATTTGCCTACTTTATTGATAAAAATATCATGTAAGACTGTATCAAATGCCTTACTAAAGTATACCACATCTAAGTATACCACATCCACCGCTTCTCCCTTATCCACAAGACTCGTTATCCTATCAATGAAAACTATCAGATGGTTTGACATGATTTGTTATTTACAAATCCATGCTGGCTATTCCCTCTCACCTTATTATCTTCCAAGTGTTTGCAGATGATTTCCTTAATTACTTTCTCTGTTATCTTTCCTGGCACAGAAGTTAAACTGACTGGTCTGTAGTTTCCTGGGTTGTTCTTATTTCCCTTTTTATAGATGGGCACTATATTTGCCCTTTTCCAGTCTTCTGGAATCTCTCCTTTCTTCCATCATTTTCCGAAGCTGATCACTAAAGGCTCAGCTACCTCCTCTATCAGTTTCTTGAGTATTCTAGGATGCATTTCATCAGGCCCTGGTGATTTTCAGACATCTAACTTTTCTAAGTGATTTTTAACTGGCTCTTTTTAAATTTTCTCTTCTAAAACTACCCCTTCCCACTAGCATTCACTGTTAGGCATTCCTTCATCAGACTTCTTGGTGAAGACCGAAACAAAGACGTCATTAAGCATCTTTGCCATTTCCAAGTTTTCTGTTACTGTTTCTCCCTCATCACTGAACAATGGGCCTACCCTCTCCTTGGTCTTCCTCTTGCTTCAGTCTTTAATGAGGCTAATGAAGAGCTTAGGGATAATGGCAACATAACAAATGGGAATACGGATATGGAGGTAGATATTACCAAAGCCGAGAGAGAAGCCAAACTCAAACATCTTAATGGGAATAAATCTTCATTCAAGAATATTAAAAGAACTGGCACATGAAATTGCAAGTCCATTAGCAAAATTTTTTAATGAATTTCTAAACTCAGGGGTTGTATCATTTGACAGGAGAATTGCTAATATAGTTCCTATTTTCAAGAAAGGGGGGGAAAAAGTGACCTGGGTAACTGTAGGCCTGTTAGTTTGACATCTGTAGTATGTAAGATCTTGGAAAAAATTTTGAAGGAGAAAGTAGTTAGGGACATTAAGGTTAATGACAATTAGGACAAATTACAACATGGTTTTACAAAAGGTAGATCATACCAAACCAACCAGATCTCCTTCTTTGAGAAAGTAACAGATTTTTTAGATCAAGGAAATGTAGTGGATCTAATCTACCTCCATTTCACTAAGGCATTTGATACAGTACCACATGGGGAATTATTGGTTAAATTGGAAAAGATGGGGATCAATATGAAAATTGAGAGGTGGATAAGGAACTGGTTAAAGGGGAGACTACAGCGAGTCATACTGGCAGGTGAACTGTCAGGCTGGAGAGAGGTTACTAGCGGAGTTCCTTAGGGATCAGTTCTGGGACCATTATTATTTAATCTTTTTATTACTGATCTCAGCACTAAAAGTTGGAGTGTGCTAATAAAGTTTGCGGATGACACAAAGTTGGGAGGTATTGCTAATTCAGCAAAGGATTGGGATATCATACAGGAAGATCTGGATGATCTTGTAAATTGGAGTAATAGTAATAGGATGATATTTAGGGATTAATAACAAAAATTTTAGTTATAAGCTGGGGATATATCAGTTGGAAATAATGGAAGAGGAGAAGGACCTCTGAGTTCTGGTTGATCACAGGATGACTATGAGCCGCCAATGTGACATGGCCATGAAAAAGGCTAATACGGTTTTGGGATGCATTAGGCGAGGTATTTACAGTAGACATAAGGAGGTGTTAGTGCCGTTATATAGAGAATTGGTGAGACCTCATTTGGAATACTGTGTGCAGTTCTGGTCTCCATGTTTAAGGAGGATGAATTCAAATTGGAACAGGTACAAAGAAGGCCACTAGGATGATCCGAGGAATGGAAATCGTGTCTTATGAAAGGAGATTCAAGGAACTTGGCTTGAATACCCTAACCAAAAGAAGGCTGAGGGGAGATATGATTGCTCTCTTTAAATATATTAGAGGAATAAATGCCAGGGAGGAAGAGGAATTATTTAAGCTTAATACAAATACAAGAACAAATGGATATACGCTGGCTATTAGGAAGTTTAGACTCGAAATTAGGCGAAGGTTTCTAACCATCAAAGGAGTGAAGTTCTGGAACGGCCTTCCAAGGGAAGTAGTGGGGGCAAAAGACCTATCTGGCTTTAAGATTAAGCTAGATGGGTTTATGAAGTGAATGGTTTGAGGAGATAACATGATCTTGTCAATTAATTGACCTTTCACTATCGGTAAATAGGCCAATGGTGGGAAGATAGGAGTCACTATAGAGAACTTTTTTCTGGGTGTCTGGTTGGCGAGTCTAGCCCACATACTCAGGGGTCAGTTGATCGCCATATTTGGGGTCGGGAAGGAATTTTCCTCCAGGGTAGATTGGCAGAGGCCCTGGAGGTTTTTCGCCTTCCTCTGTAGCATGGGGTACGGGTCACTTGCGGGAGGATTCTCTGCATCTTGAGGTCTTTAAAACATTGTTTGAGGACTTCAATATCTGAGATATAGGTGAGAGGATTATTCTAGCAGTGGGTGGGTGAGATTCTGTGGCCTGTATTGTGCAGGGGGTCAGACTAGATGATCATAATGGTCCCTTCTCATCTTAAAGTCTATGTGTCTACACTGCACCCCTTTTCCAGAAAATGGATGCAGATTAGACACATCGGTATTGCAAATGAAGCGGGGAATTTAAATATCCCCCACTTCATTTGTATAAACATGGCTGCTGCTTTATTCCTGCTCGGGGCTTTGCCGGAGAAAAGAGCCAGTCTAGACGGGGATCTTTCAGAAAATAAAGCCTTTTCCGAAAGATCCCTGATTCCTCTTAAAATCAGGGATAAGGGATCTTTCGGAAAAGGCTTTATTTTCTGAAAGATCCCCGTCTAGACTGGCGCTTTTCTCCGGCAAAGCCCCAAGCCGGAAAAAAGCAGCAGCCATGTTTATACAAATGAAGCGGGGGAGATTTAAATCCCCCGCTTCATTTGCAATACCGATGTGTCTAATCTGCATCCCTTTTCTGGAAAAGGGGTGCAGTGTAGACACAGCCTATGAGTCTGAGACCCATGGAATTGGAAACCCAAGGATCTCCATGGCATTTTGCCTTGAAACGTTATTGTAAAATCTCAGTTTCAGTGGATTAATGAGTTAACGCTTTGAAAGATGACTTTTGACTAACTCTGATCTCACAATGGTGTAAATTGGGAATAATGTGATTGAAACCAGTAGTTTCAGAGGTCTAAAAACTTACATATACGAGACTGAGATTGTCTGCAATGTTGTCGTAGCTGTGTTCATCCCAAGTTATTGGAGAGAGACAGCATGGATGAGGTAAGATATTTGGTTGGACCACCTTCTTTTGATGAGAGCTTGTCTATCTTGCCAACAAACATTGGACCAATAAAAGATGTAAATGGCATTGGCAACATTCTCTCCTTAAGCCTCATATATACTTACAGGGATGTATATAGTACATTAGTTACATGCTGTTATGTCCTCACTTATTGTGGTGTGTAGTTTTCACTGCACTAGTGACATTGGGGAGACTCTCCAGCACTATGTAAATTAGCAGATGAGACATCCGAAGCACTGCATGGGCATGTAGAGAGCCATGTAGGCTATATAACAGAGGTTTCAGCAATGGAGAGTGCTCTGTTCACCTCAGCTATACCACTTGCTGGTTAGTATTAATAAAAGCATTTCCATCTCTGTATTTGGCCATGGACTTTCGTTTTCACTCCATCTTTGTACTACATTAGAAACTGGAACAAAACTGTGTAGTGCATGCTACATCTAGGCATTTGACACAACATAAAAAACCAGAAGAGGGCACTGAAAGTCCATATTTCATCGTGGTACAAGTGCATAAAACAGAGTGAAGAGACAAGGGATAAAGCCTTAGAAATTAGAGGTCTGGCCAGAAAAAAAGTATGTTTTTGCCAGATTTTTACAGTTCTCAACATTTCTTTTCAATGTAGAACAAAAACAAGAACTTTTTTTAACCAAGAACATGAGGGAGAGAGACCCGCTCCAGACCGGCCAATAGCTTGGTGTTTAGGACTCTCAACTAGCATGTGAAACATTCAGAGTCAAGTCTTTGCACTCTGTCCAGAGCATGGACTTGAACCTGTGTCTGACACATTCCAGACAGGTACTCTAGTTACTGTAGAGTGTGACTGCCTTTTCTTTCTCTCTGTTTCTTTCTTTGTTTCTCTGTGATTTTTGTCCTCATAAACTGTTTCACTTTGGCCCAATGAATATGTAATTGTTTATACAAAGAGAAGAAGACTAGTTTATTCCATCTTTGATTTTGGCCAGAAATTTCATACCGGACTTGAAAAACTTTCCTGATTAAATGTACATTGAAACACTTTGGTTTTGATGGGGAAAAAAGTTTCTGCAGAAATTTTTGTTTTCATTAGCTTCATTGGAATGTTGCATGCACCTAGTATTATAGACTAAAATTCTGCAAAAGAAGTGTTGTTTTTTGAAAAAAGTAGCACCTTGGATGTAAGGGTAGAGATGGATCAATAGGCTTTTCTTTTATCTGTGGTAAGATCTGGTTTCGAGTTCTGGCTAGGTCATAAGCAAAAGTTCTTTACTGGTTTGTTTTTCTCCCTAGATGACTTTTTTCCACATTACTTAAATATTACACAGGGAAACTTGTCGCAGCTGGCAGGGTCCGTTTGAGAGAGTTCCAGGATTGGCATAGCAGAGAAGTTGGTTAAAATAACTGGATGAAATTTACTCCTGTAAATTGTACAATTACTCTTGTAATTGTAGAATATTTAATTGCAGAAACTAAAGTTTCCATTAAAAGTCATGAAAAGCTGTCAAGAATACGAGTTATCAAAATGTAACATTTTCACATGCTTTTTACAAAATAGCTTTCTTTTTTGATTATCAATTTTATCCACAACTATCAGAAAAAAAGTATAACATTTATTTTATAGGAATATGTTGCCTAATTCTGAAATTGATATGTTTATATTTTTGTTCTTATTATTTATTTTATTTTCTATATTTTCTCCTTCTTTTCCTGTGATAGGAAAACTGCAAGAAACTTCAACCAACCTATGTGCAAAGCTGCCAAGATAACTGTGGTAGAGGTAAGTATGAACAATGTTTTCTATGTGACTGTTGCTTATTCCAGAGTAAAATCATTGTATTGTCAGGTAATTCTAAGGTTAAATTAAGAAATGTCACTTAATTGTATACAGTAACTTACAAAATAATGGGTCAAAGAAATATTATCTTTTGCATTGTAACTGCTATTTTGTTGTGAGCTTTAGTATGTGCTGTATGCATTTCTGCCTTCACTGCTGGGAGAACTTTTCTGATCATTCTAGAACATATGTCCAAAATTCATTGCAGGTTCAAGCCTGCCACCACTGCTGGGATATTATGTCCAGTTCTGACGCCCACAGTTTGAGAGAGATCTTTAGAGAGACCAGAAGAAGACCCATGAGAATGACTGAAGGATTAGAAAATATGCCTTATAGCAATTAATTTTTTTTAGTTCATTGTTTTTATCTTCACAAACAGAAGGTTAAGGGATAACAGTCTGTAAATATCTACGTGGGGAACAAATATTGATAAAGAGCTGTTTAGTATAGCACCCCCACCCCAAAATGGCTAGAAGTTAGACTAATTCAGACTGTAAATTAGGTGTATTTTAATGGTGAAAATAAGTAACCATTGGAACAGTTTACCAAGAGTCATGGTGAGAATTCACCATCACTGACAATATTAAAATCCCGAGATTAGACATTTTTCTGAAATACATAATCTGGGAATTGTTTTGGGGACATTCTATAGCCTGTGTTGTATTGGAGGTGAGACTAGATGATCACAAATGGAACTGTCTAGCCTTGGAGTCTATGCATGTAAGACGGGGGGCAATGGCTAATGTAAACTTGATTTTTGTCCCTGCTCTTACATTTTGGAACCACCGGAGTAGAGTCACATTGACTTAAGAAGGAAATGCCTACTAATGGATCTTGATGCAGAACCTGGGCCTGTCTGCTCAACTGAAACTAATTTGAAATAGGAACAATTGACTACACATACGTTAAAACTTCTGTAATCCACATTTTGCTAAACCACACAGTCTACAGAAAACAATAGTGAGTTCTCCCAACCTCTCAGCAAAGGTGTAATTGTGGACCCTGTACTGTAATCTGTATGGGTATGTCTAGACTACATGCCTCTGCGGACAGAGGCATGTAAAATAGGCTACCCAGCATAATCAGTGAAGCGGGGATTTAAATATCGCTGGTTTCGTTAAAATAAAAATGACCACCACGCTGTGCCGGCTCAGCTGATTGTCGGCACAGTGTGGCAGTCAAGACGCGGATCGGTCGACAGGGAACGCCTTTGTCGACCGCTCCCTTATGCCTCGTGAAATGAGGTTTACAGGAGCAGTCAACAAAGGCGTTCCTTGTCAACCGATCTGCATCTTGACTCGTGCTGACAATCAGCTGAACCGGCACAGTGTGGCAGCCATTTTTATTTTAATGAAGCTGGGGATATTTAAATCCCTGCTTCATTGACTGTCAGGTAGCCTATTTTACATGCCTCTGTCAGCAGAGGCATATAGTCTAGACATACCCTATGTGACTTAAGATTGCATTACTTTTACATACCAAAATAAAATATGCTTACTGGTATGCTATAAAGTACTGTCATAATTCAAATTAATCTGCAACTAAAAATAGAAGTGAAGAAATTACTTTTGTGATACATTTTCTTTCTGTCATGCTTGTTAATCTGCAGTAGAATCCCAGTGATCATTAAAATGCAAATTAGGGCGCAAATATCACCAGGTTGCTACTATGTGAGTTTTGAACATGCATTTATAACATCATCAAATTTTAAAATTTCACATGTAATGCCATTATACACATTTTACCATTATATTACTAATCTGCAAGTTAGAAATTTTCAAATGACCCTCACAAGGCATACAAGATTTGTACAAGATTATTGTGATAGCATGGAGGGTATGAATACAGGGGTGCATTCCCACATACCGTATTTGCTCCCCTTTGTATTGTTGCAAAGATTTTGATCTGTGTGAGCAATTCTAGAAAGCACATTCTGGAGCTGGAACTGAAACTTCTTTTGTTTTATACAGAAATAGTTAGTAAACCTGTCATGATCCAATAAAAGCATACTGCTTGCTTACTGAGTACTCACAGGGAACAGTTCGTGAACAGCATGGAAATCTCTCAAAAATTGTTTAAAACAAAAACGTAACAAAGTTTTTCTGTTTTAAATGGAATCTGGATGTAGGCCCTTCTATAGCTTATGCTGTGGGGTTACGTCTAGAGCAGGGGTGGCCAACCCATTTAACAAAGAGAGCCAAAACAGTGGTGGGAAAAAATGCGAAGAGCCACACCAGAATTGTCAAGCCAAAAAGAAAAAAAGAGAGCTCCCCAGAACAGAATTGTTGAGCAAATTAAAAATGTTTTTTAAAAAGGAGGCTTCCCCTTTAAGACAGCTGCCATCTTGGGTTTCATTTTTAAAACCTTGCAGCTCCAACCTGGTATGCACAGGGAAGCTGGGGGTGGGGAGCAGGGGGAGCTGGCAGTGTGCGGGAGGATGCAGGAGCGGCTTCACGAGCCACACTTTTGGGGGACAAGAGCCTCGTGCAGCTTGTGAGCCATGGGTTGGCCATGGCTGGTCTAGACTTCAGTGCTATTTTGAGATACCGGAGGTATTCTGGAATAGCTATTCAGTGTCTTTTAAACTTGCATGTTATTTCAAAATAATGGGCTTGTTATTCTGATATTCCGGTAGCTCTCATACCATGAGGGTTAAGGGATGTTTTGGGAATAGCAGTTTGTGCCAAATTTCGAAATAAGCTATTTCAAAAGTAGATTGAAATAAGAGATGCAATTTGAGTTACACAAGTTGCATATCTTACTTTGACCTATGGGTTCAGTGTGGATGCACCGTTGGGCTTTTTATGCATAGACATTTAGGGAGTAGCTTTGGAGCAGAGATACTTTTCTTCTTTTTCCACATTGAATGCCCTCTTACTGCTACTGGGAGAGCTTCTCTGAATTCCTCACTGCTATAATTCCATTTAAGACTAGTTGTTAGTTCTATCATAAATGGGAGCTGCCTTTTGGTCCTTCAGCACTTGCAATACCATCGAATTCTGACAGTGCTCTATGCAAGATGGCACATCTGCAATATTTTTTAGCTACTTGACAGAAAAATAAACAGGACAGTGGGGAAAAACTCTATTGTCATAAACAAAGTCAGAACATTTGGACTGCCTCTGTGCATCTAGACATGTGCTGCCCAAAGCATGTCATGTGACTTATAACCACCAACGAGTGATGCAAGTGACTGACAGGAATAAGTTGCACATCTCTGTGTTTATAGACTCCTTTTTTTTGAGTCACTGGGATTTTTTTCATTAACACAAACTGTACATATTTATGGGGGTATATATACCTCTTTGTATATGGTTCTGTAGGTAATATTAATTTCTTCCCCTCTGTAGTCATATTTATAGGTTTGACTTTTTTCCACTTTAAAGATAAACTGTCCTTTAATTAGGGATGAGTGTCGTAGTCCTTCATACTTCCTAGAAGCATGAATATTATTAATATTATACTACTGGAAATGATATTCTTGATAATGTCCACCGTGGTCAAAAGGAGGAAATGCATGAGAAATCAATCAGTAAGTCAGTGAATATAAGAACATGTCTTTGCAAGATTTCCTGTTGGTTTTGAAGATTTCAGAGAGCATTGCTCATGAATATGTGAAAGCAGCATTTATTTCTGAATATGTATGTTCTGCTACCATTCATTTGAAGACAGTGGGAGTTTTAACATTGACTTCAATGAGGGTATGAATAAACCCTTAATTTTTTTTAATTCTAGTGGAAGATAATTTGACAGCAATATAGGAGGAAAAAACATAAGCATTATTTAATGCTGAAGAGCTGTAAATAATCTAGTTTTAGAGAGGGTTTTGGAGAAGAACTGAGATTATCACTGATATAAACTGGTAGTAAAACTCTTTACCTAGAGCTATTGACTCCAGAGCTCTTGGGCCAAATTTTGAGATTAGTCTTCAGCATCATGTTTTGACTATGGGCCAAAAATATCTTCTGGCCAATTTAAATAATTTCATTTCATTTTCTTTACTGGATTAGAAACTTGCAGCTAGACAAATACACAAAGTATTTATTGGCTTGAACAAATTTCTTATGGATAATTAGGTGTCAAATATGATACCCTTTGATGAAACCCTGGTAACTATTTGTGATTATGGGGATTTGTACTCAGACACATTCTTTTCAGTCCTGTGAGACTGTTACTATCATTTCAAATTCAACTTGCACGTGACTGAGGGGAAGTATATAGATCATATGAACACTAAATTATTGCAGAGAAAATCATTAAATGATCAAGTTTTGGCGATATTGGGTAAATATGGTTTGTTTTTTCCTATATATGAAATTAAAATGCCAGAGGAGTTAGTCTTTTCCCTTTCATTTTGTCTCTGTTTTACTTCCATCTAAAGCATTACATTAAATTTTTTTTCATTTTGATCTGATGTAAATATTCACACTAGCCATGTAATTACATAGATAGCTCTGTGTGTGGATCTATTCCCCGCTTAGAAAACACCACTTAATCTGAGACAGGGGGAGCATTTAAAAAATTTTCCTCTGCAAGAGTTAGGAAATACTTTACTGAAAAATGTCTGTGGAAAATTCAGTTGTCAGTTAATCTTTAATGTGTAAAACTGGGTTTTACGTCCTTCTGTAAGCGTAATTCACAATATTGTACAATTTTAATTTTAGAGTTACCATTCTTTCTTCAATAATTCGGAGTGAGTGTGAGTGTGAACGCACAATAATACCAACATCTGATAGCACATTTCCCCTGTTTTATAGATCTAGATAGTTGCATGGCTTAGTGGACATCTAAAAGGCAAACAATGGTATTGCGTCCTGGTCAAGTCCCTCTAACACTGTTTCCAGCCTCTTCTAACAGAACACAACCTTTGGATCCCACTAGATCTGGGCAAAGACCAGGCATTGTCTCTGCCTCTAGGTCTTCAGGGCACACTTCCAGATGCAGACTCTGGGTCTGAAACTCTTTCTTGGGATAGGAGACCCAGCAGTCCAGTTACCCTAAGCTCTCAAAACCAGTGCTGAGACAGTTCCAGTCTTCCTTATGTGTACTCGGTGAGAGTCTCCCCTTCTTTGGGCAGTTGGGGTTAGAGTTGAAGTCTCTGGGGACATGTAAAGTAAAACGCAGGTTTTATGCAGGAACTTTTAAAACATATTTTATTCTTAAACAGCATAAAAGAGTGACAAGTCTAGGCAAAACAACAGTTGAATGCAGTTCCCTCCCCCCTCCATACCACTTCGGACAGGCTTTCCCCACTCCTTCAGCTGTGTTTATTTCTGATTATGAAGTAGGTCCCCTTGCTCAGAGCATGTCTCTTAATTAAAAAAATAAAAAAAGGCTGTGAAACTTTCGTTTCCTTGGACTTTCTCATGCTCCAACCCCAGCTGGGAGTTTTGCCTTGAAGAGGATTATTAAAAGACGATAGTTGATCACCAGCAACTTCATTGTCTTACCAATGTAGAGCCATTCAGTTGATGATGGTCCTGTTTCAACTTCCCAGAGTCTGTTTGATGTGTGCCAAGTCCCTGCTACAAATGGATAATCTAAGTCACAAGCATATTATTGTCATCCCCCAAACTGTCTCAGACAGTATTCCACACTAAACTCGCGGTATTCATGTTGGAGTTGGTAATAAAGTTATGGGCAGTACAGTTTGGATCCCCTGGTCTGGCACTGACTTGGCCAGTTCTGGATGAGGGATTTTTCCGGACCAGGGGAGGTCACTTCTGGCCTCCTAGACCTCCTGCTAGTCACACTGCCATGCTGACCCCACTGGTCAGCCATTGCTGCTATTGCTCCAGGATTCTCTGGCCAGCTGTGCTGGAGCTCTAGGACCTGCCAGGCAGCCACACACTGTAGCTCCCTGTTCCATTGAGCTACTGCAGTTCCCTGCCCTGCCAGGCAGCCACGTTACCATGAGCTGGCCAGACCTGCCATCCCCTCACTCGGGCAGCCCACTGCCCTGCCAGCCCTGCAGGGATCCTTGCCACTTGTCTCTGGTCCTGCAACATCCATGCTGGACCATGAATGGTGCCGGATCAGAGAATCCTGGTTAAGAGAGTTACAACCTGTACCAAATTTCGAGGATGACTTTTGGACTGACTTATTTTTCTCTCAACTTTTGTATCTGACTCCCCTCCTTCTATCTGCTTTTCATATGTCTCTCTGATAGGAGGTTGCCTTACTGTTGAAAAGGAAAGGAGTAGCTAGGATTTGGCATTCTAGCTTTCCTCTCATTATAAGAATATCAATGTAGTTCGTGCAGGAAGGTTATTGAATATTCAGGACTGTGGATGGAAACCCTGAGCTACTGTGTTACCAGACAGCAAATGGGGAAAAAGAAGTCCAAGCTGAGGTTAGGCATCGAGCGTTTTTGTGAGAGAACTGCAAGGGAATGAGTGCCATACAAATTAGCTCAGGAGGCAGATTGAGCCAAGTGAAGGAAGAATGGCAGATGGAGAAGAGCTCTTAGACCAAAGGCCTGGCTCTTGTAATTGCAGTCCAGCTGAGAGAGTGCTGGATCCTGATGATCAAGGTAGTTTCTACCAGGAAAAAGTCTGGGCTTTTGTAACCCATTCGTGTACCTGGAAATATTTGTTCCATTTGTTCTTGCACAGCAATAAAACGTCTGTACTTACAGACAAAACTTATCTTTGCCTAGAAAATGTTTTGAAACCAAAACCCATGACTTGTTTGATCGTCTCTTTCCTTGTTTTCTTCTTCATGTTCCGGCGAGGGACAATTTTTCAAAGATTCACCCTGGCATCAAGTGGAGGAGTAGAGTTGTGTGCAAAGTTGAAAGTGCTTCCCCCTTCTCCCTCTCCATTCTCTTCGACTTCTTAAAACTGATGTTGGTCAATTGCATTCAGCAGCATACATTTAAGATTAAGTGCTTCTATGCAAGAATTCCCACTCTTTTGCAGCAATTTGTGCCTGCAATCCTGAGAATATGAGCTAGAGTGGAGTGGAAGTAGTCACCTGTCAAAACTGTGACTCAAGCCCTAAGCATCTGAAATTCACATTGTTACAAAATCTAATTCTCCACAAGGTTTATTGGAAACTTTAATGGACTCAAAGTTTGAGTGTGAAGCTTGGCCAATTTGTGGTTTGTCATACTTGGAGCTGGTGAGAAAATTTTGGAAATTGCAATGGAAAAATAGGAAATTTTTATTGAAACTTTTTTGTTGTGGTTAATTTTTTTTGTTTTGAGATTGATTAATATCACATTATTATAATGAAGGAATTTGTTCTTGATGCAGTATCCGTTGAAATCCAGCTTCTTTAGATGAACTTTGCCTTGGAGACTTTCAACCGTGAGTGTAATTGAGGGTTCTAAGCTGTGCTTTTTGAGGACTTTTTCTCAGTATGGTATTCCTAGCTATCCACGCAGCCAAAACTCTCTTGTCCAAACTCTTATCTCATGTGTCAGTTGCTGCAACATTCTTCTTTTCTGGCCTTGACAAATGCAATCTTGCCTTGCTCATGTGTATTGAGACTGCTGCTGCAAAGTTCATACAACCATCCTGTAGATTTTAGTTGCAGACTAACTCAGCTACCCCTCTGAAGCTTTCACTTTCAAGATCTTTTTTCAGCTTATCTCCATCTTACCTTCAATCACCTCTTTCATTGGCTTTTGAGAGGTCAGTTTCTGCCTTTCATAGTCTTACAATATCAACCTCCATCCTCCAAAGGATAATCTTGTGCTTTCTCCTCTCCTGTTCCTCATGCTTTGGAGGAACTCCTTATACACGTCTGCAAAGCTAGCTTATTATTTGACTTCAGATTCCTCCTCAGAACTCTTCTTCTGCCATGATGCCTACATGGCTGAAATTACAGCCTGTCATGCTTGTCCTCCCTTGTCTTTCTGCATCTGTTGTCTCTTGTCTTATACTTCGCTTGTAAGATCCTTGAGACAGGAGCACTCTTTTTGTTCTGCATTGGTACAGCACCTCCCACACTACAGTTCTAGCCCATGACTAAGGCTTCTTGCCACTGTGGTAATATGAATAAGTGTTTGAATTAGAAGAAAGTTAAAATGTACCGAGTGTGGAAATTTTTCTCCTTTAGTTATCATAAATACTGGTCCAGCCTCTTAACTGATATAAATGAGAATAGCTCCATTGAAGTCAGTGGACGTCTGCCAGTTTACACCACCTGAGGATCTGGCCCACCTTCTCCAATTCTAGTTTTCTCGCCTAGCCTCTAATGCTCTTATATGAAATTTTGTTTTAGTGCTTCCAGGCCAAGATTTTCTTCATCTGAGGTCAATGGAACTTGAGGTTCTTGGCAATTGAAAGTCGGGTAGGTTTCCAAATATTGATTTGGGAGCCTAATTTTAGGCTCTGACACTGGAAAAACTTTCTGTAATTATTTGACCTTCAAGATTAATTATAACATAAAGGCTGTAATTTTAGTTGCCAGTGACAGTAAAGTTTTTCAGGAATGAGCTGGCAGCAAAGCATTTGTAGGCATATAAATAATATCAATATTTTCTTCTCTGGGTATTGAGATTATCCCTTCCTGGGAGGGCTTATGATTCTATAATACCTGGCACATTGGGGCTCCAATCCAGATTGGGGCCTTAATAAACAATAATAGTAATAATGATGATGACGATGATGTAGATAGATAGTTTATCAACATTTTAAATATATCATTGAATACTAAGATCAGAGTATTAAATTCTTTTTGTTTTTGTGGCAGGATTGCTAAATATAGCTCCCAGGGAAAACAACATTTCCATCTAAAACATCACAATACAAATAAAAGGCAGTGTTCTCATAAAAATGCATT
This sequence comes from Pelodiscus sinensis, assembly GCF_052426305.1. Classification (NCBI taxonomy): domain Eukaryota; kingdom Metazoa; phylum Chordata; order Testudines; family Trionychidae; genus Pelodiscus; species Pelodiscus sinensis. The sequence continues at coordinate 103,576,888 of NC_143057.1, forward strand.
AAATAAAAATCATTAAACCCTGTATTGTATCTCTGGTTGCTTAGTAACCACATTCCACTTACGTCAGCAAGCTCTATTATCTCAGGTACGGTGAACCACATTGCACTGAGGGACAGAAACAGGCTGATTGAAATAAGTCGTTTATATCATATTGTCCATGCCAAATCATGGCATTGCTTTTGTTGATATTAGTGAAAGATGAACAAATTATTTTATGGCCCAGTCCTGTCAAAGCTTATGCACAAATATAACTATTCTCACAAGCAGTCTCATTTTCTAGAACCAAAACTCTAATGCCATGTTTCTGAAACCTAAGTTACATGTAATGGATAAAATAAATCTGTCCATAGATGAAAATAATTGACTTGTGTAGAATCATACATTTTTCAGAGGGACTTTACTTCTAATTTGTATTGGGGGGGGGGGGGGGAGAGGAGGAAGGAAAATAGTGAAAGTCAGAGGTATATTTATTGCTGAGGGTTTTTTTGGGGATCTAATAAATCAGCCTGTCTTTAAAGACAGTCTTTAAATAAAGGAGTCCTATTTAGCATATCACTGCTAGAGCACTGAATTTTTTGATATGAGATGGTAAAAATTCATAGGGAATCAAATCTTTTCTGGCTATCGCTCAGACTCATTTGTGTGTAATGTGACAAAGAGGTTCAAAGTTTTTTGTTCTATTTTCCTATGTCTGTTGATTTTTTTTCTTTAAATTGATTCCTTCTGAACTGAGTGTGAAATTTCTGAGCATTAAGTTCCAGACACTTAATTTTGGGATCCTTATGATATGCAGATGTAGTAAATGCAGTCTTCTAAGGAAAGAGCCCTTGGGGTCCTATAGTGTAACTTCCTAAGACTTAATATGGTTCTGAAAACATAGTTACAGTGGAAAGTTTTGGGTGATCAGTACACGCAGATCAAATAATTCCATACTCCAAAACATGGCATGCATAATGATGGTAAGTCTATAATTAATTATTTATAAAGCTCATTTCAGTTGTTCTCAGGAATTGAATTGTCATCTCATCTACACAATCGACTTTATATCATGCATTTTATCTTAAATGTACCAATATTGTGCATGAACCAAAAGTCCTGGTTGTTTTTATAGGAAGATACTGAAAATTAGAAGGATTTTAAAAATGTATTTACCATTTCATTATGTGTGCTAATGTAGATATGAATCTGACATTTATAAACAAACAGAGCATGGGGAGCAAGCTACATTAGGCAGTAGTCCATCAGTCTCTGCATCATAAAACCACATATTGTGAAGAACTAGGCTCCAGAATGTGCTGTGCGCTTGTCATGTGGTTCGATTTATTTTAGATCCAAGGGAAACCGGGACACTCCAGAGAGACTTAACCACTTTCTTATTTATTGCAAGCTTTAAGCAGTTAATAAAGTTGTTTAAATTTTACAAGCCTTAAAAACAAGTGTGGGTTACAAGTACAGGCAGTCCCCGGGTTACGTACAAGATAGGGACTGTAGGTTTGTTCTTAAGTTGAATCTGTATGTAAGTCGGAACTGGCATCAGCCGCTGCTGAAACTGATCAGTTTCAACCGCGGCTGAATCTGGACGCCAGTTCTGACTTACATACAGATTCAACTTAAGAAACCCAGGCGTCCCCAAGTCAGCTGCTGCTGAAACTGATCAGCGACTGATTCCAGAAAGCCTGGGGCAGAGCAACTCTGCCTCGGGCTTCCTGTAGTCAGCCGCTGGTCAGTTTCAGCAGCGGCTGACTTGGGGACGCCTGGGGCAGAGCAGCTGGGGTACTGCTGGTTTGCTCCAGTAGCGCGGCTCCTCGGCGCTACTGGAGCAACCCGGCAGCCCCCAGCTGCTCTACCCCAGGGGTAGGCAAGAAAAGCCTGGTCTGCTGGGGGGGGGGCACTAGCTGCACTCCCCACACACACAGCAGACCAGGGAGACGGGGTGGCGGGACCGCCCAAGTCCTCCACGGCTTTGCTCCGTCTCCCTGGTCTGCTGACCTGGCAGACGCGGAGCAAAGCCGCAGAGCACGCGGGCAGCGGGACAGTCCAGGCGCGCCGCGGCTGTCCCACTGCAGGCGTGCTCCAAGGCTTTGCTCCCCATCTCCCGATCTGCAGACCAGGGAGACGGGGAGCAAAGCCTTGGAGCACGCCCACAGCGGGACAGCCCAGGTGCGCTTGAGCTGTCCCCTTGTGGGCTTGCTCCGCGGCTTTGCTCCCCGTCTCCCGATCAGCAGACCAGGGAGATGGGGAGCAAAGCCTCGGAGCACGCCCGCAGTGGGACAGCCGCGGCACGCTTGAGCTGTCCCACTGCGGGCGTGCTCCGCGGCTTTGCTCCCCGTCTCCCTGGTCTGCAGGGAGACTGGGAGCAAAGCCTTGGAGCACGCCCACAGCGGGACAGCCCAGGTGCGCCGCTGCTGTCCCACTGCGGGCGTGCTCTGAGGCTTTGCTCCCCATCTCCCTCGTCTGCTGATCGGGAGACGGGGAGCAAAGCCGCGGAGCACGCCCGCAGTGGGACAGCTCAAGCGCGCCCGGGCTGTCCCGCTGCGGGCATGCTCCAAGGCTTTGCTCCCCATCTCCCTGCAGACCAGGGAGACGGAGAGCAGCTTTTCTCGCCCCGGGGGGCGGCGGACCGAAGCGCATCTGGGCGTCCCACCGCTGCCGTCCTCCGAGGCGAGAAAAGTCCGGTTCGTAACTGCGGATCCGACATAAGTCGGATCCGCGTAACTCGGGGACTGCCTGTATACAATTTAAACCTTAAATACTATAAATTCTAAAGCAATTAATACAGCACAAAGCAATGCAAAAGCAATTAATAGAAGATCTACTATAATGCAATATTTAAGCCTAGTTTACTTACACTTCTCCCATATGCCACCTACAGTACCAGGCAGGAGGTCATGGTTCCTTTAATTTCCACCCATCAGAATGCCATACACTGCTGTTACTTTTAGATACAACGAGCAGGACTTGTGGGTCAATCCTGCTCCCTCCTCCCATCGATTCTTCTTACTAAGCCCATTTTAGAGCAAGTGAGACTTGGTCTTTCTAATATTTACCAATTGATTACGTATTATGTATGATACCTAAAATTCCCAGTGCCCCTATCTGGAGTACATTCTGCTACTCAGGATGTTGCAAAACTATGTGCGTAGTTAACAGATTTATGGCGGTATCTGTAATTTTTGCTTATTAGAAACTTAAGTACCCGTACAAGGTCAATTGGCATGATCTCACATACTATGCTTAATCTGCATTGTTGTGCAAAACATTCCTGCCTCCTGAGCCTTGCCTGCATGCTTATGTGCACCAGATTTAAGACTGGCCTGGGATTTGCTTTTTTAGGGATCCACACTGTGGTCAAGGCAGACATCACCATTTATTGTCAAGGTAGGGCCATCCAGGCTCCCCTAACAGTGCTTTCAGAGGTCACTTCTTCTAGAGATTCTTAATCTATTTTGGTTTATACCGGCTTCTCTGTGTTAAAGTGATGAGGAGGTAAAATAATAATAACAACTCTGTGTTTTCAGATGCAGTTTCCCAGTGTAAGGTGATAAAAGGCATGGCATTCGAAGTTGAAATGCTACAGACTATTAGTCCATATTGTGGACTACTGCATTTGTGCGTGAAACAAAAACAAGCAAAATCTCAAATGGGCAGGATATTAAGTTTAGAAAAGCAGCAGCCAAATAACTATCTCATGAGACTTTGTATAGCATTTTAAAATTACACAATCACTGACTGGTGCACATGATGATTACATTCTCATTTAGGTTTTAATCTTTCCTAAAAATGTCCCCTCACCTAAAAATGTTTTTAAAATGTAATTACTGAGCGAGGAAAAAGACAGTTTAGGAAGGGTAGAGGATTAGAATATTAAGGTCATCTTGACTTTGGATCATGCTTTTCTGAAGTGCAACTATTACTGTTACAGGAGACTGTAGAACAGTCAGTAGAAGGAGGGAGTAGGATGGAAGGAGACCATTCAGTTCTCTCTCTCTCCTTTTTTTTTTTTTCCTAGCCACCCCACGTGATGGATTTTTGTACATTATTTTTAAATGAATACTCTCTATATGTCCCAAACAGACATCGAGTGTGTCTGAGAAATCTGCACTCTCCAAATGTAAAAATGTGCACTTTTCAATCATGGATATGGTTTTCTGACTCAAAAATTAGGTTGCTTTGTTCACTGAGGCTGTCTAGACTGCAGGGTTTTTTCGAAAAAAGTAGCCTTTTTTTGAAAAAACTTCACCTGCATCTAGATTACAGCTGCGTTCTTTCGAAATTAAATTGAAAGAATGTGGCTTTTCTTTCGATGGCAGCACTCCTCATTTCATGAGGAATAACGCCTTTTTAAAAAAGTGCTCTTTCGAAAAAAGGCGCTATGTAATGCAAACTGTGCTTTTTTCGAAAGAGAGCATCCAGACTGCCTGGGTGCTCTCTTTCGAAAAAGCGGCTTGCTTTTTCGAAAGTACTGGTTGCAGTCTAGACGCTCTTTTTTGGAAGAGGCTTTTTCGAAAGAGGCTTGCAGTCTAGACGTAGCCTGAGAGATACCCACTTTACAATTTGTTGACCCAAGAACAATCAAGCCCAGTGGTTCTCAGTCTTTTATACTTGTGACCCTTTCACATGGCAAGCCTCTGAATGTGCCCCCCCCCCCCCACTTATAAATTTAAAACACTTTTTAATATATTTATATATTTACCACTGTTATAAATGCTAGAGGCAAAGTGGGGTTTAGGGTGGAAGCGGATAGCTCATAATGCCCTCATGATCCCTCTGAGGGATCCTAACCCCCAGTTTGAGAACTCCTCCCTGATCAAACTGTATCCCAATTTTAGTTTTTATTTGATGGATTTTCTGTCAGTCCCAACCCCTACAAAGTGAAGGAAGACCATTACTGGCTAGTAGCTTAACCTGCTACCTTCATATATGTTAGAAGGAGTTTGTTCACATCTCTTCCCACTGCTTAGCTCTGACATTCCCGTTCACTGAGGTGTGCTAATGAGTCATCTACCAGCTATAGACTACATGACTCTATTTTCTTCTGCAACCTACTAGGACAAGGCTGTCTAGAAAAAAATCTTACTAGCTGAGACAAGTAGCAGACTCTTGATACTACAGGATTTGTAATAAATTATTGCAATAGGGTAAGACATACTCCAAAGAGAGTCATACTATGGCTACCTAAAGATTGTTGAGAGGTATTAATAGATCCACCTGAAACCATAGAACTAGTGATGGAACGTCCAAACCAGGAGGGGAAAAGACTCCTCAATAATGTCTTGAATATCAGCTGGTTTGGGGAGGGTGTGCGTGTGTGTGCGCACCATTTCTCAACTCTTGATTTTTAGCTTTTGATATTTTTATGTTGTTCAAATTGAGCATAGCCCTAGTGACTTTCAAATTGTTCAGTTGGTTGTCATAAGTAGAAGTTGGGCTGGGCTCTCTTGTACCCACATTCTTCCTTCTGGAAACAAATATTTAAATGACAAGCATAGCATTCACCTTTGAAAGTAGATATGCTGTATTGTTGTAATCAGGCTGCTCTTAGCATATTAGAGAGACAAGGTGAGAGGTGTAATATCTTTTATTGGATGGCTTTCTGTTGGTCAAGGAGATGGACTTTTGAGCTCTTCTTTGGGTCCCAAAAGTGGATTTTTTGCCAGCTGACTTCTGTCTACTTTAGATGCATTCCAGCAAGCTGACAGTAAAGGGGGGGCAAGGGGAGAATGTGTTACGGTAACTTCCTTCCATTTCTAGACTTTCCAGACTACAATAAATGCGAAAGACGCTGAAAGAAGTTGAAGATTTCTGTAGGAGCTACATTGTTCTTTTAGTAATTTAGAGAGTAAGAGCTGACACACCTGCACCCTGATTTCATTAGCCTCATTAACATAGTATGTATACCCATGTTTCTAACTTCCACTCCAATTCATCTGATGAAGTGGGTTTACTCCCACAAAGGCTTATGCCCTAATAAATCTGTTAGTCTCTAAGGTGCCACAAGACTTCTCATGGTTTTTGGGTTCTAAAGAACATTTTTTTCCCATTTACAACAGGAAAAAGGGATGCAGAATTTCTTCATTAGGTTCAAGTAAACAAATCTTCCTCCTTTTAAATAGAAATATATTTTAAAGTCAATTTCACCTTTGGCTACTGTGCTTTGAGCTGTGAGACTATCAAATTTATAACACTTTACTCTTGTCATTAGAGCCCTACAAATCCACAGGAAGCTGTTTTATATCTACAACCTAAAAAGTAATTTTCCAAATTTATCTGAACCAGGGATGAGTTAGCAACCTTCCTGCTAAGTGTGGACAGTAGTGTTTGCAACAGGGACTACAGTAATGAATACAAATTGTCTGTTCTATAATTAACAAGAAATGGCCTATTATATTCCAATTTCCAATGTCACAGTTAACATCCAACTGCGTTTCATAAGAAAAATGTCTCAAAATAACGTTTTCACAGTGTGCAGTAAAAGTGTTTTAAAACATAACTGATTACAGCCATACTAGATTTGACTATGATTTGTATCCATAAAGCCAGATTTTTATAATGATTTATAAGGTAATCAGTCATCTGCTAGAGTACATCTTGCTGTCACTTGAGGGCTGCTTGCTTATAGTCTATAAGTAGAATAGATCTATTATTGGACTTTGTAGCAATCTCACATAGATTTATTGAACTGTAAGAGAACGTTTTGCAGTAGAAAAACATAATTAAACCCATACAAGAAAAGCAAGTTAAGCAATACACACAATAGCTATCGTATATCATTTAGTTTTTTGGCACATACGTGAACATATTTCCAGTTCTACAGTCTTTAAACAGTTAGTGCAATTGATTTAAAGGAGTAAGTTATCTGTGCTAATCATTAATAGTGAACATTTCTGATTTCCCCTCTCCCCCCAATTGAAGTTTTGCAACTATAAGAAAAAAATAAGAAGCTTCATATTTGGTGTGAGTGAATGTTACTTTTAAAATTGGATTGTTTGTTTGCAGTAAAGTACTTTTTATTTAGCTTTACATATGTCAGCATATCAGGACTACACATCCCAGGGTTCCCTTCAGCTATATTATACTTCCATTGCAAGAGGTCTTCAGAAATTCAGGGGTTGCCATGGCTACAAGTTTCAGGAAAAGAACTGAAATTCCTATTGTTAAAACTGAAACAACTGTTGTAACAAAAATAAAATTGAACATGTCAAGGAAGCTGATACTGTGACATTAATTAACATTGTGATTGATCCTACTGCCATTAAGTGTCTGAGGAAAGGGATGGAGTTATCATGGCTCACTTCAGGAAACAGGCTTATAACTTTGGGGACACGTGCAGTTAAACAGAATTCAACATTTTGCCACTAGTTCTCAGCAATGGGTAATCATGCTGCTTAGGTAAAGGTCTGTGAGGGCAAATAAAAAAAGGGAAAGAAGAATCTGTTTTATGGAGGCTTTGTTTTCCTTTGGTGATAGGCAACAAAAAACTTTTTGGGGTTTTTATATAATTCACTTATTAAACCAATATTATTTGTTAAGCATTGGAGAATGAGAGTCAGGACTCTTGAGTTCTCTAATTAATAGTGATACTTAGTTCACTTTGTGCTTAGCTGTAGGCAATTCACTTAACATTGGTGTTTATACCCAAGTAAAATGTGGAGGGGGGGGGTTGGGGGAAGAGAGGCTTGCGAGGTGGAGGCAGGAGAGAGGAACTCAGAGGAGCAACTCCACAGGGAAAGGGAGGGAGAGCTGTGGGAAGGAGGATGTGCTCACCCTACCACAGCTCTGGTGTCTGTCTGGCCTGGCCAGTAGTAGGGCATCAAGGGGAAGAAGAGAAGGGCAGCAGGGTTCCAGCTTGGGGGGAGAGAAGGGACAGCGACAGAGTGCTAGCACACATGCTGGGAACCCTCAAATTGTCCTAGGTCCCTGCCTGGACATTAGCCCTATCAGCCCATACAGTAATCTGCTACTGCCTGCATATCAACTGGACACTGACAGATACATTGCTGGAACCACTCCAACTCTTTTGTGTGTTAGTATTGTTAAAATAGATATTAAGCTTATAAGAATGTGTTTAGTAGTTAGATTTTATGAAATGCTTGTAGGATGCTGCATGTATTAATCTTACTCATAACATCTGCACCCCATCTTATAAAGCTATATTAAGTGTTTGCATTGTAATTGTGTGAATCATCTAACGCGAAAGAAGCATTAATTAATACAAAATGCTGGTTTCCTACGGAACATATTAGGTCCTGCCCACTCAAAAATCCTTTTGAAACCAAATAAGCCATTGTGAAACATCAAAGTCTTTATTAACAGCATTCCCCCCTCTTCCAAGAAGAGTAGCTATGTATGTGAACTCATCCCTCCTGCCTTAAAGTTGGGGGCATGGAAATAAAAGTGCCCAACAAGAAGAAACTGTGTTTCTGTGCTGCTTCGACTTTGAGAGGGCAAGCACAGCACAATCACAAGCAAGGGATCCCCAGCTGCTTAACCTGGGTTAGCTCTAAAGGACTTATAGAGCTTGAATATTATAACAATTTCTATCACTTTTGAAAACCTGGGGCTGTAACACATTTGTTTGTGTATATTTACCTTTTTTAACTTTGTAAATAACTCTAATTTCTTTTCCTTAGCTAATAAATCTTTAGTTGGTTTATTTTAAGATTGGCTACAAGCATTGTCTTTGGTGTAAGATTGTGAGGGTGTGGACTAAGACCAACTTATGGAGACTGGAGGCCTTGCCATACTGTGCCCTAGTGAGAGAAGCAGAAGAGTGGTCCTCGAAGCAGGATAGAGGGGCTGCCTCTGGTGGCCAATCGGGTCCTCACAGGCTAGTATAAAAGAAGCTGTGAGGCTAGGGCCTGGCAGTTCCGCACAAGAGCTTGACCGAGCCAGATCTACGGACTGACTGGGAGGACAACAGCACCGCGGACAGCTCCGAGTGCAAGCTGGACTTTAAGCTGGGTGAGACCCAGTTCCAGCGGCTGGAGACTAGCCACAGCAGACTACAAGACTTTATAGCACCCTGTACAGGATGCATTGAGAGTCTAGCCCAGGAGTGAGCAATAATTTTTGATGGGGGGTGGGGAGGGGCGGGGCATGCCAAGAATTTGGAAAGTGATTGAGGGCTGTAGTCTTCCATGATATTGATGGAGGTTAGGCTCAGAAGGGAGCTTGGGGAAAAAGAGGGAGTTTGGGTGAAGGAGGCAGTTGTGACTTGGGTCACTGGACTGGGGTGCAGGGGGTTGAATTGTGACCTAGAGCAGAGAATTGGGGTACAGGAGGGGGAGTACAGGGACTTGGGTTGTGAGCTAGGGCAGGAAGGGACTGTGATCTGGGGGAGGGGATTGAGGTGCTGAATCTTGGAGGGAGTATGGATGCAGGAGGGGGACAGGATTTGGGAATATGGATTGGGGGGGGGGCAGGAGAGAGGGCAGAGGGTTGGGGAAGGCAGGGGCTAGGCTTTGGCCAGGAAACTTACCAGCCAGCACCCCGTTCCTGAATCCACCTCCTTGCCTGTCCTACTCCCACACCTGCATTGGTTGCAGCCATGTTCTCTGTGAATAACTACGAGCCTCTTTGTGCTTTGTGGCTGCCTGTTATTGAAACAGGAAGCTCCCATTGGCCAGTTTCTTGTCAGAAGCCGGCCAGTGGGATTGTGCTGGGGCGAGAGCAGCTCCTAAACCTTTCCCCCTCCCTTCTGGGCTTAGTTTTTAAAGTGAAACTGCCCTGCAGTCACATTTCTGAGCAGTATGAGGGTGGGGCGAGGCAAGTGGGGATCCTGCCTGGAGCTCCCCGCAGCATCTGTAGACCAGATCCAGTGGTTTGGTGGGCCAGATCAGGTCCGCGGGCCATATTTTGCCCAGGCCTAATCTAGCCTTAGAACCCTGAGATGCCAGGATGGAGCAGCATTCTAGGGAAGTGGCCCAGGGAGCAAACTAGTAGAAGACAGCAGAAACCAGTAGCAGGCAACTGCTACTTACAGGGTCCCTACAGAGACGTAGAGGAATGGATGGGCCTGGATTCCCCCAACTCTCCATAGCCACAGTAAGAGGGCAAAAGAAGCCTGGTCTCCAGCAGATCGACAGCCAGAGAAAGTATGAGACCCCCTCAGCCACAGAGTGGTGCTCACTTGAGGGTGGACCTCTGCACAAAGATCTAATGTGCAACTGACTTGGGGTAAGTCCTTTGGGACTGGGAGTGTCCGGAATATTGTGATTTTTTGGTATAAGGAACCACCTATCACCAAGGCAAGTTTGCATAGGTGGCAAGAAAGACTGAAATGCCCAAAGGGCCTGTTTGTGACTCCATGGCGAAGCAGTTACAGTACCTAAGGAGTTTACACTTGATCCTTGGTTGGTGAGCTCTACGTATACTGTATATTTACAAGCAGCGTGGATTGGTGCCCTGTTTCTAAACAGTCTGCCTTGAGGTTGGTACTCATGCTCTTAAGCCTCTCCAGACAGCTCAACAAGGTTCTTGCCTCTGAGATGTCTGCTCCTTGTGTTGATGCATTTGCTTGTTGCACTGAAGCTGCTCACTGATGGGCTGCAGAATGACTGAAGTGTGTTTCAGTGGAATTTTTTCCCTTTGGTTACAGTAGGTGGAGCATCAAGCTGTTTTGGCAGGGCAAGATGTTAAGTCAGTGTTGCAAGCACTATTTGAAATCCCAGGGGTGACTCCCACCCACTTCTAAAAGCCCCTCCCCTAGTCTTGTGGGATGGACCACCGGACCTGGGGCTCAACTAATTTCTTGGGACAACTAATAAAAAGAAACGGATCTGGTCAAAGGTTTAAAACAAGGGAACCAGATTGGGGCACTGAGCAGAGAACCCCGGACAGTGCCTGCTGCTCCTCAAAGCTGTCAATAGAGCCAGTGGATGCGGCCCAGAGGAACTCTGCCCAGATACATGATACAAGGGAGGAATGGAAATAGGCCCCACAGTCGCAGAGACCCCCTTCGCTTAGCATCCTCCTCCTGGTATTATAGATAGCGGCTTTCGCCAGAGCCAGGAGGAGGTTGATGAGGAGATCTTGCGACTTTGTGGAGCTGCAGATAGGGCGTGCATATATATATATATAATGTGAGGAGAAAGGTGTTTTTAAAAGGGAATGCTGGCAATACACAGGAGAATAGAAAGACAGTAAGAGTATGTCTAGACTACATGCCTCTGCCGGCAGAGGCATGTAAATTAGACATACTGTCATAGTCAATGAAGCGGGGATTTAAATATCCCGTGCTTCATTAGAATAAAAATGGCCACCGCATTGTGCTGGCTCAGCTGTTTGTCAGCACAAAGTGGCAGTCAGGACAGGGATCGGTCGGCAAGGAAAGCCTTTGCCAAACAATTCCTTATGCCTCGTGCAACGAGGTTTGCAGGATCGGTTGGCAAAGGCTTTCCTTGCCGACTGATCCCCGTCTTGACTGCCGCTTTGTGCCGACAAGCAGCTGAGCTGGCACAATGTGGCAGCCATTTTTATTCTAACGAAGCGGGGGATATTTAAATCCCTGCTTCATTGACTATGACGGTATGTCTAATTTACATGCCTCTGTCGGCAAAGGCATGTAGTCTAGACATAACCTAAGAGTACTTGAGAAAAGGAGGTCTAAACCAGGGGTCTCAAACATACAGCTTGGGGCCATCTGCAGTGAGGGGTGTGTGTGTGTGTGTGTGTGTGTGTGTGTGTGTGTGTGTGTGTGTGTGTGTGTGTGTGTGTGTGTGTGTGTGTGTGTGTGTGTGTGTGTGTGTGTGTGTGTGTGTGTGTGTGTGTGTGTGTGTGTGTGTGTACACGCATGCAATCTTCCCAAAAGTCCAGCCCCTGCTTCGCCCTCTCCCCACTTCCTGCCCCTGTTCTGCCCTCTCCCCCCATCACACTCCTTTCCTCAAGCCCAGCCTTGGGAATTAATTGGAGGTCTGATGAAGGATAGCAGCAGGGTTTGGTGGTGGTGGGAGCTTCTGGGGAAGTGGAGCAATGCAGCAGCCTCTGCTCTGCTGTCATCTTGCAGGTCACTCCACTTCGCTGTAGCAGCAGAAAGAGAAGTGTCTCCACCTCAGTGCGGGCTGCTTCCCCATAGCTCCAGTTTCCACCGTGAGGCTACGGCTACACTGTAGTTTTCTTCCAGAAAAGCTTATGCAAATGAAGCGAGGCGTGGAATATTGCCGTGCTTCATTTGTGTAATTAATTAGCAGCCACTTTTGCGCAAGAGGCTTTTGTGCAAAAAGGAGGAAGTCAGCGCTTTTGCAAAAATTCAAGCGGCCAGTGTAGACAGCTGGCAAGTTTTTCCAGAAAAGCGGCTGATTTTCCGGAAAAACTGGCCAGTCTAGACACAGCCTTTAAGTTTTATGAGGAAAAAGAATGCAATGGGTCACATTCCCTCCTAGCAAAACTCTATTGAATTAAAGAGAGCTATGCCAACAAAAAATTTGGTTCAATAATTCTAACATTTAACAAGAATGGATAAAAGCAACCCTTTTATAATAGAGTTTGAATAAATAAAGATTAATAATCCTTTGGGCATACTTTTTCACCTAATCAGTAAAGACAAATAATACGGTTAGAAAAGCACGATTCAGATTCTAGATGATAGCAGATGATCTGTTTTATGTACAGTTTCATTGAACTGTCTGTGCAATTCTCTTCTGCTTTTCTTCCTTTTTGATCTTGTTCCAGGATTCTTAGAGTGTCTGTTGTTCTGACAGAGAATCTGCATGAGTGTCCTTCAAGATTTTTCCACCTTATCCTATTTTTGATCGCAGAGGTATTCTGCTGTCTCTTAATATAGATGGCGATGTGACCAATGATTTAGCAAGATAGTGCATGAATTGTGTTGCACCATTTGGTTCCCAATAAAATCCTTGTATTTTTAAAATGCTAAGTTGAGTTGGTCCCCATACCCAATGGAACCTTTCACCGTATAAATGTCTTGTACTGGTCACTTCACACAATTTTACTGCTGTTTGTACAAGAATCTTCTCCTCTACAGCTCTTGCCATACGAACAGTCTTGTTTCTCTGTCTTATCAGGTATTTGAAAAGAATTAAAGATGATGTGAAAGCATTCCTTCTTTCCCTTGACTACACCTTTTTATTTTCTCTTTTTATTGTTAGCTTGTTGAGCTTTGTATTGCACCCTATCAGGCATATTAAAGTAAAGATTGTAGCAGAGATGTCACTTAAAATTTATTATTGATGAGATTTTACAGTGGCAAGAGATTCAGCATATGGATTTGTTTTCATCTGAAAATAATGCATGCTAACCAGGATTTAAAGTACTTTCATATTTCTTCATTTGCAGTGACAGTACTATGAGGTTTATTCACAATAGACATTGGGTAAATGGTGTAAATCCTTTGATGTATCCTGTTATATAAGCCTTTATTGTTTAGGGATCCTTAGACTTGTTTTAGATATCTTTATATTTAATTTAATGTTGGCATTGTAATGTATTCTTTGGAGACTAGCTCTGATATTATTTCATTTCTCTTTGAGTACAGAATTTCTAACATCATGAATGTGGCATTGTTTGACATTATAATTCTGTGCCTCTATACATGCATTGAAAACACTATGCAAATGTAACTGATTGAGAACATGGAATATAATGACTGAGAGATATTCACAGAATTTCAGGGAGACACTATGGTGATAATTTGATTATTTAAGAATTACTTTCAAAGTATGAAAATGACAGTGGTCACATTTAAAGTCCACGGGGGGTCGAGAGAGAAAGTTTTGTGCCAGAACTACATTTCATCAGTTCAGTTATTTTCTTAAAACTTTAACTTTTTTCAACTACCTTACTACAGCATGTCGTCGTAAATATTCAGACTTGTTTGGAACTGCCTTGCATTCAGGAGAATGTTCTATGGAACAGCCAAGCTCGAATAACTTTCAAAGTGGTTTCAACCTGACCTCTAGATTTTTATGCCTAAAATTGTACACTTCCATTTTGTACCCTTTCTAGTACCAAAATTTTGTTTTCCTTCATTTTTGTAATTATTTTTTGCATGTGCAAAAAACTCTGGTGTGGGTGTGTTGGAGATATTTGAGTGTGCAAACTGGATAGTTAGGGACATAATTATTCAGAAATTAATGTGAAAATATTCTATACTCAAATGTTGTAGTTCACTGCATGCGTAAGAAAAAGACATGCAATTTTAGACGCTCTTATTTTGATGCCCTTCCACTTCTTTGGCTCACACTCTGACTTTTCTTGGGTAAGTTTTGAGCTTCTGTAGGTTGAGTTTCTGGAAGTTTCATTGCTGAAACTTTCAGAAGTCTTTCATGTTATGAGAAAATATATTGGTTGAACACATATATTCACTCTTCCTTTTTCTCTTTCTAGGTTGAAGAAATTGTTGATGTAGGAACATTTGCTCCAGAAGATATTCACATTCCAAAGATCTATGTGCACCGTCTCATAAAAGGAGAGAAATATGAAAAGAGAATTGAAGTAAGTGGTTCAGCTTCTTGGTCACAATGTGTGTTGACTCAGGATAAATTTTATAAATTACTAAATTTCTGCTTGACCATTAAACTGTAACCATGATAACCTAATATGAGAGAGATTCTGTAAGGGCCACATAGTGCAGGAAATTGGGGTGGGGGAAGAAGTAATGGTTATGGATTTCCCAAGTGGCAACTGGCTTCAATCTCTGCATAAATTAGGGGAGCTCCTGGACTTGTCTAATTTAGGACAGCTGGTTATGGTCCCTAAAGAACTGTATATCTGCTGAAAAACTGGAGGAATGGCTCTGAACCTTACCCCTTCTATACCATGCTCCCTCCTCATCCTGACATATCACTTTCACTGGCAGCATGGGCAGTCATTGATGAAGGAGCCAGCTCTGACACCTTTAGAGCAGGGGAGAGTTATCTCCCACTCTCAGTGCAATGCCGGGGACATGTAGAACCTGGGCCCCATAGAGCGAATTTGTCCCTATATTCATATTTGAGGTGAAGAGTCTTGGAGCGAGGGGAGTGAGCAGCAGGAAGGCACTCTAGCCCCATTACGCTGCGGTGTTGGTGGCGAAACCCTCCCACCAGGTTGTATTAAATCACCCGGGGCAGCAGGTGGCTGGCAGATGAACTGGGGGGAAGCACATGGTGCAGCAGGTGGGCCATGGACACATGAGGAGGGGTACTTTGGGGCAGCAGGTATTGATAGGAAGAGACCCAAGCCTGGGTCCCACCACAGGCCCATACAACTTGGTGTGGGTGTGGGTGGGTGGGTGGGTGTGTGTGTGTGTGTCTCTACCTCTACCTACCTACCTAGCTACTTACTTTAAAAATTACAACTGGTGGCATTTTAGTTGACCACAAGGAAAGCAACTATTTCATTGCTTCACTTAAAACCAAGCTAGAAAAACTTGCCCTGCTTGGCTTCTCTGGTGTCACCTACCAGGAGCAATGTCTCTGAGTTCAATTTTGTGGTATGATGGCTCTCTGGAAGTTCAGTTAGACATTTCCTGTGCCGGAAATCTTATAGTAGGATGTAAAACACTTTCAATATTTCTTTGTGGTCATAAATAATGTTTTTGGCTATATTTAGTGGTTATATTGATGGAAGTGAAAAATATGAAGGGGAAAAAAGGTTGACAACAAAAATGTGCAGCCATTGAGGTAAACAATGATACCATTATGCTAGAAATCAATTTTATGTCCCTACCATATAATCCCAAAGGATTGGAAAGCCGTAAGACTCTTCTTGAGTAAATGCTTCCTGGGGTAAGCCTCCTAGAGCACCTCAAGCAAGATGATAAATCTCAGCTTTCTTTGCCGCCAGGTTATTCTGCAGAAACTTGGTGTGTCACTGGGTATCTGACTGGAACCAGATACCAAAGATCTTACTCTATGGCACTTTATATTAGAGAGCAGTTACCAGTTCTCACCTTTTAAGACATGGGCTATTACATCCACTCACAAGCTTTTATCTTTCTATAAACATATTGATTTTGCTTTAGTTTGGCTTCAGGGGGTCACCTCTTCTTTCTAGTACAGCATCTCCATACAAATGATGCTTGACTTCTTCTCTTATTTGCTGTCTACAGTGGGGGTGCTCTTAGGCCAGGAGATTAAGCCAAGTCTTTAACAATAAGCCCTCATGTTACTACACTTACCCCCATTTTACACCCTTTACAAAGTTTTTATATAATATACAATAAAGGCTGAATTTGGTCTATTGAGTTTTGTAATTCTAGTTGTGATGCATCTCACCAGAAAGAAATATTGCAATGAAATTGCAGTTACTTATTTACTGTCTTACACAGAGCATATAAAATAGTACTTGGGTGTTTCTTGTTACATTTTGAGCATAAATTGGATCAGTCATTATAGTTTCCAGTGGAGTGTTGGGAAAGGATTCCAAGATAAAACAGCTTTAGCATGCTGGGAAAATGATAGTATGTTATTGTTCTAATCATGCTGCAAGAATGACATTCATACCACTATACCTCTTGTGATGGTGGTGGTAGGGAGTGGAACGGGAGGAAGGAGAGGAATAAATAAAGCTAGCTTGTCATACATTTACTATTTTTAAATGCACAGTTTGCTTTTGCTTAGTTGGACTTTCTGACTTTCTCTGACTTTACTGCAAAGGTAGGCAGTAAGCTGGAGGCAGTTCAGCCAGGGTTAGCCTGTGATGGGCCTCTGCTGCTTTATTTACCTGCACCCCTCATCTTCTTCATATCTGCACAGCATCTTCTGTTGGCTGTGGATCACCGTTTCTGGCCAATGGGAGCTGCAGGAAGTGGTGCAGAGCAGAACACCATGTTCCACAGCTACTATGAGCCAGGAATGTCGATCCACGGCCAGTGGGAGTTGCGAGTGCCTGTACCCATGGAAAAACTTAAAAAAACCAACAAATAGTCTAGTAGCACCTTAAAGACTAACAAAACATGTAGATGGTATCATGAGCTTGGGTGGACACAACCCACTTCTTCAGATGACCGAAGTGTTGGAAGTCCAGATCCAAGAATAAGTAAGGAAAGGAGGCTGGGGGGAGGGAGGGGGAGAGGAAAAAAAATGAAGGGGTGGAAGAAAAAAAGAGACCGTGAGTAGATAAACTTCAGAGGGATAGCCAAGTTATTCTGTAACAGGAAAGACTTGAAAAACAACAAAAAGTCTAGTACAGGGAGTGGGCAAAAGGGCCTTGGTGGGCTGGATTCAGCCTGCCAAGCGGGTGGATCTGGCCCATGAAGGCCCTGCTGCTCCCCCGCTCCCAGGCCAATTAGGGCCTGGGGGTGGGGGAGCATGCAAAGCCTTCTCCACTCTCCCCCCACCCTGCAAGCAGTGCACAGCTAATTGGCCTGGGGACGGGGGAGCACATGAAGCCTCCTCCCACCCTGCCAGGAGTACGTGGTGCTGTGAAGTGCTGCGTGCTGTTCGCAGAGCAGGGGGAGAGCAAGGAGGTTTGTGCACTCCCCTGTCCCCAGAACCTAATTGGCCTAGGGACAGGGGAGCGAGGGAAGTCTCCTCCCATGCCAGGGGCATGGGCATCTTGGGGGAACTTGGGGTGGGGACAAAGGCACTCCCTAACCCCCAGACCAACCTGGAAATCTCTTGGCCCCGCCCCTTCTGCTCGATGCCCCGCCCCTTCCTGTGCGGCTTGGGGCCACTTCAGAAATTTCTGAAGTGGCTCCCAGCAAAAAATGATTGCTCACCCCGGTCTAGTAGCGCCTTAAAGACTAAATAGTTACAAGAGGCTGATAAGAACCATTAGTTTGCACTTGGAAAGAAAAATGACCAACACCAGATTCTACACAGACTTCAAGAATCATTAGCACCTTCATTGGTTGGTTGGTTGATAATGTGCGAGCCATCCGATATCACAATTCACACCATTTGCTTGAGAATTAAACTTGTGAATAAAGTTAAGTTCCAATCCTTCTCTATGTGTTTGGCTTGTAGAATTGTTCTAAAACAAATCAGCAACTTGGAGATCCATTAATGAGTGTTCAGAAATATTAAAGTGTTCTCCGACAGGTTTCTATGTGTTGTCTTTTCGGATATCTGATTTGTGTCCATTAATTCTTTCCTGTAGAGATTGTCCAGTTTGGCCAATGGGCATTGCTGGCATCAAATGCTAGCTGGCATCAAACTGAAGAATTAATGGACACAAATCAGACTTGGGTCTCCAAGTCACTGTTTTGTTTCTGTGTAGAATCTGATGTTGGTCATCTTCCTTTCCAAGTGCAAACTAATGGTTCTTATCAGCCTTTTGTAACTGTTTAGTCTTCAAGGTGATACTAGACTATTTGTTGTTTTTCAAGTCTTTCCTGTTACAGAATAACTCGGCTATCCCTCTGAAGCTTATCTATTCACTGTCTCTTTTTTTTCTTTCCTCCCCTCCATTTTTTTCCTTCTCTCCTCCCCCCTTCTTCCCTTACTTATTCTTGGATCTGGATTTCCCTTACTTATTCTTGTCATCTGAAGAAGTAGTTGTGCCCATGAAAGCTCATGACACCATTTGCATGTTTTGTTAGTCTTTAAGGTGCTACTAGACTATTTGCTGTTTACGTTTCTCCTGTTACAGACTAACTCGGCTGCCCCTCTGAAGCTTTTGTGCCTGTGGAGTTGCAAATAAAGTGGCAGTAGGCACCCAGGAGCTAACCTTGGTGCACCATGTCTGGCTCACAAGCCAGGTATTGCCCACCACTTCTGTAATGGGAATGCCCTTAGTGTACTTTGCTCTAGGCATTCCTTTTTCCATGGAAGAATCCTCCAGCACAAGGCAGGGGCCAATCTGTGAACCCTTTCACTTCCTGCATAACCAGCAAGTGAAATCATGAGTTTGAGATTCAAAGACAGCAATGAAATGCTCCACCATTCTGCAAAAACACACCTTCCTTTGGCAATTTAGGTAAATTTAACTTTAAATCCCACTGATGTTTTACAATGTATGCCGCATGTATTTAAAGTGCCTACACTGAGTGTACATTACAATTCAATACAGCTTTTCTGAATTAGAGGAGAGAAATCACTTGGAACTTATACAGAATTGCCAGGTTGGATCGGACCTGAGGTCCATCTCAGCCATTGTTCTGTCTCTGCCAGTGGCCAGCACCAGATGTTTCAAAGAGGAAGCAGCCATGGGTTAAAAAGTAAAAGTGTTTTAATCTAAACATGGATTTTATGTAACGACTAAGTTCCCACTAAAATCCCTTCTGCTCATGTAAAACCTACTGGCTTGAAACGTGGATAGGTAAAGGACAAAATTTCAGAAAATATATTTTGACAGACATTTCACAAAAGAACGGTACTGTTCTTGACTGCAAACTGTTCCTCATGGAAAAGGCTTATAGAATTTAATACCATAACTTTTATAGAATTGTAGAGCCAAACTATCATATTCCATTGCAGGGATAATATTGTCTAATAAATTCTGTAGGCTACTGAAAAATGTGTATAGAAGGATCTCATTTGTTGTTAAATTGTATTAGGGTTTTTTTTGGGGGGGGGGGGATCAGCGGGAGAGTAATACTTCATGTAGACCCCAATTGGCTTTGTTCTTATAATAGTCTAAGACCTTTTGCCTGAAGTCTCACTTCAGCCATCAGCCTGACTTTTATGTCCTCGCAGAACAAGAATCTTAACACCAGTTTGTCTTTAACAATGTCTTACTTTGTAGCGATTATCCATCCGAAAGCCTGAAGACTCAAAAGGCAAACAAAAGAAGGAAGGAGATAATGTGAGAGAGAGGATCATCAGGCGAGCAGCTTTAGAGTTTGAAGATGGCATGTATGGTATCCTCCAGCAATGCTGTAGGTTAAAGAAATGAGATTTGCTTCGATAAAATAGTGACCACAGCTGTTACTCTTGGCACAAGTTTGTTACTATCTTTACTGTCCACTACAGTACCTGTGGTTCTATTATTATATTGATATGCTATTGACATAGATGGAATGTTAAGGCATGCTATATGAGACGTTCTTCCTGGGTATAACTGGAATGTTCAATGGCAGTCAAGTGATTAATTGATATTTCTTGAAAAAGAACGTAATGAGTATTAAATGAAGCTTGTTTAGACATTAGGAGGGTAGCATCTGAACAAAGGCAACTAGGAAGTCCGAACAACAAAATAATTCAGCACAACTCTTGATGTGTATATTTGAAAAGCTGAATAGTTTGAAAAGAAGGGCTCTGATCACAGCGTAATTATGATTTTCTTTATAATTATTGTAAGTGAATACATTTTCTAGTTGTACCTTGACCACTTTACTTCAGCTAATCTGGGCATAGGAATTCCACTGTTGGCCAGCAACTTCATCAGTCCAGACATTTCAGTTCATCTGCAGAGTGAAAATGGAGTCCTGGGCTTGGTAAGTGTAGGGTCAGTAAAGGTTTATGTAATGTCCTTATATTGATTTGTTGTTCTCCCCCCCCCCAAAAAAAGCTAGTTATACTTTGAGCTCAAAGAGCTGCTATGTAAGGTGCTGATCATTCTTGCTTAAATACGTACTTCAGCACATGCTTACTTGAGAGAGATGCCAGTAGTCCTGTTGAAGTTAGGGGACTGATTACAATTCTAAAGTTAATAATGTGTTTAAGTAAAGGGCTTTGCTGGATTGATGCAGGATGCTCAGCACCTTGCAGGATCAAACTCTATAAGTGGTTTTTTAGTTAGACATTGTACATAATTTTAAACTAATATAATCTATGTATGTCTATTTTACTATAGTGATATTTTTAAGTAGAATCTGGGTGTCTATAACTTTAAGAAATTATAATCACCTTTAGTAATGTGTTCTCAAATAAAAGTGGTATACCACACAAAAAAATCCAGATGTATGATATATTTATTTTGAGTCACAAATATTAGAATTAAAAAAAGAAAATATGCTATTCTGGACCACTGATAAATATTGAGATTGTGTTTTGTTGACAGGGTCCTTATCCACTTGAAAACGAGGTAGATCCAGACCTGATTAATGCAGGTAAAATAATTCACATACTTAACTTCTGTTTGTAATTGATTCAACATACTTTATTTGATTAATACTAAACCAGAACACTGGTGCAATGTTACTTTTAAATATGTGATGTTTTGCCTTTTTTTCATACTGACATTTTCAGTGATAATGAGTTTTGCTCATGAGTGACCAGTAATATTTTAGCTAGTCAGCTTGTGTTGACAGTTAGAGGCTCTTTTTTAACTTGAGCAGTGAAGTTTTGTGGGGGGTTTTCTCTTTTGATGCAAAAGATCCTTAAACCTGTTCCCAAATTCAGCATGTAGACTTTGTGTCTGTGTGCACATTGATTTGCTCCCACTATATTTCCTGAGTTGTTGGGAGGTGCTAGAAATTGTTCCCATTGACTCATAGGCACATTTGGAAAAATTCCTGGCCTTCTGTCACTGTGTATTTTATATCTTTTCTTCTCATTATTGAGTGATTATATCTTTGTGGGTGGGGCGGGGGGGAGGGGGTGAGGGGATTAAGCAGCTCTTCACTGATCTTCCTTGAATATTTGGAGTAGATACCTCCATCTGCAATTCACCCATTTGAGCTTCAAGAAACCTCTCACATTCTTTGGGCTAGAAAAAGTGGTCATGCAACTTTGAAATGAGAGAACTAGCTAGCTTTGTTTGTTTGTTTGTTTTGGGTGAGGGGAAGGTAGTTTAGTTTCACAATACAAAGTTATGCAAATCCTTGCAGTTAATTCAGTTCTGTTTAAACACATGCCTTGCTTTCACTCAGGGATCCATTAGGGCAGAGACTGCATCCATATAGACTACTGTAGATTAGAGTGTTAATGAAACTGTATGGCCACTGGCCCAGGATAGTGGAGCCCAGTGCAGGATCAAGTATTTACATCTTGCATTATAGAAAGGGCATTTCCTAATATAGGTTGAACCTCTCTAGTCAAGAACTCTCTGGTCTGGAAACATCCATGGTCTGGAATATTAATTAGCTGAATATCCACTTTTCATGGGTGTGGCCAAGTTTCCTGCGGTCCCATAAAGTTTGTTTAGTCACCAGTCCTGGCCTTTGCTGTTCTGTGCTGTTGTTTAGCTCTAATTTACTCTCTAAGGCTATGTCTACACTGGCGACTTCTTGTGCAAGAAGTCTTGCGCAAGAAAACGTCCACACTGCCATATGCAAGCTGTGCTTTTGTGCAAGAGCGCCCATAGCAGTGTGGACGCTCTCTTGCACAAGAAAGCTCTGATGGCCATTTTAGCCATAGTGCTTTCTTGCACAAGAAATCCCTGCCGAGCATCCACACTGCCCTCTTGCGCAAGAGCTCCTGCGCAAGAGGGCTTACACCTGGTGATAAAGAGCGTAGTGCTTGCACAAGAACCCTCTCTTAACACGCCGTACTGTAAATTTCCTTGCGCAAGAGCGGGTGGGCAGTGTGGATGCTCTGCAAATTCTTGCACAAGAATGGCTGTACTTGTGCAAGAAGCCGTGAGTGTAGACATAGCCCAAATGTCCTCTAACAGTCCAGCAAGCAGTGGAAGTGCTGATAATGCTGTTAGACAATATTGACCTCCCATGGTCTGGAAAATTATCTGGTTCAGAATCAGTCATGTCCTGAGGGTGCTGGACTAGAGATGTTCAACCTGCAATATAGATCTCCCTCTCTTTAACCAATTGTTAGCTGGTCCAGCTAAACTGAATAGCCAAAATGAGATAAACCACTGACATTTAAACAAGCTTATAATTTAACTTAGCTGTACACTCCGGCAATTGCTCACTGACTTGTAAAAACATTTGCTGCCTGGCTTAATTAATTGATTCTGTTATCATAGTGTTGTTTTTCCCACTTTGAGCAGTGCCATTTCTACAATATTAATTATGAATTATTTCAGCACCTAACACAGTTTCACCAACAGCTGGCTGTTGAAATACTTTACTTGGGGAAGATTTTCCAAGGCACAAATGAGAGTTTAAGTGCCCACCTTTGAAAATTTCTGTGTGCGCGTACACTTGAGTTAATTCTTGAGATTAATTTTATATTTTTTAAAAAAATAAATGGGGCAAAATTGTTCTCTACAAATAATTCATCTTAAATTGACAGTGATAATCACAGAACACAGGTTGGACCTCCTTGGTCTGGCACCCTGGGAACCTGAATGGTCCTGGATGAGGGATTTTGCTGGACCAGGGAAAGTCATTTCTGGGCCCACCCCTATCACCAGACAGCTTCCCCCTGTCACTGGCCCCTCTGCATGTGAGGCTCTCAGCCCCACCATGGCAGCCCCACCGTTGGCATGCACATCTCCACTGCTGGGCTTCCTCCCTTCAGGGCATAACTCCTAGGAATGATGAAACCTGAGTTACAAGAGGGCATGCATCCCAAATGGTCTCCCTGGCCATTCCCTCCTCTGTTTGGATTCAGCAGGGCCACTTATGATATCTTTATCTGGGTCCCTGCCCTTTGTTGTAACCACTTCTGGACATCCTTTGAGATGCTTGTTGCTTAGCTCTGGCTCTCCACTGATGGGGAATTCTTGGAGAACCAGCTTCAGGATTGGGGTGACACAGCCAAAGCAAAACCTTTTTGATCCAGGCAGCTGGTGTGCCTAAGGCACAATCCTCTCCTTTTATACCCCTCTGTCAGAACAAGGGGAATAGCTTGGTCTTCTCTTCGGACCTTTCTCCACCACCCTTCTATCCTGTCACCTGAGCAGCTGAGGAGTAGATGCATGCTGTGCTAATTCCAAGCCAGGCAGAAATGATGTCTTCTCCATCTTATTTGTATTCTCACTTGCAGCAGGTGTTTGATTTCCCTGCCCTGATGTAGCTATAGTTGGCAAAATCAAAGAGAGGGAGTCACTGAAAGGTGGGGGTTAGTCCATCATTAGCCATCTAATCAGCGACAACCCATGCTGAAATTTGTGTACCTCTCTGAGAGAATGTTATGACATAAATTATCATTGTGAAACAGCAATATCGTATAATTTCAACTTTCTTCTCTTCCTCCTACCTTTTTCTCACTTCAGTGTTTCTAGCTCTTTATTCACCATCATTTTTTCTTAGTGTCTTCTCTTTGATTCAGTTTTTAAAACACTTTTTAATTATGGTTCTCCCTTGTTCTCGCTAATCCCTTTTCCCCCATTTTTACATTCATTCTTCCCCAGGGATCTTTTATTAATCTCTCTGCTTCCTTCAATTTCTCACACCTAGCTCCATCCACTCTTCATTGCTTCAATCCACTCACAGCCATAGTCCCCTGCTTCACACATCCCCTCAGTAAGGCAGGCAAAACAATACTGGTCTTGCTTCAACAGAAGTGTTGCTTTGAGGCATGAACAGGAGTGGATCGAGGCTGGCTGCAGCAGCTGGCGCCCTATGTGGAAGGTGCAATCCGCACCCCCACCTGCATGGCCGTCAATGGCCGTGACATAATCACAGGGCGCCCGGTGTCATCATCGGGTGCCCAGGCCGGCAGCGCCCTAGGCAACTGCCTAATTTGCCTAGGCTCACAGGCCACCCCTGGGCATGAATAAGGCCTAGTGCTAGCTCTAGGTTTAGGTCCTTCAAGCCTTCCATGTGATTTGTCATCTGAGTGCTGGAGAATGATCATCAGGCGATTTAGTGGGTCTTAACTATCCCAGGTCCCTTGAGCTGTTTTTACAGAGTAACTGCCCCCCTCCCAATAATTCCAAAAAGTTTACACCAATAAATGTGGACAAAGTCTGATGGAGTTTGACATGATGAAGATCCCTTCCTACTGGATTTTCCTAAAGAACATCAGTTCTGTAAATATAACAGCCCATTTCTTTTACAGGTAAAGAGACAGTCACCGTTCTTCCAGGTTCCTCCTATTTCTCTAGTGATGACTCATTTGCAATGATTAGAGGGTATGTAAGAGAACACCTAATCTTAAAATACTGAACAGAATTGAATGAATCACTGACTAACTCATTAGTAATGTGATTATCATTTAATAACCTGCAAATCTATTGTGGATATTCAGTGAAAACTTACAGAAAGAGTAGTTCGGGCTAGCTGAAATATTCAACTGGCTGTTACTGATAGATACCATAAGGATGTTTGTGGCTAACACCACTTGGTTGTATGTAAGCACATTCATAACAATGGTTTAAACAACTACTTTTTAGTGATTTTTCTAGGAATCTAGTCTGTACTTGCACGCTGTTAATTCTCTTTACTCAACTTGTGTCTGCAGTCCTGATTTTGCCTCTCTGATGGAAATTCACCATCTGCACCTGCTTGTTTGTTTTTTGGAGAGGAGGTTGGATACAAACAAACACTAAACCCTAATGGCTCTGAGAAAATAATCAGTGCATGTAAATACGTGAAAGAGTGCATTTAAAAATGTGAGTTCAGAACTGATTTACTGTGAATGCAGTTAACCAAAACCAGACAAAAATAAGAATATTTTAGAAGCTCAGAAGACAAAGAAATCTCCATTGGTGCTATGTCTAGGGAGAAACAGTGTATGTGTGACAAACTGCTCAGTTTCTCTGTTGTTTTAACACCATTTTTAGAAGTTTTATATTGATTAAGACAGCGAGCACATAACTTGATTGGATTTGTGGGCTATTATTTTAACATTATGTTAATTGCACCCTGTCTTTTACCAGAGGTCATGTTGATTTGACAATGCTTGGAGCAATGCAAGTGTCTAAGTATGGTGATCTGGCCAATTGGATGATACCCGTAAGTAAACATTTATACCATAAGTGCACTTACTTTAGAACAATAAAAATTTATTTTTCCTAGCTTCTTTCATAACAACTGTGTTCTGAAACTGCAAATTCTAAACTGATAGTGAGTGGGAGAGATTGAGGTGAAGAATACCTAACTTTCTTCAGTTAGTTATTTTTAATAAGTGTTCAAAAACTGGAGATTTGAAGAGCTTTGGAGACATTTGATAATGGAACCATTGCACCGGTTACACAATTTTTGTTCAACATAGAGTTCAGAGAGAATTTCAATGAAAAGACACATGTACAGTTTCTTTAAATCTGTGGCAAGAAGACAAGCACAATGGAATGAATTTAGCTAGAAACCAGGTTGTGTGGCAGAAAAAAAATAAAAGAATGTGTGCAGCTTTAATGTCAGTATTCTTTTCCTTCAATATTTCCAGCTTCTAGCAACCAAAAATCTGGAATCAGGACCCCAAAACTGATTTCGTGCTAAAAAGAATGAGATTTTGCAATCCTTTTATTTGCCTTCTAGTTTTTGAGCTGTTAGGGTTTCCCTTTTCAAAATTTTCTTTGAGTATTAGAGATTTGTGCATTTCATTTTCAGTAACTCTCAAGGACAACATCAATACCAGTAGGGAGCAAAGAATGTCTTACTAAAGAATGTCTAACTAAAGAGAGACAATATAGGGTTCGAAGCTGATAGGAAAGAAGACAAACCTACAACCAACAGTCAAAGCAAATTCTTTTTGTATGGAAACTGGAGATACTTTTTTTTCAGCCAGGGATATCTTAGAAAGTTGGACATATTTTGGGAAGAGCATAGAAGGTTTACATCAGTATATATTAAGACCACTGCTTCTGGCTGAATCCAAGTGAAGCCAAAATATTACACTCTGGTGATTGTCTTGTGGTTGTTTTTAAACTCATTTGTCTTTTCAGTAGTCATTCAATTGCCATGTGATGGACTAAAAACATCCAAAATAAATAATAAACTCAGCCTCTTTGGAAAGGTGGAGAATACTGTGAAAAAGGGGAAAGAATCAAATTTAGTCCCAATATGATTCATGATCTGTACCAAGATGAGATCTGCACCAAATAACTTCTTAACTCTTTTTAGAAATACAATGGACTGAAGCCCAATATAGTTAACATTAGAATATGGAGGATTTATTTATTACAGATATGTTTAGAGAGTTTATATTTACTTTTAAAATAAATTTAGAATCTAACTCTTATACCAGAGTTATATTTTACTCAAGATGGTTAAATGATTATCAGTTTGATACTGTAGATACCAGTGTGCTACAGACTGTGTAGGATATCTTTCCTTGTAGTCATCTGATGAACCACTTTTATTTTGTCTTCATACTGAATTAATACAGTTCTAGCAGAAAACCGCATCTTTGTTTTGTAGAGGATGTGACTGTTACATAATGCAAAATGAGCTAATTATTTACCTTCTGTTTTGCAGAAAATGATTTTGGCTCATTGAATTCTGGATTACCAAATGTGTTTAAATTACACACACACAAACATTTTTCATTCTAAATTTCTGCAATTTAAAGCTAACACATTTCTTACTGAAATAATTTTCCTTGATGTAGTTTACTGAAAAAATAATTTTTGTTATCCAATAGGGATTTTTCTTGTTTTGAGGGAAGATATGCTCATCTGAATTTTTGAAATGTGGTTTTTTTTTTAAGTGCAAGTGTTAAAAAACAAACAAACAAAAAACCTGTCTTGGAGTGGAAGATTGCATAGGTCATACATATTTGAATGGGAAATGCATTAAAAGTATAGTATGTAGAAATGATAGATTCCAGTCCATTCTGTGACATGGTGTGGAGTCACATTAGAATTCTGTGAGTACCAAGGGTCTGGACTTGCAAATCCTCATGAAGGATCGGGCAGGGATCTCAAACTCAATTTAACCTAGGGCCAGGGCAAGTCCACAAATCATCCTTGTGGGCCATTGAGCACCCCTCTTTGGCAGGGCTCAAGAGAGGCAGGGGTCTCTGCATGTCCCCTCCCCACATAACTCCCAGCGCTGCCTGCCCCCCGGTGATTTAATCCCACCCTTCAGGGGACCCTTGCCACCATCACCAGCAGCGTAGCGAGGCTAGAGAGCTGCTGCTGGCGCATCTCTGTGGCCCAGGGGAAGTGTGTGCAGAGCCATCCCATCTTTAGGATGTTTTGGGGCAGCCACCATCCATCCTATGGATGGCACATTTCCTCCATATTCAGATTAGTCTGCAGAGCCCTGGGCGGACTGGGGCTGGTAACAGGGATTGGGTCCTCCAGCACTCTCCAGTGGGAGCCATGATGAATGCAAGGGCACGCAACCCCTGCTTCCACCACACAGTGCACCCCCTGGCAATCCCCAAGGCCATGTCCCTCGGGGGAAATGGTGTTTGGGAGAAGGTTGTAATGAGGGACAGAGGACAGAGTAGGGGCAGGAAGAGAGAGAGCAGGCACTGGACTTGGGGAAAAGGTACAGACACGCCCCAGTGCCACAGGAACTCACGTAATGGCAGCTGCACATGGGCCAGATTGTGGAACTACTTGGGGCGTGGGCCATGAATTAGAGAACCCTGGATTAGGGTCATAGTTCAAGAGTTTTTACTAGTGTATGTCACTATTATTACTATTATTATTATTATTTATTATCATTTAGATTGTGCTAAAAGTTTATATCAACAGTTAGTCTATCTGCAGAAGTCTCTCCATATATTTCTTGGTGCTCTATGGCCCATCTGGATTTAAGGACTCAAAAAGTTGCCACATAGGAAGGAGTATTTTCTCTTTGCTCACTTACAGTAGTCTTGTAATGGTACAAGGAGACCAACAGTGTCTACAGCTATAGTGCTTTTGCTTAAGGTGCAATCTGAGGTTTTAATTTTAATCTGGACATTGTTACGGTTAGAGTCCTTAGCCAAATGAACTCTAAGCATTAGTTTATCTTAGACTAATGTTCTTTATTGATACCTTTCAATTGGACAGTCTGTATACTAACACATCTGTGGATTGTGAGCATTAGGGATGTCAATCTATAGTCGACTATACGATTAACTGATCAGTTTAAATGTATTGGTTAATCCTGTCTGCTACCTGCATTCCCCTCTCTTGCTGCCTCTATATCTTGCATTCCCCCCCTCCGCCCCGTTGCTGCCTCTGCATCTCACGGAACAGCCTCTGTCTGAAGTGAGCCTGGACCCTCTGTGTGCAAAGGCTACTTCATGGTAGCAGCCCCTGTCCACTGGGGGTCTGAGCTCTCTGCAGACAGAGGCTGCTTTGATCCCACGAAGAAGCCTCTGTCTTTGGGGAGCTCAGACTCCCCATGGACAGGGGCTGTTGCCACCTCACGCTGCTGCGTCTGTATCAGAGGCGGCAGCGCAGGGCGGCAGGCAACTGATCCACAAGGGGAGCTGGTTTAAATAAGATCATATGTCATCATGATTAGGTAACTTCACAGAGCTCTATATATCCTTTTTGTTGCGAGATTTATGTTGAGTAATATACAGATATATTTTTTACTGCAAGAAGCTAATGATCAAGGGAA
This sequence comes from Pelodiscus sinensis, assembly GCF_052426305.1. Classification (NCBI taxonomy): domain Eukaryota; kingdom Metazoa; phylum Chordata; order Testudines; family Trionychidae; genus Pelodiscus; species Pelodiscus sinensis. Next base: position 103,606,061 of record NC_143057.1, read on the forward strand.
CTTAAAGTTTCACATTATTGCATCATTTTTCACTTAGCTTTAGATTTTCATAGTTTCATCATTTTTATATGCCCTTAGTCTCTGTCTGGTGGTATTTCCATCAGTTGAAGGCAAGTAATAATCCCAGCCTTCAAGTTTTGAATAAGTATCTTAGTGAAACTTGTCTTGCTCTTCTTTAACAGCTTGATACCACTCTCACACTGCTGCTTAGATATGTATTTGCATACATTCATAATGAGGAAATGAACTAGGAAGGATCGTTAAAATAATTGTAGCCCTTTCCTCCCTCCCTTCTTTAAATGGAAGTGGGGCTCCCATAGCAGTTTTGAGGTAAGAAGAGCAGTATGTTGCCTTGGATACTGGTCTGCTCATGGTAAGGGGGGGGGAGCTTGTTCCTAACCACAGGTTCTTGATGACAGGCTGACTGCATAAAACAAGAAGGTTTATATCCTTTGCCTGCCACATTGACTTTCTTCTTCCCTCAGGGCCACTGATGATATTTGCTTGCCTCTTAAGGTTCCACTTCAGCCCTTCCTCAAGTTTTTTTAGCTCACACCATCCCAGGCTCATTCCTTAGCATCTCTGAGGTGGGACCTTCACTGCAGGTATTGCTCATACCCTCATCACTGCCGCCTTTCCAGACTGGACTATATCTCCTTTCACTTTGTCTCCATATTGTTTTTACTTCTGCTAGTTTATCTTTTTCTGTTGTCTATTCCAGCATCTCTTTTCTTGGGAATATTTCCACCCCCCAATTCTTGTGTTATAGTCTGATTCCTTCTCCCTAATCTTTTTTTCCTGTCTCTGTCTCTCCTCTCTAGCAGTCATCTCTCTCTTCCATGGCTGAGAATCACTCAGCACTTTATCCATCTTCCTCAACAACCCAGCACCCACTTCTCTGTGTGTGTGTCCCTCCCACTTTCTCACCTGCTGTAGCTATCAACCTGGGAGTTTGTAGCTGCAAAAACTATATGTATTCCATTTCCTACAACCTGGAAAAGAGGGATCCCTCCTGGGTGTCATGTCCCAGTGGACCCTTCTCTTAGCCAGTGCAAAGAAACGGATAATGAGAGAACAGAGGAGTTAAGATTTTCTCTCCTGATCCAAGGAAATTATGGTTGCTGTCCCTGCATTGCTGCTTCTCCTTCTTATCCCTATGGAATATAAGCTTCAGGTCACCTTACCTTCATTGCTAGCCTCTATACATGCCTGATCTGTGCTTGAGATAGGGAGAGATGTACACATGTGAACACCTCCTGCTGCAACTTGAGTAAGCAGTATCATAACAGTGTAAAAGCACTGATGTTGGTTGCTCCTTTCAAATCTATGATCAGTGCTGGGCTTCAGACACCAGGACTGTTTGATGCACATGTCAGTGGCTTGGATCAGAGAAAGGTTCACTACTTTGCCCCATCTATATATACCCACCACAACTACACTGCCAGTTGTTTTGGTGATGTGCCAGGCTGTCTAAAGGCACTAAAACATGGCCACCAATTACTTTGTCTATACCATTTTCAAAATGCATCTTGGAAATGAACAGAAGAGAGTCCCACTTCTTCAACCACAGGAATTTTTATCAGGTGCGACTTGCTACAGAAAATACTTAATTTTGTGTAGATAATAGAGGTATGCCGTGGTTTCAATTAAAAAGTTGACGTTTGCCAATATTTGTGAAATCACATTGTGATAATGGTTGGTAAGTATTGATTTTTTTGTTAAAGACCGCTGTAGAATGTTTAAAAATAATGACACACTACATTTCTGCAGTATCTTTAATTCTCTATTTTTCTAAGTTCCCTACATAGTCAAGTAAGCTGTATATCACCTTGATCAAAAAAAGTCTAGAAGGGGATCTGATATTGACTACCAGGCTGGTTTCTTTGACTAATGATGCTTTTGCATTGCTAAAACCGCCCCAAGCCATTAAATATCAAGCTTTAAGAGCAGAGGGGAAAAGCGATTAAAAGTGATGGATTAAGCCTGCAAGGGATTCATTAATATTAATATAATAAATACTGGTGCTGCTGATATGATGTAATAGCAGATAAACCATTGAACCGGAGACAGAGATACCCTGTGGCAAAAGTTGATGAATCTTAAAGAGTACTTCTGTAGGTTGTGTGTCAATAGATACAAATTTCTTCCAAACTTTTTTCTGCTGAATTACCATTACTAATGTGAAGATGGCATGTTCTGCTCTACATAATGTTTCTGATTTAACAAAATACCTTTTCTGGAACATAGGAACAACAGAATGTAGCTAATGAATACACAGAATATTGCACTGTGGATGTATGCCTTCTCAACTGGTACTTTAAATAAGCATGCCAATAGAATCATAGGGCTGGAAGAGACCTCGGGAGTCAAGCTTGTCATCCACTGTAATCCCCTGGTCCTTTTCGGCCGAACTGTGTCAGCCGACGGTCAGGGCAGTGTGTAGTGTGTGTGTGTGTATATATATACTATACACCCGAGACTTCAACTGCTGAGACCGGGGTCCCTTGCAGTGGGCAACCTGGAAGAGGTTGATGGGCGCCCCAATAAGTGTACAGGAAGAGCTTATTACACTTCATATTTTAGCTGCTAGAATCTGTGATTCCTTCACAGCGGGCAGCCTCGGGGAGGCTGAGAAGTGCCCCAACGGATTTTGCCACCTGGGTGTGACACAAATCCAAACGCTCAAGCTCTTCCTATACTGTCTCTAATGACCGGCTGAAGTTCTTTTTAAATTGTGCCTGGTTCTGTTACAGCAACTGAAGGAGTCAGGTTAAAACTTAAACAGTTACAGGTTTATTGAGGAAACTTATAAATCATATGGTTACAATGGCTATTGCTCTATTTCTTAACTACTAGCAAAATATAGATCTTAAAAATGGTTACAAAGAAGATAAATATAGAAAAATAGAAATAATGGTACCAAGTAACAGCTTACTTTTTCTATGTGTACACTTAAGACAGAGGACCACATCCAGGTACAATTTTTACCCCCTTCTGTGCCTCTCGACTCCAACATGTCAGGCCAGGGCCGGTCCCTCAATTCCTAGGGAAGACGAAAATACAAGGTGGGCATCCCCATAGAACCTCGGGAGGTCAAACACCTAACCCGACCAGCAGGTAGAGGGTAGAATGACACTCAACGTGAGTGTGTGCTGGACCCATCTTTTATACCCATTTTGGGTCACGTATTTCTCTTTCTTATCTGTGATGCCAAATAGTGCTGGTCTGCCTTTTGTGAGACCAGTTCTTACAAGGGAGTTGTTAACTTAATTTACACTTGTAAGAGAGATAACTAAATTGGAATTACTGGGGATTCTTTTCTCAGTGGGAAATTCCTCTCCCAGGGACTGTGTGTGTGTTCGAATCAACATGGGTGCCAGCCGGGGCAGTTCTCGCAGCCTCGAGGCCAGCCTATTGACTTAATCGCTCTCTCTCCACATATCTATGTTTTCAGCTTCTCAGGATCAGATAAGCCAGCATAGACTATGCTGATTTTACTGCTCCTTCTCTGCCCTGTATGCTTCAGAGAGGCAAATAAGATGGATGATATGGGGGGTTGGTCTGTCTGGCTACAAACTGCTACTTAGCCATTCGGTCCCCAGCCTGTAACAATGCTTGGGATTCTTCCATCCCAAGGACAGGCCTCTGCACTTGTCCTTGTTGAACCTCATCAGATTTCTTTTGGCCCAATCCTCTAATCTGTCTAGGTCACTGGACCCTATCCCTGCCCTCCAACGTATCTACCTCTCCCCTTAGCTTAGTGTCATCCACAAATTTGCTGAGGGTGCAATCCATCCCCTCATCCAGGTCATTAATAAAGATGTCTATGTCTACACTGTAGGGAAAAGTTGGAAAAGGAAACACAAATTGCCGTTAAGAATTTGCGTATCTTTTTCTGCCTTTTTTTTTTCCTTTAAAAGAGGTTTTTCTGAAATTTGGTCCATCTACACAGTGCCAAACTTCAGAAAAAAAGTCCTGTTTTGGAAAGAATGCACCTCCTTTTTTGGAAACTGTTCCGAAAAAGCGGATGCATTCCTTGGATGCGGCAGAGTTTTTTCTGGGATACCTCCAGTATCCTGGAAAATCTCTGCAGTATAGACATAGCTTATGTTGAACAAAATCAGTCCTAGAACTGATCCTAGGGGCACTCTGCTTGAAACTGACCACCAACCAGCTATCGAGTCATTGATCACTACCTGTTGGGCCTGACAGTCTAGCCAGTCCACTTATCCAATCCATACTTCTTTAACTTGCTGACAAGAATATTAGATACAGTGCACTTAAAAAGTGGTATGTCTCTCTTTCTGGAGATGGAACACTAGGTGTTCCAATTGTCAAAGATATCTGTAAGTACAGCTGCATCATCTATAGTCAACTTTAAAGAATTAAAACTCATAACTAAGAAAATTAACTCTATCTCTGCATGTTCTTCTGCTGTAATTTAAAGTCTGATACGGTAGTCAGTGCTATAATTCACTTAGTGGTTTTGGATTTGGAGGACAGGCTCATGTAAATGAACACATGACACACACAAAAACATACACAATAACTATTAATTTTCAGTTGTGTTTATGCCACCTTTCATTCTCAGTGATCCCAAAGTGCTTCACAAGCTATAGGCAATTCCGTGCTGTGTTGTGCAGGTATAGCAGGTAGTAAAGGGAGAAGATAACTAAGGTTATTCCAAAATAACATAGTCCACATCTACACTACCAGCAGTTATTTCAACATGTCAAAATACTGTCAAGCTGGAGGACTTCTTACTCCGACTCCTGTAACCCTCATTTTACAATGAGTAAGGGAAGTCGGAGGAAGAGTGCTCTTTCTCAAACTTCCTGCTGTGTAGACAGTTCCTAAAACTGAAACAGGAACAGCTAACAGGAGAGTTTGGAGAGGGAGTTCTCCAGGTAAAGGAGGAGTAAAAACGGGACCTTGTGGTAAGTGGCTGTCTGGAGTGTGTGTTTGTGTGGGGGGGAGTTATTTGCAGTGTGCTGAGCTTGTGTTTATGTGGTTTGGTTTGGGTTGGTTGGTTGGTTGGTTGGTTTGTTTGAAGGAGCTTCTAAAAGGTTTGAAATCTAGAAGCCTCTGTTAATTGGCTGAGCCTCAGTCGGGAGGAGGGGGAGGAGCTATATAAGCCTGTGACTCAGCGACCAGGGAGAACGGGAACAGGAACAGCTAACAGGAGAGTTTGGAGAGGGAGTTTAGAGGGGGAGGTTAGAGGGCACTAGTGACTTCTGACCTTCTTTAAAACATAAGTCTTAGAATAATCTATACTCCAGAGGTTTAAAAAGAATCCCAGTTTATACTTAAACTTATTCATTAGAAAAATGGAGACAGAAGCCCAGCAGCAGAGTGGGGGCTATCCTGTTTGTGTCGAGTGTAACATGTATGATTACCTGCCCTGTGGGCGGGTGGCATGTGTGTGCACCCGTTGCAAGGAGCTCCTGACCCTCAGAGACAGAGTTCGGGCTTTGGAGGCCAGGGTGGCTGAACTCGAGGAGCTAAGGGAGGAGACTTTCCGGGACACTGTAGTACAGTCCCACCTCCAGGCTGAGAGCCCTAGTGCTCTTAAGGAGGATGAAAGTCTCAAGGGAACAGAGCATTTAATGGGGGCAGAGGGAAACCATCCCATAGTTGGGACCCTACTCCCAGAGGATGTTGCGGTATCCTCTCGCACTGAGGAGACCTCTGAGGGGGAGGGAATGCCAGTTAGGAAGAGGCAGGTGTTAGTAGTGGGTGATTCGATCATTAGAAACTTAGATAGTTGGGTTTGCAATGACCGGGGGAACCGTATGGTCACTTGCCTGCCTGGTGCGAAGGTTGCGGATCTCTCGAGGCATCTAGATAGACTTATGTGTAGTGCTGGGGAGGAGCCGGTGGTCATGGTACATGTAGGTACCAATGACGTAGGGAAGGGTAGGAGAGATGTCCTGGAGGCCAAATTTAGGCTGCTAGGAAAGAGACTGAAATCCAGGACCTCTATGGTGACATTCTCGGAAATGCTTCCAGTCCCACGCACAGGGCCAGGTAGGCAGGCAGAGCTTCAGAGTCTCAATGCGTGGATGAGATGATGGTGTAGGGAAGAGGGGTTTAGATTTATTAGGAACTGGGGACACTTTTGGGAGAGGGGGAGCCTATACAGGAAGGATGGGCTCCACCTAAACCAGGGTGGAACCAGACTGCTGGCACTAAACATTAAAAAGGCTGTAGAGCAGTTTTTAAACTAAGAGATGGGGGAAAGCCGATTGGTGCAGAGATGTGCGTAAATCGGAGGGAGACTTCTCTTAGGCTATGTCTAGACTGCAAGCCTCTTTTGAAAGAGGCTCTTTCGAAAGATACTTTCGAAAGAGCCTCTTTCGAAAGAGAGCGTCTAGACTGCACGCGGAACTTTCGAAAAAGCAAGCCGCTTTTTCGAAAGAAAGCACCCAGTGAGTCTGGATGCTCTCTTTCTAAAAAGCCTGTTTGCTTTCAAGAACGCCTTCTTTCGAAAGAGCACTTTCGAAAGAAGGTGTTCTTCCTCGTGGAATTAGGTTTACCACCGTCGAAAGAAAAGCCGCATTCTTTCGATTTAATTTCGAAAGAACGCGGCTGCAGTCTAGACGCAGGTGAAGTTTTTTCGAAAAAAGGCTACTTTTTTTCGAAAAAACCCCTGAGTCTGGACACAGCCTTAGGGGAGAATCCATTGATAGAGATTCTCTAAGCTGTAGTCAGAAAGAGAGGAGGGGAGAGGGCGAACCATGGGCCAGGGCAGACAAACAACCGCATACAAAGGAATCCAATGCATCAGGGAAGGGCAGACAAATAAGCAGTGGCAAATTTTTAAAGTGCTTGTACACAAATGCTAGGAGTCTGACTAATAAAATGGGTGAACTAGAGTACATCGTATTAAATGAGGAGATTGACATAATAGGCATCACTGAAACCTAGTGGAATGAGGAAAATCTGTGGGACACAATCATACCGGGATATAAAATATATCGAAAGGATAGAGCAGGCCGGGTGGGTGGCGGAGTGGCACTGTATGTGAAAGATAATGTAGAATCAAACGAAATAAAAATATTAAGTGAATCAACATGTTCAATAGAATCGCTATGGATAGTAATTCCATGCTCCAATAATAAGAAATTAGCAGTAGGGATATATTACCGACCAACTGACCAGGACAGTGATACTGACATTGAAATGCTAAGGGAGATTAGAGAGGCTACCAAAATAAAGAACTCTGTAATAGTGGGGGATTTTAATTACCCCCATATTGACTGGATATATGTCACCTCAGGAAGAGAAGCGGAGATAAAATTTCTCAATGGCTTAAATGACTGCTTCTTGGAGCAGCTGGTGCAGGAACCCACAAGGGGAAAGGCAATTCTCGATTTAGTCCTGAGTAGAGTGCAGGATCAGGTCCAGGATATAACCGTTACAGGACCGCTTGGGAATAGTGACCATAATATAATAACATTCAACATTCCTGTGGTGGGAAGAACACCTCAGCAGTCCAGCACCATGGCATTTAATTTCAAAAAGGGGAATTACACAAAAATGAGGAGGTTAGTTAAACAGAAATTAAAAGGCACAGTGACTAGAGCCAAATCCCTGAAAGCTGCATGGAAACTTTTTAAAGACACCATAATAGAGGCCCAACTTAAATGTATACCCCAAATTAAAAAACATAGCAAGAGACCTAAAAAAGAGTCACCGTGGCTTAACCACCATGTAAAAGAAGCAGCGAGGGGAAAAAAAGGTATCTTTTAAGAAGTGGAAGTCCAATCCTAGTGAGATAAATAGAAGAGAACATAAACACTGTCAAATCAAGTGTAAAAATGTAATACGAAAAGCGAAAAAAGATTTTGAGGAACAGCTAGCCAAAAACTCAAAAAGAAATAACAAAATGTTTTTTAAGTACATTAGAAGCAGGAAGCCTGCTAAAAAACCTGTGGGTCCCCTAGATGATCGAGCTATAAAAGGAGCAATCAAGGACGATAAAGCCATTGCGGAGAAACTAAATGATTTCTTTGCTTCAGTCTTCAGGGCTGAGGACGTTGGGGAGATTCCTGAATCTGCACCGTCCTTTGTGGGGGGTAAATCTGAGGACTGTCCCAGATTGAAGTGTCATTAGAGGAGGTTTTGGAAGAAGTAGAAAAACTTCATGTTAACAAATCTCCGGGACCAGATGGCATTCATCCAAGGGTTCTAAAAGAATGCAAATGGGAAATTGCTGAGCTATTATCTGTGGTTTGTAATCTATCCTTTAAATCAGCTTCCGTACCTAATGACTGGAAGGTAGCGAACGTGACACCAATATTTAAAAAGGACTCTAGAGGCGATCCTGGCAATTACAGACCAGTAAGTCTAACTTCAGTACCGGGCAAGTTAGTAGAAACAATAGTAAAGAATAAAACTGTGAAGCATGTAGAAGAACATAATTTGTTGGACAAAAGTCAACATGGCTTCTGTAAAGGGAAATCCTGTCTTACTAGTCTATTAGAGTTCTTTGAAGGAGTTAACAAACATGCGGACAAGGGGGATCCAGTAGATATAGTATACTTGGATTTTCAGAAAGCCTTTGACAAGGTCCCTCACCAAAGGCTCTTGTGTAAATTACATGGCCATGGGATAAGAGGGAAGGTCCTTTCTTGGATTGAGAACTGGTTAAAAGACAGGAAACAAAGGGTAGGAATAAATGGTAAATTTTCAGATTGGAGAGGGGTAACTAGTGGTGTACCCCAAGGGTCAGTCCTGGGACCAATCCTTTTCAACTTATTCATAAATGATCTAGAGAAAGGGGTAAGCAGTGAGGTAGTAAAGTTTGCAGATGATACAAAACTGTTTAGGATAGTCAAGACAGAAGCAGACTGTGAGGGACTCCAAGAAGATCTCACCAAACTGAGTGATTGGGCAACAAAATGGCAAATGAAATTTAATGTGGATAAGTGTAAAGTAATGCACATGGGAGAAATAACCCCAACTATACGTACAGTATGATGGGGGCTAATTTGGCTATGACAAACCAGGAAAGAGATCTTGGAGTTATCGTGGACAGTTCTCTGAAAACTTCCACGCAGTGTGCAGTGGCGGTCAAAAAGGCAAATAGGATGCTAGGAATTATTAGGAAAGGGATAGAAAATAGGACCCAGAATATCTTACTGCCCCTGTATAAACTATGGTACGCCCACATCTTGAATACTGTGTACAGATGTTGTCTCCTCACCTCAAAAAAGATATTTTGGCCTTGGAAAGGGTTCAGAAAAGGGCAACTAAAATGATTAGGGGTTTGGAACGGGTCCCATATGAAGAGAGGTTAAAGAGACTGGGACTTTTCAGTTTAGAAAAGAGGAGACTGATGGGGGCTATGATAGAGGTCTATAAAATCATGAGTGGTGTGGAGAAGGCTGATAAAGAAAAGTTTTTTATTAGTTCCCTAAATAGAAGAACTAGAGGACACCAAATGAAATTAATGGGGATCAGGTTTAAAACCAATAAAAGAACGTTCTTCTTCACACAGCGTGTAGTCAACCTGTGGAACTCCTTGCCAGAGGAGGCTGTGAAGGCTAGGACTATAATAGAGTTTAAAGAGAAGTTTGATAATTTCATGGAGGTTAGGTCCATAAAAGGCTATTAGCCAGGGGATAAAATGGTGTCCTTGGCCTCTGTCAGAGGCTGGAGAGGGATGGCAGGAGACAAATCGCTTGATCATTGTCTTTGGTCCACCCTCTCTGGGGCACCTGGTGCTGGCCACTGTCGGTAGACAGGATACTGGGCTAGATGGACCTTTGGTCTGACCCAGTACGGCCATTCTTATGTTCTTATGTTCTTATGACTTACGCTACGCAATTGACGCAGCTCAAGTTGCATAGCTTATTTCAGCTTTAGCTCTGCTGCATAGACGTATCCTAGGATGGCATATTCAGCCACCTTAGTAGTGGGTCAGACCTTTGGCTACTTAGACAGACTCTGCCTTCAGACAAGGGTGCTGCGGGGGAATGTATATTGTTACCTTTTTTTTATGGAGCAATAACAAAGGAAGTTGCAGAGCTACTTGTCCATGACCTCTCCTGGTTGTGGCATAATTGATGCAGCTCACAAAGCACATTGGCTGTAATAAAAATTGAAGCAATAACAAAAGTTACTTTTGCTTTTTAAAAACTGATTTTAATCTGAAACATTTGGATTTCAAAAGCAACTAGCAATTTTGGAAGCCTCCATTTTTCGGTGTCCAACTTGAGACATCTGAAAGGTGCCTATTTGCAGAAAGCTGAGTGCACGCTTTGAAAATCAGGGCTGTCTATGGGGTCTCAATTTGGGCACCCAACAGCTAAGTCATGTTTGGAAAAAATTGTCTTGAAATTTTCGAAATATTAGTCTAAAATTGTAATGCTGTACTGTTCCAGATCTAACTTGCAGTAGCCTCAGGAATGACAGGATTAAAGGGTTAATGATGGAATCCATCTAATGGAAAGAAAGCCACAGTACAAAAATACTTACCCCTATTGAAGATTAACTTTGCAGGGAAGCTATAAAAAAGGCCAATTCCAATTTAATAGCATTTTATTTTAATTTGCTATCTGTAGATGTCAGTGTAGCATAGAAAGTTATGCTATACCTTAAGTGGTAATTTTTCACCCTGTCTTAAACTACATTTATTCATGTCTTGGATAAGGATCCTTTTTCCTTCTCTATTTCAGGTGAGTTGAAGATCTGGTCTTTCAGTGCATTAGAAAAACAACATAGTTGCTACTTTTGGACCAGATACAAAGCTAAATCAAGTCAGTGGAGAGACTTTTATTTATTTCAGTGGGCTTTGGATTAGACTTTGAGTGAGCTGATGCTCTAATAGTAAACAGTAAAATATATATATATAATAAATAAGGGAATCTTCCTTTTAGATTTTCCATATGCTGTGGTTTTTCCATGTTTGTCTATGTATGTCACTTGGCCTGATTCTGCAAGGACTTCTGCATGTGCTTAACTTTAAGCATGTATATAGTCCCACTATTTTTACCAGGACTACTTGGATATTTGTAGGATCAGGACTATGGATTGTAGGCTTTCAGTGTATGAACTGACTTCATTTTGGGTCAATGTCCAAACCACTACCAGCATACACGAAAAGTCATAATACAGTTATTTTTGCCAGATCTGCAATTCGGACTTATGCTGGTTTAAGTACATCGTTCTACATAGATACACTGACCTTAACTCCTCAGTGCAGATGTCTTTATCTGGGAGAGCTTCTTCCATCAACAAAGCTACCACCTCTCACTGTCAGCACAGAAGCATATTCACTTATGCATAACTGGCTTAGTTGAATCAGTGTAGTTGTGCTGAAACAGCATTTAAAGTGTAGACCTGCCTGTGATTGTAGAGATTGTTCGCATTTGAAACTGGGATTTTCCGAAGAGTTTGTTTAATCAGGATTTTCCCTAGTCACCAACCTATTTTCCTGGCACACTAGCAATTTTCACCTGTAAAACTCCTCTCTCTAAATAATTCTCAGTGAAACCGTGAAAGGTTTCTTTTGTTGTAACCATTCAACAACTGTACTTTTCCACCTCGTTGCTGCTGATATTAATATTTTACACAACTCTAGTATGCATTGTATCTGTCAGTGAAGATCAGTGTGAATTTCCTTCTTACTGATAGGGAGGGTATGACTGAAAATGTAAGAATAATAGGTGACACTGCCAAATCTACTGTATTTCCCTGTAGAATATGGATTTTTGGCCTTTTTCTGACGTCCGCCTAGAAACTTGAGAAATTAGTTGATGTCAGGTTTAAAGCAGAGATTTAATATGAAATTGAATAGTGATTTGTGTGTGTTATAAACTAGCTGCAGCACTAATATGTTTCAACAGCCTCGTCTTTCTGAGTTCTCTTTTACAATTTTCATTTTTGGTATAACTCCGCTGAAGTCAGTAAAGTCACAGCAGGAATTAAGTTGGAAAATATCTAGAAAAAAGCTCGATGATATTTATTCAACTGTAGAATAACTTTCCAAGTGAAGTTGCAGAAGGTGCCATATTTAAGACATTTAAAATTAGGAAAAAGTATGAGAAATTGTGTTGTAAGGACCATTTCTTCACTGACATAGAGTGGGCTTGATAACATACCTGATCAATCTTTCCCATTTATCATGTCTAATGGTCTCTATGAACACTGAGCATTCCAAATTTATTTCTAACTTCTAAATTATACATTAAGAGGCAAGACATTCTATGAGAAGCATACTTCTTTCATCATTATTATAGGTAATGTGAGCAACTAAGTGATATATAAAGGCAAAATATTTAGGCGAATTAAGTGCATTGAATTTGTACATCTGTGAATGTTCCTGGCTTATTCCCAATGCACTTGGAGCAGCTACCCCAAACTGTCTGAAACTAATTAGGCATGTAGTAGAAAATATGGTGGGAGTAGATCTGTTAATTCAAGACTGGCTAACCTGCAGTTACCTGGAATCTTATACTTATCTGAGTTCTATAGTTTCCAAGTGATGACATTATTTAAATTATAGGCAACAGCATTAACTTCCTTAGAAACATCTGCTTTCTAAGTGAAGCACATAATGTAGATCAGCTTTGTAGTTCCACTTGCCTGCCTCCCAACAAATACACACCTGTAAATCCTGCAGAGCCCTTATAATCTGTATCAGAGGCAGAAAGGGGGGAGCAGAAGCAGGTGCCACTGAGGCACTGGCTTAAAAGCCACCTGCACCTCCATCCCCACCACTCAGCAATGAGGGGGGTAGGCTGTCGCTAGTACGCACGGTAAGCTGGCTCTCAAGCCAGCTCCCTACTCATATTGGCTCTGTGGACTGCCTGCCCCCCCTGCACCTCCTATAGAGGTGGGGGTGAGGCAGGCGGGAGCTGGTGCTCCATGGTGCCACACACCCCCACGCACTGCTGCCTCTAGCAGAGGCAGCAGCACAGCAGATGGGAGAGAAGGGGAGGCTGCTGCGAAGCAGCCCCTGTCTGCGGGGGGTCCAGGCAGCTAGTCCCACAAGAGAAGCTGGTTTTTAAACTGGCTCCCCTGGTGGACTGGCTTCATTTGCCACCCCAGGTGCTGCCTCTGATACAAAGGAAGCAGTGAAGGGTGGCGGGGACTCCTTGGGACTGGGGCCGGGAGTGCATTGGCACATAAAAACAAAATAAGACACACACAAAAAGTAAGACATAATACGAATATTTTATTTAACAAATGCTTTTCTAGCTCATTAAAACAAGTTGTGAAACTCATTAAATGCCAAAAAAAAAAAAAAATTAACAAGTGTCTAAATTTGAGGCCCTCTTTGAGCTTGAGGCCCAGACCAAATGAACCTCTTGCCTCCCCTTCCCTTCTGATTGGCCCTAGCCACAGGACTCCTTGTTGGCTTAGCTGAAACAGACCTATACATTTACCACCTCTGAAAATAATCAGGATAGTTTTGGGTGCTCTCCCAGACTTTTTATTGGGGAGGAAATAAATAAAAGACTTACACAGTTTCCTACACTGAACATTTTTTTCCAACAAAAAATGTTCACTGCCTATTTCAAAACCAGAACATATGTCAAAAAATTCTTGCTCGCAGGGTTAGTTCTAGAATGGAATGGCAGTTTCACCCTTAACTGTGGAGCCATAATCACTGTTTGAGCATGGATGTTACGTACGCAGTTCTTGGAATTAACATTTAACAGTCACTGCACAACATGAACTACATTTTGGTGGGGCCATGTACAGCTAAATGGAAAGCTTAACTTGACGTGCTCCAGCCCTTTCATCTTCATAGAGTGTGTGCATTTGAGTTCTGTACAGCATTAAGAGATTGGCTTAAGTATCTCTTGAGATGCACATTCATTTGAATTCACTTTTCTGTTTTAATTCAGTGCCAACAGTCATTTTGAATTAGTTTTATGGGAAAATAACTTCATAAAAATTGACAAACTTTCCTTTAGGCATATGTCCTATTTTAAATTACTTTTCGGTTCTAGAAAATAAATATTTAACATCTCCAGCACAGGGGTTTTTTTTGTTTTGTTTTGTTTTTTTGGCATGCTAAATTTTAGACAAAAGATACAGGGTAAATTTTTTGAAAGTTTGTAAATTACTTAAGCTAAATTCTGTTGGAAGACTCTTTGAAAAATTGTATCTATTGTCTTTTAATTCCATGTTTTGTTGTAAGTTTAAAGGGAAATAGGTGTTTAGTACTTTTGGATATCAAGTGACCTATTTAATGGCTAAATACATATCTAGAAGTTAAATTAGATATCACTTCTTAAAAGAGCTCTTTGCCAGGAGTATATCTCATAGCATGTAGCTACACAATTATGGCATTCAAGGACTTTTAACTATTTGCTTCTGCATTATTTCTTTCACCCACTCTACTGCCACAAAAAATACCATTAATGACTTCCCAGTATTCCTTGCTAATGTTCCTTCAGTTAGTCTCTCTGAGTAAAATCTAATTGAGCTGTCAGAGATGGCAATATAATTACAATAATTCTGTAATTATGCCATTTGAGGCCCTGCAGTCACTGGAAAAAAATGACAGAGCAAGTGTATTCTAGAGCAATTTATCTTCAAGCTTTCTCCACTCTAGTTCTTTCCTCCATTGAGGAAATGGAAAATAAAATACTGGAAGAGAACTGATTTTCTTTTTGGAAGTTAAGCTACTTTATGCATAGTTTCCCTTGTGAACAGAGTATATTGATGTGCACTGTGATGCTTACAGTATTTATATATGCACATAATTAGTTTCTTTACAAAACATTCTTTATCCTCTGAGATCTTTTCTTTATCATTGTAATTGAGGGCATCCCTAGAGCTTACTGATATTTTTTTCAAGTCTTACAAAAGCATATAATACAGATTACATTTTCTTGCTGTTAATTGTTGCATTTAGCTCAGACCATCCCTTTCTACATGCTGTGCATTTCACTTGAATCATACACATACGTGAGTGGTGATAGCAGCCTTATAAAAGAAGGATCTAATGTAGATTTGGGAACTCTGGATACCACTGAGGCTCACTGAGTAGACAAGCAGAGTAGAAACCTCTGCATGCAGATTTCAAATTTGCCTTTTGAGTGCACCGCAAGCCCCATTCCTTTTGGCCCCATGCCTTCCAGGAGAGACAGCACCAGAGTAGAGTTAATGTTGATCCAATCACTTTTATCCTCATGCATTATTTCCTGCAAAATCTAACCTTTGCTTAACAAGGAGACTGGAACTAGCAATTGATTCCCATATATGCCCCTGTGTCAGCCTGTCCCCTGAGGTCCACTGAGTCCAAACCTGGATCTCTTTGAAGTGTAGGGATAGGGAGGTAAGAGAGTCATCCTGATTCTGCTGCTCTCCCTCTGTTTGGTTTTGTAAGCTTTGTCATCCTTTTTCTTAGCTCCATACCATGAAGGCAAGGGAAATAAATCAGCATTAATGCCAAATTCCCATTTCTTTCCCCAGGTTGCTCAAGATCCTTCCAGATAGTTACCTAAAAGGTCAACTAGAAATAGAAACCTCTGAGTAGTTAAATCAGTTACTGTGGTTATTTGATGGCTACATGCAAGGGTGGAGATGGTGTGAGAATTGTGGCTTATACAGCTTCAAAGTAAAAGGCATTCATAACAGCATGCAAGAGTTTCCAAAGCAACCCTTTTATTAATCCAGGACGAGAGTGAAGCATATAACTTCTCATCACTAGCTAATGAAGGAAAGGGAAGCAACATTCAAAGTGGTTAAATATATCCTGATAGTTTCCCTCTGACTGATGTAGTAAGCCTAGGTATTGGAACAAATTTTATATGGGGATCCTGAAAGCCATTAAACGAAACTAAACCTCATAAACGATGGAAACCACACCTAGTTCTAACACCTATGGCAATAAGCAACTTACAGTTTGTTTAAGCCAGGGGCATATGACTAGCAGTGAGCATGGACTAAGGAATTGGTCTCCATGTCCTGTGATGGAGGAATGTGTTCACTTAACTCCTCCTTATTTCTTGATCATCCAAGGAATGATTAGAGTTGTTTCTTTGTTTAGTGAATAAACACTTCACCCCAGCTCTTTTCATTGGATCCCTATGGATTATTCTTTATTACAGTGATTGGCATAGGATTCTGCTCTGTACCAAGTGAGCATCCTTAGAAAACCTATTTGGGGAGGTGCAAGCCACCATGAACCTCATAGGGAACAAAAAAATGCAGTGCATCTTTATAATATGTGTACAAGATCTATGATTTCCCAAGGCATCTTTGAATTCAGTCTTACCTGAAGTGCTGAAAAGATGGCAGGAGGGAGGGAGAATTCATCCCATCTGCCTGAGCTTTTTGTAGCAGTTATTCTGATAGAAAGGAGGAGGAGAGAAGCAGTAAGCATCATCCTACCTGCCCCCCCACACCACTATTGTTGCCCCCATTGTAAGTATTTCCTGATATGAAAAATATTCGTCCTACTTCCAACCTCTGGTAATGAAGGTTCTTACTACAATGCATATTATTAGGCAGAATTTGAACAAGTTTGGAAATCTAAAGGAAAGATTTTAGTGCACAAGTTCCATTAATGTAAGTAGAAGCTTACAATGCTCATCTAAAGAAAAACACCCCCAAAAGCTCAAACACTGACTCATGTATAAGCATGAAGGGTTGTATAACAAACTTTAGGATGTGTTTCTGTCAGTTGCCAGTTTTAAAATAATTTTTTTTCAAAGGAGCTGACTGAAGAAGTTGGTCTCACTATGTACTGCAGAGTCTTAATAGAAATGTTGTACAGTAATTAAATAGTGTTTAATCAAGTTGCAGAGTGACTTTATTGTACCTACTGCATTGTTTCCTATTTAAGAGAAAACTAGAAGGCTGCACCCACTGTTTGCTAGATGCACAAACCCCCCTCTCTCTGGGGGTAGGCAGACCCAGCTCTCCCCTGGCTGCTGGGGAGGACCACGTCAAGGCATGGCAGTCCTGGCCTGCCTCCTCCCCACCCCAGCTGCTGGGCTGAGGCTAGCCCAGCCCTGGCTCTCTCCCTCTGACTGTTGGGTGGGATGGAGGCTGCAGCATGGCAGCCTGGCTTCCAAGCACTGGGGAAAGGGGAGGGGAGCAGGAGGGAGGAGGCAGGCGGGACACAGAGTGACGTGATGATGTCACTCAGTTGTCCTGCAGGGAAAAAAACTTATGCACAGAGATTAATTAGAAATTAACATTCTAACTTTTATGTTAAGTGAAGTTCTGTCTCTCAGCTTAATGCCGCCTTCAGTACCCAGTGCTATCCACCCTAATTAGCTCTTAGCAGAAATTTCATGCAACTGTTGGCTGCTGTTGCAGGCAGTTTCCAGGAAAAGTAAATATTTATTTTTAAGGCAGGCTTCATTTTGCGCACAAGGCACTCAAATCATTTAACGAACAATCTGGTATATGTTGACTGCAATTAAATCTAGCATTGAGCTTTAAAAGTAAAATAAATCTCTTGTAAATGTGCTACAATAGTAGGAGGTATAACTGGGTACCTAGAGCTCTGTTTTCACTTAGAACAGACCAACAGCTGCTCATTTGTCTTCAATCTGAGGGTCCATTTTCCGCATAAAGGAACAAAAGTGAATCATGATTTTTGGGAGCACTTAACCCTCCTTTCCAGCATACACACTGGCATGACCCCATACTAATAGGTCCACAGAGAGAGCACATTCACAACCTGTTTTCCACACTCTTTTCAGCAGCCCTGTATCTAGCCCTGGTAGCGATGTTCAGTTGCAGTAATATGAAGATTCACTTTCAGAGCACATTACATCTTCCAATAACTGTGTTATGTTTTTTTTCAACCAGTTTCTATTCAGCCTATTTAGAATTTAACTGCTCTTCTCCTTCCCACATGACTAGTGTGTGTGTGTGGGGGGGAGCCAATAATAGGAATTCTGCACACAGATGGAGGGCAGTGTATGGTCCTTAGGCATCATATGCTTCTCAAAATGCAATTTAAGCATTAAGCTGCTCAGGAGCTTGATGGTAGCATGTGCTTAAGTGCCTTGCTGGATTAGGATCTGAACCTGGTGAATGAGGGGAAGGAAGGAAATCCCCATTTTCACCACGGATTTAAACAAAACAAAACATTAGCAGCTCAGACTTGATGGAAGAGGGAAAAGCTCAGTTTACCACTTTCTCCACATATATGGATGGATGTAATGTCCTCCTGCCTGTGCCATAAAGATTTTCTCCAGCTGTAGACTCACCGTGCTCCACTGTCAGCACCCTTTCACATTGAGCCCTGGTTAACATAACTGTTCAAATAACTAAAGGAAACAAAACCACCGAGGGCACCTGTAAGGGGGCTTCAGCATAAGGATGTGAAAAATTAACTAGTTAACAGGTAAGCATCACCCTTACCAGGTGATGCTTACCAGTTCCGGTTAAAATGCTGGGACTAGAGCAGTCCCCACAGGCCAGGGAGCTGCTCCAGCCCTGGGAACCTGCAGCAGACAAAGGTTGTTCTGGCCATGTATCCTGCCAGAAGTGCTTACTCGAGGAAAATGTCGACAGTCCTTTTAGGAATGCAGTTTCAAACAAACGCTTTGTTATGTATCATTGAAGCAAATTCTCCCAAGTTATTTTTTATCTTTATTTTGAAGATTAGTATAATTCCGATTAGCATCTTTAGTAATCAAGTGCTAGTAATACATTTTGAATGAAAATTTCTTGATTTGATGCAAATTATTATGGGCATCAAACATATTTTAAGTGATTTAATGTAAGTAAAAAGATCTGGGCAGCTTTAACAGTTGGTAGTAGGGATGTAAAGGACTAGTCAACTATCCAGTAAGTAAATGCTTATTGGATAGTTGACTAGTCACTCCCCTCTCCCTCCCCCCCCCCCCTCCGCCCCACTGCCTCTATTACATATTACATAGAGGCAGGAAGGGAGGGTTAGTAAAAGGAGGTACTTAAAAGCAGCAGCACCGCACGGAGCCTGGGGTCAGCTTCTCCATGTGTCACTGCTGCTTTGAATGCTGCAGGGAGCCCAGGATCAGCTGGGGAGTTCCCAGCTGTCCCCAGTTTCCATGCACTGTGCCAGCTTTGAAATGTACAAGATTCCCCAGCGGGGTCTCTTGTGCATTTCAAAGAGAAAGTGCAGCATGAAGCTTGGGGTCAGCGCAGGACTCTGAGTCCCCCACTGGCTCTGGGCTCCATGCAGCATTCCAACTTTGAAATGCGCAAAAGCCCTCCGCTTGGGGCTCTTGTACATTTCAAAGGCTGAACGCAGACGTGCTTACCAACTACTCGACTATCAAGTTAATTGCTACTTAACATCCCTATATAGTAGTTTTTTACCTTGCAAAAACAGAACTATGCCATTTCCCGTGGATGTTTGTTTCACTACCATAAAGAAATTCCCACTTGTGTTGTCGGCCAAATTGACAGTGGTGTCAGCTTTTTTCTGTATGATCTAATACATGGTGTGCTTTATGTCATGGAGCATTGCTATGCACCACATTGCCTTACTGACATATGGGACACCACATGGGGGAAGGGATAGCTCAGTGGTTTGAGCATTGGCCTGCTAAACCCAGCTTTGTTGAATGGGCGGTGCTATGGACTTAGTGTCTAGTGCACGAACCAAAGTGGTTGTCACCATGGAGCACTCAGCCAAGGTAAACTTTTCTCTCTCCCTTCTCAATGGTAAAATCTAAACCAATATTTTTCATTATACCAACAAGTTACTTTATGTTCACTGTGGGGATGCTTAGCAGTATTGCAGTCAGTTATAGAACACTTATTTGTTTCTCAGATACAAATCTTTGACTTTAAATTAATTCAGGGATTAACATTGTGCTTTTAAAATATGGCCTAAAATTTTTATGCCACATGAACCTAATTAATGTCTCAGGGACATCTGGACTCCAGTTCAATAAAGGACTCAAACAGTACAGTCAATGAGACTACTCGTGTTTAATGGTAAGGACATGCCATAGAAGTCAGCGAGGCAAGTCACATACTTAAAATAATCATGTGCTTAGGCTCCAATTCAGAAAAGAATATATCTCCTTTGTCTTCAATTGCGTTATACCGAAGATGACTTCGACCATGTGTTTTGATTTGTTTTGTTTCTGTCTACCCACATTAGAGAGTGCAGTCAGTTCTTGAAATGGGCCAAGAGATTATAACTGACTGCTTGTTTCCCTACAATGTTGTTATGTCATTGGCAGTGATCATGGAATATAGTGCTTTTTGCATAGAAAACTGGCAAACGTTATCTTTCTGAGATGACTCTATCTCTGTGCAGGAAAAAGTTCCTCTTGTGTTAAATTGTCTCCTGTTGTAGTAAATATGCCAAGGCATTTGACTCTCCTTTTCAAAACCTTGTTTTAGGGCAAGATGGTGAAAGGAATGGGCGGTGCTATGGACTTAGTGTCTAGTGCACGAACCAAAGTGGTTGTCACCATGGAGCACTCAGCCAAGGTAAACTTTTCTCTCTCCCTTCTCAATGGTAAAATCTAAACCAATATTTTTCATTATACCAACAAGTTACTTTATGTTCACTGTGGGGATGCTTAGCAGTATTGCAGTCAGTTATAGAACACTTATTTGTTTCTCAGATACAAATCTTTGACTTTAAATTAATTCAGTACTCTATTTTGAAATAACATACATTTTGAGTGTTTTTGTGTGATTTCAGTGTTTGTTCAAATTGGTGGGTGTACAGCAGATGTTATCAATGGTACTTATTCTTCAGCTTACAACCAACTAGAAAAGGAAGTTTTCTATGAACATTCATTTCACTGTGAGGAAAAGAAATTTCTGTTGAAATTGCTGCCCAAATTGTTAGTGACAGCTCAATGAAACAAGATTTATCTGCATTATTTCAGACAGCCTGCTTTATATTGCTGCATTGCTTTTATAAAGGTAGAAACTTCCATTATTGATAAATAATGAATTCTGGGACTCTAGAGCAGGGGTGGGCAATCACTTTTGATGGGGGAGTCTACTCCAAAATTTTGGTAATTGGTCAAGGGCCGCATTTCCTATGGTGGGGGGTCTGGGATGGAGATTGTATGGAGGAGGGAGGTTGGGGTTAAGGTTAGGGACCTGGGGTGCAGGAGAGGGTATGGGATCTGAGAGGAAGTTTGGCTGAAGGAGGGGGTTTGCAGTGCATGAAGCTTCCCCCTTTCCTATCCTTGGTGCTGAGGGGCAAATGGGGTGGTCAGCTGCTCTGAGCCCTGGGACTACTCCCTGCTTGTAGGTCCAGTGGGATAGGCTGTGGGCTGGATTGGAGGGCTTGGCGGGCCAGATCCAGCCCCCGGGCCATATCTTGGCATCCCATGCACTTTGGGAAACATTACAGTATTGGCTGGACACTTTATTGCATAGGAAAGTTATGCAATCTGCTAAAATATTTAATATTACTTTTTAGTTTCCCAGTTGAACAAAACTTGTAGATGCTGGTAGAATATGGAGAAAAAAAGGACAACAAAGAAAATCTGGTATTGTGAGAGAATTTTCTTTATCTTGTTTCTCTGCAGCATCAAATGCAGCTGAGATGGTACATTGAACAATGTGGGCCAAGGTGGTGAGGTAGCACTGAGCATTCTGTCACTGAGATGTTTGCCTGGCTAACTCACCTTCCTTTGCAACATGTGGGTGCCAGTCACTTACCAGGAGTATCGGAGTATATCTCACTTAATCATTTCCCTGCCATTGCAGGGGCCTTGAGCACAGATGCACCTTGCTCCCTCCTGTTCTCTGCCTGTGACACACAGTAGTCTAGATTTCTGTGGACTCCACTATTTTGGTCTAATAGCCGTTATTTGAGTTAGTGTGCCGATGCTGGGTAGTATTGGGAACCTGTGATATACAGAAGGTCAGATTTGATGACTTTCATGCATTAAAGTCAAAGTAACAATGAGAGTTAATGAAAAGCAACAAAGAACCGGGAAATGGTTTATGGACTCTTTCACTGATTCATACATGACAAAGGATAGTATTAAATTTAAAGCCACCCGTGGAGACATTTACAGCCATTGCCCACATTGCCTCTGTTTTTTGGATAAAGGATAGAGTTGACAATCTGGACCCTCCAGCACTAATTAAAAGAAATGAAAATTGTATCAAGCTTTACAGGGTTAGTACACAAGCTCTAAAGCTATTACAGTATAAAATACGCAGCTGAATAGTATCATTATTTCTGTTTGTCACAGGAGATAAAATCAACAGAGCTGTGTTACTTTATGTGGGCAGAAATTTGAGCCAGCCTCTCCCTGATGCCTTTACCTCTGAGAGTGTCACTGTTACGAGAGTTCTGTGCTTGGAGTGTTTGTCCTATTGAACCTTAAATTAGGAGCATGTAGTTAGGGGATTGATGACACTTAAATTGATTTACCAAATCCAAGTTTTTTTCTTGTATTTTAATGCACTGTCAATTCAGTTACATGTTTTGTTTGGAAAGACTTTCTAAAAGATTCTTGACACCGTATTAAGGTGTTGCTCTTTCTCATTGTACCATCAAAACAGCTGCAATACAGAAATTACCTCTCTCACTGTGTAAGATAATAAGAAGTGCATTGCATAAGGTAGTAATCATGCATATTGAAGTACTTCCTGTGTTGCAAAGATTTTTAAAAATGTATTTATTCTTATCAATTTTTTTCTAAAACAACTGTAATATTAGTTTATGGGGGGGAGGGGAGAGATTTTTGTAAAGGTGGCACAGTTTATGGGGGGGGAGGAGAGAGATTTTGTAAAGGTGGCACATAGTACATGCAACCAGTGAAGAGGTTCAGTGTTTGTAATCTGTAAACTTGCTAATGAGTGCTATATCTGAGACCACCAAATTAGTATTGTGGCGGAACCTATGATTATGCTAATGTCACATTTAAATGTCTGGTACATATTTGGAAGAAAATTGTCGTGCATAAATATCAAGCAACTGAAACAAAATAAGCACCGGCTAGCTTTGGAAAAAGCTATTTATAGTATAAAAGAATACTTCAGTTTCACAGTAAAACTTATATAAAGTGTTAACCAACAGAAAGTTTGGTTTAGCTTAAAATTGTTAATACTGCACTTCACTACAACAGATCCTTAGTACAGAGTAGTCAGGCTCAGACTGGTACTTGCTTTCATGCATTTGCTTATGATACTTTAAGGCTGCATGAAAGACTTTTCTTTACACTCAGTTGATGTCAATGAGACTACCCACATTTTTTAATTGAAAATAATTGAGCCCTCTGCAACTTGTGGAATCAAGCCCTGAGATTATAAATGCTTCAGAACAGGGACTGTCTCTTACTGTGTGTTTGTACATTGCATAGCATAATGGGGTCCCAGTCTTGGCTCGGCCTTCTGGAAACCACCATAACACAATTATTATTAGTAAGCCAAAAGATTTTTAAAAATCTAAATGGAAAAGCAAAAGATTTTCTTTTAGAGGTCTTCAGAATCCAACACTCCCTCACTGATTTTTCCTATTAGGGCGTGTTTTGAAAAAGCCTTACAAGATGACACACTCTGCACAGATATGTCCTTACCAGAGACAAAAAATGCACTTACATGTCCTTCCTTCATGAAATAGCTTTATCGTACAATGGGCAGGTTTTGCAATCTGGAGAGTTTCATTCTGTCCTAGGGCTTGATAGCCGTGGATTCTGAGGCAGCTAAGTAACAAATGTGAAACTCTTTATTATGTTGCTAGTGGGCGAACAACAAATATCTGTATTTGGAAAAATTAAGAAAAACAAAGCAAAGTAACTGAACAACTATGTAACAATGGAGAGACTACAATAGTGGGAAGAACCCTGAAGTTACTCTGTCTCACAGAGAGGCTGCTGGGGTCACTCCTCACTCAGAAGGAGGGTAACTCAAAGGCATGAAAGATGCATATATGATCCCAGTGGACACAGTTGGTGAAAAGATTCCACTCTTTAATGCAGTGTTTTTCAAACTGTTCCATGGCACAATAACTTTCCCGCCAACCCTTCCCCCACCTCTGTTGAGCAAAGAAAAAAAAACTTGGTGTTCCTCATTTTAAAAAAATTGTTTAGTGTTCCTCGGTCTTAAAAAGTTTGAGGAAACACTGCTCTAGTGCATGCATAAAAGAGTGGGATCCTCATATACAGATACTCAAAGAAGAATTCCTTGAAATAGACCAGATAATCTCACTAGTCTTTAAAAATATACAAACAAACCTCTGTTTCTGCACCTATAGCCAACCTTTTGTATCTCCAGGATAGCAGAAACCTAAAGTTAATTATGGCCTGTCTCACCTATGTTTTTAAAGTACAAACCATTTTTAGGGATTTTATAATTAGGTCTATAAAAATTAAGAATACCTTAAGGAATTTTACTGTGTATAACAGTAAATATGAAAGCTAAGCAAATTAAGTGATTTTTTTTTAAATTCCTTGAGGGATTTCTTTTCAGTACTATAACAGTTCAATGAGACTCTCATTAAAAATATGGAAATTTCATGTTTTATCACAAACAGCCTATTGAAGATGGAAACATTAAAAAACGGAGCCCCAAGTTGACCAGATAATGTGTGTGCATTTGCAAGTACATAAACACAAATGTATTTGCCTAGGCAAATGTCAAAAATGTGATTGCAAATAACTATTTGTGTGTGCAGCATGTGCATATTCTACAGGCACAGCCTTGAAACAGATATGTTCAAATACTGGATAGCTCTTAACCTCCAGAAGCTGGGTAATTCACTTAGGCTGTGTCCAGACTCAGGGTTTTTTTTTAAAAAAGTAGCCTTTTTTTGAAAAAACTTCACCTGCGTCTAGACTGCAGCTGCGTTCTTTCGAAATTAAATCGAAAGAACGCGGCTTTTCTTTCGACGGCGGTAAACCTCATTGCACGAGGAAGAATGCCTTTTTTCGAAAGTGCTCTTTCAAAAAAAGGCGTTCTTGAAAGCAAACAGGGCTTTTTAGAAAGAGAGCATCCAGACTCACTTGCTGCTTTCTTTCAAAAAGCGGCTTGCTTTTTCGAAAGTTCCGCGTGCAGTCTAGACGCTCTTTTTCGAAAGAGGCTTGCAGTCTAGACATAGCCTTAGGGCTGACATTACATACACAACTCAACCATTCTCTGTTTAAAATGGTATAAGCAAGAACCTTTTTTATTATAATCTTGGGACTGACTTGCTTGTAATTTTAATCAATGGTAGTGCTGAAATCTGAGGAGAATGAAAACACAAGCATTATGCTCATATGAATTGTGGAGTTTTATTTAGTTATTCTTGGATGCATAGAGTGCTGGCCATATGGGTGGGTGACTGCCAAGGGTATCATAGTCAGGGGATGTGCTTTGGTCAGGAAGCTGTAAAAGGGCACTAAGCTCCTGGGTTGGGGTGGAGAACCTTAGGCCCGGGGACTAGCTGTGGCTCTTGGCTTGCCTGGATCTGGCCCCCGAGGCTCAGGGCCCCCTCTATCATTGGGGAGCACACCCTGGTGCTCCGGCCCCCCCACTGTGGTCTGAAGCACACAATATTTGCTAGGCAGGGCCCCCCCTAAGCTCTGGTGTGCCAGGGGAATGTGGAGAATGTCTTTCTGCATCTCAGTCGGAGGTCACATAGGGGAGGGGGGTGTCTTTTGGGGGAGTTTTCTCACTTGTGTGCAGCCCCCAACTGATTCTTCTGTGAGTCAGTAGCCCCTGACCTAAAAATGCTCTCCACCCCATCATAGGTAATGATAAATATGCAGAGAGAGAGAGAGGATAAAAGGGGCTGCGGGGCAGGAGCTGGACACTCACAAGTCCTCTCTTCAACCTCCCAGTAGCATGACATCTGCAGTGCCAATGCGGGTATTCCTGATGCTGGGAGCCCTATGGGAGGGGGGATAGCAATTTCACCCATGACTCCATTTTTTCTAAGATGAGCCCTGGTGCGTGTACCGGTGTATATAATTTGGGGCTTCAAGTACAAGAAATATCTTATGTGCATTTCTTTTTGTGATCCTGTTGTGGAAATGCCTGAATTGCTTATTCTGTCTCTATTTTCTGTGGGAAGGTACTACCAAAAGTAAAGTGAGTTCTTCATTTTTCAGCAAACATTTGGTCTCAAAAGTTGATACTTGTGGGCTACAACCCTATCTTTTGCTTTTGCTTCTGTCACCAAAACCAAAAACATTTATTTTCATTGATTGTTATCTGTAATTATCATCTCCTCCTTGAATGGTTTATTGCATTATATAATCAGAATGTATGGTAGATGTGCTGCTCATATAACATACTGTGCGATTATCTACTTGTCATTCCTGAGACTGGCAGGAATCATAGCATTCGCACAAACTCATTTATTTTTAAATTGAGAATTTTGCTCTCCCTGGAGATCTTCTACTTTAGAAGCTTGTCTCTCTCTTTTGGTTCTCGATGCTGCTTGCTCCTGTTGCTTCAAGAATGAAGAAATTGCAAATACATAAATCTAAAGCTGAGAAATAGAAAGCTGCTGTTACAATTGTTAGATACTCTCAAAAACCAAGAACATGCAGAACCCTTACCAGAGCCACCACTTCTGAAGCAAGAAACATTCCCTTGGGATAACTATTTCTGTGAAAGCAGATTTTCTGTTCAGTCCTACTTATTCCTTTACCCTAAAGAGTTGCTCTCTGACAGCAAGCAGTTGTTTCATCTACATCGAAGTAGTACCTCAGAATCATCAGAGGATCACTCTTTCATCCCCCTCAGAACCCAGCAATCCTACCAACTGAAATAAATATATAAATACACATTAGCCATGCTCTTGGAAAAGAAGATTTTATTACAGAGTCACACTGGTAAGAAGACAATGGCTTTGAGCCAGCTGAAGACATCCCTTTTTTGTATGTTGTCTGTTCAGACTGCAGTGTCTTCAGAGCAGATATCTTTGTTTTACCTTGTTGCTTAGCAGATAAACAACAGTAATAAGATAATTCACAGGATTGATAACAGATTAACAGAAATCAGGGTTTCAGAGGGATAGCCGAGTTAGTCTGTAAAAGGAAAAACTTAAACAGCAAATAGTCTAGTAGCATTTAAAGACTAACAAAACCTGTAGATGGTGTCATGAGCTTTGTGGGCACAACCCACTTCTTCAGATGATTGGAGTGTTGGAAGTCCAGACCAAGAATAAGGGAAGGAGGAAGTGGCGGGGGGGGGGGGGGGGGAGAGATGGGTAGATAAGTTTCAAAGGAATAGCGGAGAAAAAAATTAAAAAACAACAAATAGTCTATTAGCATCTTAAAGAGTAAACAGTTAAAAGAGCCTGATAAGAACCATTAGTCTTCACTAGGGAAGGAAGAGTACTAACAAGTGTAGTGAAAGGCTACAAAGGAGAGAGGAATGACATCTAGCTTCTGCAAAAATAAATGATTGACATCAGATCCTCTAAATCTACAGGGGTGTCTGTGAATGTCAGTAGTGGGGGAGAAAACAAGAGAAATGTTAAGTGTGGAAAAGCCAGAGGGTGAAGGAACTAGACACCAGCCAAGGTTACTGCTGCAGTGTTAAGAGTTGATAAAGTAACTTCAGTATCTGTAAAGAATATTGAATTTGGGCATTGTCAGCTCTAATAAGCATCAGCATAGTTTTCTTCACATTTACCCATATCATAACTTATGTGCTGTTTGCATTCTCTGTGGCAAGCACAAGTTTAGTATGAATAGAAGGACATCATCTAGGTTCTATTACATCATTTATTCTGGAGCTTTGGGAAACCATCATTTTGTATTGTGGCATGAGTCAGGGTAATCTAGTTATTTTTCAGTTGAAGCTATTATTTTTTCATTCTATATTCTCTTAAACTATTTGAAGGAAGAAGTGGCAGACATTTAATATTGGCGAATACCCCAAGAGTTCACATGTAGATTTGAACTGTCCCAAAATTCAAGGGGATTTAGACGTAGCATGATGGTTTTTTCTCATCGTAACTATACTTAATATCTGCCACAAGTAGATATTCCATGATTGATACATTAGACCACGAATTTAGCTCAGTCTTTAAACTTTTTATTTTATAACCAGTTTAAATTGCTTTTTTACATCTTCGGCTATAGTGATGACTCACAAAACCTCCAGGTTGTTATGATATACTTGTAAATTCTCAGAAAATTTGTTCTGTACTCAACAGTAAGTGCTGTACTTTTGAAGACAACTTCCTGTATTTTTTATACATACAAAGAAGTTGAATGCCTGAACTAAGCATAAGATAGAACTCAGTGTTCATTATAAAGTAGCAACCAGCATCTCCATGTGGATTTATACATCTTCCTTTAAACTTTGGTAAGTACTTGAATGCTAGGTATTTTCTCGCCATTGAGTGCTGATTGACAGGGCATATATTAAGAAAATTGATAAAACTGTTTTACTGTTATTTAAGTAGTAATTGACAGCAATTCCTTTATCTTTTTTCCCCCCGAGTTACTTTTTTGCTTGTAAAGGCCAGAGTGACCTTTTATTTATCCACCAAACAGGCACAGATGAGGCAATGTTAGTTTGGGGAAACATGCATTACCCCACCCAGGAATAATAAAAATCAAGTTTGGTCAACAACTGAGTGGGTATAAAGACTTTTTTTGTCACTAAGAATAGTAAAAAACTGTATATAGCAGCATTGCAGTGGTGCCTTTCTGAAGCAGGAGTTGGATGGAGACTGCCAGTGCAAACGATTGAACAAAGAGATTGTAACTGATATCAGTCACCCTTGGCAGGGGGCCAAACTAACACAGGTGACGGAGAGCTGAAAAGTACATCCCATTACCCTATGTTACATCCCATTACTCCTCTGCTGTGGACTGTTCTTATTTTGATACATAGTGGTAGATCCATGACTTATTTGCTCTCAAAAAACAAATGTGTGACTCCGTAAAACAATGTTTTAGCATGTGTTAGACCAGATTTGGGGAGGTCCTATGCACTCTCATGCCCCTCTCTTACACAATCAACACCTTTTAAATACTAACAAATCCGATCATCCCATTTGAGTTCGCAGTCTGGTATGGACCCTCAGGTGTGGATGGAGGTGTGTGGATGCTAATAACCAGCTCAAATGCTAAGCAGCAATAAAATCATTTTCATCTGAACTGTTCAAGAAGCTGAAATGCTGCATCTGTTCTCAGGGTTACTAAGGCTCTCTTCAAACTATCATCTCTGCAAGCCTGCACATTTCAGTCTCCATAGGATACCAAGAGGAGATATTACATGACCTTAATGGCGTTCTTGCTATGTTGCTGAAAACTTTTAAAGTAGTGCAGATCAATCTTGGCTGTTATGAGAACAGAATACCAGAAGGTCCTTGAGATAGAGACGACACAAGTCGATCATTTGAAAGCAATGCTGTCTGTCTCAACTCATTATTTTCATTTAGACTGAGTCAGTTTTATCTGAGTAGTTGCCTTGATGTCAGATGTGGATCTTGCCGATATAAATCAGCATGAAGCAATAGTTCCTTACGGAAAAAAATCTTCACAACCACACAGATTGCTCATTTTGTCAGCATCCAGGAATTGATTCTGCTGAGGTACGGCTGCTCAATCTATTTTAGACTTAAGGATAACTGACTGTTGTAGAACTCAGAAAATTCATCACTGAGTGCAGCTGATTAATTTAGACTTGCAACACTCTAGATCTTCTTTTGAAATTTAAAAAAGAAAAATGATAAGATATCAAGTGACAAGAGTGTGGTATTACTAGAGTATATGCTTACTGCTACTTCTGCAAAATACCTACAACTAGTAATCCAAGGACAATGATCTGTCCATTTACGTTCATTCAAAGCAGTTTCTGCCTACATTAATTTAATAGGATATCTCATGGTTCAGCCAACACATAGTGTCCCCAAAGGAAATTAAACCGATTCCTTTCGATAATATTTGCAGGCTAACGTTCTAAGAGAGAAACTATGTGGTTTCCAGATAACTCTTTTGAATGGTTGTTCACCTCCATTGTTTCTGGACTTTGGTATTCATAGCCCTGGGGAAAGGGTGAGCATGAAATCTGTTGGTTAGAGGGACTGCACTTGGTTATATGAAAAACTATTCTTGGCTGTGGGTACAGCCTCCTAGAGGCTAGAATTGGTTACATGTGCATCAGACTCTGTAATTACTGTATATAGATAAGTATGTCAGAAATAGCATGCCCTCAGCCAGTGACCTTCTTTAATTATTTTCCATGATAGGGCTGATTCTGGAAGCCTACAGGATGGGAGGGAGATGGGCATTTCTCTCTAGTTTGCCATTATGAATTGGGATGAGAAATGCCACAGTAGATAGAAGTACATGACAGAGTAACACTTTCACAAAGAAACGTCATGTATTCCTGGTAGATTTAGTCTGGGGATTGCTGCCAAATCCTCAGCAAATAAGGATGGATGGTCATATCAGTATAGAGATCCCTGTATCAGTAGGAGAATGATGGGAAGGAAGAATTTCTCCATAACTGGTGGATATACTTGCAAACGTTCATCCTTTCTGTAAAAGAGACTCTAGAAATAAAGACCCACAGCTAAGAAGCTTGCTCAGCCTGGTTTTCATACATGTAAGAGGTTGTTATTCCCTTTTACTCCTCCTCATGAGTCTGTGATCTAAGAGACAGTCAAGCACAAAGTATATGAGATCAGATATAATCTGCCATTGGAACAGACTCCGGCATGAGAGGTCTGACTACAGTGTGTGTTTCACGCATGCAGAGTGCTTATACCAGTGAAGCTTTAAGGGACTCATTTTCTTGACCTTTTCTGACTTCTGAACAAGAGGAATTGGTTCTTGAAAGCTAATGTTTGTCTGTTGTTAAATGCAGGGCAATGTCCACAAAATTATGGAAAAATGCAATTTGCCACTCACTGGGAAACAATGTGTAAATCGGATCATTACAGAGAAGGTAAAGTACATTTCCTTTGTCCTTTTCCAGTCTTTTTTTTTCTCCTTAGAAAGTGCCAACAAATTGTATTTAACTTTCATTTAGTGCACACATGAGTGATATGCAGCATCACTTAATGATGAAAAGGATAGACCTCCTTGGAGGTGGACTCAAGAGGTTAGGTTTCAGTTTTCTTTTTAAAAATGTAATCATTTAGCATAAAAACATACGGGGCTATGTCTTCAAACAGTCTGGTTTCAAATGCCTCTGATAGTATTACAAGTAGCATCTGCTCTCCACCTTTAATGGGACTGCTTGCAAAGTAAGTTACTACTCAGTGTGAATAAGGAAGGATGAACTGAGACCCAAATGGTTTGCTGCACAAAGTAGTTCAGTGGACCTTTTCCATAGAAACTGAGAAAATTAAGTCATTGCTGCAGCCACATTTCTTTTATTATAAATGTTTACATTTTGAAGGCTAAGGGTAGTCTCTGTGAGGGCCTTCTTACTATACTAAGTAGTGTGCTTCAAGGGAAGTCATGTTAAATGCCATTTTCCCACAGTAGTATATTGCTATTATCTTAAATCTTTCTCCACAAGGTTGAGGAAAACAAATGAAAGGTGAAACATATTTATATTCTGACTCTAGTAATAGGCTACACACAATTGCGTAGTTGAAAAGGAAAGTTAAACAAAAATTGAGAAAAAACAAGAAACATTGAGAATTTTTTACAATAACCAGCCCTGGACAAAGATCCTATGTGTACCTATATACATATTCCTGAAAGAAATGGCTCTTACGTATACACTAAACTATCAATGCCATTAATTGGAAATTTTAACCATCTCTAAATCAACATCCTAAAGTGAGTGTTTCTTGCCTCCAGTCTTGAGATTTAGGGATGCTATACCTTTGTAATCTTGTAAATTGAATGTATAGCCTGATATGCCCCAGGGAAGGATAATTAAGCCTTCATTCTGAGCATCAGTGCACTCCTGTGTCAGCCTGTGACGTCCTTTGGATTCCAAATTAAACAACTTCCTTTAACTGCCTTTCTCTGGGAAAATGATTAGATATAGTGAGTTTTATTGGTTACTAGCGTGCACCTAGTGTAACTCTCTGGCAGACACCCATTAAATCCTGTTTTTTGCTTTTGTGGAAATACAGAAACAGCCTTCATTCATTCATTCATTCAAGGTGCCATGAGCTATAGAACTACCCAACCACTACACAGAGTGCCAGACAATGCTTCAGAAGGCGTTGTCCTTGCTCCCTTACACAAACTTTGCCACTTTATCATGGGTATTTTATATAGAACAAAACCAAACCCAGACTCTGCTTCATTGGGAGCCTTGGACTCCCAAAATAATCAAAGTTAAACAAAATTGGATGGTGCATTTGACAGTGGAGAAAATCATCCGTGGACTCTTCAAACAATGAAATTTGATTTTTCACTTCTGACCTAATGTTAAAAAGCAAGCAAGCAAGCAAACAATCCCTCTGCCAGTTGTCTGCTCCCAAACAAGCACGACAACAAAATTGCCCAATAAGGTATAGGTCCCATCTGTACCAATTTGCCTAAGAGAGCTGAATTCATACAGGTTACCTCTAAACAACACCCCTCTGTTGGCAGGGGGATGTAAATTAGATGTATCGAAAGTGCAAATGAAGCTGGGATTTAAATATCCTGTGCTTCATTTGCATAATGGTGGCTGCCGCTTTTTTTCAAAACGAGGCTTTTCGAAAAAAACCCAGCAGTTTAAATGGGGCATTTTCGACAGAAATGCCCTGTTTCGAAAGATCCTGGAAACTGACGAGGTTTTCCGAAAAGCCCCATTTTGAAAAAAAGCGGTGGCGCCATTATGCAAATGAAGCACAGGATATTTAAATCCTGTCGTAATTTGCACTTGCGATAAGTCTAATTTACATCCCTCTGCTGACAGAGGGGTGTATTTTAGACACAGCCACAAAGAATAACCGGTACATACTCTCACTATATTAACTCCCCTGTTTTATTTTTATTCTTTCAAGTACTAATGAATATTATACTGGTATTTACTGGACAGTTGTATATAAGAAAATGGACATATTTCAACTCACCATTTTTATTAAATGAATAGTCATTTCCTCATTATTTCTTCTTACACTAAAAATGACATATTTGATTTGAATCTGACAGGCTGTTTTTGATGTCGACAAGAAAAAGGGACTGACTCTGATTGAAATCTGGGAAGGACTGTCAGTAGATGAAATCAAGAGTTGCACTGGCTGTGACTTTACAGTAAGTCGTTATATGAACAAATGCAGGCATCCTGTTCTAGACCTAGCCCGCTTAACAAATAAGAAAAGCATCTAAACATTGTTATTTGTAATCCAGTAACTCATTTCAAACTGGTGTGGGTGGGTGTGTGTCTTTCTGTCTCCGTGTCTGGGCAGAGGATTGTGCTTTGGTTTAGATTGCATGGATTCTTGCCATGAGAGTGGGGAGGAAAGTTGTATGTGGACTAAGGTCAGAGTGAGTGAAGCTGTTAGTCCTGAGATTAGAGACTGCATGGGAACAGTAGAAGAGCTGGAGAGGGGAGCATGGAATAGCAGGGATATTTTGGGATGTGAAACTGAGCATTGAAAGGAGGAGGTAGGCTTCACTAGGATGGTTGGTGGATATTGTGTCCTTGTCTCTCCTCTCATAATAATGGAACTTACATTGACAAAGGGAGTTTTGAACAAAGAGGCTAGAGTATGCTTTTTAACCAATGCCTTTATCTGCAAGTAAAAATAATTTCTAGGTCACATGATATAGTGACTTTTTAGACATTTAATGAATGGCTGCCCAGCCACACAATCAACCTTTCTTAAGAGTCTTACTTCTTTAGTGATGAATACATGAAACTGACCTATTAATGATGGAAAGGCTTGAAGGAAAGTGGGGGACAAGTAGTCCTTGACTTTAGGATATTCGACTTGTTGGTCAATGGCACTTATGACATTTCTGAATTGACAGCCTGATCTGACTTATGATGTTGGTTTCAGCTTTACTGCACTCAGTCCCACAACAGAGTGGATTGTGGTTTTGAGTTACGGCATTTCAGTTTATAATGCAATTTTCAGGAATCAATTGTGTTGTAAGTCCAAGGGTTGCCTGTATATTTAACAAATCAGATGCCATATATGGTGCATACAAAAATTATCCATATTTTAAATTTATTCTTGTGACAAAGATAAATCTGGCTGCTTATTAGTGCAAGTCTATGGGGCCTTCCAACCCTGCACTACACCGAGGCTCCTTTATCATTTCTCTAGACCCTTGGTTACCAAACTGTAAAGACATAAACAGAGAGAGAAAAAGTGGTCCAGGAAACAGATTGTTTGGGACACTTTTTCTCTCCCCATAACTTATGTTGTTCTTTATTAAAGGAGAAAACTAGCACCTTTGTAGAGAATGTGTAGCAGGGTTCCCCTCTCTCCCAACCAACCCTTACCACCTCTGGGAAAGAAGGCTGTATCTATGCTGCCTCTTTTTCAGAGCCTAGAGACACCAGCTGTGGAAGGTTAATACTTGCTGACATTTCCCAGTTCAGGGAGAAAAGGATGTGGGGTAAAGGGTCTACTGGCAGCGAAGCTGATTGAAAGCTGCATTTGGTCTGAGGTAACAATCAGAATGTAATAAGGGTCTTCTGTGCCAAAAAGGGAGAAATTTGACAGAAGCCCCAAAGAGAGAGGCTGGGAAGACCATGAACATAACGATCTATAGACAAGGCCAGGGCTAAAAAAAAAACCAAGTCTCTGAGGGTATGTCTACACTACAAAGTTAATTCGAACTAACAGCTCTTAGTTCGAATTAACTTTCATAGGCTCTACACATACAAACCGCTAGTACGAACTTAATTCGAACTAGCGGAGCGCTTAATTCGAACTAGGTAAACCTCATTCTACAAGGAGTAACGCCTAGTTTGAATTAAGTAGTTCGAATTA
Organism: Pelodiscus sinensis; assembly: GCF_052426305.1. Classification (NCBI taxonomy): domain Eukaryota; kingdom Metazoa; phylum Chordata; order Testudines; family Trionychidae; genus Pelodiscus; species Pelodiscus sinensis. The sequence goes on from NC_143057.1 coordinate 103,640,814, forward strand.
AGGGCTGTGTAGCCACTTAATTCGAACTAGTTGGAGGCTAGCTCTTCCCAGCTTGCCCTGATGGCCACTCTGGGCCAAGCCAGGGAAACTCTTCTGCCCCCCTCCTGGCCCTGGAGCACTTAAAGGGCCACGGTCTGGCCTGCCAGCACCCAGCCAGCAGACCCTGCACCTGGCATGGCGTGAGCCAGCCACCCGCTGCCACCCAGCCCTCTGCCTCTTCTCAGGACCAGGCTGGCAGCTCCCAGGAGCCTGCCCAGGGCCACAAGAGGCGGGCACCAACCTGGTCTAGTGCAGAGATTGTGGACCTCATCCAGATTTGGGGGGAGGCCTCCAATGTCCACAATCTCCGCACTAGGCACAGGAAAGTGGCGGTCTACGGCAGGATAGCTGCCAGCCTGGCCACCAAAGGCCACTTGTGAACCCAGGAGCAGGTTTGCATGAAAATCAAGTTGGTCCAGTGAGACCCGCGACCCTGAGCCCTGAGCTTAGAACATAAGAATGGCCGTACTGGGTCAGACCAAAAGTCCATCTAGCCCAGTAGACTGTCTGCCAACAGCGGCCAACACCAGCTACACCAGAGGGGATGGACCGAAGACAATGACCAAGCCATTTGTCTCGTGCATCTCCAGCCTTCCACAAACAGAGGCCAGGGACACCATTCTTACCCTCTGGCTAATAGCACTCCATGGACCCAATCTCCATGACTTTATCTAACTTCTCTTTAAACTCTGTTATAGTTCTAGCCTTCACAGCCTCCTGCAGCAAGGAGTTCCACGGGTTGACTATTTGCCTTGTGAAGAACAACTTTCTGTTACTAGTTTGAAGCCTGCTACCCATTCCTTTCCTTTGATGTCCTCTAGTCCTTATATTATGAGAACTAATGAAGAACTTTTCTTTATGTACCCTCTCCATATCACTCATGATTTATAGATCTCTATCATATCCCCCCTCAGTCTCCTCTTTTCTAAGCTGAAAAGTCCCAGTCTCTTTAGCCTCTCTTCATATGGGACCCATTCCAAACCCCTAATCATTTTAGTTGCCCTTTTCTGAACCCTTTCCAAGGCCAAAACATCTTTTTTGAGGTGAGGAGACCACATCTGTACACAGTCCTGAAGATATGGCGTACCATAGTTCGATACTTCCCCTCCTCCTTCTTCCCCTGGCTTTCCCCTTCCAGCTCCCTCCTCCCAGGTTTCCCCCTCCCCTCTTCCACCTCCTTTTCCCAGTCTCCTCAGAGGTTAATCCCCACCCAAGTTTTGTTAAATAAAGAGAGTTTCTATTTTTGAACACACGTGTCCTTTACTTTTTACATCAGGAAGGGGGGCTAGGGAGGTGTAAGTGGAAGGAGGTGAGGGAGGAATGGGGCACGAGCCCCCAATGGGAAGGACTGGGGTGGCTCTGTGGGCTCCTCGGAGTGGAAGCTCCCCTGCAGGGCCTCCTGGATCCTGACAGCCCCCTGATTGGCCCCCCCGGATGGCAGCCTGCGGCATGTGCAGCCGGGCTGATGGCTGAGTGCTGTGATGTGCCGAGTGCGGGCACTCCAAGACAGGACTGCTTTGCTGTCCCTCATTGAGGTAGGCAAGCAAGCGGGGAACCCTGAGAACTGTCTGTCCGGGGTGGGAGTAGGGTCCCTTTAAGCACAGCCCTCGGCTAGCCTGAGGCAGCAGCTCCACGCTCTAAGTCCTAACCTGATGTCCTGCCGGCACCTGTTCTGGCCGGCCTTAACTTTGGTTCAGGGTCCACTCAATGTGGACATGCTAGTTTGAATTAGCAAAACGCTATTTCAAATTAGTTTTTAGGTCTAGGTGCACTAGTTCGAATTAGCTTAGTTCAAATTAATAATTTGAATTAAGTTAGTTCGAATTAGTGCTGTAGTGTAGACATACACTGAGAAAGAGGGCTGGCAAGGCCTCCTGCACCTAAAGGGAACCTCTTTGAGGGAAGTTGCGTAAGCTAAATAAATTATACTGTGGAGGCAAGTGATTGATTTCCTGAACTTCATTAAAGGGAGCTGAGGAAAGTGAGACATTTTGTTCCTCAAAGGGATGCTCTGGGGTAGCTCCCCACCTCAATCCTCCTTCCATAGCAGCAGTATGATACTTGTCCTCTTTATTTGGTAAAACATTTCAGGAAAGATTGAGGGCAGGTACTGTCCTTCAGGTGAGGGTGGTACCTAATGCACTTTTTATTTAATACCACCAAAATACACAATAATGAAAAAATCTATTCCAGGGCTCCAGTGGGATATATTAATATGGCAAAAAATCCTTGCTGAATCCTTGGCAGGTGAGGCTGACAATTCATAATCTTCAGTAGGATGCTGTGAAGACCAGGACTTTAACCGGGTTTAAGAAAGAACCAGATAAATTCATGGAGGTTAGGTCCATCAATGGCTATTAGCCAGGATGGATAGGAATGGTGTCCCTAGCCTCTGTTTGTAAGAGGCTGGAAATGGATGACGAGAGAGGGATCCATGTGATAATTTCCTGTTCTGTTTACTCCCTCTGGTTCATCTGGCATTGGCCACTGTTGGAAGACAGGATAAGTGTGGCCATTCTTATCTTCTTATGTTCTTATCTGCATCTCTAGGAATCCATTTAGCTAAACAGCACTAAAGTATTGTGTGTTAGTTTTATTGTTTGGCATTTTTTTTAAATGAATGCAAGGCAGGTAGGAGGCGGGTCACTTCTGAAAATAGATTCTGTTAATTGGGAGGAATTCTATTTTTGATATTAAAATGGCCTGCAACTGGCAGAGTATAGCACATTACTATAAATACAACTTGGCTGCATAATTCATTGTCCAGGTAACACCATACTGAAGCTTATTAACCTTATGCTTTACAATTTCTCTTTTGAAATCACCTTCCAAATTCAGCAGTACTTTACACAAAAGAACTGGTTTTGATCATCCTACCAGTAATAATATAAGGAAAGAAGATGATTTTTTTGGCATATTTTGTCACAATTTATTTTTCTCCTATTACAGTGAGCCTCTCAAGCGAACAGCAAAATCTGTGCCTATGAAAATTGACCTTCTAAATTTGTCTTTTATTGCATTCAGTACCCATTCTGCTCTAATCTTGCAAGTTTAAAAAGGGGTTTAAGCCACAAAGTATTTGATGTATTTTTGTGGGTTATTTCTGCTAGTCATTTAAAGAGCTAATGGCAGTCATTCATAAAGACATCTGATAGTCATTGGGCCAGGGAGAAAGAGTGAAAATGGCTGTATAGCCTGGTGTTCATGTATTTAGACCCACATTTTAGTCCCACTCCAGTGACTATGATACGTAAAAGTTGGGGGGGAAAAACAAACCCAAACCCAAAACACAGAAGTGAGATTTAGAGCTGGGGTCAACTGATTGGCACTCACTGGGATGATGCTACGGGGCTTAAAATAGCAGCTTAGGTGTTCCCACACAGGCTAGAGTCCAGGTTCTGAGGGCCTCCTCTTTTGCTGGAGGGCTCCATCCCAGTTGGAAACATCAGCACTGCTATTTTAGTCCTATAGGGTGAGTCCAAGTCAATTGACTGGCTGAGAGACTCGCTGCTGTGGTGTGGATAGCAGTGATGGTTGTTCTGGAGTGTTGACGCACCCTGTTTATTAATTTATGCAAACTGGAACAGTTTCAAGAGCAGAGTTTGAGAGAGGGTCACCCCAGAATATCCCATAGCCCAGTGGGTTAAGGCATTGTCTTCAACTTAGGAGACCCTTCTCATCAGGCAAAGGGGAGACTTTGGGTCTCCCACAGCCTAGGTAAGTGCCCTAACCACTGACTTAAAGGGGATAGAGGAAGTGTCCTGCCCCCTCCTCCTTACCCATTGTTTTGTAAATTTAGTCCACTTTTGTCAAAAGGTCCAGTATTGAAGCAAAATATTGGATTAGGACAAAATGAAGCATTTCATTTCAATGCCACTGGAACATTTCAGTTTCTTTGGTTCAGTCAAAGCTAGATGAAGAACCTTACATGTATTTGTCAATAGCTTCTGATGGACCAAAATTGCATTTTTCAGCAAATTGTTTATTCATCAAATACAGTTTACTGAGCGCTAGCTCTAAACTCTGTGGTAGAGTAATACTGAAAGAAGTGTGTTGTGAGCACTTTCCCTCGCACACCAAGATGCTGATCCAATCTACCTTGCTGTACTTATATTAGTATTTCTCTTCAGTGAGCTAAATTTTGCTTTTGTTTACACTGCAGCAATAACAATGATCTTAATGACATTGTGCCAGTAGGAATGAAAGCAGAATTCTCTCATCTTATATTTTGGCTATGAAGAAATACAAGTTTGAATAGAATTAAAGAAAATAGAGAAAGGAGTTGAAATTGATAGTATTTTTCCATGACTTCAGAAAACATTGGCTAAAATATATGTCTTTTTTGATGACTGTTCAATTTGTAGTTAATTTTATACTGAGTCATACAGAGTGCTGCCCATAACACTGATGTTTTTAGATCCAGATTGCTTCTTGTAAGATAAATATACAAGGAATTCCATTTAGAAATATTATGGGTTTTGGAGAGAGATTTGGCTGCACATTGTTATTTTTGCAGCCAGTTTACTTGCTTGAAAAAAACTCTCCCAGAGGACATCTATAGCAGCTACATGCTAAGAAAAAAGTGACGTAGAGTCACCAATCTTTATGATCCTGGCATTGTATCAAAAATAAACTATCACCCTGGATTTTGCTAGGCTGTGAAGACAAATTATTGGCTTATCTTGTAAACTTAAATCAGATCTGCTAATGCTTGGCTTGTAGATCAGCTTGGCAGGTTAATCTCCTTTGGCTTGCACCAGTTTATAGCTTTGATCAGACCATGAGAACAGAATAAGAAAATATTCTTTCGTAGATGTATCTCATTATAAAAATAAAAAGCAAGTCTGTCTACATAAAAATTCAGGTTCTAGTTTTTTTCCTGTGAAAGCTCAATTCTATATCAGCAATACAAAAAGACATTAAAAGCGAACATGAAGCTCAAAAAAGTGCCTTTTCAGACCAAGAAAAACAACCCATGGTTGAATACCAAGCAGCTATTGGTTTGGGTAAAAAGAAATTGAACTGTCTACGTTTTAAGCCAGTGAGAGAAAAAATATGACTTACGGGATATCATCAACTTCTTCGTGCTTCTTTTTTATAGGAATGCTTTTCCTTTTTATTAAAAACAAATGGATCGTTTATATGATGGCATATGTTTTAAATGCAAAGCCTGATTTCTGTCCTTGTCTCTCCTCTCCTACCATGGAACTTACATTGACAAAGGGAGTTTTGTACAAAGAGGCTAAAATATGCTCTTTAACCAATGCCTTTATCTGCAAGTAAAAATAATTTCTAGGTCACATGATATAGTGACTTTTTAGACATTTAATGAATGGCTGCCCAGCCACACAATCAACTCATGTCACAACCTTGGAGATGGGAAAGCAAAATTTATGACTGTGATCCCAAGAGCCTCAGCCAAAACGGGGGATTTTTGATGTCCATGCAGAGCAGACCTTTGAGACACACCACAGATAGAAAGATACATTCTGTAACTTATAGGTATTTATCTGCCTGGAAGAAGTATGGCAATTAGTGGATCCTTTTGGGATTTAGACCCTTGGGGAGTTTATGCATTGTAAACTTGATGATTAGCTGATTTTAAACAATAAACCATCCTGTGAGCTACTTAAGCATTTTTCTTCTTTAATTTTATTCATTCATAGCAAGCAGTTACATTTAGGGCTGATTCTGAAAAGTGCTGAAAATATGCAACCCAATTAACTTCCTGTGTGAGGACCTTGGGATCAGACTCTTGGATGCTGAGCACATAAGGGACTGCTGTAGTGTCAGACGTGCAAATACAAATGAGACAAATATGAGCTCTTACATAATGTGCTCATTCAAAGGTAGAGCGCTTCAAGCTACACCGGTACTGAAAACCATGACAACAGACAAACAATATCCCACTCACGGTAATTGGATTTTGTCACTCTTGCCAGAAAATACAGGGCTAGTGTCTGCCATTCTCTCTCACCTTCAGTAGGTCCTTACTTCTCAAATATTTTTATTTGTTCCCGTTCTTTACATTGACAGAGTAAAGCACTGCTCAAGGAGAGCAGAATTGCCCTATGCTGAGTACAGTACATATGCATTTTGAAAGCTGTAGGAATGTAAGCCTTCTGGAGCCAATCCCAGGTGTCCATACCTTGTGGGAATTTCCCCCACTGCTCAGTGCACACACTTGTAGCAATGTATTATCCTGCTTTACATGGAGCTTTGAAAAAATCAATGTACAGTGTCTCATTCCATCACAATAAACATACTCTGCATGAACCAAACTTTGCCTCTCAGCCACTACTCCCACAAGAAACTGGGTATAAATGATGATTTATTGTAATTTTTAGGAAGAACAATTCAAGAAATCACACTGGGCATGATCTGTAGGACATACAGACCTGCACTTCCAATGGTTGTGTAATATGTGAGGAAATGGATGGGATCAGGAGGCAGAAGAGCAAATACAATGGATGAGGTTTTAGGAAGACTAATTAATCATCTGAGCTACTTCAGGTATTCTCTTTCATTGTAGGCTGCTGAGGTTATCCAGGTTGTTCTTTCTATTCATCCTGGGCTTCTATTTAAATGGGGTGGATATAAAAGCTGATCCCTTTCTGGGGCTATCCTGTAGTGTCACATTACAGCTGTAATCAGGGTCTAGTTCAAAGCCATACTAATTTGGATGAGTCCTTTGTACATCATCTCTGCTCTTCTCCCCCAGAAAATTTCATCATCCCCTGCTCCTTTCTCAACACACAAATGCACTCTTTTTTTTTTTTCATCAGCTCTCCCTTTTGGGTTATTTTTCTTTTGCCAAGTCTCTTTTGCTAGCATGGCTGCTCGCTCTCTCTGTATAATTAATTGGTTTTTTAATTTTTGTACAGTTCCATACATGATTGAAATGAATGATTTAGAAAACAAACAAAAACGTCCTTGATATAAAATAAGATGGGAAGTGAAAGCTAAGAAAGTGCCAATAACTTTACAATGTAATAATGATAGCTGAAAATACTCTTTCCTAACTACATCCTCTTCAAGCTAGCTGAACAGCTATGGATAGCATTTTTCTTAAAGCCAATCTTTGAATTATTGGAATCATCATAGAATCATAGAATACTAGAACTGTTAGGGTATGTCTACACTACCACCCTAGTTCGAACTAGGGTGGTAATGTAGGCAACCGGAGTTGCAAATGAAGCTCGGGAAATTCAAATCCCGGGCTTCATTTGCAACTCCGGTTGCCTACATTACCACCCTAGTTTGAACTAGGGTGGTAGTGTAGACATACCCTTAGGGACCTTGAGAGGTCATCAAGTCCACTCCCCTGCCCTCACGGCAGGACCAAGCACCATCTAGATCAGTGGTCCCCAACGCGGTGCCTGCGTGCGCCATGGCACCTGCCGGGGCATTTATGTGCGCCCGCCAAAACATCTGAGCTGGCCCCGCCCCTGGCTCATGGCACATGCACAGTGCTGGCCCTGGGCTCAGGGTGCGTGGGCAGCCCCTACCTTGGGCGCATGGCACATCCGTGGCCCCGCCCCCGGACACCCAGCATGTGAGCAGCCCCGCCCCCGGACACCCGGCAGCCATGAAAGGTTGGGGACCACTGATCTAGATCATCCCTGATAGATGTCTATCTAACCTGCTCTTAAATATCTCCAGAGATGGAAATTCCAAATGCTCCCTAGGCAATTTATTTCAGCGTTTAACCACTGTGAGAGTTAGGAAGTTTTCCTAATATGCAACCTACATTTCCCTTACTGCAATTTAAGCCCATCGTTTCTTGTCCTTTCAGAGGTGAAGGAGAACAATTTTTCTCCCTCCTCCTTGTAACATCCTTTTAGATAGCAGTTTTCAACTATCATGTCCCCTCTCAGTCTTCTCTTTTCTAAACTAAAGAAACCCAGTTCCGTCACTCTTCCCTCCATAGGTTATGTTTTCTAGGCCTTTAATTATTTCTGTTGTTCTTCTCTGGACCTTCTCCAATTTCTCCACATCTTTCTTGAAATGTGGTGCCCGGAACTGCACACAATACTCCAACTGCGGCCTAATCAGCGCAGAGTAGAGAGGCAGCATTATTTCTCGTGTCTTGCTCACAACACCCCTGGTAATACATCCCAGAATCATGTTTGCTTTTTTTGCAACAGTGTCACACTGTTGACTCTCAATTGGCTTGTGGGCCACTCTGTCCCCTAGATCCCTTTCTGCACTATTCCTTCCTAACCATCGCTTCCCATTCTGAATGTGTGAAACTGATTCTAAGTGGAATACGTTGCATTTGTCCTTATTAAATTTCATCCTATTTACCTCAGACCATTTCTCCAGTTTGTCCAGATCGTTTTGAATTATGACCCTATCCTCCAAAGTACATGCAATCCCTCCCAGCTTAGTAGCATCTGTAGACTTAATAAGCATACTCTCTATGCCAATGTCTGAATCATTGATGAAGATATTGAACAGAACCAGTCCCAGAACAGAACCCTGCGGAATCCCACTTGTTATACCCTTCCAGCATGACTGTAAGCCATTAATAACTACTCTATGAGAATGGTTATCCAGCCAGTTATGCACCCACCTTATAGTAGCCCTATCTAGGTTGTATTTGCCTAGGTTATTGATAAGAAGGTCATGTGAGACCATATCAAATGCTTTCCTAAAGTCTAGATCTACCACGTCCATCTCTTCCTCTTATCCACAAAACTGGTTATCCTATCAAAGAAAGTTATTGGATTGATTTGACATGATTTGTTCTTTACAAATCCATGCTGGCTATTACCTATCTTCTTATTATCTTTCAGATGTTTGCAAATGAATGATTTAATTATTTGTTCCATTATCTTTCCTGAGACAGAAGCTAAGCTGACTGGTCGGTAGTTTCCTGGGTTATTCTTATTTCCCTTTTTATAGATGTGCAATATATTTGCCCCTTTTCCAATCTTCTGGAATCTCTCCCAATTTCCATGACTTTTCAAAGATAATAGCTAATGGCTCAGATATCTCCTCTATCAGCTCCTTGAGTATTCTAGAATGCAGTTCATCAGGCCCTGGTGATTTGAAGACATCTTACTTTTTGAAGTAATTTTGAACTTGTTCTTTTTTTTAATTTTAACTTCTAAATCTTTCCCATTCACTATGTTAGGCATCCATTCACCATCAATCTTTTTTGTAAAAACCAAAACAAAGAAATTGTTAAGCATCTCTGCTATTTCCATGTTTCCTGTTATTGTTTCTCCCTCTTCACTGAGTAATGGGCCTACCCCTGTTCTTGGTCTTCTCCTTGCTTCTAATATTTTTACAGAATGTTTTCTTGTTACCCTTTCTGTCTCTAGCTAGATTGAGCTCATTTTGTGCCTTCACCTTTCTTATCTTGCCCCTACATACTTGAGTTATTTGCTTATATTCAACTTTTTTTAATTAGACCTAGCTTCAACTTTTTTTATAACTCCTTTTTGATTTTTAGATTGTGTAAGATATCATGGTTAAGCCAAGTAAGTTGACAGGAAACTTACGTTTTGTCAGGTGTTTGGGATGGATTGATGGATAAGCAAAGCTATTTTAGGATAATGAGGTTTATTAACTAAGGATTCCTTGGCAGTCATGTGTTAATTGTAATGGTATCACAATAATCTTTGGAAGATCTCAACTGTGTGTGTGTGTGTGTGTGTGTGTGTGTGTGTGTGTGTGTGTGTTTTAAAGTTGGTAATTGGACTACTGCTGCTACAGTGCTTTATTGTTGCAGCGGTGGTCAAAAAGGCAAATAGGATGCTAGGAATTATTAAGAAAGGGATAGAAAATAAGACACAGAATATCTTACTGCCCCTGTATAAAACTATGGTACACCCACATCTTGAATACTGTATACAGATGTGGTCTCCTCACCTCAAAAAAGATATTTTTGCCTTGGAAAGGGTTCAGAAAAGGGCAACTAAAATGATTAGGGGTTTGGAATGGGTCTCATATGAAGAGAGGTTAAAGCGACTGGGACTTTTCAGTTTAGAAAAGAGGAGACTGAGGGGGGATATGATAGAGGTCTATAAAATCATGAGTGGTGTGGAGAAGGCGGATAAAGAAAAGTTATTTATTAGTTCCCATAATAAAAGAACTAGAGGACACCAAATGAAATGAATGGGAAGCTGGTTTAAAACTAATAAAAGAAAGTTCTTCACACAGCGTGTAGTCAACCTGTGGAACTCCTTGCCAGAGGAGGGCTGTGAAGGCTAGGACTATAACAGAGTTTAAAGAGAAGCTAGATAATTTAATGGAGATTAGGACCATAAAAGGCTATTAGCCAGGGGATAGAAATGGTGTCCCTGGCCTCTGTTTGCCAGAGGCTGGAGAACGATGGCAGGAGACAAATCGCTTCATCATTGTCTTCGGCCCACCCCTCTGGGGCACCTGGTGCTGGCCACTGTTGGCAGATAGGCTACTGAGCTAGATGGACCTTTGATCTGAGCCAGAACGTCTGTTCTTATGTTCTTATCAAGGGATAGGGGAACATGCTTATAATAACCTACAGTACGTTGTATTTTTTTGGTGACTTATTTTTTTCTATCTCCTTTTCACTAGGTTTCACCAAATCTCACACCAATGAGGCAGATTTCATCCTGAAAAGCAAGATGGTCTGTACTTCCCAGAGTACTTGTTTCCAAACAGGAACTTAGTAAAGGGAAATCAGTGTATGTTTTGCAATTATACTTTTTTTTTTTTAAAAGGGCTTTTAAAGTAGTTTCCTGGTAGTTAAACTCCAGCTATGATAGTTCTGAATAGCTGTTTCTCACATGACATTACAGTCCAGTTTTAAAGAAAAGGTGAATTTCAAACCTGATTTTTGATAACATATTACAGCCATGATTGTTAATAAGTATACTGGCTCAAGAAAATGCCTTTTAGAAGCAGTCTTACTGCTGAGGACTACCTTTTTTTTAAAAAAGGACATACCTGTTGTGCCAACTGAAAATGCATACGCCTAGTTCCAACTGCCTGTGGCAAAACTCCCATTGAAATCAATGGGAGCAATTTGGCCCTTAGCCTTGAATGTATGTTCATTTTCTATTATGTCTATGTACTGGGGTTGAAAAGGAAAGGGTATATCTTCTAGAGTATGACTCTGGCCCCTTCTGTTTGAATGATAATACCCATAAATGTATAACCCAGAAAGGGGGTATTTTGAGGGAAAAATACAAAAGGTCTCCTCCCTCAAGCCATGCAAGTTGGTCTTGCAAATGAATATGGGCCTGGGTCACAAAAAGGAACTGTGAGTGGATGGGGATGCTGGGTGGTGAGGAGAAAGAGCTAGTGACTTTAGAAGAGCCAGATAAAGGAGCTCCTGTTCAAATTCAGATTGAGGAAAGGTTTAAAGTGATAAGCTCCCTGTTTTCAGCACTTTCCCCAGCTCTTGCTGATCCAAGAAGCAAGTAGTGTTTCAGGACCCAAACTCATAAGATCACTAGAATGCCTCGGTGTAGAAGTCACAGTGAAGATGAAATGCAATTTCCTTTCCTGATGTTGCCTACCCTCTCACCTTCCCACTTGGTAAAGCTTTTCCCTTTCCAACTCTGAATCACAAAGAGAACTATTGTTTTTTGATATGGTATGATTCTGACAGCACAGGTCCTTCCTTCACAGTTCAATACGTGTAAATCCAGTATTTGGAATCCCAATTCACTAAAGTCCACATTAACCAAAGCCTAATACTCGCTCCTGACACAGTGGCTTCCCATTCTACTAAATATTTTGGAAGTCCCCAAAATGCTATTGTTAAAGGAGGTCCTGTCATACATGTGACATCAGCATTATGGGTCAGCAGTGTGTCAGGAAGCCATGCCATGAATGAACGAATAAATAAATAAACATGAGCAACCCAGGCAGTGAGAAAGGAAAAATCAAACTTGAGACAGATGAGGGAGTCTCCCACTTCTTAAAGTGCTATTTGCTTGGTGTTGTGGGAAGAGCAGGGGATGTTCTGAAAATAGCACTGGGAGCTGGAAATAGTCCTCCCATGGCCTAGCTCCCTCAGTGTCCTTGGGCTTCTCTCCCACATATCCCTCACTTTAATGGGGAATAATACTCCTTTACAGGGTTCTTACAAAATTAGGCCTGCTCTACACACACTTTGTATTGGTATAACTAATGTCATTAGAGGTGTGAATGTTTATTGCTATTCTGGTACAGCCTTACTGGGGGTACAATTATACCCACATCTATATTCCATACCAAAATAGCATCTCCTTTTTTTCAGAAATAAGGTGTGCTAACATAAGCACCTGTACACCAGTAATAACTCTATACTGCTATAAAACGTGGGTGTGTAGCCAAGGCCACCAAGTGACTATCTGAATAAGAAAGGTGTTGTGTAAGTGGTAGGTCAGGTTTCATATAAAAAGAGTTTTGTCTGATACTTAATTTGTTTGAAAGATTTGAAGTGACACTGGAAAAACCACTCCAGAATAACAGCAAGCAACAGTCCTGTACTGGCCCTAGTTTCCAACTAGCTCTAAGGTCAGGAGGATTCCTGTATTATAAGCTCCGGGGGAAGATGTCTATTAATGATTTGATCGTTTCCACCCATTTGGAGTAAAACCAAAAAATCAGATTTAAGATGTTATTCCTGGGGGTTTTGTATAGCTAGATTTCTCCAGGGTTGCTCACTAATGGCTCTGCTATTATGGAAAATAATGTCCTGTGGGTTTGGATAAAGCAATTCTGGGTTGATGATCGAGCAGCTAAGTAACCTGAGCTAATTCACCAAGTCCCCTCGCTTATATTGGTTGCTGCTGAGAGAGTAGTTCTGGTGATGTGTAAAGTAAAAAGTGCATATTGTTATCTAAGGATCAGTTAATACTCACTTTTGATGCAATGAATGGAATCATAAATGGGTTCCTGCTAGTAATTACTCTTAAATTTACTAAAGAACACTCAGTGTGTGTGGTGGTGGTGGTAGTGGTGGTGATGTTTTTCAAAGAAAAAAACATAAAACATATCTAAGGAGGGAATTTACTACACCTTTAATACTTTCCATTTGTCTATAAAGAAAACTATGTTTAAATAAGAAAGGGAAAATATTAAGACTATCTAGAGAATTTAATATTATCTAATGAAATTAACTATATTAAATTAAGCTCAATAGCAATTAATTTGGAGGAGACTTAGGGTTTTCCCTCCAAGTTTGTTTACCACAGTTATGGAATCTTAAAGGTGCAAGAGTACAGCAGCAAATATATATTATTTCTTCCCCCAGGATCCCTCATTCACATGCACTTATAGATGCCTCATTATCATTAGAATTGATGTTGATGAAAGAGAGGAATAAACTAATAGTAGTTAGAAGGTCTTAAAATCCTAAGCAAAGGACTAGAAGCTAACTCTTGAGCTATAATCTTAGCTTTTGTGATATTTTAGTTGTAGCCTTGGAAGAGTTACACATGCACATATACATACACATGCACTTAAGTTTCTCCAGCTGTAAAAAAGAGAGTTGTGCGGAGTTAATTAGCTAAACTCTGTACAGCAAATAAATTGTTTCCTCCTTTGATCAAGAGTATAAAAGAACATTTGGGGACTGACATGTATGATGAATGTTTTGGATGTGATTCTACTCACACTTTGTATCAGCATCACTCAGGAGAATTGAATTCAATAGAGTTACACTAGCAAGTGGAGATAAGAGTTGAATCGGGGCTTATCAGCATACAACTATTTTGCTAATGTCTGTCTACCATCCTATCTGTATTTGCCTCAGTAACTTGATCCTATGGGAAGGGTATTTGTATTCTTATAAAACTGTCAAGTAACCCTCATAAGCCAACTGTCCTAATGTTGTGGTCCTGTTTTATCAAGACTTGTATTATCATGATGAGTGACAATGTATACACTTGATTTTCATAGCAGCCAAAGGCATTCTTGTTAGTCAGTTGGACAGCTTTCCTATTGAAGAGCACTGAACAAGCAAGTCTGGTTCATAGCTGAAATGTACAAACTAGGTACTAGCTGTGATGACAGGTTCTCCTTTCTCCGCTCCATAACAACATGAAGGCAGGAAGTACAAGGAAGGTCCAGTGGGATATCAATGAGATCATTGGCTGAATAGCAGCATTTCACAAGACAGAGATAACATAATGCCCATCAGTTGAAGAAGGTGGTAATTCTGTCAAATCACTATGACAGATTTCTCTTTCTAATTGTTTAAATCAATACTTCTCTTTTTTTTGTCCTTTGCAGAAGCAAAAAAAGTGAAATGGTGGTATAGATGGCTATTGTACTGTAAACTAAATGTCAAAGTCCTTTATGTGTACTTGCAAGACAATAAAAATTAAAAGATTTTAAAAGGGCTGGTCATGTGTATTGCTAGTGCTCTTTATAATGAAGCATCCTCAGAATGTTCTGTTAGAAACATACAAGAATCAGCAGACTTTCTGCTGGCATATTGAATGTGCTATAATGTGCCTCATCACTACAGTCATGAAATGAGAGTTGGAGGAACTTGATAAATAGGAGGAATGCAAATTTGGAAAGCAACAACTGAGGTCAACTAACTGGTCCTAGTGCTTTCCATGGTCTCTCCTAGTATTGCATTGTGTGTTTGGCCATATTGAATGACAGCTCATAAAAGCATCCACAGTAAATGTTTTTCAAGTGACTTGCAGTTCACACTGGTGAAAAGTCAGTGTAAGGAAAAGAAGATACCAGGGAGGAAGAGGAGTACACCTACACATCACAATGTGTCAGTAGTCACTTTGTATGACCTGGACACCTTAGTGGAGTCATTTGTCTCTCTAAACCAAATGTGGGCAAAACCGCCTCTGCGGGCTGGCTCTGGCCTGCAGCTTCCCTGCTGCTCCCAGGCCAATCGAGACCTGGGAGCACATGAAGTCTCCTCCCCTGCCAGGAGCCTGCAGCACCAGAGAAAATCACCAGCTTTTTGAAAACAGATGGAGGTTCTCTTTAGCTGCCATGTACCCCTAGCAGGCTAGGATCAGGGGGGCAAAGGACTTTGCATGTTCCCCCTGCCCCCAAGCCCTGATTGGCCTGTGTGCAGGGGGAGTGCATGAAGTTTCCTTCCATTGCAGCACCTAAAGGGAACCACCAGGCGGTTTAAAACTGCTGGTGATTCTCTCTCTCTCTCTAGTCACTGGGGGTGTAGGGAGGGGGAGACATCACATGCTCCTCCACCCCCAGGCCAATCAGGGTCTGTGGGAAGGGGAGCATGAGAAGTCTCCTGTCCTATCCCCTTCCGCCTGAGGCCCTGCCCCTTCTGGGGCAACCTGGAGCCACCAGAAATGGATGAAGTGGCCCCCTTTTAAAAATTGCCTGCTCTAAGATAAAGACTTGCACCAAAGGTGCAAGTCACACTTTTTATAGTTAGCAAAACAAGGACTGAAGCTTTGGTATTCATGTGCATATGCAGCCTGAAAATATTTTAAGGCATCATTTTTGGCTCAGGGTCATAAATTCTAGCATTGGCCTGGTGATGAATCCTGGTGATTGCTGAAGTATTGGAAATGCTGCCTGTTTACGATAGACATTTAAATGTCATTCATGTCAGCATGTCCTTTTACCTCCAATATCATAACCACCACAACAAAAAAGCTGGATGAAAAGCAGGAAGAAAAATGCTGAGATTTGAGCAAAAAGGATGTTTGATCAGAAGAAAGAGCCCTTGACCATTTCTGTGCATGACTATGCTCCAGCATTTCTTCTTCCTGTTCGTGAATTGTGGTAAAAGTTAGCCTGCTTGCATATTTCAGATTACTACAACCATGGAGCCTGAAAATCTACCTCTCCTACAAGGTCATTTTCACTGACTATGAAATGCAGTTCTGTGCACACAGGCTCAGCCAAATGAACACAGAGCTAAATGGCTTTAACTCCCCTTTTAATCTTCCTGATACTGGGCTATTCCTAGCATTTTTGTGCCCCCCACTCCCCAGCATATCTTACACCGCTCTGAGGGAAGTGCCATATGACTTCCTATGGCAACACCACCTCTTAGAAGCTCCTCAGTGCTATGAACTCCAATCCTACCCATTCCTCAGTGCTATGCTTCTCCAGCCCCCGGTCTCCCCTCATACTTTGGGCTTGTGTTATGTCCTATGCAAGGCAGCTGTGGTAGTCTGATGCATTGCCTCTATTAGGCAAATTCTCAACCAGCAGACTAATGGACTATTGCATTCCACTGGACTGCAGCAGCATACATGGGCTGGGCTCCCTGTGGGAGAGGCTCCCTTCCTGAATACTTGCAGGTCAAATATCTGAGGCTTCAGGACTTAGTGGTGGGTTTTGTCACATAGAAGTTTACCATGTCAGATTGGCTCACATGCTTTGCTAATGCAGCAGCAAAACGTGATTGTATAGTTTGGATAGCCATACTCCAGTGCTCCAAGTAGGTCAGACTTTCAAAGGGCCCTCCAATGCATACAGCTATTGAGCATTCTGAGCATTGTGAAAGCACGTGCACCAAACTACAAATGGTAGCTCTCTTATGTGCGTGAATAGTAGAATTTAAATGCACAAAACTCAATCTATGTGCATGTAACACTATCCCCCTGAGCATGCAAGCAGTAATGCTCAGTATGTGTGCACTCAAGGGCTTATATTTGCAAAATGGCATGTGCTCAAAGGGGGTGGGGGCTCATTTTGACAATTTGGTTGCATGTATTTTCCTATTGAAGATGGGAAATGAGGTATCAGAGCTGGTGAAGAATTATTCAGTGGAAAATTAGTGAGAGATTTGGTAACAGATTACATTCTTCCCCCGGGATGCATGCCATATTGCTCTGAAAATGTACATCTATTATTGTACAGTCGGGGCAAACTGTGCCTGTACCATGTAGATGGTGAGTGAATCAAAAGTTGAATCTTAAAGAAAAAACATAATCTGACTATAAGGAAACAAAAGCCACCATAAAAAGTACAAAACATCAGAGCAAGAGGCATCTGGCAGATATGACAATCTCATGTAATAGCCTTAGATAAATCAGACTGAATTAAGTTTTTAAGTAGCTTTGGAGTCCATTGTATTAAAAATGCAATATTTATGTATTACGGAATTGTATGAAACTTTGGGGAGGGACAAGTAGTCTAAACTCTGGGAAGTGTTATGAACTTCAAAGGTGAACTTATGGGACAAACAAAGTTAGATGTGTTTCCCATTAAATCTGTAGGAGGGAATAGGTACGTAATGTTTGCCTTTCAGTTATGCAAGAACTCAGATGTATAGTGAAGACTTTAGTTTGCTGATTACCTGTTCTCAGGGTCCCAAATACAAGACTCAAGCTGTATAAAGAAGTGACTCTAAGTTTCACAGATGTTCTTGTTCTGAGCAAAACTTATTGTGAACTTGTGACCCCTTAGAGAGTTAAACCCCTGAGGGTATGTCTACACTACCACCCTAGTTCGAACTAGGGTGGTAATGTAGGCAACCGGAGTTGCAAATGAAGCCCGGGATTTGAATTTCCCGGGCTTCATTTGCATATAGCCGGGCGCCACCATTTTTAAATGTCCGCTAGTGAGGACTCCTTGCCCCGCGGCTACACGCGGCACGGACTATGTAGTTCGAATTAGGCTTCCTATTCCGTGGAACGAGGAGTAACGGTAGTTCGGAATAGGAAGCCTAATCCAAACTACCTAGTCCGTGCCGTGTGTAGCCGCAGGGCACGGAGTCTGCACTAGCGGACATTTAAAAATTGCTGCGCCCAGCAATATGGAAATGAAGCCCGGGAAATTCAAATCCCGGGCTTCATTTGCAACTCTGGTTGCCTACATTACCACCCTAATTTGAACTAGGGGGGTAGTGTAGACATACCTTTAGAGAGTTAGAGGACTGACTCCAGTCCTTCTGAATGAAATCCAGAAGATCTCTGCTAATCTTATAACTGTAGGGTTTTTTGCTTTCAATATGTTTATTCCATAATGTTTTACCTTTAAAATAAGTGTACTTGCTTAGAAAGAGCTATGTAGTAACTTATAAGATGGTGTTTATAGCCTTTGAGGAGAAAGCAAAGCAGGCCTGTTTAGGCAGTCTGACTTGCTGTGGAACTCACAGTACAGCCTTGAATAAACTGAGTCAGAAGCAAATAAGGCTATGTATGGACTGCAGAGCTTTTACCAGGATATCTCCGGTATCCCGGAAAAGCTCTGGCACGTCCAAGGAATGAGTCGGAAAAACGGACACATTTTTTTTGGCATCCCTGTAAACCTTGTTTTACGAGGAAGAAGGGATATAGATGGGCCAAATTTCAGAAAAGCCTCTTTCAGAAGTAAACCAATTTATCTGTGTCATGTGGACATAGCCTAAGACACAGGTCTCCACCCAAAAGAAGTAATGGCTCAGGAGCCTTGAGTGGGAGCCCTTTTTGGACCACAGAGGGGACTACAGGTGCAGGTGCCCTGGACTATGAAAAGGACAATGGGAATATTTCATAGATTTTCAAGCCACAAAGGGCTATCAAATCATTCAGTTTGTGACCTGTCTGGCACAGCCCATCAATGCTCCCCAGCCACCTGCACACTCAAGCAATGCCCTGTTGTGCTTAGAATGGCAGGAAATCGGTAAGTGAGATATGTCTAATGACTTGTATCCCGCATTTAAATAAGAGCATAAATAACGTGCAAAGCAAAATCAGATGCCATCCATCAGGTAAAAGCAATTAGGTTAGAGCAAACCACAGAAGGAACAAATACACACATGGAGGAAGTGGGATATTCATCTATTATTGTACAGTCAGGGGCAAACTGTGCCTGTACCATTTAGATGGTGAGTGAATCAAAAGTTGAATTTATTATGTGCTGTCCTTGTGCTGCAGAAACACTTGAATAAGCTGAAAGCAATCTTCAATTATGGGCAATTAGCACATTTTCACAGATCTGTCCAAGAATAATGAGAAGCTCAGCAAGCGAGTCAATAAACATCCATCAAAAATATAAACTTTAGAGTAAAAACAAAGTAGTTCAGCTTGTCGCTCATTCCTGTCTAGATTAATCTTCTTGTATTCTTTAGAACAAAACCCATCAAGTACGTTTTCTTCTCCCCCATTGCCCACTCAGGGAAGCAGCACCTCTTCTGGCCTGACGTCCTGTGGAAGTAGGGATGTGGACAGTTCCCCTTCTTATGCATCAGGCTTCAGGCTCCTCCTCCTCCTTCAGTCCCTTGCCTCCCTGGGTTCAGATAAAGGCAGGAAGGTCAGTGAGAGTATATTTGATTGCCTGGCCCAGTGAGTTACCACAACACATGGGCGGAGAGGAGGGGAAAATAGTCTGTGCCCTAGGATGACGGCTCTAAGGGATAGCGCAAGAAGCAGCCACTAGTACCTCAGCACCTGCAGGGAGATCTTCTTACACAGTATGGGCTAGGCCCTTTAAATCCTTGCTGTGGCCCATTATTATGTTGTATTAGATCCATTCTTACAGCCCTGGGTAGAAATGATTCTTCAGCACTGAGGGACTTTCTGTGTTAAGGCCCCACTTCTGCAAACAGTCCAGCTCTTTTGCTACATAAGGCGGGTGCTTCCCTGAGTGGCCCTCTTGATCTGTTTTACATTTGATTTCAAATTGGGGATCAGTCATTTTGGAGCTGAACTTGTTTGAAAAATGGAAATGCTACCATTATCAGGTGGTTTTATCTCATGGGGAAGGCTTGGAGACCTGCTAGCCCAGACTCTGCAAGGTATCTGACGGCAGAATATTATCTCTGCTGGTGTATGTGACCAGGGCCATCAGATGGGCACGGTTCTCAAATCCTGGATGCTCTTCAGCAAGTTCAGGAAATGGGCTCGCACTGTGGCTACTGCAGAAAGCAGCATGAGCTGCACTGTGTTCCCATCAGATTTTGTTTCTGGTTGGCTCAGAATTCCAGAAGCACAAAATGGCTGCATTTGGAGTTGTAAATCTAAATTGTGGTGAAGAAAATTTCACATCCCACATAGGCAATACTTTGCTAAGCTTTTATAGAATGGCATTTGATGATTTCTCTGCTCCAGTATCAATTAATTCGGACATTTTTAGATCCTTCTCCTCCCTCAACCCACAGTCTGGAACTAAAAGCCAACCCCATAAATCCACTAGCAATGAAACAGAAAGATTGTGAAATTAGTCTGCAATGGCACATCCCAGTCCTCATTAAGGGGACATTCAACAGTGTTAGGACACATTAACTGCTGTTGAGAGGGAAAGAGGTTGCACATTCATTTAAAAAAAAAAAACCCTAAGACTTGCAAAATCCAATTTATAATTTTGCAACGCACTTGCCCTAGCAGTAATGACAGCACACATGCAAGTCAGCAGGTTGGAAGGAAAATATTGCAGATTAATTTGGGTGGATAGCTGCAAAAATAATCTGATTTGGCAAAATCTTTACATGTTGAGGAGGAGATAATTTTGGCAATTATCTGTAATATGTTCACTTAAACAGTGCTGGGTAAATGCTTTGGGGGATCGTCAATGTGTTTATTTTAAAATTGAGACTGGTGGTGACTCTAACAATTATCTGTATCATCAGCTTTATAAACCTTTCGCTAACAGGTTGTTTGATTCTTTACAAAATAACCAATTTGAGAAGACATCAACTACCACCCAGAGAGCTTGTTTCTATGGGGATTTTAATTGCTCAGCAGTTCATTTTAATGCCTGCTCTGAGATGATAAAATGATTCCATGATTGGAAAACAGCTAGTGTAGGCAACACAAAGAATGAGGCTTTTGAATGAAGGGGTGCCTTGGAAGATTGCAACTCTGATTCCTCACAGACCAGCTTCTTCATTTTTTTCAAGCAGTAATCTGAAGGTGCCCTAGTTGCTGTGTTGTAGATCTCCATGTCAACATATCATTGATTCTGTGTAGAACTGTGAGGAAAAATGTTTTGTTTTGTTTTAGGCCATCTCACAACATGCAATTACATTTTTTTTATTAAAGTTCCATAAGATGTTGAATTCAGAGGTGTAGCGAGGGTGTTAAGGCAAAATTTGCTTTCCTCCCTCCCCGCCGCCACAGCACGGTGTGGCCCCAAACCTGGCACACGGCTCAGCCCAACCCTGGGTGGGGGAGCTTGTACCGCGTCTTCTCCTGCCCCCCCCAAAGTTTGGGGCCAGAGCTCCTCACACACTAACCTGCCAGCAGAGATGGAGGAAGGTCAGGCTGGGGGCGGAGAGGTGGGGAGGAGGCTCCAGCCCATGGCGGCGGGTGGCGGAGGAGCAGGTGAGCTGAGGGATGATATGGGAGTGGAGTGGGACTAAATTGGTGCCCCCCTAGTGTGGTGCCCGGGGGCAACTGCCTCCTCTCTGCCCCCCAACCCCACCCACTTCTCTATGCCACTGGTTGAATTTCACATGTTTGGAGGATATGACAAGCATTTGTTTATGATGTAAATAGAGATTCTGATCAAAGAAAAATTTAAATTAGAAAAGGCTGAGGGGTTTGCTCAAAAGTAAGAAGACTGCTTTTTGCTGAAACACAGTTCTGAATATTTTGTGCCTACCATTTATACATTGATATGATACTAGACAACCATCAACATACTTAAACATGGGCCTGCAAAATGTCTCTAATGCTGTGTGTTCATGAGAAGGAACAGGATGTACTAAAACAAAACTAAAATTACCAGCTACTTAGATTTAATTGTGATGAAATTCTAGTAAACGTAAGGAGCAAGTGGCTTCCCCTGACTTTTTGTATCTTATAGGCTGTGTCTACATTGGCGCAATCTTGCACCAAAGTGGCCGCTTTTGCACAAAAACATGCTGCCTGTCTACACTGGCGGGGAGTTCTTGCTCAAGAACACTGACGTTCTAATGTGTGAAATCAGTGCTTCTTGCACAAGAACTATGATGCTCCTGCTCAGGAATAAGCCCTTTTGTGCAACTGTTCTTGCGCAAGAGGCCAGTGTAGACAGGCAACATGAATTTCTTGCGCAAGAAAGCCCTATGGCTAAAATGGCCATCAGAGCTTTCTTGCACAAGAGAGCGTCTACACTGGCACGGATGCACTTGCGCAAAAGCACATCTCTTGCACAAAGGCACATTCCAGTGTAGATGCTCTCTTGCGCAAAAACTTTAACGCAAGAACTCTTGCATTAGAGTATTTGCGCAAGATTGTGTCAATGTAGACATAGTCATACAGTACAGTTTATAGCTTCTCATAGGGCTTGAGAATTCAATGGCGCTCAAGCAAATCATATACAGTAACATTCTCTCATCTGCATAATTATCAACAGCTAGATAATGGAAAACAAGTTCTGATTCCAAAGTGTTCACTGCACTTGAAGCTATAGAAGGCAGAAACGAATACCACTTGATTTTCATTAGTCATATTGAGCCTGTAAGGTGATGAACTACAAAATAACGTGGTTTGCTGAGTAAATCAGTTCTAATAATCTGTATTGGTCACCCATTCTGTTTATAGCCTAGTGGGCCCAAGTGAACTCAAACCCCTTGTGCAAAGCATTGTACAATAATAATATTAGTAGTCTAAGTAAACAGTAGACAATACTGGAACTGATTACTCAACAAGCCAAATGATTGTGTCAATCATATACATGTTAAGGGACCAGTTTTTCCCCCCAAATTGACACTAAGTAGACAAGACAGAGGGTGGGAGAGAAGGTGACTTGCTAATTTTGAACAAGGGAAACAGATGCAAAGTGATTGTGACTTACTTGAGCTGATGCAGGGTATGTCTGCACTGCAGCTGGGAGTGAATCTCCCAAACCCAGGTGGACAGACTCATTCAAGCACGCTAAAAATAGTTATGTGGCTCTTGTGGCTCTGACCTCTAGCCTAGGAAGCTGGGAGGGCTTGATCCTGGGTAGGTAGCTTGAGTCTCAGCCACAGCCTCCACTTACTTTTAGCACCTTAGCATGAGTCTGTCACCTAGGCTGGAAGGCTCATGCACAGATACAGCCACTGAGAGTCTGTGTTAGTGACCGATTTCTTGAGTCCTAGTCTAGGGCAGTAGCCACAAAGCCATTCTTCCCCTCCCCTCCCCTTGAGTATTGTGAGCTGGGAAAGGAGACTGTTTGCTTATGCTTTATCTTTCACAGGTTGTGAAAATGGTGTGTTTGCCACCCCCTTTGGAGGCTAAAAGAAGTCAGAGCAGCTCCTCGGGGACATGAGTGTTACAGATTTCCTTTGCTATGTTAGGCATGTTTCTACTGGACCTATGTTTGCAGTGTGTTTTGCACCAAGGCATTTGAGTTTTTAGCATCATCGTGTTACGATGATCCTCGTGATCTGTCAGTCCTTAGCTACAACTGCTGAGGAGATTCTCATATAAAAATGTGCTCACATCATTATAAGTCACATTACTCCTCTGTATTTTAACTGCTTAGTCTGGACTCCACCCCTCCGTCACTTAATCAAAGTTGTAGGAAGAAAGTGTATGTATATAAATGTGTGTTGTTTTAAATTTTCACTACATGCTGCATCATTTTACTTTGTGCATCATTGCCCTATATACTCAAGAAACCAAACCACACCATGGGCCTCATGCTGCCAGTCACTTATGGACATATTTGTATAGCTCAAGTAGAAGGCCTATGTCTTTCTAGGACACAAGCACTGGAGTTATATTGCCCCTTTGCTGTGAAGTTCCAAGTGACCAAGGTGCTCATCATCACGACAACAAGAATGTCTGAAGCAAATACTGATCTTTTTTTAAAGCCATATGATAGTGTAGCAAAATATGGAACATCAGTCATCCTATACAAGGAATTTAAACCATAAAGTGAATGGTAGGGATGCTATTCAAAGCACAGGATTTTATATTTTTATAAAAGACACCAACTGATTGAATAGAGTTTCAAATTTAAAAAAAAAATCCTAGAAACCAGCAGTGAGGATTTAGTTTTGACTTAACTTTCCCTCACTAGCTCATAGCACAGATACTTGATCCTGCACCCATGCTCAGGAAATACAACAAATAACTCTCTCTTCAACTTTTCTCCTATGATTGTTGATTTTTTCTTGTATTTTCTTTCAAGACATTTAGACAATACACTGATAAGGGCTATGTATGAGATAAATGGAATGGCAGTCAGTCGCATTCCTCACAGTGATGCTATGTTAGATGGGAATAGGAATGTTGTCATTTTTAAGTGATTAATACCCTGTTATACTAGAGCATTGCATTAACACAAGCCCTGCATAAGAGTTTGAGTAGTGCTGCCCAAGAAGCAGACTAGGGATCAAATTGTGATCAGATATTTACATTTTTGTAGCCACAAACCAATTATGGGTGTAATTATGTACCATCGTTTATTTGAGGGGGAGGAGGGTGTCTAATGTCACATAGACATTTATGAACATTTATGTCTGCAAATCAGGTACTTAAATGTTTGTGACCTAAAATGAGGACACACATAATTACAGGCAAACATTCAGACCTTAGTAAAACAAAAAAAGCAGTCATGTAGCACTTTAAAGACTAACAAATAAACAATCTTGTTAGTCTTTAAAGTGCTACATGACTGCTTTTTTTGCTTTACCAAGATCAGACTAACATGGCTACCTTTCTGTTACTATTCAGACCTTAGAGTGTAAAGAGTCTGTACAAAATTACTAATCCAGATAACTTTAAAACCGATGGGGCAGTATGAAGTCTTTTAACTGCAGTTCCTAGGAAAACAAAATCTATGTAAGTTTCTTCCTCTCAGGTACTAGGGATGAAAATATACTTCTTGAGAGAAGGGGGGAAAGTAACAAGGGACAATTAGGAACAACCTTATCTGATTCATTTATTCAGTATCCTTTTCCCCTAAATCATTCTACCAATACCCAGCCTCAGTAACTCAATTGGGCTGTCAATAAGGAAAAGGAGCAAGAGCGAAGCGTTTGCAATCTGTACTCTCACACTTGGGGTACGTCTAGACTACAGGGTTTTGTCGACAGAAGTTTTGTCGACAGATACTGTCGACAAAGCTTCTGTCGACAAAGAGCGTCTACACTACATTCAGTTCTGTCGACAAAGCAAGCTGCTTTGTCGACATGGCAGCGTAGACGCAAGGACAGTTTACATGCAATAACGCTTTCTGTCGACAGAACTCTGTCGACAGAAGGCGTTATGCCTTGTGAAATGAGGTTTACCAGCGTCGACAAAACTGCTGAGTTCTGTCGACGTTATGTCGACAGAACTCAGCGGTAGTGTGGACGCAGGTATAGTTTTGTCGACAAAAGTGGACTTTTGTCGACAAAACCCTGTAGTCTAGACACACCCTTGGTGAAGGAACTTTTAAATAAAATAATCAAAGTCTGAAATGATCTGCATAAGTCTTGCTTTGCCTCCAGGGGAGCTGAAAGAACTGAGGAGTTTGGGAGTAGTGGAAAGCCATCACAAAAAGACGAGTATATGGGAATGCATTTATTTTAAAATCCATATTTAATGTATACAAATCTATTCACTATTCCCCAATCTGGAAAGAGAAGGTTGCTTGTCTGTCTGTGGGATTATCTCGAGAGATGGATTTTTTTTTAAATGCTTAAAAAAAATCTGAGCATCATCTGAAGTGTATGGTGTTTTCCTGGACTAGGCCAGATATTTTCCTTCTGACAGAATAATTTAATGATCATTCTCTCAACCTTAATTTCATAAGAATATAAAAACTGACAGTCATACTAATGGTACATCTAGCTCAGGGCTCAGCAACCTATGGCTCTCAAACCAAATATGGCTCAGTATGGAATCAAATATGCTTCTTTTGTCATTCCCAAAACACATGCAACTTTTTAAATTAAAATAAAAAATTAATTCAAAATTTAAAAAATGCGTAATTACGAATGTAGCTTGAATGTGTGTATGAACCTGAATTTGACCAGTTATGATGTAAACTTCAAAGGAATGTACGAAAAGATGTGCCAACTCACAGATGTGCCATGGACAAACAGGATTATGGATTCACTTCAACACAGAGTTAATTAGAGATCATTTGTTTTATTAGTCGCATTACATCACTGCTACTACAGACAGAGTGCACACCAGCAAGCACTACAGAGCAATTCATAGAAGAGTAAAAGGCACTTGGAATGCTTACATCCCTTCTACTGTGGGGAGTCCTGTCCCTGATCCTCGCTTCAAGGGCTGCAGTCGATGTGGCTCCAGCTGAGGGAATCCCTCCGAGGTCTAGATCTCTGGTGAAATTCACCAGGCATGGGACTCCCTACACTAGTTATATTACAGTTGTTTATCAGGTGTGTGCGTACTGGCTCAACACCATTCTTACCACTCTTATGAGATGAGACCGAGGTCAAACTTGTTTACCACTTAGTAGTTTCCCAGCTCAAGTGCATGGGTTAAAGCTGATAAGGGCCAGCTGTTGTTTGTGTTTACAGACTTCAAGCTGTACTAAGCTGTGTACAGCAAGGATGTAAATTTCCATCCCAGCCTACTGAGCTGCAGGCCCTGCATATGGTTCTTATATGACAAGATGCAGCAGCAGAAATCCCATTAAATAAAGTCTGTGAGTACAATGTTTCATTTATGATATTATTAACCATCATGTCAATTATCAATAATACTAATTTGTATATTTTCAATCATGCAAATGGGCATTCTTATATGCTTCTTTGTTGATCATTTGTTCTGAATTTTGATGTAGTTTGGCTCTTTGGTTTGAAAAGTTTGCCGACCCCGAATCTAGCCCATTTTCATGTCTCTCAGAGTGGCCAGAACCAAGCCTTCAGGGGAACATATAGAACAGTGCAATTGAACTGATCCACATCTGTATTCCCCTCCCAGTTTCTTGCAGTCAGAGATTTAGGGTCACCCTGAGCATGGTGGGACAGCCTCGGCCATCTTGGCATACAGTCATTGATGGACCTATCCTCTCTGAACTTAGGCTATGTCTACACTACAAAGATAAATCGGAAAAAGAAATGCAATTTGTGGTACCCAAATTGAGTATCTTTTTCCGAAGTACTTCCAAAAGAGGCTTTCCCGAAATTTGGCCCATCTACATGGGGCCAAATTTCAGGAAAAAACCCTCTTTTGGAACATGCTGTCTTCCTCATAAAAAGAGGTTTACAGGGATTCCGAAAAAATGCATCCTCTTTTCCGACATTTTTTTCAGAAAAGCGGATGCATTCCTTGGATGTGGCAGAGCTTTTCTGGGATACATCTGGTATCCCAGAAAAGCTCTGCAGTCTAGATATAGCCTTAATTGACTTCAGAAAAAAACTAGATATAATTTTGGTCAAAGACAAAGCTGTGCCAATGACAGAACTGGGCCTTAATCTAAAGAAAAGCATTAGTTGGACTGCTTTATCTCTGTATTTGTGTTTGTGCAGTGCTTACCATAATGGAAACCCAAACAAGACGTGGGTCTTTGAGAGCTAATGTAATATAAATGATTAATAATAAATTAATTATTGTACATTGGAGGGCAAATTTTCAGTGCACATGAAAAATGCATGTTTCAGCTAATTTTTATAAGCTAAATCCTTAGCCTCTTTAAATTTGTATAGCATATTCAAGTCAATAGAGCAATACCTATTTACACCAATTGAGCATTTAGTCCTGGATTACTGTACACTAAGTGCAATTCTATATGGATAATATTTTAAAGATACACAAAAGTTGACATCAGTTTGTTAATTTGCTAACTCTAACTGAAAGACATTCCAAGGTAAAATTAAAAGCTGTTTATTTAGTGTCTATAATATAACCTGGGAAAGCTGGGCTTTACAAAACAGTCGGCAGGAACTGTCGCCAACTGATTAGAAAGTGATAACTCACTCAGATAACAAGAGGCCAGAGAGTTCTTGACCATTGTTAACTAATGATAGGGGGTAATAAATCATTACACTCATATAGCACCATTTTTATTGAGATGGATCCCCACAGTTGATTAATATCCCACACTTTGAAAGATCTTAGTGGTTTTTAAAAGAGAGTAAAAAATGTTTGGCAATGTAAAATAAAACCATTGCTCAGAATATCCCCTCATTTCGGATCCTCTGAAACCAGGATCAGAAAATAGCAACTTCAGTGCATTTCTTAAAATAATATGTCTCTAAAGATTATAAAGTAGTTGTTCTGAGTCATCTGACAGGCAACTTGAAAAAGTAACATTCCTTTCCTCATAATTTTTAGCTTCTGTGATTTGGAGTAATGACTCTGAAATAGGAAAGAGTGTGCATCCATGAGATAGCATAGTGGATTCACTTCTGTGGTAACAAAATAATCACCAACTTTCAGCCTCGTGAAATGGTTGTAATATTGTTTTAAAATTATTTGAAGTTTGTATTAGAATGGATGAATGTTCTAAAACAGTATTCACACATTCTTATCAAAATAAAAAACAACAAATAGTCTAGTAGCACCTTAAAGACTAACAAAACGTGTAGATGATATCATCAGCTTTGTTTTGTTAGTCTTTAAAGTGCTACTAGACTATTTGTTGTTTTTTAAGTTTTTCCTGTTACAGACTAACTTGGCTACCCCTCTGAAGCTTATCAAAATAAACATTCATTTGTTTCTGTCATTGGGAAAAATTGGCTTGGACCCATTGTTCATCTAATCCAGTGTCCTGTCCCTGACTGTGGCCAGCACCAGGTGCTTTTGGGGAAGTCAGAAGATTCTGTAGCTTTGTCTACACATAAACTTGTACTGATTTTACTAATTTGTTTTTAAACAGGTTTGTTTAAAAGTTCAACATCTCATGTGGGCACTCCTTTTCAAGTGGCCTATACCAACTTAATAGAGTCACATTTTAAAGCTAGAAGGGACCATTATGGCCATTTAGTGTGGCTTCTTGAACAAAGATCATAGAATTTCCTTCAGTGACTCCTGCGTAAAGCCCATAACATGTTATTTGGAAAAGAAATAAATTAAGTTAAATCAATGTGATATCTTTCATTCCATTATAAGTGTGAACTCTGGGGACTTTGATTTCTAAAATTCAGAAACTAAGTTGGGTTCTAAAATTTTATTTAAATTGGTATAACCTGCTCTGGAGAGAAAACTATTTTCTAACCCATTCAGTTAATTTTTTATTTGTAAGCTAAAGCGCAAGGTTTTTTTATATACCTTTCTAAAAATTATCCTGTGCAACAGATAGACCAAAAATTTTCATTGAGCTGCCCATGAGGATGATCAGGGCTTTTTTTCTGAATGGTTACAGTTCATTTAGAACCTGGTAATGCACAGGAGTACTTTAAATTATGCTTTCTTTATGTGTACTTCCTTGCATCTGTCACCACTGAATTTCATCTGCCCCTCCCCCAAGCTGCCTAGTCACCTATCTTTGTAACAACCCTTGGGTAGGTCTACACTACCACCCTAGTTCGAACTAGGGTGGTTAATGTAGGCAACCGAAGTTGCAAATGATGCCCGGGATTTAAATATCCCGGGCTTCATTTGCATCTTGCCGGGCGCCGCCATTTTTAAAGCCCCGGTCGTTCGGACTCCGTGCCCGCGGCTACACGCGGCACGGAGTAGGTAGTTCAAATTAGGCTTTCTAATTTGAGCTACCTACTCCGTGCCGTGTGTAGCCGTGGGCACGGAGTCCGAACGACCGGGGCTTTAAAAATGGCGACGCCCGGCAAGATGCAAATGAAGCCCGGGATATTTAAATCCCGGGCATCATTTGCAACTTCGGTTGCCTACATTAACCACCCTAGTTCGAACTAGGGTGGTAGTATAGACATACCCTCTGATATTCCTCAGAGCCTTCTCCAGTTTATATTACATTAATCATTTTGTGTCATTTGCAAATTTTTCTACCACCTGGTTCACCCTTTCTCTGGATCTTTCATAACCATATTAAACACTCATTCTAAAATAATTTTGGGGCATCTTCCTGTGTTTGTCATATTGATAATTAACCATTCTGTTCTGATTCTTGTTTTCTTAGCCAGTTCCTAAATTCTGGTGGTAACTTAGCTCAAATATACACCAAGGGAATTTTTCAAAAGTGCAAATAAATTATCTCAGCCTCTTCCCTCATAGTTTTGTTGCCACACTCAAGGAATTCTAATAGATTAGGGAAGAATGATTTTTCCTATACTAAAGTCTTAATCATATCAGATCATTTTAGTTTTGCAATTCTTTAGTTATCATTTGAACCCATTTACCTAGTACTAAAGTAAGGACTACTCGGCTGTTATATGCATTACCATCTGCTACTAATGACACAATAAAGAGCAATGAATTTGCTTGTTCCAGCAAATTTTTTTTTTTTTGGCACCTCATTAGCTGACAGTTATCTGAACTTTGCTAGCTGAAAAGAGTAGGTCCAGAGTAATACTCTCTGATGAAAACATGTGAAAAGTCATTCAAACTTCTATCCAATGTCTTTGGCTTCCTTTATTGCCTGACAATCCTGTGGATCCTCAAATTTTTGTAAGTTCTTGATTCTAATATAATTAAACTTTTATCGCACGATTTCCCCCACTTTCCCCTTTTTTGTCTATGTGCTAGTCAAATCCCCTCGAAATGTCTGTTTTACAGTTCAGCAGTTTCTTTCCGCTGGTTCACTACTAGGGTGGGACTTCCATTTTCTGAAAGATATCTATTTGAACAATTTCCTTCTTTGTTCTTTGCTAGCTTTAGATAAAAGAGGGTTGCATTTCTCAGTCCATTCATAGCTAGTAGACTGATATTTCTTCACTACATTTCTGGGACACAAGTATTCAGAACTCAACTTAATAATTAAAACAATTGGAAAAAGTGGCAGGACTAGTAACTGGATAACATGCTTATGGTTTATTATTGCATACTGTTGAGAATTTGTTTTTTTTTTATACAAGAATGTGTCAGCTCTGTAAGAGGAATTCAGAAAAGGCTTTGGAAAATGTAAATCTCTTATGAGCAAAGTTTTAGAGCCATAATACGGGAAGAAACATTTATCTGATAAAAGGGTCAAAAACTTGGAACCTCAATTATAGGCTGGGCTTTAAAAGTATTCATCATCATCATTATCATCATCAGGGCTTGACAAACAGTGGCGAAATCTAGTCGCCAGCCACGCATTGCGCATGCGCGCGCCGCTGGTGAACAGGGTGACTGGCTGAAATCTACTAGCCACGGGCAAGTAGAAACAGTGATTTGTCAAGCCCTGATCATCATCATCAACAACAACCATGGGCTCCATGCCCACTGGTGTCTGATGCCTCCTTCACGATCATACTGGCATCATATTTCATTCGTATTGTTATTTTACGATCAGCACACCGACATTCGTCTGATCAACCCTCCTCCTTTATCCAGGTTTGGGACTGGAATGAAACCCCTAGAGGCTTCATGGAGGAGTTTTTTTAAAAAGTATTGACTTTTTAAAACTAAAACTACAAGAATGGACACATTATCTATATTAAAACAGAATGTGCTTTTATTGAGTATCTTTTGATTTCTAATGAATTCAGATTAAAATGTCTGCACATTTTTAATGAGGTTGGGGTTTTAGCCTATGATTTATGCAACAAAACAACTAAAGCACTTGCATTTTTCAATAGTGATAATCCTTAGAAATTAAAAAGAAAGGTGGTTGCTATGGGGGATTGCACTAAATAATGTAGGTGAGCTTCTGAACTTAAAATGCATTCTAATTGCAAGTGAACTAATAGCTTTGGGAGTTCTGAAAATAATAAAAGATTTTGTTTTCATTCAAAATATTGAATGAAAACACATTTCAGAAGTTTCACCAAAAGAGAATTGTTTTATCTTCCAATCACCCCTACTGAATTCTGCCCATGGTGAGAAACAAACCACAGTGTGTTAGGGAAAGCTACATATTTAATCGTTTTCTTTGACAGTCAAGACCTTGATATTTCACCCACATAATTGTCATTGTCTGAGTTCAAACCTATGAACCGCTAACTAATTCTATAAATGGACAATCATCTAGCTATGGATAGATATGTTGAGAGACGGGTCAGTGGTCTCAAGTTAGGGACCATTTTGAGCTGCTTATTGATACAGAGTGTCCCAGCTATATATCCAAGATACATTCAAAATCAGTGGATGTATAGCAAAAGGACGTAAAGCAGGGAATTTTTTCCCCATAGGTGACTTCCATTTGCGCATATTGGTCAGGGTTATTTTTGCGACAGAAAAGCAGGGGATGGGTCCAACAAACCTACCTCACTACTTATATTCTGCTTTCTGGAATATTCAGACTTAAATCTCTGGATCCAATTTTGACCAGAATTTGGATTTGAGGAAAACAGCAATGTTGAGTAGTAAACGTGCATGTTTCAGAACTGATATTGCACCTCTTTTGGAAACTTGGTTCTCAGATACAAGTTTCATAAAGGATAATGACTGCATCATTTACTTAAAAAAAAAACCTTAAAAAACAACATATAGTCTGATAGCACTTTAAAGACTAACAAAACATATAGCTTTTGTGCGCACAGTCCAGTTCTTCAGATGATGGGAGTGTTGGAAGTCCAGAACCAAGAATAAATAAGGGAAGGAGGGGAGGAATTGAAGGGGAGGTGAAAAGAGGACATTGGGTAGATAAGTTTCAGAGGGGTAGCTGAGCCAATCTGTAATAGGAAAAACTTAAAAAACAACAAATCATCTATTAGCACCTCAAAGACTAAATAGTTAAAAGAGGCTGATAAGAACCATTAGTTTGCACTGGAAAAGGAAGAGTACTAACACCAGATTCTACACAGACATGAAAAACCATTGGCACCTTCATTGTTTGGTTGGTTGATAATGTATGGGCCATCCCATATCACAATTTAGACCATTTCCATGATAGTTAACTTGAGAATGAAGTGGAATTCCAATCCTTCTCTGTGTATTTGGCTTGTGGAATTGGTCTGAAACAAAACAGCAACTTGTAGATCCCATAATGAGTGTCCAAGGAGATTAAAGTGTTCCCCAACAGGTTTTTGTGTGTTGCATTTTTGGAAATCTGATTTGTGTCCATTGATTCTTGTGGGACATTGCTGGCATTTCATAGAATCATAGAATAATAGAACTGGAAGAGACCTCGAGAGGTCATCGAGTCCAGCCCCCCGCCCTCAAGGCAGGACCAAGCTCCGTCTACACCATCCCTGACAGATGTCTATCTAACCTGTTCTTAAATATCTCCAGAGAGGGAGATTCCACCACCTCCCTTGGCAATTTATTCCAATATTTGACCACCCTGACAGTTAGGAATTTTTTCCTAATGTCCAATCTAAACCTCCCTTGCTGCACTTTAAGCCCTTCCTCCTTGTGACACCCTTTTAGATATTTGAAAACCGCTATCATGTCCCCCCTTAATCTTCTTTTTTTCAAACTAAACAAGCCCAGTTCATGAAGCCTAGCTTCATAGGTCATGTTCTCTAAACCTTTAATCATTCTTGACGCTCTTCTCTGTACCCTTTCCAATTTCTCCACATCTTTCTTGAAATGTGGCACCCAGAACTGGACACAGTACTCCAGCTGAGGCCTAACTAGTGCAGAGTAGAGCGGCAGAATGACTTCACGAGTTTTGCTTACAACACACCTGTTGATACAACCTAGAATCATATTTGCTTTTTTGCAACAGCATCACACTGTTGACTCATATTCAACTTGTGGTCCACTATGACCCCTAGATCCCTTTTCGCCATGCTCCTTCCTAGACAGTCGCTTCCCATCTTGTATGTATGGAACTGATTGTTCCTTCCTAAGTGGAGCACTTTGCATTTCTCTTTATTAAACCTCATCCTGTTTACCTCTGACCATTTCTCTAACTTGCTAAGGTCATTTGAATTATGTCCCTATCCTCCAAAGAAGTTGCAACCCCACCCAGTTTGGTATCATCTGCAAACTTAATAAGCGTACTCTCTATCCCAATATCTACATCATTGATGAAGATATTGAACAGTACGGGTCCCAAAACAGACCCTTGCGGAACTCCACTTGTTATCCCTTTCCAGCAGGATTTAGTACCGTTAACAACAACTCTCTGACTACGGTTATCCAGCCAATTATGCACCCACCTTATCGTGGCCCTATCTAAGTTATATTTGCCTAGTTTATCAATAAGAATATCATGCGAGACCGTATCAAATGCCTTACTAAAGTCTAGGTATATGACATCCACCGCTTCTCCCTTATCCACAAGGCTTGTTATCCTATCAAAGAAAGCTATCAGATTAGTTTGGCATGACTTGTTCTTCACAAACCCATGCTGGCTATTCCCTATCACTTTATTACCTTCCAAGTGTTTGCATATGATTTCCTTAATTACCTGCTCCATTATCTTCCCTGGGACAGACGTTAAACTGACGGGTCTGTAGTTTCCTGGGTTGTTCTTATTCCCCATTTTATAGATGGGCACAATATTTGCCCTTTTCCAGTCTTCTGGAATCTCCCGTCTGCCATGATTTTTCAAAGATCATAGCTAAAGGCTCAGATACCTCCTCTATCAGCTCTTTGAGTAACCTGGGATGCATTTCATCAGGACCTGGTGACTTGCTGACATCTAACTTTCCTAAGTGATTTTTAACTTGTTCTTTGTGTATCCTATCTTCTAAACTTACTCTCTCTCTGCTTGTATTCACTACGTTAGGCACACCTCCAGACTTCTCGGTGATGACCAAAAAAAGAAGTCATTGAGCATCTCTGCCATTTCCAAGTTTCCTGTTACTGCTTCTCCCTCCTCACTAAGCAGTGGGCCTACCCTGTCCTTGGTCTTCCTCTTGCTTTTAATGTATTTATAAAAGGTCATAGATCAAATTACTGGATGTGCACTTAAATGATCTTCTGATTTGGTAGCTTATGTTGTTGGCTCCAGTGATGAATTCACTTGTATAGATACGTGGGCAGAGTTGGCACTGTGACTGATTGCAGGGCTGGGTTCCTGGATGCTTTTGATGTGGTTGTGTAGCATAGTTACCGGAAAGAATTTGTTTTGGGTTGGGGGATTGTCTGTAAGTGAGAATAGGCTTTTCTCCCAAGGCTTCTGAGAGTAAGGGATCACTTTCCAAGATGGGTTGCAGATTGTGTATAATGTGTTGGAGGGGTCTGAGTTGTGGACTGTAGGTAAGAACAAGTGGAATTCTGTTATTTTCTCTTTTTTCGGTCTGTCTTGAAATAGTTCATGTCTGGGTACTTTTTTTGGCTCTGTCAATCTGTTTTTCACTTCTCCAGGTGGGTATCAATGGACACAAATCAGATATACATAAAGGCTACGTCTACACTGGCCCCAAATTCCGGAAAAGGGATGCAAAGCAGGTAAGTCAGAATAGGGAAATCTGCGGGAGATTACAATTTATCCACAAATTCAATTCTTATACTGATGGCCTCTTCAACCGAGATAATAGATGGCTGGGACATTATCAACCTAACATTAAATGAAGATGCCAACAGCTCTTTGTCTGTGTAGATTCTTGCATTAGTACCCTTCCTTTCTAATTGCTATCCTATGATTCTTATCTGCTTCTTTTAACTATCCCATCTGTAGGTGCTTATAGATTACCAGTTCTACCTATTTGGTTTTCCCTTTGATATTTTCATACCCTCTGCTCCTTGTTTCTCACCCCCTTCCATTTCTTTCCTTCCCCCCTCTCCCTTCTCCCCTATTTATTTTGGGTCTGCAAATCCTAAACTCAAAACTCTGGTCATCTGAAGAAATGGGCTGTGCCCACAAAAACTCATGATACCATCTACATGTTTTGTTAGTCTATAAAGTGCTACCAGACCATTTGTCTTGTACAGACTAACTCGGCTGCCCCCTGAAGTTTCTGATAAAGGAAAGGAACTGAAGAGCTGAATTGGGCACCATGGGATGATAAACTCAAGGGAGTCTGTAGTAGACCAACATGTGTTAGACCAATTGTTTGAGCCTGAAGTTATGACATTGCTAAATGTCAAACCTACATTAGAGGAACTTGCACAAAGCATCAAAAAGATTCCCAACAACAAAGGCTCAAGATCTGACAATTCACCTGCTGAAATCCACAATGTGCAAACAAATGCTTGCTGCAAAAATTGCATGAAGTGTTGCTACTCCTTTGGCAGGAAGAAACTGTTCTGCAAGATTCTGAAGATGCCTGTTTCATACAACCTTATCAACACAAAGGAGATAGAAATGATTTGTAATAACCACAGAAGCATATCTCTTAACATTGTGGAGAAAATCTTGAGCTGTATTTTACCTAAAGTTCAAACTTTCTCTGAAAGACTCAGAGCCAGAGTGATTTCTGCTCAGGAAGGTCCAGCATGGACATGATCCTCTGTGTAAGACAACTGCAGGAAATAGAGGAAAATATTCCAATGTGCATGGCTTTTAACAAAAGCCTTTGACATAGTAAGTTGATCAGGGCTTCATATTGTTCTTAAGAAGCTTATTTGTCCACCTCTATTGCTAAACTTTGTGAAATTCTTTCACAATACTATGAAGGAACTATACAGGCAGTCCCTGGGTTACACGGATCTGATTTATGTCAGATCCGTACTTATGAACGGAGCTTTTCTCGCGCCGGAGGACGCGGGTGGTGGGACCACCCAGACGTGCCGCGGTCCCATCGCCCGCATCCCCCGGGGCGAGAAAAGCTGCTCCACGTCTCCCTGGTCTGCTGGGGGGGGGGGGGGGGGGCCAGCAGACCAGGGAGACGCAGAGAACGCCGCGGTCCCGCCACCCGGGTCCTCCGCAGCTTTGCTCCGTGTTTCCCTGGTCTGCTGGGGGGGCCCAGCAGACCAGGGAGACGTGGAGCAAAGCCGCGGAGGATGCAGGCGGCGGAACCGCGGCGCGTCTCAGTCCTGCCGCCCGCATCTCCCTGGTCTGCTGGGGGAGGCGGGGGCAGCTAGTGCGCCCCCCCCCCCAAGCAGACCAGGCTTTTCTCACGGACGCCTGTGGTAGAGCAGCTGGGGCGCTGCCGGTTGGTCCCGCAGCGCCGCTTCTCGGCGCTACGGGACCAACCCGGCAGCACCCCAGCTGCTCTGCCCCAGGCATCCTGATTCAGCTGCTGGTCAGTTTCAGCAGTGGCTGAATCAGGACACCTGGGGCAGAGCAGCTGGGGTGCTGCTGGGTTGGTCCAGTAGCGCTGAGGAGCGGCGCTACTGGACCAACCCAGCAGCACCCCAGCTGCTCTGCCCCAGGCGTCCCCAAGTCAGCCGCTGCTGAAACTGACCAGCGGCTGACTACAGGAAGCCCGAGGTAGAGTTGCTCTGCCCCGGGCTTCCTGGAATCAGCCGCTGATCAGTTTCAGCAGCAGCTGACTTGGGGACACCTGGGGTAGAGCAGCTGGGGTGCTGCCGGGTTGGTCCCCGCAGCGCCAAGGTGCGGTGCTGCGGGGACCTACCCGGCAGCGCCCCAGCTGCTCTGTCCCAGGCGTCCAGATTCAGCTGCTGTTGAAACTGATCAGCGGCTGATTCCAGGAAGCCCGGGGCAGAGCAACTCTGCCTTGGGCTTCCTGTAGTCAGCCGCTGGTCAGTTTCAGCAGCGGCTGAATCTGGACGTCAGTTCCGACTTACGTACAAATTCAACTTAAGAACAAACCTACAGTCCCTATCTTGTACGTAACCCGG
The DNA here is from genome assembly GCF_052426305.1 of Pelodiscus sinensis. Taxonomy (NCBI): domain Eukaryota; kingdom Metazoa; phylum Chordata; order Testudines; family Trionychidae; genus Pelodiscus; species Pelodiscus sinensis. The sequence continues at coordinate 103,678,283 of NC_143057.1, forward strand.
GGATTGCCTGTAATGTATAAAAACTAAGAGTCCAATTAATTTAACATCAACAATGGAGTGAAGCAGGGTTGCATACAAGTTTCTACATTGTTTAATATTTATTTCTCATTCCTGCTTCAACATGCATTTCATGATGTTTGAGAAGATGTCTATTTCAGCACTAGATATGACAGTTTGTTTAATATTGTCTTAGCTCTAAAACTTACGAAGTTGAAGGAGATCATCATAAGGCACTTGTTTGGAGATGATGCAACCCTACAAAAAGTTGATGTCCTACAAGTTTTATTAGCAAGTGTCAGCCGACGGTCAGGGCAGTGTGTGTGTGTGTGTGTGTGTGTGTGTGTGTTACTGAGAAAAGGGGTCCCGTCACGGAGGGCAGCCAATAGGCTGACAGAAGCCCCCGAGTTTATAGGAAGAGCTTATTACATCTCAGATTTTAGCTGCTAGGATACAGGATCCCTTCGCAGCGGGCAGTCTAGGGGAGACTGAGAGATGCCCCAACGGATCTGTCACCTGGGAGTGACACGATCCAAAATGCCCAAGCTCTTCCTATACCTGTCCCTTATGACCGGCTGAAGTTCTTTTAAATTGTGCTTGGTTCTGTTACATCAACTGAAGGAGTCAGGTTAAAAACTTAAACAGTTACAGGTTTATTAAAAAGACTTAAAAAGCATATGGTTACAATGGCTATTGCTCTCTTTCTTAACTAGTAGCAAATACAGATCTTATGGTTACAATGGCTATTGCTCTATTTCTTAACTGCTAGCAAATATAGATCTTTAAAATGGTTACAAAGAAAATAAAGATAGAAAATAGAAATAATGGTACCAAGTGATAGCTTAATCTTTAAAGAGCTCTAAGTCTATGTGTACACTTAAGACAAAGGACCTCATCCAGGTACAATTTTTCCCCTTTCTGTGCCTCTCAACTCCAGCGGGTCAAGCCAAGGCCGGTCCCTCAATTCTTAGGAAAGACGAATACGAGGTGGGCGTCCCCGTGGAACCTCGGGAGGTCAAACACCTAACCCGACCAGCAGATAGATGGTAGATTGACACTCAGAGTAAATGTGCTGCTGGACCCATCTTTATACCCCTGGGGGCCCGTATCTTCTTTCTTATCTTAAGATGCCAAATTGTACTGGTCCGTTTTCTGGTGCCAGTTCTTACAAGGGAGTTTCAAATAATTTACACTTGTAAGAGAGGAAGATAGCTAAATTAGGAGTGCCAGATATTCTTTGCTGCGTGGGAGATTCTTCCCCCCGCAGATGGCTGTGTGTTCGTATCAATATGGGTTTTAGTCAAGGGCACTCCTCGGCAGCCTCTTGGTCAGCAATTGGCATATCTCTGTTTACAGCCATTCACGGTCACTGAGCCTGCATATCCAGGCAAGCAAAAATGGATGTTACAAGGGGGGTTCCTGTCTGGCTACAGCAAGTTTTATGATTCGTGCAAATCTTTGAGGTTTGTTACCATTCATCAAGTCTGTTACCATTCATCAAGGCTCTTCAGAACCAGTTCCAGATATCTCATTCAATGGTATTCATCTAAATGTTGTTGACCAATTTTGATACCTTGGCTCAACTATTACCAACAGTGTAGATCTTGATGATGAGGTCACTGGTAGAATCAGCAAAGTAGCCAGGAACTGTTGATCTTGTGCAAGATGGAGCCTGGAACAATCACAAATTGTGAAAATCTGTATTTGAGACTTCGTGTTTTATCCACTATTCTAAACAGCTCAAACACAGACTACTTTTGCCAAACTCCAAAAGACCAAGCAGTTTTTTCATATCCAATGCTAATATGTGTAAAATTCTCCTAATAATATGGCAAGACAGGGTTACAAATTGGAAGCATTTAATTGAATGGATATGTCATTCATGGGAACATTGATTAATAAGAAAAGATTTAGTATGCTTGCCTGTGTCAAGCAAATACCACATTATGTGACCTTGAAGAATGTGCTAGATCCAAAGCTCATGAAAGGCCTAGAAAAAGTAGCAGTGCTGATGATAGGACACTTGCAAAAGGAGGGTACAATGCCTCTCTGGTTGGTGGTGTCAGCTTGTAGATGGAGCAGGGTATTATGAAACAATTGGATTAAGTTTTGTGCAGAGGACTTAGCAGCCATCAAAGAACCCGTTGATACATACTCCATGCTTGGTAAAGAGCGATGATGCCATTGATAATAAATTTACTCCAAAGGGCAATTCTAGACAAATTAGCCAATTAGCCCGTCATAAGACGGGATTTTCAGGTCTCTCCTCCATGTCGGTTTTCTTTCCTGAGCCTTGGTCTCTCTCTCTCCTCCTCCTCCTCCTGACTCCCCCACCCCTCAGCTCTCCTCCACCTCCTGCTTCTCTCTCCGTCTCTTCTCCTCCTCCTCCTGCCTATCATTTGGGGGACTGCAGAGCCCAAATGGTCGCTTGTGCCATTTGCTCCCATGCGGCGGCCTGGGTGACTGGTGCAGAAGTCAGCCGAGCGCCACAGCGGGAAGCAAAGGGGGGAAGTGATGCATGGCCAGGGGGCGGGGCATGGAGCTGCTGTCACGCTGCACATCACCGCTCCACCCCCCTTTGCCTCCCGCCATGGCGCTCGGCTGACTTCTGCGCTGCTCAGACGGACCGGCGTGGGGGAGCAAGGGGCCATTTGGGCTTAACCGTGGCGGCCTGGCTGAGCAGCGCATAAGTCAGCCGAGTGCCACAGCGGGAGGGGAAGGGGGGCGGGGCAGTGAAGTACATGGCCAGGCACCATCCCCTGGGCATGTACGTCACCACCCCGCCCCCCTTTCCCTCACACCGTGGTGCTTGGCTGACTTCTGCACCACTCAGCTGGGCTGCCACGGGAGTGCAAGCGGCACAAGCAGCCATTTGGGCCCCCCATGCAGCATGGGCCGCCCAGAGGGAACAGCCAGCATTTCGGCAACAGCGCCACCCAGAGGGAACAGCCAGCATTTCAGCGTTACAGACTCTCAGACATTGGGCTACTATTCTAGACAAATTGGAATGTGATCATCATATTGGACTGTGTAAAGATGATGAGAACATTCTCACTCAGTACAATGCAGCTGAGCTAAGATGGTTATTAGAGGACTCAGGAGTACGTTCTCAAGGGTAATAGGTGCAAAATGTGCCAGTTGGAATTGTTTACTTTGTAATGAATCTCTTCTTTCCAGAACTTTTAATGTGAAATAAGGACATTTAGAAAAAGGGAGTAATGTACTGCAGAGCCCAAATCAAGTTACACCCAGCCGCCCCTATTTTGTGATTAGCTGTGGGCCTAAATTCCAAAAAACTGAGTTGTTTGGGGAAAGGGGTTTTAGTTTAGACCCTTACAAAGAAAGCAGACAACCATTAAGTTCAACTCCAGATTCCAAGTCTCTCAAAGTTCAGTCAGAGGTCTGAGTAGGGTCCATTTCTATCTGTAGTGCAGCAAAATCGTGGAGGCAGTTTTGCACCTCCCCCCATGATGCAGGCAGGCCCTGACATTCATTAAGCCCCTGGCACCAAATCCCTGACCAGCAGCTGTTGTAAGGAAGTAACACTGCTCACTGCTACAGTTCGCTACACCTACATTTAATTTAAACACAGAGATGTAGCAGAAAGGTACATTTCTAACACGGCTTGCTAGGAGTGCCTACTCTAGGCTGTGGGTTTCCATGTTGGAGAAATTAGGAATTACTTGTAATGAAAAATCCTTTCTAATTCTTCACTTTCTAGTTAGGACATATATTTGACTGAGACTATATCAAGCTGTCAGACCTAGCCTTTTCTACTAAATTGTTTAAAAAGCAATGTTAAAATCAATGGTAAAAGCAATGGTAAGCAGGCAGGTAAACCTTCCCATATGTAGACATATAAGAATATGCAAAGTATTTATGGGTATGTCTACACTACTCTCCTAGTTCGAACTAGGAGGGTAATGTAGGCAAACCACACTTGCAAATGAAGCCCGGGATTTGAATTTCCCGGGCTTCATTTGCATAAGCGGGGCGCCGCCATTTTTAAAACCCCGCTCGTTCGAACCCTGTGCAGCGCGGCTACACGGGGCACGAACTAGGTAGTTCGAACTAGACTTCCTAGTTCGAACTACCTAGTTCGTGCCCCGTGTAGCCGCGCTGCATGGGGTTCGAACGAGTGGGGTTTTAAAAATGGCAGCACCTCGCTTATGCAAATGAAGCCCGGGAAATTCAAATCCCGGGCTTCATTTGCAAGTGCGGTTTGCCTACATTACCCCGCTAGTTCGAACTAGCGGGGTAGTGTAGACATACCCTAAGTTAGGAAAACCAACCATAATTAAGTCTGAAAAGCTCTGGGGTCTTACAAGAGCCTTAGGTTTCTTTTTATCTCTTGCATATCTTCCCTGACCTGATTTTTTCTTCTTTGAAGTGTTCTCTTAGGCTGTGTCCAGACTCAGGGGTTTTTTCGGGAAAAGTAGCCTTTTCCCGAAAAAACTTCCCCTGCGTCCAGACTCAAGCCGCGTTTTTTCGAAATTATTTTGAAAGAACGCGGCTTTTCTTTCGATGGCGGTAAACCTCGTTTCACGAGGAAGAACGCCTTCTTTCGAAAGTTCCTCTTTAGAAAGAAGGCGTTCTTCAATGTAAAGAGGCCGTCTTTGAAAGAGAGCATCCAGACTCGCTGGGTGCTCTCTTTCGAAAAAGCGGATTTCTCTTTCGAAAATCCGCCTGCAGTCTAGACGCGATCTTTTGAAAGAGGCTCTTTCGAAAGATGCTTTCGAAAGAGCCTCTTTTGAAAGAAGCCTGCAGTCTAGACATAGCCTTACTTCCATCAAATTGATCCTCTTCCTACAGAGGAAGACAAGCCTTTCCCATGCAGGTAACTTACCCACTGTTCCCTGGGTCAATTCTTCACACATCCTTTGGATGCTCTGTCTTGTTCCTAGATGCACTGGTGACCCCATCATGAAAACATGGGCCTTCATACGCTTTACTGTTATGTGATTGTTTTTCTGTGTTCAGCTTGAAAGGATCTGGTCAACTTGAAAGAAAATCACATTTCCATCTGAAAACATTTTACCTAAAGTTTGGGTACAACTTCTGTGTTTCCTAGAATGAAAGACAGGAAACAAATATTTCTGTCTGTTTTGCCAGGTTGTCTGTTTTATGTGTGTAGCTGATTTCACCTTTTTTGTTGTTGATTTTTCATTTCTCACTCACTCAGCTCCTAGGGGAGGTCTGAGGCCTGTTCATTGTCAGCATTACAACACCCAGCAAAGCTGAACCTAGGTCGATCACAAGCGGAAAAGGTATGGCATGTGAGGGGATAATACTGGTGGCGTTGTTGCCATTTAGCATGTCTAAGAGATCCATTTATACACAGCAAAGGGACAGAAAACATGTTTTATTTTAGGGTATTAAACCGCTAAATTCAGGCTCTTCTATTTGAAGAGTGCTGTATCAAGTATTTAAAAAATAATAGTTTGGCATTATACCAAATTGTTGCTGGCTCCATTAGAGAACAGAGATGCCTATCAACTGAGCTATGTTTTGCTTTTATGCTTCTGTAAAATCCCTTTGTTAAAATAGATGCACTGTATACTCCCCACACAGCATGAGGCACTGCTGGAAATATTGTTTTGCTAGAGGAATGAATGTCATTAACGTCTAGAAGGAAAGAGAACGGTTGACTAATAACTTTCATAGTTTGTTTTAATATTTCTAAGTAACCAGGTGTATTCCAGACTTATCTGTCATTTCACAAATGAAAACTGTTTTTAATCACTCAATTATCCCTTAAACTGGATGCTCATGTAGCTTGTTTGCTTTTCGCCCAAACTGAATCTGAGGAATGAGGTGCTCTTGTTTTCTTATAGATACATTTGAATATAAATGTTTTATAATCTGTATTATGAAGCCCAAGTCATGGACCATTGTGCTAGGCTGTCACACAGCTGGGCAATTGTCTCCTCCTGGCTGCCCCATAGGACTGGTGTTTCCAAGCTCCTGAAGTCACAGCTACAATCTCTGTCCCTAGGCTCATTCTCAAGCTGAAGACCTTCTGATGTCCCCTGCCCCAACACTCTGAGGCTTGGAACCTGATCTTAAGTTAACTTGTCACTCTTGGGGCAGCACTGGGCCTTCTGATTCTCTCACGCTTAAAAACACCTCCTCCCAGAACTCCACCCCAAAGGTGTGATGTGTGGTATCTGTGAATGCTTAACATATACAGGTAGGCAGACTTTGTGCAGACTTCTAGCCCCGCTGCTCTTTACTGAATAGAGACAGGCCCATATGCAGGAATTTCTGTGGGGATGTGTGTGCTTTTTTGGGAAATGTGGGCTGCAAGGGTGTGAATGCATACCCCAGGGTCCCCCAAGCAAGCAGGGAAATCAGCCCCAGCCTTCCCCCGGCTTATCAGAGCATAGGGGAGGGAGGCTCAGGCAGTGCACTGCTCCTGCCTTCCCCTGGCTGGCCAAAGTATGCTTACTTGGGGGACTATCTGAGTGCTTTCACACCCTTCGCAGACACACCCCTCGCTTATGCCTTTAGAGAGAATGCAGGACAATATAAAATAAGCATCTGAAACTATCTCGAACTTTTAACTTACCCTTCCAGTGAGTTCTTGAGGAACCATCTGGGTGAAGTAGGGCACAGGCAGTGATATGTTGAGTCATCTCTTCCTCATGAATGTAGAAAATGGACCCCTTAGCAAACCAGATTCTGCCCTCTTAAACCCTTCAGGCCCATGTCAGGTGGCATCTTTGCCTGCTTCCCCCCAGGAGCACAAACCTCTGCCATGTATCTTGGTTGCAAAGGCAACGTTACTCCTGCTAAAATCAGTTCTTCTTAGCATGGCCCAGTCTTTTGTCTAGAGCAAACAAACTATCAATGACTGTAAACCTAAGGGTATGTCTAGACTACAGGCTTTTGTCGACAGAGGCTTTGTCGACAGATACTATCGACAAAGCTTCTGTCAACAAAGAGTGTCTAGACTACATCCAGTTCTGTCGACAAAGCAAGCTGCTTTGTCGACATGAGAGTGTAGACACAAAGGACAGTGTAGATGCAATAATGCCTTCTGTTGACAGAACTCTGTCGACAAAAGGCGTTATTCCTTGTAGAATGAGGTTTACTACTGTCAACAAAACTGCCAAATTATGTCGACATTATGTCGACAGAACTCAGCGGTAGTGTAGTTTCGTTGACAAAAGTCCACTTTTGTCAACAAAACCCTGTAGTCTAGACACACCCTAAGAGTCAACTATCCTCTCTTGTTTGTGTCTTGCCACCAGACTTTGCTTCCTTGTGTCATTGAAAGTTTCAATCAGACCACAGAGAAGGCAAAAGGCTGCACATTCACATTGGAGTCTGCAGTCTGTCACAGGCACAGATATCTCACAGAGAATTCACAACTTGTACAGGCATACTCACAACTCATTACATCAGTTGTATAGTCACAGAATTGAGAGAGAGTCCCTACCCTCAAAAGCTTACCTTCCCACATCTCACTTGCTTCATGGACAGGCAGGTATTTGAGTGGCTGGAATGCAGCACAAGGGTCAAATCCTGTTTTCCATATGTACAGAATGTGCCCTTGAATTTGTCCTTGCACAATTCAATATTGTAAGAATCTTGGATCTTCATGGTTCTCACTACATTGTTATACAGTGATCACTTGGAACTTCTCAGCAGCAATGGAGAAAGAACCTAAATCTTTTTGTTCCCAAAGACAGGCCCCTCCTGATTGATCTAAAGGAGAATGCCCTTCACCCTTAAAAGCCTATGACAGTGATTGAGAGGTTTGATTCTGCTCAGTGGAGAGCAGTGATAGACATACATAGCAGCTCACTAAGAATATTGCTAGAGAACAATGTCCACTCACCTGCACAAGAACTCTTTACAAAAATGGTGACATTTCCATTTACCCCAATCATTGGGTATAATGTAAATATTATCATTTGCATCACTTGAACGCATACTTTCTATGAATGTCTTGACATTTGTATACTGCCAAGAGACATTATCTTATGTCAAAATTCTGTTCCTGTGACATTATCTGTTGTAATTAAACCTGTCCCTGCCTTCAAATATGTGCTAATATAACAATGAGTTCATTTAATTCCAGAGTGATGAGAACATAAGAACTTCCCACTGGGTCAGATCAAAGGTTCATTTAGCCCATTATGCAGTTTCTAACAGCAGTCAGTACTAGAGCTTCAGAGGATGTGTATGAACAAAACCATTTTGGAGATATCCATCCTGTCCCTGCCTTTCCCTCCTGGCTTCTTAAAGCTTCCAGTGGTGACAATTAAGGAGGCAAGAATTGCCATAGCAAAACAGAGTAGTAGTCTCAGTAGTCCAGTATCCGGTCTCAAACAGAGGCCAATGCCAGATACTTTGGAGAATAGTGAAAAGCTCTCTGCTTGTATAAAACTTACAATGATGTCATCTTCCATTTAGCAGCTAATGAATTCATGTTCAGAAGCATGATCATTGAGAATTGCTCAATTGTAATTTAGCTGCTGTATGTATGTTTGTGGATTAGCTATCGTATTGCAGTCCCTCCCAGCTCTACATTTATGTGATTCTATTACAAACAAAATATCCACATTAAAATAACATTAAGCTTGCAAAGTCAAGCACTGAAAAGTTTAGCAATAAAAAGTTGTCTGTGCATTAATTCAGCCCCTTTCAACAGACAACCTCAATTCTGGCATTTCCTAACTTTTCAGTGCTTGACTTCATGACCATGACATAACACCATTTTTTAATGTGATCTCTTCAGTTATCTAAAAACCTAATAAAAATTGGCCCCCACATAAGTAATCTGCAGAGCTGGGACCTTTAGATGTGTAGTCCAGACCTCTCTGAGAGCTTGTCAGAGATGGATCAACACTGCAGCAATCGATCCACTGGTTGATTTTTATCATGTCTGCTTAGACACAATAAATCAATCTCCAAACACTCTCCTGTCAATTCTGGTACTTCACCAAGACCAGAAGAGTTGACAGAGGAGCAGCCCTCACCAACTTTACTGCATAGAATTACAGACCCTCTAGCCAGAAGCCAAGGTTCATTTCCTTTTAGACCTTATTGCCTTTCCTTGGGACAACTCTTATTTCATTTTCTTAGCTAACAAACCTAGAGTTTACTATAAAATTGGCTGCCACCATTGTCTCTGATGTAAGATGTGGAGTACTAATTGATCTGGGGTAACTGACCTCTTGGGCCTGGGGGAAACCTGATGTGGTGCGACTTTCGGTTTAAATGATCTTTTTATGAAAACTTTCATTTTTTTTCTGGGTGGCAAGATAGACTATAAAGCCTAAGAACTGTCTGACTCCATGGTAAGAGTGATAGTGATCCATGAATTCACATGGACTAGTCCAGGACACATGGACTAGATGTCATTGCCACAAATGGTACCTGGTTGGGAGAGCAGGCAGCCCCATAGGCTTGGTGAAATCTAATGCTAGAACATAGTTTGGGGTTTCTGCCCTGGTTTTGTGAGGAAGGCACTGACTGCTGTGAGCCACTCCAGACAGTGGCAGTATATAATCACAATCATAATTTTATTTTTCCCCTCACAATTTGGAGAGAGTGGGAGGCTAGTGGAGTTGGTGTGTTTGTTTTTTCCCCTTAACTCTTCTCACAGGAGTAGCCATGTTAGTCTGTATCTGCAAAACAATGAGGAGTCCAGTGGCATCTTAATGACTAACAGATTTATTTGGTCATAAGCTATTGTGGGTAAAATCCACTTCATGAGAAGCATGGAGTGGAAATCACAGAGCTTCGGTTTATATAATACATTAGCATATCAAAAGAAGGGAGTTTCTTATCAAGCTTGGACCAGTGTTAAGGCCAATTCAGTCACGGTGGATGTGGCTTACTCCCAAGAGCTGATAGAGGTATGAATACCTAGACAGTGGAAATTGCCTTTGTAGTGAGTACTATTCTAAGTCCTTAGTCAGTCCTACTTTGATCGTGTTAAATTTGCTAATGAATCTGCTGTTTCTCCTTGTAGTCTGTTTAGAAGGGTATGTGTGTTGTAAAATGATGGCTACTTTTAAAATCTGTTGCTGAGTGCCCAAGGAGATTAGAGTTCTCTTACTGGTTTTTGTGTGTTGTTTGCTGTTACCTTAGCTCTTATTATTTGACTTACTTCTAGTTCATTTGAAGCATCATTAAGAAACTGTTACAGCAAATTTTATAGTTGAATCTTGCATTCCTCTCATCTGCTTGTTTTATCTGTCTACGGTCATCTTAACACAATGGGATGTCTGTGTGCTACCATAATACTAATGATAACATATTTTCTAGTTTAAGACCCAAATTCTCATTTGTGGCACAAGGATGCACTGCTCAACTCAGGAGGGAGGTGGCTTCATGCCACCTTTATACTTCCCATTTGTCAGTGCTGAGTAAACATCTGCCCTAAAGGGCTCTTCCCTAGATGTCTGCATTATATCTGGTTTCCCGGTTGCTTTCCCTGAAAACTTTGGAGTTGCACATTAAGGCGCTGTGATATCTGCATGTCTAAAGATTAATCCCTGTGCAGTGATGTTAAGAGAAACAAACTAACAAATAAAAACAAAAAAACCAAAAAGAAATCAAAACAAAAACCTTCCTAGTAGCATTGTAGGCAATAAAACAGAGTCATTTCACGATAAAGTTGCTCAAAACCAAGAGAAAAGAATGACAGATTAATAATTTGAAATCTTAATTACACAATGTAGAAAATGACTGGGTCATCCCATAGTATTGTGTGAGCTACTCAACCTCCCACAGGAAAACTGCAGCAGAGAAGAAAAGGGTTAGGTTCATAGATATGGCATTTTGATATTTCCAGGCTGAGAATTTATGCTTGTAAAAGTGAAAAAGTGCCTCATCACTGTTAGCATAGCACATCGGCTGTGTTTCTTCTGTTTCTTTCTTTAAAGTCTGGAGAGTGTGAGGCCAAATTCTAAAGTCTTCCCGGAATGATATTTCCTCTCATTAGCACATCTGGTACTTGTATTTATTTAAAGATAATCCCTACTCCTATATGTGTTGTACCAATAAAAGCAAGCAGGATCCTATGAGGGGCAATAATTATAAATCTAAACATTTAACAATCTTAACAAATAATAATAATAATAATAATAAATCTAAACACTTATCAAGCTTGATAACACTAAATCTAAACACTTATATGCTTCTTCTACTTAAACTTATACTACTTAGACTTTTAGTTGTGGGGAACAAATTATGGGGAGTCACTTCCACTTGGAATCATTTTTAATACTTTAATATGTTATCCCTACATAATGTACCATGTGTATTATGCACTGAGCTGAAAGTACTGTCTCTCCCCGGTATGCAAATTCTAGTTTAGGTTGCAAAGCACTGCAAAACAAAACTTGGATTAGCTTGTCTTAGATGAAGTGGGTTCTAGATTAGATGCACCTCAGTGACTTGTCTGTGTTTATTTTGAAGCCTACCTTATGAAATCACAAGAACATTGTATTAAAATGAGGATTTTTTTCCCCACTCAGAGTAATCCTTCAAGAAAATGGCATACACTTGTCTCTCAGCTCAGTACTTAGGAGCTTGAAAGTTAAGAATCATGTCTCATCAGGAGGGAATTGTGGCCTGTGCTTGAAAATAAATTAGTTGTATCATTTTGTGAACATAAAAAATGTGCCTCTCTTACCTTGGAAAGATATTGTCCTGGGACCAATCCTGTTCCCATTGCAAATCATATTGTCAGCTGAGTCAGACCCGGTGTGGCACTAAATATTGGAGCCCAATGTAAGAGATTGCAAGTATTTTTAAAGGGGGCATAGAGTGTAAAGGAGATGTAAAGTGCTACAGTTGTTCTTCTCTGTTTCTTTCTTTAAAAACTGGAGCGCGTGAGGCCAAATTCTAAAGTCTTCCTGGCACTATATTTCAAATATAGGGAGAATCTGGCCCTGAAAGAGCACGAATGATTAAAGGTCTATATGACCTATCAAGGAAGACTGAAAGAATTGGGCTTATTCAGTTTGGAAAAGAGACGACTGAGAGGGAACATGATAGCAGTTTTCAGGTATCTGAGAGGATGTCACAAGGAGGAGGGAGAAAATTTTTTCTTTCTGGCCTCTGAGGATAGAACAAGAAGCAATGGGCTTAAACTGCAGCAAGGGAGGTTTAGGTTGGACATTAGGAAACAGTTCCTAACTGTCAGAGTGGTTAAACAGTGGAATAAATTGCCTAGGGAGGTTGTAGAATTTCTATCTCTGGAGATATTTAAGAATAGGTTAAATAAATGTCTATCCGGGATGGTCTAGACAGTAGTGGGTCCTGCCATGAGGGCAGGGGACTGGATTCAAGGACCTCTCGAGGACCCTTCCAGTCCTAGTATTCGATGATTCTGTGATTAGTGGATAAATCTGATTGAAGTTGCATTTTATATTTATTTTGCTCTAGTGTAACTGACTACACAAGACACAAATCGGTGGAGAATCTGGCCCTGAAAGAACATGAATGCAAGATGATCCAAAAGTGTGACCTAGTGTAAAAAGGCACATTATTCTGGCTTGTACCATGTCAAGATAAAATAGCTTTTTAAATTTTTAAATTTTTTTTTGGCTTCAAAATTCCATCTTTATGTTGTCAGTGAACTTACTCCACAGTTGCACCAGGGTAATTGACCCAAATCTTGCCCCATTTGCAAAGTCCATTTTGAAGACAGTGAAGAAATCTAAATCTAGTGGCATGTTTTTTTTCTCTTACCTCTTACCTTGCCATTTCATGTGTCCAGTGAATTCTCGTTGGGACCCTCTTCTTGCACCTGTAGAAAGATGTAAAGCTTCCTTCCAATGTGGCTTCTTTGGCACACAGCCCACTTAGATCCTTCATCATGTACCAGGCGTTCTGGGTACTCCCAATCAATCTCCTTTTAACAAAGCAAAAAGATAAAAAATGCCCAGGCTATGAGCAAACCTGGTATTGTGAGTGCTAATTGTAACAGTCAGTCAACCTGGCTACCATGGCTCCTCTGGCAGCTGGCACACTTAGATCTTTCAGCTTGTATTTCAAAGAGATCAATTGGAAGGCTTTAAACACTAGTGATCTATGTTTTTTTAATAGATGATGAAAGATCAAATTTGTCCTGCTGCCAACAAAGCCCTTTAGGAAATGCCAGCTGGGCTAGAGCTGAAGGGAACCATAACTATCACATCAAGGAAACAAACCCATGAACTACAACCTTTGGGCAGCTCCATTATTCTAAAGCCTGGAACACATTATCAAATGCGTGTGGAGAATAATAGAGGCAACTTGTTTGGAATATTGTTTTCTACTGATGCCTTAATTGTCCTACAGAGAAGGATTTTTAACGGGATAAGTACAGCTGAAAATGATTTGGTGACACCTTATATTTATACATGATTAGTAGATGTTTTAATAGGGGGTTAATTGTTAGTCCGATATGCCAATATAGTGTTTATAGCCATGACTTCTAATGATCGATCACCTTTTCTATATATAATGACTATCTGTAACACAAACTATGCATATCTGTAACATGCTATTACAACGCCTCTTTATTGTTTTCTAAATTTTGTACAAATCAAATATTAATGTAAAGTGTGCAAAGCCTTTAAATCCACTTAGTTTAGATTATAATTTAGAATATAATTCTAATGAGAAATATACATTTTGATTATTAAAAATGATAAAGACTTTTAAATACACATCCTTCATGCCTAAAAGCTAGAGCCTGGCAACGTTATATGTTCAAAAACTTCAGAGAGCTAGCCAAGTTAGTGTGCAACTGGAAAAACTTTAAAAAAACAAATAGTCTAGTAGCATCTTAAAGATTAAAATTATATGTATAAATTATTGTTTTAAAAATGTTTGCATCATCAGAATATCAAAGATGTGCATCTTTGGGGATTTTTGTATGTTAATATATTGGCTTGAAATCCACTTCTTGGCATGTCATGCCATACCAAATCACATACATTCATCATGTACCAATGCATCCCCATTAACTTGAATAGTTGCACTGATGTGAACAACAGAAATTGCCCTTCAGGTTAGTTTTTCCAATCAGATGGTTCAGTAATGTTGGTTTTCCATAAAGATCGAATTAGTCACTTTATAAACAAACAAACCAATGTTCAGTTAACAGTGTCATATATTTAGTAATATGAGAGCCTACTGCCTGTTCTTTATACAGTTTTTTATAGACTGACATAGTATTCCTTAGCATCCCCTGCACATAGGACTATTAAATATTTGTCTTCATAAGATGATATTCACGTCCTTTAGACAGGAAAACTAAGATGTTCATAGTGGGTGAACTAAGATGCTTATTACCCATATTTAATATTTCCTCTTACAGTGTAAGACTAATGCTTGGTCATGGATGCTGATTATCAAAAAGGTCACACAATGCTGATTATCAAAAAGCTGTGATGTTAGCTCAGAGTAATGACTTCTCTGTATACTTCAGGCAGAAGTTGGAAGTTAGAGTAGCTGAATGCCCTCTAAACTTCTCTCTTGTTTCTTTGTGATTGTGTTTCCTCATACTATCCTTAACATGTAAGTGATTATATTTAGATATTTGCTCCTTATTTAGCTCTTATTGGTATTAAGCAGGTGTAATTTCAGGGTCATGTAGTAGCACTCACATTAATAGTGTTTGTAGCTTTTATTGGATTCTATTGTATTCTGACCTGCACATTGTTTCAATTTGCATTTGTGCACATACCATAACATACCACACCTCCACTATATAAGATCAAGCCCGCAGAAGAGTACTCTAATGGGCCTGTGTTCTCTCCTCAGAAGGATGTGAATCCATCAATGTTACAATCTGAGCCAAACCTTTGAACTCCCATTGTTTGACTGCATTTAAAATTAGACAAAAAGGGGCTGTACCTTATAATATTATGACAATTATGTAGTGTTTAAAACAGGGATTGTTTATTTTACAGGTATTGGCTAGTGCTGAGTGAGTTTGGGGGTAATATAAGAACCAATCTAAAGTGAGCCTCTTCAGAGGCTTAAAGGCCTTTAAATTTATCATCTCCCTCTTCTTTGCACAAATATGCTGGTGGATCTAGGTTTACACTATCCTCATCACCATAGTTCTGGACTGCCTTCCAGTAGTGCATTAACAACTGTGACTAACATCTGACATGTGTGGTTTATTCTCTTATCCTCCCTCTACAGCAAGAATTATGTTTGCAGTATTATGTGTTGGGTCTTTTTTAAATGAACATGGTGCAAAGTCAGAGAAATAGTTTCCACTTAGAGCACAGGGTTGTGAGGTTTGGCATGGTCCTTAGTTCTTGGGTAGTTAGTTTCATAGGGTATGTCTACACTACCACCCTAGTTCGAACTAGGGTGCTTAATGTAGGCAAGAGAAGTTGCAAATGAAGCCCGGGATTTAAATATCCCGGGCTTCATTTGCATCTTGCCGGGCGCCGCCATTTTTAAAACCCCGGTAGTTCGGACTCCGTGCCCGCGGCTACACGCGACACGGAGTAGGTAGTTCGAATTAGGCTTTCTAATTCGAACTATCGGTACACCTTATTCCACGAGGAGTAACAGTAGTTCGGATTAGAAAGCATAATTCGAACTACCTACTCCGTGCCGCATGTAGCCGCGGGCACGGAGTCCCAACTACCGGGGCTTTAAAAATGGTGGCGCCCGGCAAGATGCAAATGAAGCCCAGGATATTTAAATCCCGGGCTTCATTTGCAACTTCCGTTGCCTACATTAACCACCCTAGTTCAAACTAGGGTGGTAGTGTAGACATACCCATAGGCTGTGTCTACACTGGCATGAATTTCCGGAAATGCTTAAAACAGAATACTATTCCATTTTCAGTTTTTCCGGAAAAGGAGCGTCTACATTGGCAGGCTGCTTTTCCGGAAAAGCCCTTTTTCTGGAAAAGCGTCTGTGGCCAATGTAGATGCGCTTTTCCGGAAAAGAGCCCCGATCGCCATTTTCGCGATCGGGGCTTTTTTCCGGAAAAGACTACTGGGCTGTCTACACTGGCCCTTTTCCGGAACAGTGTTCCGGAATAAGGACTTATGCCCGAGCGGGAGCAGAATAGTTTTTCCGGAATAGCGGCTGATTTTGTACAGTAGAGCATCGTTGCTTTTCCGGAAATTCAAGGGCCAGTGTAGACAGCTCCCAGCTTATTCCGGAAAAGTGGCTGATTTTCCGGAATAAGTGGCCCAGTGTAGACACAGCCACAGTGTAACTGCTATTGATTCCTGCCTAGGCTAGGTTTGCCCTTAGCATATCAAAGTAGTGAATCACCGTCTTCATCTTAGAGTGTTAGGGAATCTTCCAGATATACTGCACTGAGGTCATGGGACTCCTCAAAGTTAAGGCCCGAGAAAGTAAACTTGGTTTGATGTTCTGTGGGTAGTCAGTTTGAAGAACAAAGGAGAGGGTTGATGTACTTATGTTCAATGATCTGCGTGGATACAAATTTCTACCCATGGATAGGAATTGGTATTTGCTGATCTGCAGGATTCTACTCCCAGAAGACACTGCAGCCAAAGGAGATGAACAAGGTACCACTGCTCTCTGGAGTCAGTGCCCCATGCCAGCTGCTCCTTTCAGCCATGCACCTGTACTGCCCTCAGGCTGCACCTCCAGCAGGGCTGTATGACCAAAAAATATTAACAGCATTCTCTCCTATTTCCTATTTGTCTTGCTCTTTTGCATACTGATACAAGGTCCCCTTCAGACACACTTTTCATTCCATCCAACTTGGTCTCCAGTATGACTATAATCTGCAAAATTTAAGTCCCTGAGGGTATGTCTACACTACAAAGTTAATTCAAACTAACAGCCATTGGTTCGAATTAACTTTAATAGCGGCTATACATACAAACCGCTAGTTCAGTTTAAATCGAACTAGCGGAGCGCTTAATAAGAACTAGGTAAACCTCATTCTATGAGGACCAACGCCTAGTTCGAATTAAGTAGTTTGAATTAAGGGCTGTGTAGCCACTTAATTCGAACTAGTTGGAGGCTAGCCCTCCCCAGGTTGCCCTGGTGGCCACTCTGGACCAAACCAGGAAAACTCATCTGCCCCCCTCCCGGCCCCGGAGCCCTTAAAGGGTCACGGTCTGGCTACAGTGCTCGTGCCAGTTGCAAGCCTGCCAGCATCCACCCAGCAGACCCTGCACCTGGCACGGCATGAGCCAGCCACCCTCTGCCACCCAGCCCTCCGCCTCTTCCCAGGACCACGCTGGCGGCTCACAGGAGCCTGCCCAGGGCCACAAGAGGCGGGTGCCCGCCTGGTCTAGTGCGGAGATCGTGTACATCATCCAGGTTTGGGGGGAGGCCTCCAACGTCCAAAACCTCGGCACTAGGCACAGGAATGCGGCTGTCTCGGGCAGGATAGCTGCCAACCTGGCCACCAAAGGCCACATGTGAACCCAGGAGCAGGTTTGCATGAAAATCAAGTTGGTCCAGTGAGACCCGCGACCCTGAGCCCTGAGCTTAGAACATAAGAATGGCCGTACTGGGTCAGACCAAAGGTCCATCTAGCTCAGTAGCCTGTCTGCCGACAGTGGCCAACACCAGGTACCCCGGAGGGGATGGACTGAAGACAATGACCATCCATCTCCAGCCTTCCACATACAGAGGCCAGGGACACTGTTCCTACCCCTTGGCTGATAGCACTCCATGGACCCAATCTCCATGAATTTATCTAACTTCTCTTTAAACTCTGTTATAGTTCTAGCCTTCACAGCCTCCTGTGGCAAGGAGTTCCACAGGTTGACTATGTGCTGTGTGATGAACTTTCGCTTATTAGTTTTAAACCTGCTTCCCATTCATTTCATTTGGTGTCCTCTAGTCCTTATATTATGGGAACTAATGAAGAACTTTATTCACCCTCTCCACACCACTCATGCTTTTATAGACCTCTATCATATCCCCTCTCAGTCTCTTCTTTTCTAAGCTGAAAAGTCCCAGTCTCTTTAGCCTCTCTTCATATGGGACCTGTTCCAAACCCCTAATCATTTTAGTTGCCCTTTTCTGAACCCTTTCCAAGACCAAAATATCTTTTTTGAGGTGAGGAGACCACATCCGTACACAGTCCTGAAGATTTGGCGTAGCATAGTTTTATACTTCCCCTCCCCCTTCTTCCCCTGGCTTCCCCCTTCCAGCTCCCTCCTCCCAGATTTCCCCCTCCCCTCTTCCACCCTCTCTCTTCCCCTCTCCCACCTCCTTTTCCCAGTCTCCTCAGAGGTTAATCCCCACCCAAGTTTTGTTAAATAAAGAGAGTTTCTATTTTTGAACACACGTGTCCTTTATTTTTTACATCAGGAAGGGGGGTTAGGGAGGGGTAAGTGGAAGGAGGTGAGGGAGGAAAGGGGCACGAGCCCCCGATGGGGAGGACTGGGATGTTTCTGTGGGCTCCTCGGGGTGGAAGCTCTCCTGCAGGGCCTCCTGGATCCTGACAGCCCCCTGGTTGGCCCCCCCGGATGGCAGCCTGTGGCAAGTGCAGCCGGGCTGATGGCCAAGTGCTGTGATGTGCCGAGTGAGGGCACTCAGGGCACTCCAAGACAGGACTGCTTTGCTGTCCCTCATTGAGGTAGACAAGCAAGGGGGGAAGCCTGAGAACTGTCTGTCCGGGGTGAGAGTCGGGTCCCTTTAAGCACAGCCCTCGGCTAGCCCTCGGCAGCAGCTTCACACTCTAAGTCCTAACCTGATGCCCTGCTAGCCAGCCTTAACTTTGGTTCAGGGTCCGCTCAATGTGGACATGCTAGTTCGAATTAGCAAAATGCTAATTCGAATTAGTTTTTAGGTCTAGATGCACTAGTTCGAATTATCTTAGTTCGAATTAACTAATTTGGATTAAGTTAGTTTGAATTAGTGCTGTAGTGTAGACATACCCTGCCTCTTGCCCAAACAATATTAGTGTCATTTGCAGTAGTCATGACTCTTATCTCATCACAAAATCTATGAGTTTGTAGAAGACAAGAAATAGTGTGCAACCTTACCTCTCTGTTCTCTACTCCTGACGCAGCTCTCAGATGGGTTGTACCCTGCTTTTATCAAAGTAACATTCTGTTCTGGAATTCCATAGTGTTTCAGGATCACAGGGCTTCTCTGTGGATAATATCAAATGCTTCTGTAAAATCAAGTTTACAAACCATCTTCTGCTGGTATTCTAAACCTTTCTGACAGGGCTGCATTAAGGGAGGGGCTAGCCAGGCAGCTGCCCAGGGCGCCAACCTATGTGGGGGGAGAGGGGGCGCCTGATTGCAGCTGTAAGGGACACCCGGGTCCAGGGGCCACGCGGCACCCCTTACAGCTGCAATCAGGTGCCCCGTGCCTGATTGCAGCTGTAAGGTGTGCAGCATGCTGGTGGGGCGGGGCCGCACATGCACCCTGCGCCCGGGGGTGGAACTGTGCATGAATCGTGCGCCTACTGCCTGGGGCGCAGATATGGCTTGAACCGGCCCTGCTTTCTGAATAGATCTTCTCAAAGTGAAAACCTGGCCTCAACATGACCAACACTTTGTGGAATTCAGCCTGTTCTTCCTTGAGTACCTTATCAATATCAGTGTTCGTCCTCTTCCAAATGGTACTGCACATTTTTTTTCCAGATACCCTCTTGAATTCTGACAATAAGCTGGCTTTCTGCTTTAGGGACTTTGCAGGCAACATCTCTTCACCAATCTTTCAAAAATTTCCTTTTCTCAAACCATTCTATATATACCCTAATTCAGCATTACTTCCTCTCCAGGTTCTAACACTTCAGCAATTATTTTATCATTACTTGGTGCTTTACCATTCTTCAGCTGCATTATAGCCTTAGTTACTTCCTCACAGGTGATTTAATTCTGGTGATATAGGTAAGTCCACTATTTTTTCACAATTCTCAATGTGCTAATGGTTCTGGCTGGCTAAGCACAGCCTGGCAATGTTCTAATAGGCGCTTTGTTCTTTGTCTGTTAAAAGTGTCCCATTTCAGCCCTTAACATCACAACTCTTCAGCCATTATGACTTGTTTAGAAACTAGAGGAAAAAGTGTTTTAGAATCTCCTCTTGTGTGCCGCCTCCATTTCTCTTGCTTTGTTTTCTATCCATTCTTGCTTCTCATCTTGCTGATCTACACATTTCCTTGCTTTGTCCTCATTCTTGTTGCTGCATAACTCTGACTGCTGTTACTGAATTTTCCTCTTTAATTATTTTCTCTCTTCAACAAGCCTCCATGTATTTGGTTAGAGCCATTCTTTCTAAATCCTCTTGACCTTCATGGTAGACTTGGCTGTATCCACACTTGCTTTGTTGAAAAAAACTGGCATGGTTCTTCTAGTATCCATCGATGGCTGTCTTTAACTTCTCAAAACTGTTGCTAACTTTCAGCTTAAACTATGCCTTCATTGCTGGACTTTTACTTTCTAGTGTCATTCATACCCTGGCCTTGCATTCTGTTACTTTCTTTTGTTTAACTTGATTGTCCCAAGAACAAAATAATGGCTATGTCCAATGTCACTATCTACTCCCTGGCATCCACCAGTGAATTTCTGTAGTTCCATTAATTGGGAATAAGGTTCAGCTGTTTCTGGGTGAAGCCATCATTTGATCTCCATGTCAGTTTCTTTCCTTGAAGAGAAATATTGTACCTTCATGTGAAGACTGTTTTGGTTTGCATAGGCTGCAGAGTTCAGTATTTTCCATTGTTAATCTATCCCTGGATACATCCGTTTTTTCATGTTCAGCATTATCACCAGCCTGTTCATCTAGATCTCCCTTGAGGATAATATCATATATTTACTGATCTTGCTACGGGTACTCTACAATGTTTCAGAGTAACAAACAGATCAGACTGTTTCTATCACTTGTTGGTGCATAACATTTAATTGTTTTTGTTACAAAGGAAGCAGTATTATTCTTGTGGTTCTAATTTCTGCAAAAATATTCAATTGACAATTTTATTCAGCTTTCATCCAAATAATAGCAGCATTACTCATTCTGGCTCTGATCCTGCAGAGAATCACCCACATGTGTAACTTGGTACATGTGAATCATTCCATTGACTTCAATAGGACTGCTCACACGTGAAAAGTGAAGCACACAAATTATAAATGTTTCCAGGACTGCTCTCAGATTGTGTGGGTTCAGAAAACACGGTTGGAAAAAAAATGTCAGCCTAAATCTTTATTTTTCTATCATTTTCTATAGGAATCTTTTAAATTAAAATGTAGATTTATCTTCATAACAAAACTCGTGCACTTGCTGTTCAAGTCATACTTGAATTACTCTGGCATGCAGCCAAATGTTTATACTTTCTGTAGCACTGAATCAGAAGTAATTCATTGTACTTTATGGAAGGCGTCATTTTTCATTGTTTTATCTTTCTGCTAATTACAAATCAGCCATTTATTTACTTTATTTACTAGAATTGTGACAGTCTGACACTGTGTCTTGGAATTTGGATTTGTTTTACGTGAGTAGTTTAATATGCACCAGCATTAGAAACCAAGGTATTTCTGCTGGTACATGCAGACAGCAGTGCTGGCTTCCCCACAACATCTGTCAGGCAATGTACCTTACCAATGTCCTTTTTATATGTGTTCACTTTTTTTGATTGTATCCGTTTGGTATATATGGTTATGCCAGTTTTCTTCCACAATTTGATCTGAGGAAGTGGGTCTGGCCCACGAAAGCTCATCACCTAATAAACCATCTTGTTTGTCTTTAAAGTGCTACATAGTCCTGTTTTTTGTTTCAGCTAGACTAGACTAACATGGCTACATCTCTATTAATATTCTACCTTACCAAGGAAGGACCACTAGTTTGTAACAGGACAGTAATCTCTGTGCAGGCTGACACTTGTGTGTTGGTGCCAATTGTTGTCTACTATGAACATGATCTTCTGCGCCATGGATACCTGTTCTTGAACCATGCTGACATGGGACCTTATGTCATGTAGGACAGCAAGTGCGATGAGAACTTTGGTCAGATCTGGGTATGGTTCTTCCCTCTCACTCCTCTACTGCCCTGTTCAGAGGTTTTTGATTGCAATGAGATTATGTCTCCTGGTAGTATTGTAAGCAGGGGCTGAACTGCTGCTTGCTGTCAGCCAGCTAAAAGGAGGGGTGGGTGTGCCCACTACAGTTGTTTAGCTCTGCAAGGTAATTAAGTGTTAACTGTTGACATGTAAATACTGCTCAGAAGAGAATCAGAGGTGTGGCTATGTAAATCCCATTCAGCCAGGGCTGATGGAAGGTCAGTGTTGGAATGTAATGTGGAGAAGTGTATATAATTTGGGACTGTTGTGGAGGTAACTAATCATGCTACCCCTAAATGTGGGAACTGTAAAACATGCCACCAGTGCTTGCAGGAGAGACACCACCATCATGGTAAGAGGCCTCGGAAGAACAAGCCTCCCCCCTTCCAGAGTTGAGTGAACAGAGCTGGGGGAAAGGGTTAAAAGGTTTGTGTCAGCCTGCTTCACACCTGCCAGGTGTGAGCTATAAAACTGGCCCAGCCTGTACCTTTCCCCCTTTGTTTTAAGGACAGACCTCAAGCAGACTCTCTGAGGAGTCTTTTCTTTTGCTAGTCCAGTGAAAGCTGGATTCATTTGCCAGTCCAGCTCGTGGCTAAAGAGTTGAAATCACTGAGAGCTGAAATCACTGGTTTGGCTGAGTGCCAGACCTGTTACACCAGTGAAGTAGTGGTGACCAGCGGCGTGGCGTGGAGCGGTGGGAGGTGAAGAGCGGTGACGCGTGGCGCGGTGGCGTGGTGTGGAGCAGCAGCAGGTGAGGAGCGACAACCGGCGGTGTGGTGTGGAGCGGCGGCAGGCGAGGAGCAGCCACCAGTGGTGTGGCGTGGAGCAACGGCAGGCGAGGAGTGGCCATCAGCGGCATGGTGTAGAACGGCGGCAGGTGCCCAGTGGAGTGTCCAGAGGTGTGGAACGAGACAGCTGGTGGAGCGTGGCAGAGTTTTGTATAAGGTGCCCCCTATCTATCCCCCGACCCCCATTTCTACCCAGGTTGGGAGGTGAAACCCTGCGGGTGAACTTTGGGACTCTGGGTGGCACGGACCAGGGACAGAGACTTTTGGGATGTCGGACTCTTTGGACTTCGGGCGATTCTTGGCTGGGGTGGGGGCTTGGCTCATGTTTGGGGTTATGAACTCTGCGGTGTTTTCCCCCAAGTTAATGCCATATGACTTCTCTTTCTGTTTCATTAAATGTTTCTTTCCTACACTCAGACTCAGTGCTTGCGAGTGGGGAAGCATTGCCTCTCAGAGACGCCCAGGGGTGCGTGAATTTCCCAGATTACTGGGTGGGGGCTCGAGCCGGTTCTATGTGTGATGGCCCCAAGATATTGAACCCAGCCCTGGTTACTGCCAGGCCTACCTGGCAGAAGGGTTACATAGTAGATGGCTTACTTACAAACATGTTAAATAACAGTCACAGTATTCTCTCCATGGTGCCCGTAAGTACTTAGAGATCCAATATCCTCTGGGCCTTATTTCAGTAGGCTACTCTCCCATTAAACTTGCCTAATGCTATTTTTGGTTGTCTCAGCACTGCCTGATGTTGTATGTGGACTACCGGAAAGTTCTTCTCAGCACATCAAATCCTAACTTCTCTGCCTCCCAGCGGGGCCAGGTTATGTTCACATACCAACTCCATTGACGTCAACAAAGTTACCCTGATTTACACTATTGTGAGTTCAGAATCAATCTCTCTCTTCCTATTTCCTCCCAGTCCTTTCTAGTCCCTTCCTGGCATATTTTAGGGATGAAATGCTTTTAAGGGGAAAAAATGACTTAAGAAAAATAAGGCTTCTTGTTTGTGTGACCTTCTGATCACTGTTCTTGAAAACAAAATAAAACCTCTGTTGCGCTTCTTGTAAATATAGTCAATGTCTTAGTCAAACAGCTGCTGCACAGACCCAGTTTCTTTGAGTCAGAGGCAGGATTTAAGCAATACATTAGTGGAATAAAAAATGCAGAATGTTTATTTCTGATATGGAAATCCTTTATCTGCATTATATCAGCTGGAAACAAAATCTTTGGGACAAGTGCAGCTGTGATTTTTCTTAAACTAAATAGAGTCCTGCTCTCAATGAAAAAACCTTTTTCTATCTGATCCAGTTTAATGTCTGGGTGAAAAGTAAATGTCATGCTGCATTTAATTTGCAGACATGGAACACAAAATCTGCAGCCACAAAAGATTGTAGAATAAAAGTATTATCTGTTCTGTCTTAAAACAAAAGTGATTCCAAAAAAGAAAAAGATGAAATGGGAGGTCAGGGGGAGGCAGGAGAGGTTTGGATGGGGTACAAGAGAAAAGAGTATTAGCACTGGTTTTGGAACGGGGAGAAGGGGAAAGATTATTAGCACTGGGTCTGCCCTGCTGTAGCTAGCCATGATTCTTAAATGATCCAAAGAGTGCCATTGCATCTCTAAGGATGATAATTCCATGCTTGAACAAAAAACTATTGCAATAGGGATATACTACTGACCAGGATGGAGATAGTGACTGAAATGCTCAGAGAGATTAAAGAGACTGTAAAAATAAACTCAATAATAATGGGGGATTTAAAGTATCCCCATATTGACTGGGCACATGTCTTTTCAGGGTGTGGACTCTGGGGGTGGGGGCAGGAATTAGGAGCTCAGAGCTGGGGCAGAGGGTTGGGATGTGAGGGCTCTGGCTGGAGGTGTAGTCTCTGGTGTGGGGCCAAGGATGAGGGGTTTAGGGTGCTGGCTGCCTCCAGAGACAAAGTTGGGGCAATCTGATCTACAGAGGCCAAGGAGATATATGAGGGGAGGAAAACCCAGTCCCAGAATTAAATAGTGTTTGAGGGAAAAATTGGTTACTGTAGCTTTTAGGGGCCCTGGACCTGGAGCCTTACAGGATGAATGGGACAAGGCTCCTGACTCTCAGCTAATTAGGATGAACTTTGGGAAAGCGGACCAGCAAATATGCTTTCTCCTCCCTCATAACAAGATAGACATCAGCAGGAGAAAGCTGGCCTGTTGCATCCTTTGAGCTGGAGGTCTAATTTGGGAAGAAGCAGCCCGAGGTAGAGCAAGGGCACTTACGCTCAATGTATCTTCCTCCACTGCTCAGTTCTTCAGAACAGGCAGCATTTGTGGCACAATTGCCAGGGGCACATAATAGTCTAGGTCAGGGGTGGGGAACCTAAGGGTGAAGCTCCCAGGTTGCTTGGATCTGGCCCCTGAGACTTAGGGCCTCCCCCAGCTTAGGGGAGCCCACGCTAGCACTCCAGTTCCTGCTGCCATCTCCCTGCAGCCCCCAGTATCTGACTGATTTTTTTTCTGTGGCTCAGTGACCCCTGACCCAGACAAGGTTCCCCACCCCTGGTCTAGGCTCTTGTGGAATACTTCGCTTGGGAATTCATTGTAATGGTGCTGGATGGTGTTGATGGCCTATGAGAATCCAAAGAGATTTTCTGGTGGTCCCTTCTAGCCATCTACTGTGACTGCACTTGAAATGTACAAGAATACAACTTTGAGGGGGGTCTTTCCCACACAGCCCTTGCCTATTCATAGGAATGAAAAAGGGAAACCAAGCCAAGGGCCGCTGCGTCAGGCTGCACACAGATAACTGTGAACCAAAACAAAGCTGCTAGGTCTAATTTTATGCCTACCAGCCTTGGCAGTGCCACTTGAATACGGGGAATGTTTAACTTTTTTTTCTTCCTATCCAATCCATGCCAGAAATTTTTTAGCTGAGATGTAATTTTAATGATGCACCTCTCAGACACTTTCCCGTGTCATGGAAAATGATCTGACTGACAAAATGCTGCGATAGCATGAACATATTGGCTACGTCTACACTGGCCCCTTTTCCGGAAGGGGCATGTAAATTTCACTAGTCGTCGTAGGGAAATCCGCGGGGGATTTAAATATCCCCCGCGGCATTTAAATAAAAATGTCCGCCGCTTTTTTCCGGCTTTTAAAAAAGCCGGAAAAGAGCGTCTAGACTGGCCCCGATCCTCCGGAAAAAGTGCCCTTTTCCGGAGGCTCTTATTCTTACTTTGAAGTAGGAATAAGAGCCTCCGGAAAAGGGCACTTTTTCCGGAGGATCGGGGCCAGTCTAGACGCTCTTTTCCGGCTTTTTTAAAAGCCGGAAAAAAGCGGCGGACATTTTTATTTAAATGCCGCGGGGGATATTTAAATCTTCCGCGGATTTCCCTACGACGACTAGTGAAATTTACATGCCCCTTCCGGAAAAGGGGCCAGTGTAGACGTAGCCATTGGGTATATCTATTGTGATGCTGGCAGGCCAGATGCTAGCTCTTGCCCTATGTTCAGGCATCAGCTAAGAACTAATAACCTTATAGTGGAGACCAGACCAGGTCACCATTATGTTACAAGAAGTAATAGTCTTATAACGATTTACTTAGTATTTAGACTCTATGTTTGTGTGTTGCTGCAAGTATTAATTTCATTTATAATATTTCTATCCCACATAAGAGAAGATTTAAAGTGTTTTTTCTGAAACTGTAAACTTCAGAAGGTAATCGGGGTAAAATACAACATGGCTTGCAAAGGTAGATCCTGTCAAACCAACCTGATCTCTTTCTCTGAGAAAATAACTATTTTTTAAAGATAAATTAGATCTGCTACATTTCTTTTATCTGGGTTTCAGTGAGGCATTCAATATAGTTCCATATGGGAAATTATTTAAATTGGAGAAGATGGGGATTAATATTAGAACTAAAAGGCAGATAAGGAACTGCTTAAAGAGGAGACAGCAGCAAGTCACACTGAAAGGTGAACTGTCAGACTAGAGGAAGGTTGCTAGTGAAATTCCTTAGGGATTTGTCTTGGGACCAATGTCATTTAATATTTTTATGAATGAGCTTCGTGTAACGCCAACAGGTGAAATCAAACCTGGGACCTCTGGGGCTTCATGCACGAGACTCTCTCCTGCATGAGCTAAAAGCCAGCCAGCTCTTAGCTAAGGTTATAGAGCAGACTCATTCGTCTCTCTGTAAAGCTACGTCTAGACTGCAGCCTTTTTCCGCAAAAGCTTATGCAAAAGAAGCACAGAGTAGAATATCCTCGTGCTTCATTTGCATAATTAATTAACAGCCATTATTTGCCTTTCATTTTTCCTCAGGCTGAGTACAGGTTTGGGTGCTGATACTGAGCTCAGTGGTGCTGGTATTGAGCTCATCGATTTTAACCCAAAGTCAAAGTCATATAACAAGTACATGGAAACCCTCCATTCAGAGTGGAGTGTGGGTTCTTTACTGTCTTTTATCTGAGAAGAGGCTATTTCGAGACTTACTTACAATTTCAATATCCCTTGTCCAGAATATCTATTTGAATGTGAACAGGACAGCGGCATCAGATGTAAATATAAGATTTTAAAGGAATCATTTAATCCATGGCTAGTTTGTAATATTAAATTTACTTTCTCTCTTTAGAATCCTTTTAGAGTCCACAATCTGGGAATGCATTCACTCAAGCCTATCAGTATGATAACTGAATGCATTAAATAAGCTATGTGATCAACAGTATCATGAACTATATATGAAAAAAGTGTTCTCCAAGAGCTGGATTTTCCAACTTGGTCTTGCTCCCATTTGAGATCAGTAGCAAGACTCCCATTCAGAGATGTAGATTCAGACTCAAATACCTTTCCTTCATATTTATTCATCTAAAATAGAGACAAGTCATCATGTGTTTTATTGGAGTGTAAAAATTAGATTTCTCCTATAATTTAAGAGGTAAGAACAGCTTCTTGTCTTGTTTGTAGCTGGTCAGTCTTTTTAAAAATACCATTGCTGTTTTCTTATACAGTTGTATTTATCCAACAAGTCTCTCTCTTGTATTCAGGTGTTTCAACTTGAGTAATATCTGAGAGTTGATTGGCATGCATAGGTACAACAGAATTGATATTGAATATGCAAAACTGATTCACTTACAGCATTTATATTCATATTTGCAGCTGAGTCAAGTGAGCATTTTTTCATGTGTCAGAAACAGCTCAGATTTTTTTGGTTATCTCTCTGAGAACTCTGCAATGCAATTCTGCTCTCTGTTACTCTCCCATATGCATAATGTCTGTATACCTGCTTCTGCTGATGTCATCAGCTGCCACTATCTTGGTTCTATTCATAATGGAATTCTTTTCTCATCTGAGCTGATTGTTGAGGTTTTGAGCAATTTGATGTGCACAGGCTCTCTGAGAGCCATAGTTGATGTTGCATTTGCAATGTTTAGAGTAACTTTCACTGCTCTTTGCATTAGCAGAAATGTTCTGCTGCTTAGGTATTGTGATGGAGTTTGGTATTGTGGATGAAATAAAGGATAATACCATCTCTTTTTCCCACTATAATTTGACTCCTGTGGCTGTATCTCCAGTGAGAATCAAGCATCTGACCCAAAGTGATCCCTGAAACACCTCTACTAGAAACTTTTCCCATTCTATGATAATTTTCATAGACCGGTAATTTTGAGACCCATTTAGCATGTGCTTTATTGATACTATAGAGTGTTCATGTAAAAAAAATCCATGCCCTTCAGTACTATGTATATGTATAGCTGTTTGCCTCTACCACCCTACAGTGGAACCCAGATAGGAGCATAATCAAACAGTTACAACCCATATTTGACGGGGCTGCATCCTACAAGAAATCCTTCCCAAACATACTTTCCTGGCTTTCAAACAACACGCTTACATTGCGAAACTCTTTATCGGAAACAAGGTCTCCACAGACCAGGAGACACCAATTCTAAGTTGTGCCACACCCTCCTATAACAAATGCAAGATCTGCAGACGTAGCTCCATTTTTCTGACCACCAGTATCTCCCAGAGTGCCCCTTTTAAGGTTAATGAGTTTTACACATGTCTGTCACAACGTGGTGTGTACGTCACATTATGCATCAAATGCCCCAACAACTATCAGGTGAGTGAAACCAAACAATTATTTTGCTTAGGACTGATGTCAGACTAACCGGATTATAGTCATCCGTATATTTTCACGAGCCCTTTTTGAATATTTGCACAATATTAATGCTCTTCCAGTCTTCTGGAATTTCCTTGGAATTTCAAGATTTATTAAAAAACTTAACAGTTTAGATCAGGGCCAGTGATCTCCTTTGCCAACTCTTTTAGAACTTGTGCATAAAAGTAAGCTGGGTCTGCTGATTCAAAAATGTGACTCTCCAATGAATGATGGTTTTTAATACCATCCTTAGTTACTAATGGAGTGAAAAGTACTTCTGCATCATTCTCAGCTGATATATTTGTATCATCCTACTTCTTTCTAAATATAGGACAGAATGGAAATATTGATGGAACCCTTATGCTTTTTTTCCTGTATCAACAATTTTATCATCACTATCTAGTAGTGTCTTTTGGTTTTTAATACTTTAAAAACTCCTTATTGTCTTTAGTTTTGTTAGCTATGGACTTTCCTCAGATGGATTTGGCAGCCCTTATCCCTTACCAATTTTCTAGGCTTCACATCTTCTAATTTATATTGATTACTATCTATTTTTCCTTTTTCATTTGTTATATATTTTCTTTTTTATTTCTCACTGCTGCCTTTACATCTCCACTGAACAAAAATGGGCTTTTAGCCTAAGTTGTCCTCTTTTTTGAGTTTGGAATCAGGGCTTTTTGACAGTATAATAAACTGTTCAAATTCTTCTGTCTAAATTTTTCCTCCCAATCAATTTCTCTAATTTTCCTTCTTTTTGAGAAACTAGCCTTTTTGAAGGATCAAGTGTGTGTTTGTGCATGTGTATATAAAATGGCTGGGACTATCCCCTTTTCTCATAGTGAATGTAATTAGATCATGATTACTGATCCCTAGGCAACCAATTTGTGTTTGGTGCAATATCTTTTTGTGTTAGAAAATGAACTCTAATTTTTAAAATCTTAATGATGTTTTACTACTGACTCCATGAGACCTCCAGATTATGTCTCCTAAACTAAAGTGCCCCAGAACTGTACAATATTTCTTTCTACACATTACTGAGACAAGTTCTTAGGACATAAATAACTCCTGCTCTCTGTAAAATATACATTCAAGATTAAATGATCAATGACCATAAAAGAGTCTGTTTCATATATTAGAAATCACCTCCACTCTCTTCAAATAAAAAGGAAAACATAGCAAATCCTGGGGAGATCACAACAGTTGTTCCCTAGTTATCTACATCTGATATCTGGGGTAGAACCACCCAGGATGGAATGTGGTCTCATCTAATAGGTGTTTCTAATGGGTTTCTGCTGGGATTGGTACATGGCTTGGTGCTTTTAAACATTTTCATCAGTAATTAGGGGGTAAATATAAAATCATTGTTTATAAAAAGTACAATTGACAAAGTGGTAAACAATGAGGAGGCCACGATAGTAACACACAGCAATCTGGATTCCTTGGTAAAAGAGCTCAATTTCTATCTCAACAAAAAGAAGGTTAGGAGGATACTTGACTATAATGTATGAGTACTTTCATGGGGAGAAAATACTGGGGACTAAAGAGCTTTTTAATCTAGTGGAGAAAGGATGAAAAAGAGCCAATGGCTGGAAGCTGAAGCAATACCAACTGAAATCGGAAATAAGGCTCACGTGAATAAGGAAGGTGATTTAACTTTGGAACAAATGACCACTGGCCATTGTGGGTTTTCCATCTCTTGATTTCTTGTGACATTTAATAGCAAATGATATTCAGGAAGATAGACTAGGTGTTTTAATGGTCCGCTCTGCCTCTAAACTCTCGGAATGAGGTGCTGACAGATGCTACCAATCATGCCTACGCATGTACTGTTGATGTCCTAATCTTATGGTTCAGAAGCAACTGTTCACAAACTAAAACATTTTATAATTAGCACTATATATTTAAAATGTCTGAAATGTGATGCGACAGGAGATTATGCCTAAATCAGTTTTATAACAGCAGCAATATGTTTTAAGGGCTGGATTAATCTCTGGTGTAAATCAGCATCACTTCATTGAAACAAATGGAGCTACAGCGATTTGCAGCCTGAGGATTTGCTCTGAACTTCTATTAGTCTGGGAACATTGGGCCAGATACTCATCTTGGTGACATCAGTGTAAATAGTAACTAACTACACTCAGGCTCACTGACAAGAGGGGGCAAAAGGCGAAATTCCCCTCGGGCTTGGCAATTCAAAGAGGCATGGGTTCATGGCCACTGCTGCTGTTGCTACTGTGGCAGCAGCCGGAGCCCCACCCCCTTGAAATCACCGCCAGAGCACTGCACTGAGTGGCTCTGAGGGCTGGGATGGGGGGGAAGGTGCCATGCTCTGGATGGTGCTGAATGCTTGCTGCCCCTCATCCCATCCCTTCCACCCAAGACCCTGCCCCTTCTGTGAGCATGGAGCTGTCCCCTTGCCCCTCCCCTCCCTTGTCCAGGGCCCACGGAGGCTATCTGCTCCCCTGACTGCATTGAAGTCTCCAGCATTGCACTGGTATAAAACCGATCCACGTCAGGTGAGTATTAGATTAATTATTTCATTATGTTGTTTAGGAGAAAGTGTTTTTGAAAGTTTTCTGGGCATTTCAAAATGACTAGGTGCACAGTACTGGAAGACTCCCAAGTACTCCTGCGTAGCAGCAAGAATGAGGACAAAGAGCCTCACAGTGCTCCATGTGCAAATGCAGATTGGGGTTCCCCTTCTCTCCCTCCCACTTACAATAGAAGGTCCTGCATGTTCAGATATTCTCTGCCTAACCCTTGTTGACCCCTCCCCCCTTTTTAAATTCTGCAACACTGAGTCAAAGAGAAAATCAAGGAGTTTGAGACTAGTTTCTCTTAGCAGGGTGGACACAACCAGGTATTTGGAGGCAAGTGAAACTTCCCCTTAGGGAGGCTAGCCCTGTCCCTTTCTTACTCTTTTTGCCCACACTGCAGCCCTGAGACCAGAAATGTTCTGCAGCTGGGAGTGGGAGCTTCTCTAGCCCTGAGGCCATGGTACGGGGGGATTTTTCTGGGTCTCCCAAATTGGCTGTAGGGCCTGGACATGGGCCCTGTGGGATTATCTGCCACTGCCACTGTCCCTGCTCCAGCAGCATAAGGTTTGCAAAGGCTCAGCCTCTTCTGTCTTCTAGTACATATCATCCATGATGCCAAAGGGCGAGTCTTACGTAGGGCCATGTATATTCTCTGGCAACACATGCTGGAGCACAGCCACCTTGTGCATCTTATGAAGACTTGCAAGAAGTAGGATCGAGTTTCCATGAGTCTGCCAGCACTCTGCCAGTTTACAACATTCTATTGTTGCTTTTCTAGAGTATGGAAGGTCTGCTTCCTCCCTCATTGCTTTGCATTTTATGCCTTCTGTATTACTTGTGCAAAAAAAAAGTGTAAAATTATTAACAGATGCATGGCAATAAAGAAACTGGCCATGGTGTTTAATATTTATTGCATGTAATACACTACAGACAGGAGGGGATATGCCACAGCTTAGCAATGTGGAAATGTATGCACATTGGCAAGGGAAGGATCAAAAGAACATGTGAGGCATATTTGCACTAAAAAAGGTAGGTTTCTTATTTTAATCTGTGTGCTGCAGTGGGGTTTCTTCAGCCAAAATGTTATGTCCACTTTCATCTGAAGTTAGCTCTCTTCATCATCTGAGCAGAACTAGCTCACTCATTGCCAACAGAACTAATTTGAAGGTGGAAAAACTGAAATACACAGCAGAGAAAACTGTTAAGATAAGGGCAGCCAATTAATTACAGTGAATGAAATAGCAGTGACTTCTGGATGAAACTAGGTCAAAGTTGTAATCCAAACCCAGTTAGCAGTGGCGGTAATAGTGGCTGGTTAGTAAATTAAGGGGCTGTTGCACTATGCTGATATTTTTCATTTGAGAACTGCAATTCACCAACATAGTCTCTCTATATAACAAATATCAGAGGGGTAGTTGTGTTAGTCCAGATCTGCAAAAGTGACAAGTAGTTCTGTGGCACCTTATAGACTAACAGATTTATTGGAGCATAAGCTTTTGTGGGCAAAGACCCACTTCATCAGGTGCATGTATGTAACAAAATTTTTCTTGCTGCATGACAGAATGATGTCATCAGGCTCTCTGGCCGCAAAAGTGGCCAGAGAGAGGGGGGTTGGCAAGCACAGCGAGTAGTGGGTGCAGCCCCTTAGTAATCTT
The DNA here is from genome assembly GCF_052426305.1 of Pelodiscus sinensis. Lineage (NCBI taxonomy): Eukaryota > Metazoa > Chordata > Testudines > Trionychidae > Pelodiscus > Pelodiscus sinensis. The sequence goes on from NC_143057.1 coordinate 103,711,388, forward strand.
ATAATAGCACAGAGAATTTTAAACTGACAGCAAGGAAATGACTAGAACAGAATAAAAAGGGGGTTTCAGTAGTGAGTTGTGTATCAAGGAGCTAGTGCTCTTTCAGTGCAACAGCTGCTTATTATAATCTGGGGGGAATTCTGCAACTGTTGCATTTGGAGCCTTAGCAAATAATTGCAGAATTCCCCCAGGACTATCATTTTAAAAAGTGAAGACTCCAAATGGCTTGGACAAGAAGGCTGGGAATACATCACTATGAGCAGCACATTACTGTCTCTGCAGCTGAAATGCACCTAGGGACAGATTGTTCTGCATAGGTACTGAGCTGGGGTGGGGTAGAATAGATCCTTGGCACAATACTTATCAGAAATCCTAAAAGGTTAAGGTGGGCACACCTGCTACAATTCCCCTCCCCCCCAGGAATGTGCAGCATGCTCCTACCTGCACATGCACCGAGGTTTGATGGGCAGGACCATCCCTTCTAGTTGAGAGGGTGGTGCCTGCTAGAGACAGAATTTGGTCCAAAGGCTAGAGCAAGAGAACTCTATCACAGAGGCTGTGTCTAGACTACAAGTGCTATCGGAAAAATATATGCAAATTACTAACCGTCTACACTGGGCCAAATGTCGGAAAAAAGCTTCTTTCAGAACATCCCTTCTTCCTTGTAGAATGAGGCTAACAGTAATGCTGAAAAAACATATCTGCTTTTCCAAAAAAAATTTTCGGAACGAGGTGTACAGATAGTGCGGAATGGCTTGCTAGCCCGTGTAGCCGCGCGGCATGGGGTTCGAACGAGCCAGCATTTAAAAATGGCGCCAGCCGGCTTATGCAAATGAAGCCCGGGAAATTCAAATCCCGGGCTTCATTTGCAAGTGCGGTATGCCTACATTACCACCCTAGTTCGAACTAGGGTGGTAGTGTAGACATACCCAAAGTGGTTAAGGATTCAACATTTAGCCTGGAGTCTTTGCATATAAAAACTTAAATCATGTGAAATGAGAGCCTGGTTAGACCTTATATGGTGTGTAGTCCTGATCACCAGACGTTTGACCTAAATATCATACCCGACTATCATATCGTAGACTGAGAGAACTTTCAATCAGTAGGGCCAGATCAGATCAGCAGAGGAACACAGAGGCCATCTTTATGTTTTCTTGTGCAGTGGCCTGGGACCTGCAGGACCCCTGCTGTAAGCTCTTCTTGTAGCCAATCATAGCTAGAGCTTAGCACCAACCTATGCACTGGAGATATTTAAGAACAGGTTAGATAGACATCTGTCAGGGATGGTGTAGGTGGAGCTTGGTCCTGCCTTGAGGGCGGGGGGCTGGACTCGATGACCTCTTGAGGTCCCTTCCAGTCCTATTATTCTATGATTTTATGATTCTATGCCTTCCTTTGGCCCAACCCAAACACACACCCTTCTCAATAGTCCATGGGGGCGGGGTAGCATAAACCAGCAGGCTTTACAAACTCCTGAATAGTGCATAAAGGGGTCAGAGTTGAATTGAGCATAGACAATTAAGAGGCTACCTTGCCAAGTAACCGCACTGAAAATTTCCAAATGACAAAGCTTAAATTCTCTGATTTTACAGGTGTTTTCTAAGTGAAGAATCCTGCTGTTAGCCTGTCTCCCTCCATCTTTCTAGTGTTCATCCTCACACCTCAGGTAATACTTACACTGTGTGCTTTTCAGGGAAGAGACTATTTTTTTCCCCTCTCTTCTGTGAAGCAACCAGAACATCCCTAGATGTTGTGAAATATTTTGTACAAATCAGAATGTCTTTCTTCTAATGCTTTGTTCCCACAGACCTGCATCTTAAAAATGTTTTGAAGTCAAAAAACAAACCAGAACCAAAGATATAGATCAAGTTTCAGAAAACTGTCAATACACAAATAAAAAGTATTTAACTTGGAGAAATCTACACAATATTCCTAGTGAAAATGAATTCCTTGCTCCACCGAAAAACAAATGTAACAGTCAAGAGCAAGCAAAATTGAGGAGGATTTCTAAACACTGAACAAGCTAACAAAGGAAGTAGTGGATTTTCCTTTACTTGAAGTCTTCAGATCAATCCTGGCTTCCAGTCAGATGCAAGTTACTGGGCTCAGCTAGGAATGTTAAGTAGTGATTAATTAGCTAATCGAGTAGTAATGGAATTTCCATCAACTACTCGATAAGTCGATAAGGGGGGCAGGTACTCACTACCCTTGCTGCAGCTCTGCAGTTTAAATATAGTTAGGCTGTGTCTACACTGGCATGAATTTCTGGAACTGCTTAAAACGGAATACTATTCCGTTTTCAGTTTTTCCGGAAAAGGAATGTCTACATTGGCAGGCTGCTTTTCCGGAAAAGCCCTTTTTCCGGAAAAGCGTCTGTGGCCAATGTAGACGCGCTTTTCTGGAAAAGAGCCCTGATCGCCATTTTCGCAATCGGGGCTTTTTTTCCAGAAAAGACTACTGGGCTGTCTACACTGGCCCTTTTCCAGAACAGTGTTCTGGAATAAGGACTTATGCCCGAGCGGGAGCAGAATAGTTTTTCCGGAATAGTGGCTGATTTTGTACAGTAGAGCGTCGTTGCTTTTCCGGAAATTCAAGGGCCAGTGTAGACAGCTCGCAGCTTATTCCGGAAAAGCGGCTGATTTTTCAGAATAAGTGGCCCAGTGTAGACACAGCCTTAGAGTCTGGTGGGCTCTTATTACATTTAAACTGCAGGGCTGCAGCAGGAGTAGCTCCCAGGAGTGGTGCGAGCTGGGACTCTGCCTTCCCACTCGTCCTCCCTTCCCTCCCCCCGGACTCCCTCCGCCGCCGCAGTACACCTCAAAGACAGTGCTAGGAGGAATCAGCTTTTAAGCTGGCTCCTCCCAGCACCAGCTCCTGCTTCCCCCCCTTGCTGCCTCTGATGCAGAGGCAGTAAGCGGGAAAAGCAAGTAGTTAAGTAGTGACTGACTACCTGATAAGTCTAAGCTTATTGGGTAGTCAACTACTCGAATAGTTGCTTGCATCCCTAGGCTCAGCACAGGAATAACAATGACCTTCTATGGCCTGTGTAGCACAGGTCAGAACAGAAGATCAAATGCTCTCTTTTGACCTCAGAAAATCTGTCAATCTATGCATTAACATGGCGGGACAGATGTACTTGATCTAACTGCAGTGGTTCTGAGTGCAGACTGGTGTAGCTACAAGCAAAATATCTTCCATAGATATTAGTGAGACTTGAAGTGAAAATGGCTAAATATCAGCTATGACTCATGCGTTCAGATATCTTTTGAATTTCTTAACATCTCTTACGTTAAACAGTCTACAATATGGTCTTTTGATTTCAAGAACCAAATGCTAATCCATTATGCATGATATAATTGCAATATTTCTAGTTCTAACCTATGCAGTGACGCATGGTGTGCTTCAGGAGGTAAGCCGAAAGCCCTTTCAAACCATATTGATCTTGATATTATCAAATACAATGTTCTACAGGTTAAACCTCTCTAGTCTGGCACTCTCTGGTCCAGCAACATCTGAGCTCTGGAATGATTTTAGTTAGCCTCACTTATCACGGGTGTAGCCAAGTTTCCCACAGTCCCATAAAGTTTGTTTACAGCCAGCAGTCCTGGATCTCAGTGTTCTGTGCTGACATTTTGCTCTAATTTACCCCTAAATGTCTTCTAAGAGTCCAGTAGGCAATTGAAGTGTTGGTAATGCTGCTAGACAAAATTAACCTCCTATGGTTTGGCAAATTCTCTGGTTTGGCACTGATCAGGTCCCAAGGGTGCCAGACTAGAGAGGTTCAACCTGTACTTTGATCCTACAATTTTTCTGCTTCGCTATCCTGTTCTTGGTTCCTTCATCCACTGCTGTCTTGGCATTCAAAATCCATACCATCCTGAGACATATTGTGTCCTAGAATGTATTCCATTGGGCAGTGCCCCATTCATTGACCTCCAAAAGGTTGAAGAAGTGAGGAAGGAGATATCATATCTCTACATATTGGCCCACTTTTCTCTCTTCAAGTTGAATGAACTCTCAATCTAAAAAAAACCTGTCATCAATGAAACTAGCAAAACTACATAGAACAAAAACAAGCATGCAAAGGCCATATACATAACTCCAAAAGGGTCACACTGACTCATTCATTTGTGTATTTCTATTATAGTGCTTTAACAGATATACAGCACTAAGTCAGTGAATTTCAAAATTAATAGAGGGACCATTTCATGTATCTGCCCCTTTATAGAAAAGTCCAAGTGAAAGCAATGGGATCTATGGAAAATATTCTGAAATCCTAGAATACTAGACCTATAAGGGACCTCAAGAGGCCATCAAGTCCAGTCCTCTGCCCTCATGGTAGGACCAAGCACTGTCTAGATCAGTGGTCTCCAACCTTTTTAACCACAAGATCACTTTTTTCAATATAAGTGCAATGTAAGATCTACCTCAAATCCAGATACCCTTGCCCCACTTCCTTCCTGCCCCTTCTTTGAGGCCCTGCCCCTGCTCTAGCCCTTCTCCAAGGCCTAAGCCCGCTCACTCCATCCCACTTCCCACCCATCCTCACTCATTTTCACCAGGCTGGGTAGAAGTTTGGGGTGCAGACTCCAGTCTTGGGCCAAAGGGTTTGGAATGTGGGAGGGGCTCCCAGCTTAGCCCGGGGTGGTGGACTGGGATACAGGAGGGGGTTTAGGATGCAAGCTCTGGAAAGGAGATTGAGTGCAGGGGGACTCACATCTGGGGCAGGAGGTTGGGTGCAGGAGTAGGTTCAGGGCTGGGATGGATTCAGGAAGCAGGCTGTGGCTGGGGACCATTTAACTGAGATGGCTTCCAGGTGGGGGAGCAGTGGGATTAAGGCAGGCTTACTCCTGCCCTGGCCCTGCAGCACTCCTGAAAGCAGCTGGCATGTACAGCAATGGCTCCATGGTGCCCCTCATCTACAAACACTGAGCCTACAACTTCTACTGGCCACAGTTCCCCATTTTTGATCAATGGGAGCTGCAGGAGTGGTGTCTGCAGGCAAGGACAGCATGGGGAGACCCCCTGCTCTGTCTTTCTCAGGTGCTGCAGGGATATGCCAGACACTTCCAGGAGCAGCAATTACCACAGAGAAAATTGCTCCAGCCATGACAGGTTAGGCATTTTAGAACTCACTACTCAAAGAATTAAATTTAAGTGTAAGAGAGAAATGAAAATTATGAAATGCACAAACCAGTCAAAAACCAAAAATAACTCACTTTGCAAGCAGTACAAGAAATAAACAACAACAGCCCCCGTATGTGTTGGGTCGGGAGATGAGAGTGAAGCACAGTGTGTGTTTGTGAGAATGACAGACACACACAGTGTGTGATTGACAGAAATTTGCATTGCCAAGCTCCCTCTGTACCCTTCTTTTTGTGTGGAGATAGAGTACAGAATTGGGAGGAGGAGGGATACCCTGACATCAGCACACCCCCTTCTTCTTTCCACACCCTGCACAGCAAGCAAGAGGCTCCGTGGTGGGGAGGCTCCAAGGTAGAAGGCAGGAGCAGCATGACAGTGGAAGGAGGGGCAACTTAAGAGCCAGCGCTTGATAGCTTCCTGGCCAGACTGAAAAGGATCACCTGCCAACGGCTCCAAAATCTACCAGTAAATCCTGATCTACTTGTTGGTGACCTCTGGTCTAGATCATCCCTGACAGATGCCTATCTAATGTGCTCTTAAATATCTCCAATAATGGAGATTCCACAACTCCGCTAGGCAATTTATTCCAGTTTTTAACCACCATGACAGGAAGTTTTTCCTACTGTCTAATCTAAGCCTCCCTTGCTGCAATTTAAGCCCATTGCTTCTTGTCCTATCATCAGAAGCCAAGGAGAACAATGTTTCTGTCTTTTAGGTACCTGAAAAGTGCTATCATGTCCCCTCTCAGTCTTCTCTTTTCTAAACTAAACAAGCCCAATTCTTTCAGCCTTCTTCCATAGGTCATGTTCTCTAGACCTTTAATCATTTTTGTTGCTCTTTGCTGGACCTTCTCCAATTTCTCCACATCTTTCTTGAAATGTGGTTCCCAGAACTGGACACAATTTTCCAACTGAGGCCAAATCAGCGCAGAGTAGAGCAGAAGAATCACTTCTCTTGTCTTGCTCACAATGCATCCCAGAATCATGTACGCTTTTTTCACAACAGTGTTACACTGTTGACTCATATTTAGCTTATGGGCCACTATGAACTCTAAATCCCTTTCTTCAGTACTCTTTCCTAGACAGTCACTTCCCATTCTATATGGCTGTGTCTACATTGGCCCCTATTCGGTAATAGGAATGCAAATGTAGAACTTTGGAATAGGCAAATCCGCGGGGGATTTAAATATCCCCCGCGGCATTTGCATTTTCATGGCTGCCGCTTTTTTCGGCTTGTAGATAAGCCGGAGAAAAGCGCCAGTCTGGACGCGATCCTCTGGAAAATAAGCTCTTTTCCGGAGGATCTCTTGAAAGTAGAAATAAGAGATCTTCCGGAAAAGAGCTTATTTTCTGGAGGATCGCGTCCAGACTGGCGCTTTTCTCCGGCTTATCTACAAGCCGGAAAAAAGCGGCAGCCATGAAAATGCAAATGCCGCGGGGGATATTTAAATCCCCCGCGGATTTGCCTATTCCAAAGTTCTACATTTGCATCCCTATTACGGAATAGGGGCCAATGTAGACACAACCCATGTGTGGTATCAATTATTCCTTCCTAAGTGGAGTACTTTGCATTTGTCTTTATTAAACTTCATCCTATTTACCTCAGACAATTTCTCTAGTTTGTCCAGATCATTTTGAATTATGACCCTAAACTCCAAGGGTACGTCTACACTACAGCGCTAGTTCGAACTAACTTAGTTCGAATTAGTTAATTCGAACTAAGCTAGTTCGAACTAACGCATCTAGAACTAAAAACTAGTTCGAATTAGCGTTTTGCTAGTTCGAACTAGCAAGTCCACATTGAGTGGACTCTGAACAGGGCTTAAGGCTGGCCGGAAGCAGTGCCGGCAGGGCATAAAAGGAGGACTTAGAGCATGGAGATACTGTCTCAGGCTAGCCGAGGGCTGCGCTTAAAGGGTCCCGACCCCCACCCCGGACACACAGTTCTAAGGGGTGCCCCGCTTGCAAAGAAGTTCTGGCTTGGAGTGCCCTGAGTGCCCACACTGGGCACATCACACCACTCGGCCATCAGCCCGGCTGCACTTGCCGCAGGCTGCCATCTGGGGAGAGGGAGTAATTGGGGGGCTGCAGGAGAGCTTCCAGCCCCAGAAGCCCGCAGAGCCAGCCCAGTCCTCCCCATCGGGGGCTCGTGCCCCATTCCTCCCTCACCTCCTTCCACTTACACTTCCCTAGCCCCCCTTCTTATTGATGTACAAAATAAAGATAACGTTTCTTCCAACATTGACTCTGTCTTTATTGAACAAAACTGGGGGAGACTGGGAAAAGGAGGTGGGAGAGGGGAAGAGAAAGGCTGGGAGAGGGGAGGGCAACTAATATGATCAGGGGTTGGGAACAGGTCCCAGATGAAGAAAGGCTACAGAGACTGGGACTGTTCAGCTTAGAAAAGAGGAGACGGAGGAGGGACAGGATAGAGGTCTCTAAAAGCAGGGGTTGGGTGGAGAGGGTGCATTCAGAAAAGTTCTTCCTGAGTTCCCATAAAGAAGGACTAGAGGACACCAAAGGAAAGGAATGGGTAGCAGGCTTGAAACTAGTAAGAGAAAGTTGTTCTTCTTGCCAAAGCAAATAGTTAACCTGTGGAACTCCTTGCTGCAGGAGGCTGTGAAGGCTAGAACTAGAACAGAGTTTAAAGGGAAGTGAGATAAAGTGATGGAGGTTGGGTCCATGGAGTGCTATTAGCCAGAGGGTAGGAGTGGTGTCCCTGCCCAAAGTTTGTGGAAGGCTGGAGAGGGATGGCACGAGACAAATGGCTTGGTCATTGTCTTCGGTCCATCCCCTCCAGGGTCCCTAGGGTTGGCCGCTGTTGGCAGACAGGCTACTGGGCTAGATGGACCTTTGGTCTGACCCAGGACGGCCATTGTAAGCTCAGGGCTCAGTGTCGGGGGTCTCAGTGGACCCCCCTGATTTTCATGCACACCTGGTCCTGGGTGGCCAGGCTGGCAGCTCTCCTGCCCTAGACGGCCACTTTCCTGTGCCTAGTGCGGAGATCGTGGACGAGGTCCACGATGTCCGCACTAGCCCAGGAAGGTGCCCGCCTCTTGCGGTCCAGGGCAAACTCCCGGGAGCCGCCAGCCTGGTCCCGGCAAGAGGGGGTGGGCTGGGGGGCATCGGGTGGGTGGCTCTGTGCCGTGCCAGGTGCAGGGTCTGCTGGCTGGGTGCTGGCAGGCTTGCACCTGGCACGGGCACCGTAGCCAGCCCGTGCCCCTTTAAGGGGTCCGGGGCCGGGAGGGGGGCATAGAGTTTCCCTGGTGTTGGCCAGAGTGGCCACCAGGGAAACCTGGGGAGGGCTAGCCTCCCACTAGTTCGAACTAAAGGGCTACACAGCCCTTAGTTCGAACTAGCTAGTTCGAACTAGGCGTTAGTCCTCGTAAAATGAGGTTTTCCTAGTTCGAACTAAGCGCTCCGCTAGTTCGATTCAAATTCGAACTAGCGGAGCGCTAGTGTAGCGCCTATTAAAGTTAGTTCGAACTAACGTCCGTTAGTTCGAACTAACTTTGTAGTGTAGACATACCCCCAAGCATTACGACTCCTACCAGTTACGTATCTTCTGAAAACTTAATAAGTATACTCTCGATGCCATTATCTAAATAATTAATAAAGATATTGAACAGAACCAGTCCCAAAACAGACCCCTTGTTATGCCCGTCCAGCATGACTGTGAACCATTAATAACTACCCTCTGAGAATGGTTATTCAGCTAGTACCACCTTGTAGAAGCTCCATCTAGGTTGTATTTCTCCTTCTTTCTATGACTTTTTAAACTATCCTCTAGAATTCTAGATTCAGTTATGATCTTTTTCTATTAAATTTTGCAAGATAGTTTAAAAGGGATTTAAAGAGTCTCACTTTTTAAACATTCTGTGAGTCTTTCCCATGAGTGAGCTTGTCCCATTAATGACAGCACATTATCCCCATAGCAACTGCAGTAGCTGTTTACATGAAAAGTACAGTGAGTGCCCTTAAATAGTTCATTCTGGTTGTAGGAGTATTATGGATTTTAAGTAGGGGAATGAATCCACTATTTGTATTTTAAGCTGTCTTCAGTGGAGTGTTTTCTACTGGTGGAGGGGGGAGGGGAGCCAATCATGTCTCATGTAGCTCTTCCTTTCATCTCCCCCTCCCGTCTGTCCTGTTCTAGTCTCTGTCCCCCTGATCTTCATCACATTTTTCTCTGCCACCTGCCTCCCCATCCTCCTATCCTCCAGCTGCTGCTGCTGCTTCCTTTCTACTACATATTTCCTTGCCACTTGGTCCCTGCACTTGCTCCTTGGCTGCATATTTCTTTTCTGTTCTGTTCATCAGGAAATGCTGGCTAGTGGTTAGCTGCTCTGATTCTCTTCTTTCCTGCTCACCAGGAAATTTCTCTTCATCCACCATTGGCAGCTCCATGAGTAACTCCTGGTTTTGTCCTCGTCTTTCTCCAGTGTAGTAGCATCCTGTAGGTGAGAACTGAAACTTCAGACATGGTGGTGGTATTATTTCTACAGCTGTTTTTGGAAAGCATTGACTCACATGCCATTGCTGGAAGACATCAGCATCAGCCGAGGAGACAGAGCAGCAGGCAGGAGCATGGGCATGGAGAGGGATTCTTATCCATCATACGTCTATACTGGCCTGCTTTTAAGGGGACCTCTGTATTGACCTTTATAACTTACAGAAATTGTGCCTATGCCATTTGCACTGTTCCTGGCATCCATAGCAAAGAAATCCTTTCACTATTTGAAGTGTGTGTTTATGGTAGGATGACCACCGGTCCCTAGTTTTAAGGAACTGCCCCTTACTTCATTGATTTACCTCTTATTTTAAGATGTATTAAAACTGTTTATAAGTACCATTTTAAACATTAAATTGAAGCAGATGATAATTGCATTGTATCCATAAGGACAGTAGAACTGTATGCTTGTACACTTGAGAAAAAAAAAAGATAGGATATTCTAAGGGAAATTGTTTCCCTGAAATGTCCCTTTAAAATAAAGCATTAATAAGACTTAGCTTAAAAATCTATTTCTCATGTGTTTTTCTCTGAGGGTGCATCTACACAGCACCCTAATCTTGAAATATGATTTTGAAATAGCTTATGCAGCACCAAATTTCAAAATAACATGCTATTTTGATTCATCCCTGTCCCTCGTTCAATGTGGTTTACTGGAATGCCGAAATATCGGGCCTGTTATTTTGAAAAAAATTTCAAAATAATGAGCGGCTTGTGTTGATGCGGGGTAGCTATTTTGGGATACTTCTGCAATTGTATGGCCCTATGCTCCTGGAGGATTCCAATCTCAGATCGCCTGCCTTTACCAAGCCTGAACCATAGAGGTCTAGAACACTTAGATCGCATCATGTCACAGTTTCTCCAGGACCTTACTCAAAATCCACTAAAATCAAAGGGAGCATTTCCATTTTATCCCAGATCAGAAGACAAGAGCTTCTGATTGGGAGTGGCACAGAAAGCACTAAAATGTGAGATACTCCATCCAGTCCAGGAATAGGGCTACTTCCCTCTCCCTACCACCTCTGCTGCCATATGCTAGCTGGCAGCGTAAACCTGGTGCTGGTGGGGTGAAGGAGATCAAGCTGCATTTCCAAAACAAAAAACCACTTGTATATTTGATCCCATGTGTGATACCTCCAGGCTGATCTTTTCCTGACAGAATCATTTTGATTTTATTTAATTTCCATAATTAATTGTAGAGTAGGTTAAAATGCAAAGCACAGTCCTAAAGATGCTTGAATTGTCCTTTGCATGGAGCACAATAACATGCAATATTTCCCAGGGATGGAGGGAGGACAAATTATTCCCTTTTCAATTCAAACTTCACCATGAAAGGCAACATTTTCTCCATGTTGTAAAATAATAAAACATTGCTTTGAGAGCAAAGACAATATTTGATATATGTATTTGGCAATACTCTATGCCTTTACCTTTGGTAGTGCTGCAGCATGTTTTAAAATGTTCTTTAAAGTAACGATAGATATTCACATGTTTGAGGTGAGGCCTGGATTTATTTGTTTGATTTGCTGTATTTAGAATGAACGAGTACAACGTATCTCAGATGAGCTCTGCAAAGAAAAAAAGGTTTATAAACAGCATATAAAAGAAGCCTGAGAAGCATTCAGGTTTTTTAAAATGAGAAATTTCAGGTCCTGAATCTTTAAAAGAAAACCTGTAAAGGACTTGAGGATTGGTGGGATTATGCAATCACAAACCATTGAAACCTATGGAAAGGGTATATTTAGCCAGACTCTTTTTCAGGTCTCAAATCCCACTTACGTCCTTTTAACAACTCCACTTAACTGCTCCAGAAGGCAGCTTTACATTTTGCCTTTAATAAATAAGCATGTTTCTGTCAGACATTGTTAAAGTATCTCCCATGGAAGACATCAGAAAATGGCAAAGTTATCATAATATGTTTAATTGGTTACAAGTTTCAATTGATTTAATTTACTAAATGAAAAATGCATGTAACTGGAAAGGTACAATATTTGCTTTTAAAAGATAGCAGTTATATTGACTCTGTGGACTGGGAATAAAAGCAGCAGCTGAGTATAATTTTTTGACTGAAGAATCAAATAGAAAATTATATCTGCATATTTTAAAGCACAGACAAATAGGCTAGTTTGGTGTGCTTACAATGTCTGTTAATCAGGTATACAGAATCATAGAGCACGCAGTTATTAATAATGTTTTAGTGTTGCTTGGGGAATTTTATATAGAATCTCTGTGATTCTTTACCGATTTAAGTCTCATTTGGGACCCTTATTCTCAAAGCAATGGCTTATCTGGCTCCATAATGAAAATGCAGGCAAGTCTTCTCACAGCTGGGTTTTTCATATGGATTGCGTAGATGGAGCTCTCAGACTAACATGAATTTACACTTCAAATGTGGACATGAAAAACTACCGTATTAGTAGCCTTTCTGAAGACACTTTGGGATTACTTTTAAGTCACTATTTTTTTTTCAAGTCACCTAAGATGGAGTAAAATTCCCCGGAAAAGAAAATGCATGCCTGGTGACCAGGGGAAGTGGTGGAAGACAGAAGCAGTTCACAAACAGCCAAGGAAAAAGTCCCAAAGAAGCTTACTGAAGCCAGCAGTGTACCTAACTGCTCCTGGAACAGATGTCTTAGGGTTGAGAACTCAGTGTTAGAAATACCACGCACATCTGGCTTGCCTCCAACATTCCATGTCTAGATCAAGAAGAAGGGGAGGAAAGGGAAGGATGTATTTTTCAAGGTCACCATAAGCAAGAGAGGAGATCCCTAAAAAGTAATAGGAATGCAAGATATCATTGCTGTTTTATTCACTGGTGTAATAGGCCACTCACCTAACATTAATTTGCATGTACTCAGCTGGAATATGGTTGCACTTATTAATTGTGGAGCACTTAAATACATAGAAATCCAACCTTGCTGTCATTGGTCAAAACATTGATATGGGATTTTAACTCTTGAAGTGACATTGCATGTATTTGGTAGAAGCAGTTTATTATACATGTATTTTCTTCCATTGGCTGGTTATGTTGTGTGTGAGGCCTTCAATTCGGCAAGGTGAAGGTCATCTGGCACCATTAGTTCTATTTATCAGATTGAACTAAGAACATTTCCATAAATGTTTATAGGATGATTATTTTAGAAAAATCACATTAATCAGCATTGAGATGTTGAACTTTTTCACACATGGGCTACATCTAGATAGTGGGGCTATTTTGGGATACCGGAAGTATCCCGAAATAGCAATTTGGCATCTTTAAATGTGCCCTTTATTTTGAAATATATTTCGAAATAATTGGCGCACTATTCTGGCATCCCTGTAACCCTCTTTCCATAAGGGTTAAGGGACTTGTCGGAATAGTGCTTTATTTTGAAAAATAAAGTGCACCAAATTTAGAAAAGCTATTTTGAAATAACCTCAAAATAAGCAACACAATTTGTGTAGTACAAATTGCATAGCTTATTTTGAGGTTAGGGTGCTGTGTAGACGCACCCATGGTTACATGTTTGCACTATGGTATGTTTGTTTACAGACTGGCATCAGAGTGTTAATGCAGAATACTGGTGTACAGAGAGTAACATCTTCAATCTATTGCCCAATAATAATTTCTAAACCACTATATTCAATAACAGCCCAATTCACCACTGAATTTCTCCAGATTAATTAATCCTGTTCTTGTGTTTGTTGCTATAATCTCACTATTGTTTTGTTCTTTTTTTAAACGGACATTGGAAAAACATAAACAGTGAAAATCTGTATGAATAAGAGCTGAAAGAGTAAAATAAAATCTTCCATTTACCAATCATACGTTGCTCTCTTTGATTAAAATAATAAAGCTATTTGAACTCATGGTGTTTAAAAAGTTAGAGTTGGCCAAGGGCAACAGACATAAACTCTGGTGACACAAAAGGGGGACTGGTGCCAAAGGACACTTTGTACTTTTTATAACATCTTTACACCAGGATTTCAAAGCAGCCTGTAAGGAAGGTAACATTGCAATGAAGAGGTACTGTCACAGAGTTAAGATGTTTTAGTATTGTTTTACTATTCCATATCTAAACAGTGTAGTTCACGGTTTCTATAAATTAGATTGGTTTATTCCCATTGTCACTGGCCATCATCAAAACCTTTTATTATATATAAATGCAAAAAGATGGCAAACAGAGTAAGCATTTGAAACTTTAGAAGTACAGCTTCATTTTAACATTTTTTCTTTTCTGCATGGCAGTTCAGATGCTATTAAAAGTCCTTTCTGAGAAAGAGAGCCACTTTTATGTGATAGCTCTTGAGATGTTAAAATCTGCTCATGTTTCTCTCTAAGGATACATCTAGGCCATGGCACTATTTCGGGATACCGGAGGTATCCTGAAATAACTATTCTAAGCCTTTTAAACTAGCCCATAATTTTGAATTAGATTTTGAAATAACAGGCTCACTATTCCAATGGCCCTGTAACCCTTATTCCATGAGGGTTAAGGGACATTTTGGAATAGTGGGTTATTTTGAAATTTGGCACTGTGCGGACAGTGCCAAATTTCAAAATAAGCTATTTCAAAATTAGATTGAAATAAGATATGCAATTTGCATAGCTCAAATTGCATATCTTATTTCAACCTACCTGTGCTGTGTAGATGCACCCTACGACTTTACCTCTCAAAGGTTTTACACAAGGGCAACTCATAAGAACATAAGAATGACTACACTGGATGAGACCAATGGGCCATCTAGGCCAGTATCTTGTCTTTTGACAGTGGCAAATGCCAGAAGTTTCAAAAAGAATGAACATTCATTCAATCCATACATCTCACAGTGGCTACGTCTAGACTGCATCCCTTTTTCATAAAAGGGATGTAAATTAGACGTATCGCAATTGCTAATGAAGTGGGGATTTAAATCTCCCCCGCTTCATTAGCATAAACATGGCTGCCGCTTTTTTTCCGCACGGAGCTTTGTTGGAAAAAAGAGCCAGTCTAGACTCTGATTTTGCGGAAAATAAAGCCTTTTCTGAAAGATCCCTTATCCCTTATTTCATGGTCTGTCTAGACCATTCCTGGCTTTTTCCAGACCTCCAAAAAACCTAAGCTGGCATTGCAGTAAAATCACAGACCAATCCCCACCTAAAGGAAAGAATATTCTAGTGAAGGAAAGAATGATGTGACAGCTAAGAAAATGATGTATTCTGATTTGCACAGTTTGAATAAAGATTGACAAAGAATCTTTTGACTTTAAACAATAGACCGAACCTTGCCTTTTTCATGTGTTCTAATAACATGGTTTCATCGTGACTACTGGCTGCAGAGAAGTTTTCTCCAGACATGAAGCATTGTCAGAGTAGCAGCCTTTCAGAAGGAAGGGCAAAGCTTCCTGCCATTAGCTCTTTAATGTTCAAAATTACTAGCTTTGAAGTACAATGAACTTAAAGAAAGAGATTCTGCAAATTAAAAATGACACTGGAGTTGCTAGAATACCAGTAGGACGGGGAGAGAGGATATACTGGACTGATATAATTCCCATTATTGCGGTAAATTGTTTTAAGTCACTCTGCCTTAACTGGTGTTTGAGGTACTGATGCTGAGAGACTATGTCTCCAAACTGCTCAATTAATGTAGCATAAGATCATTCAGGGTATGTCTACACTGAAGAGTCTTTTTTGGAAAAACAGTTGTTTTTCTGAGAAAACTTCACTTGCGTCCATACTGCAATCATGTTCTTTTGGAAAAAAATCAAAAGAACAGAGGGGTTTTTCCAAAATTGGTAAACCTCTTTTTATGAGGAAGATGCCATTTTCTGAAAGAGCTCTTTCGGAAAAAGGCATGTGTGGATGGGGAAGAGGGAGTTTTCTCGAAAGAAGAGAAAAGAGGAAAAAGCACACGTGCCCTGGTGGCCACTTCATCCATAGTCATCACAGCGTAAATGTGAGATAACGTCCATTATTTGCTGATGTGACCATTTTTTTCAAATGAATGTACAGAAGATTCCATGATATCATGTGTTAAGTCAGGAAAGTATGAGCTCAGATCTGTGTGTGTCGACTAAATACTCACTGGATGATTTTGATTGCTTTTTTTCTGCAGATATGGAAGATTTGGCAGACTAAACTGAGGTATTTATGCTATTTTAATTATTTCATTTTCATCTCTTGATTATTTAGATTTCTTGTTTCCAGTTTCACACCACCTGTATTTTTGTTCCATTACCTTTCCTCAACCATATTCATATATTGTGCATACAACAGTTGGCTTTATAGTTCAGTTTGTTGCCTAGTGACAGCTGTTGGAAGGCATGGTCTTATAAATCACACCTGTCTCTGTTGCTAAGGAAATGAGGGCAGCTTCCTGCTTTATCCTTTAGGCTTTGTAATAACAGAGAGAAACAAAATGTTTTGTACTCAGGATATTTAAAATATTGATTAAATTTAACAAAAGCGGAAATGAAGTTACATTATATATTTTTATTTAAGCTTTTTTTGGGAAACAAATACTTCAGTCCCTTCCTAATAAGGGTGATTACTGTAAGCACATTATTGCTGCATGTTGTGTGATAGAAGAGAACAATTAGGCAAAGTCTGGATTTAAGGGCATAACCCTTCCGGGGTTTTTTAACATAACATGCGGAGCTGTGCCTAGAGCCTCCTTCCCTCTACCCCTTAATGTTTATGGAGCTTTAAAGGAAAAATGCTTTACAACAGCAGTTTTCAAACTTTTTTTTCTCGTAACCCAGTTGATGAAAATAGTTGATGCCCATGACCCAACATAATTTGACTAGAGTGTGGGCTCCAGAGTGAGGCTCAGGAGAAGAGCTTTGGGGTATAGGAGAGGGCTCCATCTTGGGGTGTGTCAGGACATCACACTTGACAAAAAGAGATTTTTTCAGTCTGCTTAAACAAAGATCTCCTGAAAGAGGCATAGATGGTGGTGGTGGCAGGGCTTACCTTGAGCCTCTCCTGGCACCACAGACCATGCTGTGCCCCAGAAATAGCCAGCAGCAGGTTCCCGGCCAATGGGAATGCTGAGCTAGTGCTCAGGGCAGGGGCAGTGTGTGAAATCCTGTCAAGGCTGGCTCTAGGCACCAGCAAATCAAGCACGTGCTTGGGGCGGCACATTTCCAGGGGTGGCATTTCCAGGTAAGCAGCCGCCCTCAGCAATGCCCGGCCCCGCCCCTCCCCGCTGATTTTAAAGGGCCGCGGAAGCTTGGCTCTGGCTGTGTGTCCCCGGGAGGTGGCTGTGGAGCGCAGTGCAGCCAAGCTCTACCCCGCCCTGCTGGCTCCAGTCCTGCCACGGCCCCACCCCAGTTCACAGGCGAGAGATGGCTCCCTGCCGGCAGCCCACCTCTCTGTGTCTGCCTCGCCTCGTGCCCCTCTGGCTCCGCGCCAACTGTTCCCTGTGCCCCACACCTTGCTCCCCTGCACCCTGGTCTCCCTGCTCTCCCTGTTCCCTGCGACTCTCTGGCTCTGCGCTGCCCTTGCACCCTGCACCCTACTCCCCCCAAACCCTGTGCCCCTCTGGCTCTGTGCCGCCCGTTCCCTGCGCTGCCCCTGCTCCCCGATCCCCGTGCCCCTCTGGCTCTGCACTCCCTCTGCACCCCACAGCCCCTTTTCCCTGCACCCTTTTGGGTCTGTGCCCTCCATTCCACACACTGCCCCTGGAACCTGATCTCTCTGTCCCTCCCATTCCCCGCATCCCATTCCCTGTGCCTCCCCTGTACCCCACACCCTGCTCCCCCAATCACTGTGCCCCTCTGGCTCTGCGCCTCCCATTCACTGTGCCACACCTGTGCCCCCCCCCCCCACTGTTCTCCACACCACTCTGACTCTGCGCATGCCAGCACTCCAGTCACCCTGCTTCCCCCGGTCCTTGCAGCCCTCTGGCTCTGTACCTGCCATTCCCCACGGTGAACCCTGCTCCCCCTGTTTCCCAGACCCCTCTGGCTCTGCACTGTCCCTGCACCCTGTTCCCCCTGTGGGTCGGGAGTGAGGGGTGCTTGTCCACAGGGAGGGGCTGGGCAGGGAAAAGGCTGTTGTGACCCAGCAGTGAGTGAAAATGGAGAGGCAGTTTACTTGAAGTGCCTTTGCCTTTATGGAAAAAAATAATTAAAATTATATTTGCTATTTATAGTGCTAAAATTCTGGGACAAAAACAAACAAAAAAATAGCAAAGTGCAAACATGTGTAAAAGCCAACAAAAAAAGGGGGGAGGAGGCGGCAAACATTTTTTTTTGCTTTGGGTGGCAAAAAACCTAGAGCCGGCCCTGAATCCTGTGCGCTTTTTTCCCCCTTCCCCTCCTTGGAGCCAGGTTGTTGCCAGCTGCTTATGGGGCACAGTGCGGTCTGCAGTGCCAGGACAGGCAGGTAGCCTGCCTTTGTACCCCCACCGGTCACCTGATCACCCTGTAGCAATGAGACCTAGTGCCTGATATTCCACGACCCAGTCATGACCTGTAGTTTGAAAAACACTGCTTTACAAAATAAGTGTTATTTTGCTACTGACAGCTCTTCTGTAAAAATAAGAATCACACTTGAAGAAACTTCTTTTCAGTCCCGCTTCAACAAAGATCTCCAGGAAGAGGCATAGATGCTTCAGTATCATTCATAGACTCACAGAATACAGAGGTAACTTTCTGTATTTCCTTCCAGTAGGCTTCTCGTTGTCTCTCTCCTTGTAGAACTCCATGCAGGCCCAACAACTGGCATAGCTTGCTGAGTCTTGGTGTTGGTCAGTGTTGGAAACAAAGTGCTTCAAAACAGGAAAAGGGAAAAATTATTTCTCCACAAGTTTGGTGTGTCCTAAATTTCAGAGTCCATTAACATTTTATCCAGTACAATAGCTGATCTACTGGTCTCATAATAATTTCATCACTTATTATTTTGGTGGATTTATAGAACCAATAAAAAGGAGGACCTGTCCCAAGCCCCTAAGCACTCAAAATACATGTTTTTAAATATATGGTCCTAAAATGATTAACTTTCATCCTTCATCCTACAATAGCCCTAGCAACAAAAAAGGAACCATATATATTTTTAAAACCATTTCCAAAATTCTAACTTTACAGCTGCCCACCCTCATGAAACTTCACCCTCTGAAACCCCAGGGAGAAGAGATGGATGACTGGACACTCAACAGACTGGGGATGTGGTGGGATGAGAAAGTTCTAAGGCAAGGGGAACCTTGTGGAGAATGTTCTGCTAACAGTTCCCCCTCTATTACACTGAAGGAAATTTAACTCAAGTATTATCTACAGCTGCAGCAGTACTATTACATGGGGAGAAATGTGGCTTCTCAGATAGGTAGGTCCCAGGCTACTTGGGATACATTAGCTAGGGTGAAATCTGTAATGTTAGTGACAGAATTTCCCTTGACTTCATTGGGGCCATCATTTCACCTCTAGATTTTACCATCCAGAATCCAAGGGGCATAATCATTATTAGTTCGTATTATGTGTTTGTATTACAGAAGCACTTACAAATTTCTATTCAGGATCCTGTTTCACTATGCACTGACCATACATATAATGAAAAGTCCCTGTCCCAAAGAATTTACAGGCCTTATATAGGACAAGAAAAAACTGGCAAATGTGAAAAACAGGGAGGCTACGTCTAGACTGGCCCCATAAGACGGAATAGTCATGCAAAGCAGGCAAGTCAGAATAGGGAAATCTGCGGGGGATTTAAATATCCCCCGCGGGATTTAAATAAACATGTCCACCGCTTTTTTTCCGGCTTGGGGAAAAGCCGGAAAAAAGCGTCTAGATTGGCGCAATCCTCCGGAATAAAGCCCTTTTCTGAAGGATCTCTTATTCCTACCTGAAGGGTATTCCTGTTATGATGGGGTATACAAACTTGCTTACAGTTGTGTAGCTGCTTAAGTACCTTGCTGAAGCGAGGAGTAAGAAGTAGCTCTGGGTATATCCAAACATCAAAGTTAATTCGAAATAACAGCCATAATTTCAAATTAACTTTAATAGCATCTATACATGCAAACCGCTATTTCGAAATTAATTTCGAAATAGCGGAGCACTTAATTCAAATTTGGTAAACCTCATTCTATGAGGAGTAACGCCAAATTCAAAATAGCTATTTCGAATTAAGTGCTGTGTAGACACTTAATTCAAAA
The DNA here is from genome assembly GCF_052426305.1 of Pelodiscus sinensis. Taxonomy (NCBI): domain Eukaryota; kingdom Metazoa; phylum Chordata; order Testudines; family Trionychidae; genus Pelodiscus; species Pelodiscus sinensis. The sequence continues at coordinate 103,731,151 of NC_143057.1, forward strand.
TAGGGGGCCTCCAGCCCTTCCCAGGGAGCCCTGGTAGCCACTCTGGGCATAACCAGGAAAACTTACTCTCCTCTTCCCCAGCCCCGGAGACATTAATGGGGTAGACTCTGGCCACAGTGCCTGTGCCAGCTCCAAGCCTGCCAGCCCAGTGCCAGCAGTGGCCACTAGGGCCCCTGACCCAGTCGCCCCAAAACATTAGCCAGCAAGCCACTGGCAGGCAGCCCTCCACTGTTCCCCAGGAGCAGTCTACCAGCTCCCAGGAGCCTGACAGGGGCTGGAGAAGGCAGGCACCTTCCTGGTCCAGGGTGGAGATCATGGACCTTATTCAGGTTTCGGTGGGATGCCCCCAACATCCTTGAACTCCGCACTAGATGGAGGAATGTGGCCGTCTATGGCAGAATAGCTGCCAGCCAGGCCACATGCGAACCCAGGAGCAGGTTTGCATGAAAATCAAGTTGGTCCAGTGAGACCCCCCCAACCCTAGGCCCAGAGCTTCCCCTCCCCCTTCTTTCCTTTGCTTCCCTATTCCAGCTCCCTCCTCCCAGGTTTCCCCCTGCCCTCTCCCACCCTCTCTCTTCCCCTCTCCCACCTCCTTTTCCCAGTCTCCCCAGAGGTTCATCCCTCCCCCCCAGTTTTGTTCAATAAACTCAGTTTCTATTTTTGAACATATGTGTCTTTTATTTGACATCAGGAAAGGGGGCTAGAGAGGGGTAAGTGGAAGGACGTGAGGGAGGAATGGGGCACGAGCCCCTGGCGCAGAGGACCGGGGGAGGCTCTGAGGGCTTCTCAGGTGGACGCTCTCCCACAGGGCCTCCTGGATCCTGACAGCCCCTGATGGACCCCCCGGATGGCTGCCTGCCTAATGGCAATGACTCCATGAGATGCACCGGCATGCCCAGGTGCAGCTCTGGCTCCATGTGGCCAAGTGCTGTGGTGTCCCAAGTGCAGGCACTCAGGGCCCTCCAAGACAGGACTGCTTTGCTGTCCCTCATCGAGGTAGACAAGCAAGCGGGGAACCCTGAGAACTGTCTGTCTGGGATGGGGGTTGGGTCCCTTTAAGCACAGAGCTCAATTAGCCTCAGGCAGCAGCCCCACACACTAAGTCCTAACCTGATGCCCTGCCGGCCCTGATTCCAGCCAACCTTAACTTCAGTTCAGGGTCCACTCAGTGTGGACACGCTATTTCGAAATAGCAAAAACCTATTTCGAAATAGTTTTTGTGTATAGATGCATGAATTCAAATTAGCTTAATTGGAATTAACTATTTTGAATTAAGTTAATTCGAAATAGCACTATAGTGTAGACTTACCCTCACAGAGTAAGTTATCTTATAGGTAAAAAGGAAAGGAGATTTTTCCCTACCTTCCAGACAAAATGAGCTCAGCTTTAAAGGAAAGGGGACAGAGAGACAGTGAGGCAGAATGGCCTGGGATAGTGGAAGAGGCAACAACCTCACATCAGGTTGTCTCTAGGAAACTGACAGGGGAGACAGCAGCGGTATGTCTACACTACAGTATTATTTTGAAATACCTTATTTCGATGTAACGCATCTACACACAAAATGCATTTCGAAATAGCATTTTGCTATTTTGAACTAGGGCGTCCACACTGACTGGACTCTGAATCGCATTTAAGGCTGTTCCGGCAGGGCACCAGGTCAGGACTTACTGTGTGGGGCTGCTGCCTGAGGCTATCTGAGGTCTGTGCTTAAAGGGACCCCCCCCCGGACAGCCGATTCTCAGGTTTCCCTGCTTGCTTGTCTACCTCGATGAGGGACAGCAAAGCATTTTGTCTCTGCGTGCTCTGGTTGCCCTCACTTGGGACACCACCGCACACTGCAACATGGAGCCAGAGTTGCCTTTGGGCATTCTGGTGCTTCTCGTGGACGCATTGCTGTGAGTCTGGCTGCACTTTCTGCAGGCTGCCATCCAGGAGGTCCATTGGGGGGCTGTCAGTATCCAGGAGGCCCTGCAGGAGAACTTCCACCCTGAGGAGCACTAAGAGCCTCCCTGGTCTGCCCCACTTGGGGCTTGTGCCTCATTCCTCCCTCACATCTTTCCACTGATCCCTCTCCAGCCCCCCTTTCTGATGTCAAATAAAATACACGTATTTTCAAAAATATAAATTCTGTTTATTTAACAAAACTGGGGGGGGGGATGAGACTCTGGGGAGACTGGGGAAAGGAAGCGGGAGAGGGGAGGAGAAAGGGTGGGAGAGGGGAGGGGGAAACTGGGAGGAGGGAGCTAGAAGGGGAAAGCAAAGAGAAGAAGGGGGAGGGGAAGCTCAGAGCTCAGGGTTGGGTGTCTCGCCGGGCCAACTGTCTCCCAGCACGGCGGGTGCAGGGGCCTCGGCATCCCGGGGGGGATGGAGAGGTGAGTGTGGAGGTTGAGGTGGGGGGTGTGGAGATTGAAGAGGAGGGTGTGGAGGTTGAGGAGGGAGAGGTGGGAGGGGGAGAAGGCGTGGGAGGGGAGCAGGAGCTGGGGAGGCAGCAGGTGCTGAAATAGCATGAGGCAGCACACTCTGCACCAGAGTCTGCAGATGGGCACAGATGGCACGACCCTGGGCAAGCAGCTACCACCAGAACTCCCGTTTGTCCTGCACCCACTGCTCCATGGTGCGGTGCAGGGCTTGCAGGGCCCCTAGATGCTGGTCTCAGTACCCCTGCCGTGTTGTGGTAGATCTGCTGAGCCCTTGGGTGCGGGAGGATGTCCTGGGCAGGGTGGTGCACACGCAGCTGGTGCGGCTGTGGAGAAAGAAGAGAAGTGGTCAGTTCTCCCTGGGGACACAGTGGGTGAAGCCCAGCCCCCCTCTGTGAGGTGAGGATGACCATGCCCTGCATCATCAGAGCCGCTGTGTTTGCACAGAGTCAGAATGTTCAGCTATCCCCGAGAGTGGGAGCTGCCCCGAGACCGCACCCATGCCCCTGTGCTGTGTATAGTGCAGCCGAGGTGGGGGAGGGAGATGTCCCCTGCCTCTGTGTAGAGGGGGCTTGTGAAGGGAGGGCATCCTGCTGTGTCCTGCCCTAGGGTCAGGAGCATGTGAGGTCTTTTCACACACACGTGTGGCTATCAGGCCACGGCCCCTGTGTGGCACACAGCTGAAGCCATCTGCCCAGGGATGGTACGGCACATGCTCACATGTGCACAGGTTACTGCATAATCTGTGGTAAGCAAGGCCCATGTGCGCAGTCCCTGGTCTCCTTCCCCCCCCCCCCCCCCCCCCCGGGAAGGGGACAGTGATAGCACTTACATGGTGTGGCCTCCCCAGATGACCCTGCTGACTCTGCTATTGGGACAGCTCGGGGGTCCAGCTGGCATGGCACCCTCCGTGGCAGCTCCTCCTCTGGTCAGGGCCCTCCGGTCTCGGATCACTTCCCCCCGGGATGGCATGGACCATCCCGCCCCCCATGATGTGGTCCAGGGCATCAAAGAAGGGGCAGGTGTCTGCCCCTGCTGAGGAGCTTCCCTGAGTGGCCCTGGTGTATGCCTGCCACAGCTCCTTGATCTTCATGCGCACCTGTTCTTGTGTGCGCATGTGGCCTTTGGGGGCCATGGTGCCAGCTATGCGTCTGTAGATGGCAGCGTTCCTTTGTCTAGTGCGGAGATCATGGACATTGGAGGCCTCCCCCCAAACCTCAATGAGGTCCATGATCTCCGCACTAGTCCAGGAGGGCACCCGGCATCTCTGACCCCTGGCTGGCTCCTAGAGCTGGGGGACTGGGCAGTGGACAGCTGGCTGGCACTGGCTGCCTGGCTCATTCTCTGGCCACTGGGTGAGGGGCAGTGACTGCTGGCAGGCCTGGCTCTGGCATATAGTGTGGCCAGAGTCTACCCCTTTAAGGGCTCTGGGCCTGGGGGAGAGGAGAGGAGTTTTCCTGGTTTGGCCCAGAGTGGCCACCAGGGGAAACTGGAAAGGGCTGGAGGTCCCCTATTTCAGAATAAGTGTCTACACAGCACTTATTTCGAATTAGCTATTTCGAATTTGGCATTATTCCTCATAGAATGAGGTTTACCAAATTCGAAATAAGCTCCCCGCTATTTCAATTTTATTTCAAAATAGCAGTTTGCCTGTGTAGATGCTAGGAAAGTTAATTTGAAATAACAACTGTTATTTCAAATTAACTTTCATGTGTAGACATACTTGAGATGACTGAGAGCCCTGGAGCTTAAGGGCTGAGTGACTGCGCTAATTTGAGAGGACTAAAGGGAGAATAGATAGGAGAAAGCTCAGACCACCTCTAGAGACGCTGTTCCAAAAGCAGTTAAACAATGTGGTACCAGAATTAGGGTTGACTAAATGTCCCTGAAGAAAAGGGAAGTTCAGAAAACAAACAGCAACAAGCCCCACTACACACACACTTTTCTTTTGTTATATACGCAAGAGAGCTACTGAGGTGAATCAGCACCTGCAATGGCTGGCTGACTTGCAAGTGCAGCAACACCTATTTGAACAGATGGCATAGTGCTAGAAACAGTTATTACAATAGATGATGGACTTGGTACCAGCTGCTACTTTTCAGGGGCCCAACAACAACACTACAGGAAATGTATCATCGGCACTACAGGGAAACACTCCAACCTGCTGTCCCAAAATAATGACAGGTGATGACCCAGAGTTCTTCCAGGTAATTTTTGAAAAGGTCTCCACAGCCTCTCAATGTCCCTGTGCCCAGTAGGCTATCCAGTTCCCTCCACACCATGCCTTGAAAGCCCAGGCAGCATGCGGGGGATTCGACAATGCAGCAGCCAAGGATTATAAAGTGTATGCTGCCATATCGGACTGGCTAGATCCAGAGGACAAAACCTACTACCAGCATTTTGACCATGAGAGCTACTCCCAAAGCATGGCCACAGGTGACTCAGACAGGATCCCAGATAGCAGGACCCAGACTTATGGAATAGTTTGTGCAGAGTCTTCCACTGGTGTGGCCACAGCTGGGTTTGCAGACTCCAACAGGTAGCCTTAGCAGATGCCACACACCGTACAGGACTCAATGGATCCTCAAGCCACCTGGGGGCATTCCGCTACAGAAGTAGCCACTCCATGTATACTTGAAAAGTAAACAGACTGAGTATCCAAGGATGGAGGTGGCCCATATTGGATAAGCCCAAGAAAATCAAACTTCATGCTAACACAGAAATGGGGACCCAATGAAGCTAAGAAAATGTATGGCAAGACTTCTAGAAAACAAGGCACAACAGGGACAATGGGAATTCAGGTTGTGCAACTGCTGTGCATGGAGTATAATTTTGGGCAAGTGTGGAAAAAAGAAAATAGACCCCTCCTCCACCCAAAAAAGCCCCAGGGAAACTCACAACTCCAGTGGAGGTGAATAGCCAAGGAACACTGGCTCTCATAGATTCAAAGTGTGACCAGATGTTTGTCTTGGGGCAAGAGGTAGTAAGAACAGCAGGGAAGTTGGCAAAGGGGGAAATCCCCATTAAATGCAGCCATAGAGATATTGTACAGAATCCAAGCATGATAATAAAATTGATGGCTGATTTGAATCAAGGTTGGATGAACGTATGCGTGTCTCTGGATCTCTCTTACTTAGGACTTCCCTTAGTGGGAGAGCTTTCCATCACAAGGAAAGCTGACATGTTCTTGCTTTACAAAAACACTTTTTAAATTGCATTTTTCCTGTGAATTGTTACAGTTGACAATGGAAGTGACTTTTAGTGGTTGAATTCTATGTGCTTTAGGAGTCTTCATTGTCTGTGCTTCCTGTATAAGTAGGCTTGGAATGATTAAACTTTTATCACTAAAAGTTGGTTGTCAATTTCACTGTACACACACAAACTAACAAAAATGTTTCCATTGATAAAAATCAAAATTTACAGATAGAAACAGCAAATATAATGTTGCTTGGGAAGTTATTAACTTAAATTAAGGACAGTTACTTGCATATTTTGAAAGGGGATGTTGACAATTTGTGTTTTCGTGATTATAAAGCTTTAAACTTCTAGAATCTCACTATCATTAAATCATTATTGTCTGGCCCTGCAATAGTTTCAGTAAACTGTGAAAAATTAAATAGATGCAAATAAAAAAGTGCTTCAAAATAAATATTGACATTAACAGTCAACATTATTTAAAAAAAAAAATCTAATTCTGCCAAGTCTAGCAGTATTGTTGACCTTTGCAGTGCCTGGTATTGACATGAGAAAATTACAGCCTTTCACGGTATAGTAATATCATGGTTCAAATTACTAAACACTAGAGGAAATAAGTGTCAGACGTAGCTGTAGTATTAAAAGGTAGCTTTATCAGTTCAGTCTTTTTGTGCTGTTAGACCCTGATTCAGCAACATGCTCATAAACGTGATTAACTTTAAACACATGTTTAAGTCCCCTTGATGGATTTAAGACCATGGTGAAGGGTTTTGCTGCACTTGGGCCTTCATCCAGCCTAAAAACAAGTGCATCCCATAAGGGTGGGTTGAGATAGAATTAAAACTAAAAAAAAGTCCTTCAAGATAATTGCAAAGTGTTTGGTTGAGTGTCTGCAGTTCCTGATTAAAGGTTTACTTATTATTGATTCAGGAGCCCAATGCAAGTACTACTTCCAAGATTGGGCTCTGAGGGTGAAATTCACAAGGCCCATGACTTAGTAGAAGCTGCAGGACTCAATCAGCTGCATCTGAAAATCAGGCCATTTTATGCTCTACATAGTCAATATGACTGCCAGCAAAAGTAGTTATCTAATTAAATCTACTGTACCTTGTAGGAAATGCTGAAGGCATATAGACCACAGCATGAACTGGGAACAGGATTGGGGCCTTAGGAGCAGCATGGTCAGGTCCTTAGTTTCAACTCAGTAGTTTTCATATTTTTATTTTTTTCAATATTGAACTGATTTCTAATGGTTGCAGGAAATATTAGGAGAAGTCTCCTATGGCTTATTGAATGTCAGTCTTTCCCAAAGGTGGTGGGCAAGTCCTATGGCTGAAGTGTCTAGTCCATATTGCCAAAATAATTAATTCAAATCCTATAGGAACTGTATTTTTATTAGCAATTCTTCATATCTTCTGTTACTTCAGTATCAGATTTATTACATTTTCAACATATAATTATCTTTAAAATCCAAAACTGTTCTGCATTTCATGAAATGTGTTACCAGTTTTTTTGTACAAGAAGTAAGGCATGAGATGTAGCATTTAGGTCAGTCTGCAGACAGAAATACCTATGAAAACATCTGAAATCTCTATGACTTCATCTGAAGAAGTGGGCTGTGCCCATGAAAGCTCATGATACCATCTACATGTTCTGTTAGTCTTTAAGGTGCTACTAGTACATAGTAGGAATAGGCAGCCTGCAGCTTCCTTTGTAGTTTGTCTGCTCTGTCATGTACACACTTCCCTCCTAGCCTTCTTAAGGTGACCTTAGGGGCAAACTGAGGGAGCAGAATTAATTATGCTTCCTTAGGTTGCAGAGAGCCAGATTATACTTTCCTGTAGGAAAACCCATGGAGAAAGGGCCCTGGATAGGGAGGAAAACAGAAATGTTTCCATTGTGGAGTTTTCCCAAAATCAGCCAAATGGGGTTCTTCTCTGGAAACCTACAAATCACTGTTGATCTGTGCCAATGCCATGAGATCTGCAAGAGACTAAACCCTTCTGTGTGTATGGGACCTGAGCTTTCTTATTGGATCAAAGGCCCTCTGAATCCCTTCTAGCTTCTGGGCAGCACTGCTGAAATTGAGTCTTCTCCTCACAGATGCCCCATGCAATCCTTCCTGTAAGGACAGTCCGCAGCATGAAGGGGACTCATCCTTGAAGTTATTACATCCTGTGAGCTCTTCATCTGATTTGCCACCAGCTGTGAGATGATGCTCATCCCTCATTAGCTCATGACCCCTCTCTCAATTCCTGCTGATCTTCTTTGCACATAGGGCATATTGCAGGAGAGACCTCTCAGAACAGAAAAGCAATTGCTCAGTACTACTACTCATTAAGGTCTTTCAGAGAGGAGTCATTCAGGCAACTCCATCCAGCTTTCTTCATGGTCTGTGGGCATGTTAAGAACACCAACTAGCAGAATCATCATAGCCACCAGCTTTCTCCATTGCCATAAGGGATGTTCTTCCTTTTTCTGCTCCCTCCCAAATCTGTTCTGATGTGTTCTTCCTTTGTTTGTTTTGGCTCACTTGCTTTCCCGCTCAGTTCCTCTTGGCTGTAATAGCAAATATTCTCCATTCTAATTAACACAATGGTGCAGAGGGCTTTGCTGCTTCACCCAACCTTTGCAGTACTTCTTGTAGGCAACAGATGCCGAGGGGAAGAGACTGCAAAAGTAACTGGAGAAACAATTCAGCTCGGGGTTCAGTTCTTTCTTGTGTGACCCCTGTTATGATGGGGTATACAAACCCCACACTGTACAATGGCCGCCGTGCTGTGCCAATGATCAGCTGATCCGGCACAGCATGGCAGTATAGACGCGGTGCAGTCGACAAGGGAAGCCTTTGTCAACTGCTCCAGTATGCCTCGTGCCGTGCCACGTCTAGACTGCCGCGCTGTGCTGGATCAGCTGATCGTCGGCACAGCGCGGCGGCCATTTCTATTCTAATGAAGCGGGGATTATTTAAATCCCTGCTTCTTTGACTATGCTGAATAAACTATTTTCCATGGCTCCATCAACGGAGCCATGTAGTCTAGACGTAGCCTGAGTGTAGAAAAGACACTTTTAATAAGAAGGGAGGGAAGTAACTTGGCATTAATTTGGGGAAACACCACAAACAGAGTTCATAACCCAAAACCAATGTCCTTTCCCTCTAAGGTTCATAAGTCCAGCAATCTGAATGTCCCCTTCAAATGCCCAACCCATCTTTGCCCCCCATTCACTGTTGCTGCCCTTGGTCAGGGCAGACCCACATTTCAGAGGTGCATCTAGAGTTCACCTCCCATGCTGGCTGGGGGGAGGTAAAGAAGCATCTTACTCGCTGATCACTTGCCATCTACCTACTCACTGCTCTCTATTGCCACCCCGATGGCAATTCGTCTCACCTCTCTGCTTCTGCCCTGCTGGTCACTCATTATGCCGCTCTGTTGCCACTCATGCTGGCTCTCAGTCACCATGCACTGCCATCCACTTCTTGCTGTGACTTCTGCCCATCAGTCTCAAATGATTTCAGCTCCCAGTGATTTCAACTCTTAGGAAGCAGGGTAGAAGCAGCACAACTCCAACATAATTCATAGACGAGAAGAAGCAGCTAATGATGCCTATTTAGCTCTGTTCTTTGAACAGTGGTGGGGGAAGGAAGGGGAGAACAGGTCAAACTGGTCCAAGCAGGGGAAGCCATATAGCCTCCTGGCCAGAACAACCTTCTCTCACCCCTCATAGAGCTCTGAAAGTCGAGCCCCGCATTTGAAAGATTCTTAATGCTGTGAGGCCTTGCATTTGGAACAATGTAACACAGTCCTACTTTTCTTTATTCCCACAAAATCACAAGAATTTATAACCATATTTTAGCTATCCCTCCATTTAATACAATCATAGCTGGTGTTGGGTGACAAATTAAGTTGGTTTCAATCATCAAAATACCACTCCATTTTCTGACTATCAAACAAATCTAAGCAAAGCAAGAGCAAACTGTATTCACATAGGCATATCCAGGGTTTCTTTCCCATTCCAGCTAGCTGTAATGGAAGCATCCATTCAGACCCTGCTTACATTGGGAGTACTTGGACTTGTGAGGCACCTTGATACTACTTACCCTCAGAGTGAGGAAGCCTCATCTGAATCTGCTGTGGGTCACCTCCACCAGCCTCTCGCAACACTAACACGTCTTTCCAGACCTTCACAGGCCCCACTCTCTCCCCAGGTTGTCAATAAGCATACTCCAATATCCGATCAGTCAGAGCAGCCTCCAAGTATCCAGGCCCTATTCCACTGGACACTCACAGAATTCAGAGTCTCACCTCTCAGAGGAATAGTACAGCCCAGCTTACAAGTTACAACTCAGGATCACCATCCCCACTCAACACACAGCACTTAGATATGTTGACAGTCAACACAAGAAGAAGTGTGTTTAACAAAAAACAGACACTCTAGAAAAAGCAAGTGCTGAAAGTATTGGAAACAAAGGGTTACAATGTAAAATAAAATCATAACTTTCATTCTAGCACTTAATATTGCTCACCAGCATTTTTCAGCAAGGTAGGCTGTTGTCCCTTTTCTATGAAACAAGCCACGCTCTCAGCTTTTCTCATCCATAAAGCTCCCAAGATAGCTCTATATCTACAGTTATAGTCCAAAAGGGCACTGTTTTCCCTTGTAAAGAAGTAAGGGAACTGCTAACAGTTTGCCCTCTATTATACTGAAGGAAATTTAACTCAAGTGTTCGCTAGTATATTTCTTCTTGAAAATTCCCTCTATGGAGGTTTTCCCAATCTCTTCATTACCACTCAGCTCAGACTATAAATGGGTTTCATTGTGAACCACACAATACAACCATACAGCACTCATCTGATGAAGTGGGTTTTACCCACGAAAGCTCACGATATAATATATTTGTTAGTCTCTAAAGTGCCACACTGCTTGTTGTTTTTAAAATTAGACTAACTCTGCTAACTCCCCTGACACTTCATACAATACTTATTTTACCTGTAGCCAGTCAGATAGATAAACATTGCTTGCCTAAAAGAAACATGCTTCTCGCCCGTTGGTGACCAGCCCTAAGCAACAGACCTTAAATGTAATTTTCAGTATATATACATAACTTCTTAGGTACATGTCACAGTGATTACAAGAACCAGTGTGACACAGACCTTCAGTAGAGACCTTACATGATGCTCTTTGATGAACTGTGTAGATATCAGACCCTGACGATCCCTGTAACCCTCATGCACCTCTGTGCCAATTGATATCAAGGGGGCTCTGGGACACTCCTTCCTCAAAGCATCTGTACACTGAGTGGAGAAAAGTGGTGGAGCTGGAGTTAACCCCTATTGGGGGACCAGACAATGCTCCTGCATTCTCTTGTATCCATTCTGCAACGGAGAGGAGGCAAACTAGATTAATGAGGCTGGTCATATTGATTATGGTGTGTTTAATAAAAAGGGTATCATCGCTCCCAACACGCAATTTCATGCAGCATATTGATTTAAGTGGTTTCCATCAGTTCTATAGACTGTTTTCAACATTTTTGGTATTGCTTCATTACCAAACAGAAAGAATGAAATTGACCAACATTATTACAGAAGGTAATGTACAGTTCATATCTGATAGGCTGCATGTCACCCATCACACTCCTTAATAAGGACCAAAACCCCCATGCAAGGCACAGAGCAGTACTGGGCTATGGAGGCCTCATCTCTCAGCAACTGCAGAGTGTGCACCAGATGGAGAGAGAGTTTTACAAGGCACTGATAGGCCAGGAGAAGGAGGCAAGAAGCTATAGTCTGCACCAAGAAGTCATGCTGGTACCTGGAGCTGTGACAGGAATGGCTACAACATTGTTAAGGCTCCTCTGGAAGCAGCGAGGCAGATTCACATATACCGCATCTCTTGGGTGCTCAAAACTCCTGAGAAACTGCAAAGAATGGGACTAAGACTGGCAGACTAAGTGGATATTCCTGAGTCTGTTACCAAGCACAAAACAGAGAAACCACAGCCTGGTAGGAAGCAATCAAACAAGGAGTTTAACTTGGGCTGGACTAATAAGCGGCCTGGATAAAGTGTTACTCCTGTAAGACCCTGGGTCCAGAGTCAGTGAATTCAGTTGGCTCAGGTCCTCATACTTTGCTTTCCTGCTCCTCTGCCATGACAGAACCTCACAAAAGACACTCTGGAAGGATGCCTCTGATGAAGTGGGTCTTTTCCCATGAAAGCTTATGCTCCAATAAATCTGTTAGTCTGTAAGGTGCCTCAGGATGTCTCATTGTTTCTGGAAGGACTGAGGCCTGTTGTGTATCATACAACTATAACTCCCTCTAGAATGATCAGCTTGAAAAGAACTGTGGAGCCACTGCCTGATCACTAGGCCAGCTGGTCCGACTGACTTGTTACAAAAATTGGTGGAAATGTGAGTAGCAAGCACTTGGGCCTAAAGGAAACTTTATGTTTAAAAAAAACCAATCAAGACAGTCACTGAGATGGATCTTGACAGGTTCTTAGAATGGTTCACAGAGAATCAACAACAGACCCAGTAGCTGCAGCGGCTGGTGACACAACAAGCCTTGATGTAACAGCGATGCTGGACTATTTCCTATTCAAGGTGGCCATGTTGGGTGCTTTTGGCATTTCCAAGAAGATCTGCCAGAGGTTCCAGGGAAAGAGACTTATTTTTCTAACAGATGAACTGTGACACTAACCCTCTGGAAGCTGGACTGGAGTATTTTATCAAATTAAACAAGTTATTTTATTTTAAAAGTTTTGTTATCTGGAAGGTTCTTTCCATAAATGTTTTAAAAGAAAAAAATCTATGCATTGCAAATACAGATATTTGTAAGTGAGTGAAGCAAAGTCTTAGTGTTGCACTAAAGTAATGCCTTTATTATGTGTAGCTTTGTTGCAAAAAAGATTTTACATTTTTCTCCATGTTTATTTTTGCCAAAATTATATAGTAGACCAGACATACAAATACAAGTATTTTATGCTTTTTAACATATTGAGCTATGGTTGTGGCCTGGGTCCTGAAGGAATACTGTAGGCAGTGACTCCAGACTAAGGAAAGGATAAAAGTCGAGGTGGCAGAGAAGATAGTGTTGAAATAATTCCTCCAAATCCTGCTGGCTGGAGCATGGGAGCAGGTGGTATGATATCAACCAGGAATGCTGTCAGAAGCAGTGATCCTGACCAAGAATTACATGCTGATCACAAGGCTTTTCTTGAGAAACATGAAGAAGGAACCACTTAGTTCAACTCAGACAACTGAAGGAAGGGCAAGGACAGGAAGAACTACAGAAACCTGGCTACCCAATCCAAAGTGAGGATGGCCAATTGAGCCAAGACTGACAGCAGGAGTTTGCCCCCACAGAGAGATGGGGCAGGTAGATGGTTTCCCATGTTGCACGTGAAAGTACAAACAACTGAAGCCTTGCCACTGTTTGGCAACTGCTACCCAGGCAGGCAAATGGACCATTTCTGATGGGATTTACCATTTGTGGATGCCAATGTAGTCAGGTCCGCATAGCAGAATCCAGACCCCACAAGAAGGGATTGGAAAATTTGGCAGTTCAAGTGTAGATTAATGGGGTAAAAGTCCAAGGCTTAATACTCTGGTTGTATAGTCAAATCATGGTCAGAGTGAGGTACCTTTCACCCAGTCTCCCAGACGTGGTGACAGTTCTGCCCATTCTGATTTTATGTATGAGTCCTTCTTCATCTTGAAGGAGTAAAGCATGATATGTGTGAATAGGAAGGAACTACTTTTGTACTTTTTGTATTTTTGTAATTCAAAGAGTAATGGGTTGTAAGTTATTATCAGGAAGTCAACAAGTTCAATAGTCAAGAAGCCATTGAAGAGTCACACTTGTTACCTAAAGAGAAGGGGTTGAGACCATACTGAAATACCCCTTGAGCTTGGTGCATGAGCCTCTACCTACCACATGAGCTAACAGCCAGGTGACTAGCTGCTAAGGCTCTAGAGCAGACTCATTATTCTCTCTAAGTTGTCTTAGTGGTATTAGATGGGACAATACATCACAGCCATAAGATGTGTGGGTTATATTATCATCTTGTATTATTTTTTCCATGTTGCTGTTTTGGGACAAACACAGAGTGGTGGACATAACTAAGAAGGGATACTCTAGAGAACCCCAAAAGTAAATCAAGAGTGAAAATATATTGTGGTACAAATAAAATCCATTTATTATGGGTGCAGGACAGGGGTGAGAGGAGCACGACCCTCCATGTGATTCCTTACCACCTTGCCCCAACTCAAGGCCTCACTATCTCCCTGTTCCTTCCCCATGGTCCATCCCATGTTACCTGGAGGTTGGGCTCTGTTATTCCCCAGCTGTAAGGGAGACTTTGGAGCAGGGTTCTCCCAGGAACTGCAGCAGGGAAAGAAGCAGAAGCAAGGACAGAGATGAAGCTTTGTGGAAGGGTAGCGGGTGAGAGTTCTGTTCCTTTCTCCACTGGGAGAGACCTCTGTGCATGGGGAAAGGAGCAAAAGCCCCTTTCCAGGCACAGAGCTGAGTCTCCATCTTTCCTCGTAGAACAGCATCAGGAGGTGGACAGAGCTGAGGGTGGTACAGCTGCAGGAGTTCTGCTCCTCTCTCCAACTGCGGAAAGGAATAGGACTCCCAGCCCTCTCCTCCAGTTGGGCCTTTCCAGTACACTGTACTGGCTATAAATAGTTTGCCAGTTAGGGATGTGAACAACTAGTCGACTATCTGATCAGCAAATGCTTATCAGATAGTCGACAGGCTAGTTGACTAGTCACTTCCCCGCCCTTGCTGCCGCTATCAGAAAGAGGCAGCAAGGGGGGGATGTGGAGGGAGTACTTCAAAACGGCAGCACTGCATGGAGCCTGGGCTCCATGTGGCGCTGTCGCTTTGAAATGCTGCGTGCAGCCCAGGGCTAGCTGGGGTGTCCCTGGGCTGCATGTGGCATTTCAAAGAGGCAGCGCCGTGTAGAGCCTGGGATCAGCTGGGGATACTCCCACTGACTGCAGACTCCACGCGGCGCTGCCACTTTGAAATGCTACAAGGAGCCTGATGTGGGGCTCCCCATGGTGTTTCAAAGCGGCAGCGCTGTATGGAACCCGGGGTTAGCAGGCCCCAGCTGACTCTGGGCTTCACACAGTGCTTTCGCCTTCAAAGGCAGAGGTACCCTATCAACTAATTGAATAGTTTATTAGTCAATTACTTGAAAGTTAACATCTGTATTGCCAGTATGGCATACTGGAGCATACTGGTCTATTTGTACTGCTGAAGACACATCATCTAATCAGGACTAGACAAAGCAATTGGGATGAGAAACTTGTGATCTCCTGATTCATTCAGAAGATTACATGGGAGGCCTGAGTTTCACCCATACAAAACCAGGTCAGTGAGGAAGAAGTGTTACTCTCTCCTCTACCAAGAACAATAGAGCCAAAGATTTCACAGCCCAGTGAGATGACTCTAGTGATCCCACTATCATGACAATACCTGAGCCTGAAGACTTTTGGTTCTCCAAACTAGTTATTGAATGACTTTGATGCTCAACAACACAAGCATGTTAAAGATCAGATGACTTTTCTAAATAACTTTAATCTTTTTGTCTCCTTAATAGAACACACCATAGTGTAAACTACTGTTGGGTATTGACTAGTATAGGTTCAAAATAAATTTTATCATAGATCTTGAAGGGTCATGAGGGATACTTAAAGATGTAAACCTTAACCCCAAAAAAGTATAAGTTGCTAAATAAACCCAATAGGAATAAGATCAATAAGTAGTTTAATTATTTGTTTTAGGTTAATTTTGTGATTTGATTACTGGTTGTGCTCATGCAATAACTTTACCATTTGTTAGGCTTAAATTGGTCTCTTTATAATTACTCAATTTTAAGTTATATTATTATTAACTCCTTATTTGGACAAATTCAATTTATATTGTAATATCAATATTAATTATTATATTGTTTAATAATTTAGGGAAGCATAAGAAGTGTTTTAACTTTATAGTTATTAGTGCTCTTAAATAAAAAATTAATAACACACCATACTGGTTTTCTCTTATCAATGGGTAATGACGTGTAAACAACCCTAAATTTGAAGGGAGTTTAATTAAATATTCATAGGATATTGGACTCAAGTCCTAAGAAAAGCCTTATTATCATTATACATGATAGGCCATGTCTAGCTCATCCTACCAACCGACTCAGACCTATGGCACATATTTGATATATGATTAACTATTTGATATATGATTCTACACTAAAACAATCAAACTGCATAAATAATCACAGTACTGCATCTGTGACATTCAGTCATATCTGAGATTAATTACAAAGTATTATGTAGAATGTCTTGATAGTAAAAAAAACAAAACCCACCAGCTGTCATATCAGAGTTGCATTTTTTATAATTGTACGGAATGTATGAATAATTTTTCAACTTTAACTAAATTGGTTTATTCAAAAATAATCTCTGTAACATTAAGAAGCTTCTGCAGTAAGAATATTTTCCCAGTATTGTCTAACATTTGGTAGTTATACAAAACGACCGAGCCATATCTTAAACTGATTATCTTTATAGATTGATTGCTCATCATTCATTTGTGCTCTCTGTGTTATCCATGTATAATAACCTTCTGCATCTCAGCCCTACTCCACTCTTTGACTTATCTACAGGTGGCATTGACTTCTTTTTCTAACCACACGGTGATAACTAAATATTGTCAAGTAAGAATCATTTTGTCATGACCTTTGTTCTTCTCACATTTTTAGCACTTTTAAACTTGTTAACTTTTCCACTTGTCTGCTGCTAGAGAAAATCCACAAAGGTAGGATCCCAGCTGATGGGAATAGCTTCAAGAAAATTTAGAGTCCTTCACTGGACCATACTTCTTACGATCATGACTGGTGTTTTGTGAAAGGTTTTTTGAATCTTAGGTATATTTTCCATTAACCAAAAAGGGCAAAAAGGAAATTTAACAAAAAGAAAATTTATGGAAAATATATGTTATCCTTGAAAAGGGATATATATTTGTTTTCTTTTGTGTGTTTTTGCAAATCTCTACATCGTAAGCACAGCTATAGGGGATTTTTGGGGGGGGGGGCAGGACAAAAGGTAGACATTTTCTATGGGAGGAGACAGCTCTAGGATGGCTACTTAGGTGATGCCTATGGATAGAGCCCTTCATGGATACAAGATGTGTACCCACATTTGCATTCGCATCTTCAAAAATGAGTCATGGATATCTATGGATTTGAAAGGATCTAGCTATAGAATCTGTCAGAACTGCCCAAGACCAGCTTTTCTGGTCTTGGATTTCTTTTTTGTTGTTGCTGACATTCTTATTTTTTGAGAACTTTCTGAAATCCACATGCTTGAAACCAAGGTTTTAGACAAGTTCTGTAACCAAGCCATACATCGAGCTTTTTTTAGCCACAGATGCTTTTATGTATGAGATAATGCATTTGTTGATATTACACTAAATTTCAGGTTGATGGGTCACATGGCAAAGTTCCAGAATTTCTCTCCTTTGCTAATCCTGCACCCCACTTCGATACTTTAGTTTAATGTGACCATATAAAGAATTTATTGTAGGCTATGGCTCTGAGTGGTTAGCTGTCTTTGCAGTCAATAATTCAGTTACATTATTTGCAACAGAATCTCCATTACTGATTTATTTTTTCCCCATGGAAAACCAAGAAAAATATAATCATTCAAAAACAGTGCCACACTCCTAGTCATCAACTCAAGCAATAACATTTACGTAGTAATTGAAGCTCCTTTTTTTAATTTTAAATTTTTTCATACATTTGTCCTTTTCTTGCTCTGAGTACTTTCCCAAAATACCATATAATTCAGAATAATGACAGAATTCAGAAAAAGAGCAATAATTCATGATGATGCTCACCAGAGAATAGCTATAGGGTATTTGATTTCCACTACAGTATTGTGTTATTATCATACTTTTTGAACTTACGTGTCAAGATTCTGGATCCAGATACTCCATTATAAAATCTATCTTCCAATCCATTTTTGATTATTTTATTTTGGCAGAGGATAGTCTGTGTCTTCTATTACATATTTTAGGACTTGGTTCTCATTTACTCTAGAAGTCCCTTTACTACAATTTACTTCCCATGTAAAGACTCTTTGCACTGTTACAACATTCTATCCATCTTAGGTACTAAACATGTAAAGGGTCACAAAGTAAATGAGAGTCAATAATTTTATATTTAACTGTTCTGATAAATAGTTTATCTGTGCTATGGAGTGAGACCTCATCATGGGCTAGAAAGGGGTAAAAAGAAGGGATGTTAGAGACTATTCGATTATGCAATAAGCATTTGCTTTTGAATAGTCTTTTGACTAGTCGACTAGTGGGTTCTGGGGAAGTGCCATGCGGAGCCCGGGTCAGCTGGGGAGTCCTCAGCCGACCCTGGGCTCCTAGTGACATGCAGGGTTGCATGGACCGCGGGCTCTTGTACATTTCAAAGGAGGAATGCAGAAAAACCTATCAACTAGTCAACCAGTCAATTAACCACATTTTAACATCTGTAGTAAAAAGCAAATTAGCCTCTTGGCAGCCAGGAGCTGAGGGTGGGGGTTAGAACTAAAAGGATCAAGTGTTAACTTAATAGACACCTGGTCAGGGCTCCATAAAAGGCTGAAAGAATGCCAGCTAAGGTGAGGAATTCTAGAGCTCTCCTACTGAAGAGGTCTGAGCTAGGGGTTGATTAACCGATAAGCAAAAGCATATAGGTTAATGCTATAGACTACATGCATCCCCCCTCCCCACCTCGCGCCCTTTGCCAGTAAATTTTTTGTCTGGCTGGCCAGCAGCCCAGCTCAGTCCCAGCTTGCACTGAGTCTGGGACCTACCACCACTGCAGCTGTGCATTTAATGTGTATTAGGAGCCAGGCGGGCAGGCAGACTGGCTTAGTTCCAGCTTTTGCCGGGTCCAGGAGCTCAGGACCCACCTCCTCCTCCCCCAGAATAATGGCTGCTGCCATCCCATGTTGCTCCCTCTGTATTAGAGATAGCAGTGCAGGGTGGCAGGCAGCCGGTCTGTGAGAGAAGCCGGTTTTTAAACTGGCTCCCCACGCGGAGCAGTTCCATTATCCACGGGCTTGGCATATCTATTGGCTCCCCTGGTCACATGTAGAGGACAAGTATTAGGGACAAGGTGGGTGAGGTGATGTATTTTTATTGGACCAACTTCTGTCAATGAGAAAGACAAGCCTTTGATAGAGACATGCCGCCGCCCCTGATAGAGACACAGCAGTATGGGATGGAAAGGGGCTTCTTGGGAGTGGTAATGGAGCACACTGGCTGCCAGCCCCACCCCTGGGCACTAGAAACTAGTTGACTAATTGATAAGAATTCATGAGGTTAATCAACTATTCAATTAACCGATATTTAACATCCCTAGTCTGAGCAAGAGTCTGTCTGAGGGGGCAGGGTTCAATACTGGATTTAGGGCAAACACTCCAGGGTAGCTGAGAAAGGGGAATGAAGATAGGCCTGATTTGTTGCGGCATCTTTGAACTTTTTCTTACCCTGCAAGGGGTCTGACCTAGAAGTTTCTTAGCCAAAGTACTGAATTATGAACAATGGCCTACAGGGGTGCTCTAGCGAGAATCTCTGCAATCAAATGCTCTCTTAACAGGGTGCTAGGGCTGTGTGAGTGCAGCTGCTTATAATAGGCGTTGCAATAATTATAAGGTAGATATAACCTTAAAAAATCCATCCCTTGCTCTGTCCCACGCAGGCTTGCCATTACAGGGGGCAAAGGGGACAACTAACCTGGAGCTCAGTGATTGAAAAGGACCCAGGGTAATTTTTGGCTGCTGCTACTGACCCTTTAACTTGCTGCTGGGGCACCATGTGGTGTGTTCTGGGTGGCTCTAAGGACTGGCTGGAGGAGGACATGGCAAGCTGTGGGAAGTGCTGAGGGCTGGCTGCCCCAAACCTACCCCTTCAAGAAATGCAGAGTTGCCCTCCCCCGACCTTATCCAGGGGCTTGGCATATCTATTGGCTCCCCTGGTCACATGTAGAGGACAAGTATTAGAGACAAGGTCGGTGAGGTGATGTATTTTTATTGGACCAACTTCTGTCGATGAGAAAGACAAGCCTTTGAGCTCACACACAAGTGTTCTTGAGGACTTGGAGAAGAGTTCTGTATAACCTCAAAAGCTTGTCATTTTCACCCACAGAAATTGGCTCAATAAATAGATATTACCTCACCCACCTTGTCTCTTTACAACAGCACTACACAGGACAAGCTTTGCATCTTTTCAAATTCAGCAGGAAACTAGGTGAACACCTTTTCACAGCAGTGTGGTGTATAATTTAACAACTTGGCTGAAAAATGTAGGCATTTAGATCACAATGCAAGATGCACATTCACTTCTTTTTGTCTGAAAATGCAAGCTGTGAACAAATCTTCTTTATAGAAGGAAGAAAAGACTAATTGCTTTGGTTTTATTTTATTGTTTTGGGGTTCTTGTTTTCTTTTGTTCCATCAGAAATGCTGCATATTATTTGTCCAGAAGTGATGTTCGTTAATGTTGTATTCTTAATGAATGCAAGCTAAAGCTATAAACAGATCTGAAAAAAAAGTGTGGCCCCTCCTACACATCCTTATTGTGCCTGTCAAAATGGCACCTTCTTACTCAGCAGATTTGCTTCCTGTGACTACATTCAAAGTTATTTGCTCACTTTGGGGATGAAAATAGCATTTTACTCCTGTCTGATGTGCAGAGCAGTGAAGCTGAGATAAAGTGACTTGTATATAACAACAACATAATTGATAATTAGGTTCAAATTAGTTATAGGTACTGGTATTACCTGAGTCTCATGGAGTGAATAATTTGAAGACAGTGAGTACCCAGGTGTAAAGAACATAGTTTGTTCTGCAAGTCCTTTATTAATAGAAATGAGGTGTGAGAAGGAAAGAAAACAATCTGGTTCTCAGAATTCCTCAGAAAATTTCAAACAGTGAAATTTCAATGAAAAGTAGAAAAAAGCAAACAGTTTCACTTTTTTCTGATTACTGGAAATCACAACACAGTTTTCAGTTTGTAGAACTAGCTTTTAGATAATTTTTTATTTGTAAATTGAGCACATTTAATCTAGCATAATTATTAGAGAGCCAATGCCCCACAAGCCCATTTTCCAGAGTCACTTTCCAGACCAGAACCGTATTCTAAGGTGGTTAAAGCAAAGGATCTTGTTACTTCTGTTTTTCACATGACTAAAATAGAAGCCATTTCCTAAACCCAAGGACATGAGAAAAGACAATCTCTCATAGTTAAATGACAAAGTTTAACATTGAAGTTTTGTCTACTTTTACTAGAAATAAAACTAAAGGAAATATTTTTATTAAATGAAGGTATTACTGCTAAAAAGTACTACATTGATATTTTTACTATTGATGGTTTTTTCTAACAGTGGTACTCTTCTTTCTATGAGGAAGAACGCCTTTTCCAAAAGAGCTCTTTCAGAAAAAGGCATACGTGGACGGGGAGGAGGGTTTTCTTTTGAAAGAAGAGGCTTCCAGGAAATAACACAGGTGCCCTGGTGAACACTCTGTCCAACCTAATTACAACTCTATAGTTCCTGTCTCCTCACCCCTCTTAAACCTGCAGGCACCTTGGACAAGCCTTGTGGCAGGAAGCCGGCCTTGGAACAGTACCTTGACCACGTGGGTCTCTGTGCCACAAGCTTGCTCTCTCATGGTACAGCCACAAGCCCACCGAGACTCCCCTGGCCCTCGCAGGGAGCAGCCCCAGCAATCCCAGGACCCACCAAGAAGACCCTGGCGCAGAAGATCGGGGAGGATTCAGAGTGGCGAAACTGCACATGGGACCAGCTCATGCAGCGGTGCGATACCATGTGTGCCTGCTGTTCCTGCTCCTGACTACTGCCCTCCTGCTCCCCCTGCTATGCGCATTCCCCTTCCACCTGCCCCCCAAGTGATGCCTCTGCTCCCTCCTTAAGTGATGCCTCTGCTCCTTCCCCAAGCAATGCCCATGCCCCCTCCCCACGTGATGCATATGGCCCCTCCCCTGGCTCCTCCTGCCATTCCTGACCCTGCTCCAGCCCTCCTCCTGCCCACCACTCTGTGGTCCCTGGACCCACCCAACTCCAAGTCCGACTAGGTCTCCACACCCGAGGTGGCACATCCAGCTGCCCACCATGCCACTCTGAGCCCCCCATGCCACTTCTTTCTAAAGAAGCTTGCAGTGTAGATGTAGCCTCTCACTAAATATTTAGCAGGCTTACAGCCCTGTCTAGGAGAGAATACTATTAGTAGTGAAAGGGTAATTCAATCTTCATGTTTGTTCATTCCTTGGTATCTCTGAGCATAACACAGTTGGCATTTACTAATCAGGGACTGTATTTCTAGATACTCCCTTTAACTTACACTTTTCACACCACCCTCACTATTTTTATATGGCTCTCTTCCTTTGGGACTCAAGGTTTGTTTGCAAGTAGACTTTTGATCTAACTGAAAGTGTGATTTATTTTGAAAAGCTGTTTAGTTAAACAGATGCAATATCACAGGGTTTCCCTCCACTACATGGTGTACCATGGTGCCTGGCCCATTTGTACAGTCTCTAATTCACAACATACACACAATTAACTTCCCATCAAATGATGGCTGTCGTAATTGGAATTTCTCTCCTTCCCCTTTCCTTCCAAGGTATTGATCCATGGTGCAGATCAGGAAACATTCAGTCCTGAAACTGACAGATTTAAGAGTTGCAGTGTGCTAGAAACAGAGGCAAAGATTTTAAAGGATGACTAATTTGAGACACTTTAAAGAGCCCTGATATTTAGAAGGTGCTGAATACTGATGGTCTGAAAATCAGGCCCCTTTAAGGTACTTAAGTTGGACATCCAAAAATTGAGGCACTCAGATCACTAATTGCTTGTGAAAGCATTAGCCAGCAATTTATACCACTGATAAGTAGAGGATTTATGCTTCTCCAATGAGACAAAAAACATTGACTTTCGGCCCTTGAAAGTCCAAAATGTCAAAAAAATCCTGCCATTTTTAGATATAGAAAAAAACTATCTAAGGAGTTTTAATTTTTTATTCTTGCCCTGAGTGCTATACAATTATACTCAAGATCTTCTGAGTTTTACAAGTGAAAAGACACAAGAAATAGTACCAATTGTATGGTTAGCTTACCTAAGCTCTTCATAAACATTCATTTTCCCTAATAAAATGTCATTTACAGAATATATAATGGAGTGGTATATGGATTTATCACTACTTTTTGGGTTGATCAGCACAATTCATCTGTAACTGTAATGTGACCAAACGTGTGTTAATAAAATATTTACCATTCACCCTTCTCTCTGTCATGGATTTTTTGTCTGTTCATTGATTACCAAACTTACAGCACTTTTTGAAAATGTGTACTATGGTATTTTATATTATTTTATGTCACCTAAGATGATGCAATATAATTCCTTGACTTTAGCTTTAGGATACCTCTATACTAAGGCGCTATTTTAGGATACTTCCAGTATCCCGAAATAGCTATTCCACATATAGGGCTCGTCTACATTGGCCCCTTTTCCGGAAGGGGCATGTTAATTTCAGAGGTCGTAATAGGGAAATCCGCGGGGGATTTAAATATCCCCCGCGGCATTTAAATAAAAATGTCTGCCGCTTTTTTAGAAAAGCCGGAAAAGAGTGTCTACACTGGCCCCGATCCTCCGGAAAAAGCGCCCTTTTCCGGAGGATCTTATTCCTACTTCCTTTGAATTAGGAATAAGATCCTCCGGAAAAGGGCGCTTTTTCCGGAG
Organism: Pelodiscus sinensis; assembly: GCF_052426305.1. NCBI lineage: Eukaryota > Metazoa > Chordata > Testudines > Trionychidae > Pelodiscus > Pelodiscus sinensis. Next base: position 103,754,577 of record NC_143057.1, read on the forward strand.
GATCGGGGCCAGTGTAGACGCTCTTTTCCGGCTTTTCTAAAAGCCGGAAAAAAGCGGCGGACATTTTTATTTAAATGCCGCGGGGGATATTTAAATCCCCCGCGGATTTCCCTATTACGACCTCTGAAATTAACATACCCCTTTCAGAAAAGGGGCCAGTGTAGACGTAGCCCTACTGAAGAAGCCTGTTATTTCAAAATAGATTATTCTGCTTATTCTGAAGTCCCAGTAGCCCTCGTTCCATGAGGGTTAAGGGGCATTTCAGAATAGCAAGTTATTTTGAAATTTGGCACTATGTAGACAAATTTGCAAAGCACAAATTGTGTAGCTTATTGTAAGCTAAGGAGTAGTGTAGATGCACACGTGCAGTTTGTTGTTTTGCTTCCTAGCATGGGTCATATGGACTTTTGCATTCATTTCTGGGGTATAAGAAGGCCAGTTACTTTGGAAGGAATGGATTTGCACACTAACATAAAGGGAGTAAAACACCTGCAAATACTGGAGAAAAGCACAGCAACCTCAATGCATGTGCAGAGGCATAGCGTGTGGGGGGAGGCAGCTGTCCCCAGGTGCCATGCTAGGGGGAGCTCCAGGCTGGGGTGGGACCAGAACGCACGTCTCACAGGCCTACATGACACATGGGACAGCAAGTCGGGAGCTGGGCCACATGCTGCCTCCCTGTACATGAGGCGTGGCCAACCTGGGGAGCTTTCTCCCGTCAGTGCAGCTTGCAAAGCCACTCGAGGCTCATGAAACTGCCTCCGCGCCCCTGAACACAGCCCACGCCTCCCAGCTCCCCTATGCTCACCGGGGCAGGGGAGCTGTCCGGATCAAAATGGCGGATCCAATATGGCGGCCACTGATGGGAGCCTGCTGAAGCCAAAAAGCCTCAAAAAGCCTTCTTGAAGGGCCAATCCCTTTTTTCCCCTATATAACTTTTTGCCCCAGCTTTTCGCACTGGATCCAGCTGGATCTTGGCTCTTTGACCGGAACGGTTTGGCCACCCCTGCTGTACACACTGTGAGCCAAGGCAGCCAGACCGGACAGCAGGAGCGGTCACTTTAAAGGCAGGTTTACCTTACCCATCCCATACCTCTGGTGCCTGGCTCTTGGGAAGGGGTGGGTGCATTGGGGGTACTTATAATTATTATTTTAAAAAGGGTACTTTATAAAAAAGGCAACACTTAAAAACAATAGTCTAGTAGCACTTTAAAGACTAACAAAACATGTAGATGGTATCATGAGCTTTCGTGAGCAAAAACCACTTCTGCCCATGAAAGCTCATGATACCATCTACATGTTTTGTTAGTCCTTAAAGTGCTACTAGACTATTTGTTGTTTTTTAAGTTTTTCCTGTTACAGACTAACTCAGCTACCCCTCTGAAACATAAAAAAAAGGTTGAGAAACACTGCTATATACCATTCCTTTTGGCCTCTTTGTTTCCTTTCTCCTTTGACGAGTTGGGCAGACAGGAGTTTTGGTAAAAATATTTCAGACGTGCACACAGTGCCCACTCTACCTCAACTGGTGCTGGATAATCAGAGCCTCAATTCTAAAGGACTTGGCCTTATTGAGGTAAAAATCCCCCCACGTTTTTATGTGGATTTTCCAAAGAAAATGCTGGTGTTTTCTATAGGTTCCCCACATCTCCCAGTCATAGCAGAGACTTGGATTAACATGGCTTTCTCAACTAAGTCTTAAACATGTTTGGATGTTGTGACTGTGAACACCTGGCAAGGCAGTCTGCTCAAGGCAAGGCTGGCCTTGAATCTTGATATCGATGGCTTCAGTTGAAAGGCTTGTGTGAAATTTGGAAGAGCAGCTCAGAGAGACCGCTCTCTTTTATGTAAGGATAGAATCTCATGGCAGCCTGAAGGAAAAAGTCCTTGTGGCAGACAGAAAGCCATGCTTGCAGTGTATCCTCAGTCTTAGACTACTTATTGCTTCAAGTGCCTTCAGGAAAGTGAGGGTGATTCTCATGTTGTGTGTTAGTTTTATTTAAAAGTTTTTCTGAGTGTTATTTTAACAGGTAAGTTAATCTCTTACATTTATAACTCTTGTGTAGTTTATCACTCTGTGATAGTATGAAAAACAGTTAGTTTAATTAGATAAGTAACTAGGCAGTTAGGAAGTATTACAGATTGTTTACAACAAATTAGATATGCTCAAAATCTTTTTTACATTTTATTCATTAAAGCAATGAGTTACTCATTTGCTATAACAGTGGTTTTAAATGTTTGATTGAAATATAGTGATGAAATTCATATTTAGGTTGTATAACATTTATTTCTCTTGTATTTTATAAAACATATATTTTAAAAATTTGACTTTTTTTTATGTAAAAGACATGAACCTAATGAGAACAGGATATGAACAAATTAAAGAGAAAAAAGTATTTAACAGAATGTAAACCACAAAAACTTATAATTTATATGTGTCTGTAGTTAGTAAAATAAGAAATTCATTAAACAATAAATATCCTAAGAGGTGGATTATTCACAGTGGGGTAGTGAGGAGGACGTGTGTGTGTGGGGGAAGGGGAGTTGCCTCCAGGTGCCATGCTAGAGGGGCACCAGTTTTGTCCCCCTTCAATTCCCCTGTCATCCCTCTGCTTGCCTACTCCTCCTCTGCCCACTGCCTCCGGCTGGAGACGCCTCCTCCCCACCTCTCTGCCCCGAGCCTGCCCTCCTCCCCCTCTGCCAGATGGTTAGTGCATGTGGGGCCTGGCCCCAAACTAGAGAAGTACAAGCTCCCTCCCCCCCGCCCAGGTCAAGCTCAGCCGTGCGCTAGGTTCGGGGCCCCGCCACATGGCGGAGGCGGTGTGAATTTTGCCTTCACCCCTGGGCACATAACACCCCCGCTACGCCTCTGTACATTTGCTCACACATCCCACAAATCTCTCTATGCTTTCTTTTCTATATTGCTCGCCGAAGATTGCATGTCTTGCCTGTGATAGAACATCTTCTCCATACTTTGCCTTTATTCAAATCCCTCCTTGAGCTCTGCTTCTGTTAAAAAATGTATTGTAGATGTTACATCAAAAGCATACATTTAATTCTATTTAATTTTTTTTAACTGCTTCGTATGGCAATAAATGGTTCCACTGCTCTTTGGGCTAGGGAGAAGTCTGACTTATCTGCATTGTGAAGTTTACTTAAATGGGTAAGTACTTCTCAGACTTTTTTTAAACTGAGTTTTTGTACACTACACTGAATAACAATGCAATACCACTTCCTAAATTACAGCTTACTCAACATCAGATTCCTGAGAAGTTGATAGCCTATAATGGTCCAAGTGGCTCATTTCTATAATTTCCTTTCACCTACCTGTTCAAGCACACCACATCAAGTCTTTACTGTTATTATTACAGTTGAATGAGCTTGCAGAGTGTCAAAACTATCAAGAACTTGATAAAAAAAAGTGGTAATCCATTCAAGGGTTGAATAGTTAGAACTGTATTAAAAAAAAGGCAACATGCTTCACAGTCCTTTACCAGTTCAATGTAACTATTCAGACATTTGTCATTCTGCCTAATTTTATTAATCTTCCTGAAGGGAAGGCACTTAACTCAGAAGCAGCAACAAAATGAATTTGGAACCAGAAGAAATACTATGATAAAAATGCTCAACAATTACTTCCATTGCAAGTAGGTGAGAAAGTTAGAATCCAAACAAAAGTGCCTGGCAGTTTACCAAGAAAATAGATATACCATGCATGCCAAAACCACTTGTCAAAACTATCCCTGACAGTGTGCCCAAAAGTGTAAAAGACTTTGAAACAAATACAAGGACATAGACGCCTACTGCCTTTACTCTTGTGCTAGCAGAACTAACACATGCACCCCCAGTCACTAAGAAAAACACTAGGGCTGTGTCTACATTGGCAAGATTTTGTGCAAAAGCAGCCGAGAGTTCTACACTGGCCGTGAGTTCTTGTGCAAGAATACTGACATTCTAATGTATGAAATCAGTGCTTCTTGCGCAAATTCTCTGATGCTCCCACTCAGGAAGAAGCCGTCTTGAGCAACTGTTCTTGCACAAGAGGCCAGTGTAGACAGGCAGCCAAGACATTTTGCGCAAAAGCAGTGTAAACGGAAAAAAGCCCTTGTGGCTGCTTGGATTCTCTGTACCTGCAGGCAGCTCCAGACTCTTTGCTAACCCAAGTCCCCTTGAAGGCAGACGCAGCCTGCAGAGGCCACGAGACAGAAGCAGCTTTGCCACCTCTGCCCAGAGCACTGCCATGCGGCTCTGTTCCCTGAAACAGCCACCAGTCCACCGAGGATGGCCGCTCCAGGGGGGGAACAACCCGCACCCCCAGCACAGGAGGCACCAAGAGACACAAAGCGCCACGCCCCTTCCTGGTCCGCAGGGGAGCTCGAGGCCCTCCTGGACCTCTGGGCTGAGGAAGAGGCCCTCCATGACCCACAGTCCCGTTGGTGCAACACGGACATATTCTGCCACATGGCCCAGGCGCTCTCTGACCAGGGTCATCCAGCCCAGACCCTGGAACAAGTCTGGGCTAAGGTCAAAGAGCTGCACCTGGGCTATGTCCAGGCCAGTGAGGGCCAGGAGGTAGGAGCCGACACCTGCCCCCACTACCAATGGCTCCATGCCATCCTGGGCCAGGCACCACCACTCCACGGACCCTCAGTGCCGGTGGACACTTGCAGGCACCCCCCCATCACCAGGCCCAGTGAGGTGGAGGAGGAAGCACAGCTGCCCAGTGGGTCAGAGGACGAGGCAGACCAGGGGAGCAGAGGGGCCCTCCAGGCGGAGGCCCTCTCCGGCAGCCCTGACGTTTCCCATGCATCCTCAGAGGCCGGGGAAGGGTCCACTGATGAGTGTTGCACTTTGCATTCACAAGGGCAGGGGGGAGCCAGTCGCCCGGAGGGGGGAGAGGGAGAGAGCATCACTCAGGCCGTGTGAGCTGCACGCTGTGTAACATTAGCAGTATGCAGCACGTGCAACCACGTGCAGCCTGGAGACCGAGCGGCATGTGGCTGCGGCAGGCAGCTCCAGGGCATGCCTGGGACTGTGCTGCTCACACACATCCAGCGGGACCAGGGGGGAAGGGTGGATGCTGGCTGGAATGAGCCAGGGCCTCAGGGGCTCAGGCCAGAGCTCACACCGCCGCAAGGGTGCAGCACACAGAATGGCACACTGTTCCATGCCTAGCTGTGAGGCACAGCCAGCTGCTCCTGGGAAAACCGCAGCGTCACAGCCCTGTGTGAGCCCCTCACCTGCTCCCGGTGCCTTGGCTGGCTCCCTGAGGGAAGTCCCCACTGTGGCCACACATGTCCTTGGGCTACGTGTGTGAGGGCTAGTGGGGGGGGGGAGAGAACTCGAGCTGGCCCTAGGGCCACCTGAGTTTTGCTGCCCCCGCCCCCGGAAAGGGCTGGTACCCTTTTGCCCTCTTCAAAATGGTTCCAGACTTCTGCTTTTGTGCAAAAGCATCCCGTCAATGTAGACGTGCTTTTGCGCAAAAGCGCATCGTTCTTACGATGAGTCCCGGACCAATATAGACGCTCTCTTGCACAAATACTCTAACGCAAAAACTCTTGTGTTAAAAGTATTTGCGCAAGATCATGCCAATGTAGACGTAGCCTAGGAACAGAAAAAATGAGGTCCATGTTGCTGATTCACCTGAGCTCTGAAATGTGTGCTGTAGAAAGAATGAGTGGGATCAGAAAGCCATTGACAGGATTTAAGACAGAAACCATTAACAGACTAGACTCAGTTACTTTTAGCTGAGTTTGTTTTATTTTCATGTCATTTAAAAAAAATAAGATGTCACAGTAACTGCTGGACTCAGCAAACACTAAAACTTCTCATATGACAGGGAATTAGTAACTCTGATCCAGGACATTTCATAGAAGCAAGGACAGAAAGTTCAATTTCTTGCCAGTACTGTTTATCAATTCCTTACTATGTTCCTGCTCCTCGTCAGGAGGTTGTTGCAAATGACCAGGAAAAATATGTTCCATTTGTGTCTCAGGAGACCAGATACCCTGAAGTCTTCAGTTAGGTCACTTTACTGCTAGACTAGTCCATATAGGTTCTTAAACTATCACTGCAATATGTCTGTGGCCTCCAGTAATGCATTCAGTAATGTGACTATCATCAGTCATGTATGGTTCGTTCTCTTTCTCATCCACTCCCAATGCAGAGAATTGAGTGTGTGCTGTAGTGTTTTGTTTAGGTAAAGCTATGGCTTGCTGTTGTTTTTTATATTCTTCCTGCTTTGTGTTTGCGTCAGGGAAGCCACAGTCCAAGAACCCATAACAGAATGTCTTAGCCAGAGAAGGCAAGTTTAACAAGTGCACATTCCAGTTAGTGTGGAAGATGGTGAGGTTTGTTGGGTTGGTTCCCTATCATTTTGTGTGGGAATTTGCTAAAAAATGTCAGGCTGACCCCTGGGAATGCTTTGTCCCCTGCACAACTTAGCTTAACCTTTAGCCCAGAAACTAGAAAGTTCCAATGCACCTGAGAAGTGGAGTCATTGATCCCAGTCTCCATCCCAAATATTTATGTAGGGGTGGATCATAACTGGTCTGTGGGCCAGCTGTGGTTCACCACGATCAGCATCTATTGGGCCACTAGACACTTCATTTACCTGAGTGTCCACAGGTACAGCCGCTTGCACCTCCCGTTGGCCGTGGATCACCATTCCTGGCCAATGGGAGCTGCAGGAAGTGGCAGCCTGTCCCTCACTATACCTGCAGGCACAAAGGTAAATAAAGCATCTGGTGGCCTGCTGGGGCTAACCTGGAGAACCATGTCTGACCCACAGGCCACTTATTGCCCACTGCTGGCTTTATGTGAAATATTAGATTTGCTGAGTCTAGATCAAAGAGCACTTGAAAAATAAAGACCAAGACCTTGAAGTTGACTCTTTACAGTACATAAAGCCAGTGTAAGGAACAGAGGACAGCCCTACCACAACAAAACACCACACAATTTCAATAAGGGGAATAGCTATCTAAGTGTACTAGAGAAAATAATTTGATGATAATGGTGGATCACAAATTGAATATGAGTCACCAATGTGATGTAACTGCAAACAAAGCTCATATCATTCTGCGGAGTGCTAATAGGAGTATTGTATGTAAAACACAGGAAGTAACTGCCAGTCTCTACTTGGCACTGTTGAGGCCACCCTCACCTGGACTACTGTGTGCAGGTCTGGGTGCCACACTTTAAAAAAGATGTGGATGGAACTTGGAGAGAAACCAGAAGAGAGCAACAAAAAAGACAAAAAATTTAGAAAACCAGGTCTGGGAGGAAAGATTTGAAACTGGGGCATGTTTAGTCTTGAGAAAAGAAGAGTTGAAGTGAGACCTGATAAGTCTTCAAATATCTTATATAGAGGAGGGTGATCAGCGGCGCTGGCTGTGGTAGAAGTTGATCCTTCCAAGCTCGAGCATCTCTGCCTGTGATGTGCCAGGCCCCACAGAGCTGGAGCAGCCCGCTGGTTGACCTTCAGTAGTAAGCATCACCCAGTAAGTGTGATGTTAACTATTCACATCCTTATTTTGAATAGGAGTTTAATAGTTAGACTTTATTATTTTCTATTGATGGGGGGCGGGAGCGGGCGTGTGCACCCGCTAGGTTGGTTTTTGTTTTTAAACCATCCAGCTAGTGGCCTTTTTGAGCTTTTAAAAGATTTTAAGTTAGAAGTATTATTTTTTGTATTTTACAGGAATACCTATAATTATTGTAAAATTTTATTTTAATGATAATTTGTATTGTTTTAGTTGCTTTATTATTGACAAAAGGATTAAGGTGTTTATTTTGGGTTTCTTTTTATTTTCACTTATTTTATTTTTAATATTAATCACTTAAGGGAAAAAAAGTTAAACTTTGTGAAAGCATCAGGACACTTAAAGAGTCAACTGACAAAGTTAAGGCTGTCAGTAGATGCTTGCTGCCAGGTAAAGAGTAGCTGTCAGTTTTGCAACCTTGAATAAAATATTTGAATGAATTTTAGTGCCATTTTTAAAAAGCTGATTTATTTTAGATATATAATTTTTTAAGTTTTTTTTTTTTGTAAATTTGAGGTCCCTTGCTTTGTTTATTATGAGAGACTAAATATTTTAAACTTTCTTGGCTTACCGTTTGCTAGCCAACATTTTGAACTTTTTTCTTTTAAAAATGATTTTAGACTTTCAAAGAGCTTTTTTTTGGGGGGGGAGCGTGTATGTAAATTGAAGTTATGAACAAATTACTCATTTAAGTTGCTTACATTTCTAAACTGCTATTCATTTTTACATTTAAGCTTTAACCAAGGTTGGGGTTTTTTTTTTCAGCTGAGATTTCTTTTGGCCTGGGCTTTGATAACTTCTGTATTTTAGCAACATTTAGTTCCATCTTTTCCTTCCGTGCTATCTGATTTTAACTAAATTTTTTATAGTTAAACAATCTAAATGGGATTGGTCTTGTACCTGCTGCAACCATCACAATTCATTATTTACAGGCTCATTTGTTAGGAAGCTCCCATTTCTTTCAGAATGACTGTAAGGCCTTCTGTGTTGTGTGTGGTGACAGAGGTGATCAATAAGCAGATTGTGGGCTAAATACAGTACATTGGCACTTGGAGTCAGCCATAATAATAAAGATGCGTAGGTGAAAGTGCTGGTTTAACAGCTCTTTTTATTCTTTGTGACTGGGAAAGGGCTGTTTTAGTATTCTTTCTTCCATAACATTTAATATAATGTGAATATATTTATTAGCAACTGGTGGGTGCAATGGTGGTACACATCCGAACAAGCGCACATGACCTCACTATTAGTGCAGAAGACAAAACTCAATCTGCTCACAGATGGAAAATCTTTGAGGGAACACTGCTGTCAGGGATACATGGTTCCAGGGATACATGGTTCCTTCAGTCTTCTTCATTGAGCTTAGCTGGTCTTACAAGGTCTTTCCCAGCCCCCTGCATGTTTGTTTGTGTGCTTCTGCATAGGCTATGTTGCTGAGGAGACCTGCTATGTGTACTAAATGGAGTTTCTTAGGGCTTCATGCCTGCTCATCTTCAGCACTGCTCTCCAGCCATCCCATCCTATTGCAACTACTGCTGCCATGCCACTGGCTCCTGGGGTGACCTCCCTTTGAGGAGACCCCCTTTTTTCCTCATCTCACATGGCTGTAGCAGAAAGGGCAGGGGGAAGTCAGGGGAGTGTTTTTTCTCCCCACTCGTGTCCATGTCCCCCTGTAGCAGAAGGTGCCCTTCTTACCCCATCCCCCACCTAAACTGCTGTACACACCCATACACTGAAAGGGGTATTTGAATTAATTCATGAGTACACACCCTGACTTCCCCCCAGGAAAAGCAGACACTTAGGTCACCCTTTACTCCAGAGTGTGACCCTCAGAAGAGGCAACGGCGCGGTGAACCCCACAGATAGAAGAACAAGAGGACCACGTCAGCATTTTTGCGTGAGGAGTGAAATGAAAATCATGTTTCCGAGCGGGTCAGCCCCAGAAGCATAGACCCCTATTGGGGCTGGGGTGGGAGGCACACAAGCAAAATACTTTCTCCCTGGGTGGGGGGTTATTAGGAGCCATTGATTACAAACGAATGAGCAAAACCCCAGCCCGAAGCGTGGCTAACAAAGGCGGGACGGAGGCGTGTGGGAGCCAGCTAAAAAGCCAGGCCCGGCGGCTCCGGGCAGGGCAGGCATTCAAGCCGGAGCGGTGGGTGAGAGCGAAAAGCTGCCGCGAGCCCGGTGGCTGCGCGGAGTGTTTGGAATAATTATGAAAATTAGCATGTGTCTGCGCCATCCTGTGGGTGTGGCGCCGAGCAGCGTGTAAACTCCAGCCGGGCTGGGGCGGCAAACATTGGATTACAGGCAGTGAAGCTGCCAGGCAGAAGAGCGCGGAGGGCACGGGCGACCAAGGCAGCAGCATGGCTTCGTCGCAAGGGAAGAGTGAGCCGAAATTCGCAGACTGGATGGCAACTTTGCCAGAAAGCATCCACCGCCTCCCTCTCACCAACCTAGCGATCCCAGGTAGGAGGCGGCAGCCGAGCGGGGTGGTCTCTCCCCCCCCCCCCCCGGTGTTTTGTATTGTATTGGGATATGAATGAGCTTTTGCAAATTAAAGCCTCACCCGCTGAGGAATGGGGCGAGCTCGTGTGCTGCCCCTCCTTGCCTCGGCGGGGGAATCTAGCGCAGCGTCGCTTGCAAGGTGACTGCTTTGCTGAGATGTCTTGGGGGGCAGAGCCAGGTCTGTTCCCCCCCCGTCCCCTTCTCCATCATGTTCCTCCCTCTGCCCAGCGTTCTGCAGCTGGGCTCCGCGCTCTCCCGCCACCTCGGCCATTCACCTCCTCCCTGACATTGAATTGGACGGGTCTGGCGAGCTTTTCGCCAGACCCTCCCAGGCTCATTAATATTCTCCTCGAGTCTCACTTGAAGAGACAAAAGCCGCTGCCAGGCGAGGCGAGTTGGGAGCAGCCAGAGCAAAGCTTCTTCCCCCTAGAGTACTGCTTGCCATGGGGGGGGGGGGGGGAGAAGTGCAGATGTGCCAGGCAATCCTAGTCCGTGCCATGCAGAAGGGGGGGTTTCAGATGGCAGGGAGCGAGCCAAATTGAAGGGCGCGCCAGTGTTCAGTGCTTGCATGAAGTGCCTGTCAAGGTTCCTGATGCAGCGTTGTGGCCGCTTGTTGGTCCCGGGATGTTAGAGAGACAGGGTGGGTCTTCTATTGGACCAGCTCGGGTTAGCCGAGGGGGGAGACAGAGCTCGTCTTCAGGTCGCTTTGAGTGAGAGAAGGAAAGACGCTGCCTGCTTACTACGCTCTTCTGTGGGACTCGCTGTGGGTTGGAAGCTCATACAGCCCAGGGCAGAGGCGAAATCACTTTGTCTTCACTTCTCAAATGACCTGCCCAAGCTGGAGTGCTAGGCTGGAGATCCTTCATGCGTTCCCCCCTCCCCCCTTTCCAACAGATTAATTAGCAAAGCCTCTTCAGCTTTGGAAACTGAAAGAACTTATTTGGGATTGTTAAAGCAGAATCGTTATTACAGCTCTCCAGTGTCAAGACAATGTCAAATGCAGGCTACCCATGTTGGGAGAGTCCATAAGGACTGCATAGCGTATGGAATGTGGCTGTTTAAAATCCAAAAGAGCTGCTGAGACGTCATGGGCAGTCAGTTATAGGAACAAATATGTCACATTTGCCTGCTTCTGAACTCTCAGGGGGAGTGGGAGGAGAGGAGAGGGGTTTGCAGCCAGACAGGCCAAAGGTAAAAACTCAGACAGAGCTTTGAAGATGCTAATGTGGTCTCAGTAATAACATGGTTGAGATGGATTTATGTGGCGGAGTGTTTTGGGGGGAACCATGATCCCAAACCCTTTGTATTCAACATGCAGGACAATGCTAACTTGCAGCTATTAAATGCTAATATATTAATTGCCCTATAAGAGTGTTAACAGCTTACTGGGCTGTGACATGTTTATTTGCCAGTTGTATCAGTTTCAGTTAATACTCCCCCCCAATAATCTTTCTCTTCCCTCTTCTCTTCCTCAAGTACCTGACCAATGGCTCAACCACAGCCTTTGAATGCCTGCGGCTACTGTCTTCTTAAAGGGCTGCACATGTGGAATATCTGACAAATTAAATTCACTGCAGTGGAAGATGATAGTCTGCAGGGGTGTGCCCCTTAGCACTGTGCTGCTCATGCTTATAAGCATCTCTAAAGAAATGGACTCTTTGGGGATAACTCCAGAAATGAGTGCCTGGTGGTTACATGAGTATGCATTGACTTGGATGCTTGAAAATTGAATGAGATTAAGCCACTGATAGGTACTAGAGTGGTATGCATTTCTTTTATTGAAGTGATCTCACATACCTAGATGTAGCCTGTCTTTGTCAGATATTTCAGTGTAACATCCCTCTTTCTTTATATGACATGCAGTTTGTTTGCTAAACAACACATGTTCAAAATGATCTTGTCAGCTTGATTACAATTTCTGCTTCTGTTTAGTAGATCATGAAAGAACTGTTCTTCACCCTCCCCTACCCCATCCCAGCTGATTTCCCCAAAGGACAAACTTTAAAAATGAATTGCCATTAAAAATATATCCCAAAATATATATTGATATGTTGAACTGACTAGTTCTAAGTGTCATCTTCTGTTAAGCTGTGAGTACACTACAGAATTATATCAACTAACTTATGTTGGTTTACAGCCACCATGGCTGTTACATTGCTTGTGTGCATGCTTACTTGGTTTCTTGTGTTGGTAGCACACATTCTCTACAGGAGTGCTTTTATCAATTGTATTGTCAATGTGGGTGTTGTGGGATGGCTCTTGGGAGCTAGGAATAGTCAACATAAACAACGTAGTGTTTACTGATCTGCATTGACAAATTACACTGACTGTGACTAGTATCAGAGGGGTAGCCGTGTTAGTCTGAATCTGCAAGAACAACAAGAAGCCCTGTTGCACCTTATAGACTAACAGATTTATTGGAGCATAAGCTTTCGTGGACAAAGACGAAGTGGACTTCTCGTTGTTCTTATTGACTTGCCACTTGGTGTAGGGAGGCATTTACTCCAACAGGAGCCAAATTCAAGTGAAGACACATCCACAACTAGATCAACCTAACCATGTAGTGTAGACTAGGGGGTAGTCCTCTTTAAATGAGTCATTATGATGCCGCAATTACACTCTAAATGAATTTGCATAAATTCACTGACTTTTAATCGCAGATAAAGAGAGGAAATAATGAAAATGTTAAGCACTCTGAAAATTGCACTTCTCTTTATATAGTACTTAAATGGTAGTTAATTGCTAAAGATGTAAACCAGTGTAGTCAATGGTACCATACCTCTTTCTCTTAAATGATGATACCTTTATTCAATCATTTTGTACAGACAAGAACAGTGGCTGCATAGTATTTATTTACTACTGTATATGGCTGATTTCAAACAAATGCATTTTTGTGTATATATGGAGCTAGTCCTGTTATTCATGCAAAGTGTGCAGCACCTTTGCAGGTAAAATGAATTACAAACTCATTGCATTTGATTCTCTCTTACACACACACACACACACTCACTTCCTTCAGAAATAGGATTTGCTTGTCTTTCTTTTACCAGAATAAAAGGGGCAATGGTACAGTTTACTTTACATTAGTAGCTTACTTTTGTATCACTTAAATAATGATAATCTTGTATTATAGGAATGTCAAAGGACCGTAAGAGAATTAACTGTACATTGAATTTCAGGGGAGAGCAATTCATTTCCGTGGGCAATTCATTTTTGAAATTCCTAATTTTGACACTGAGTCATGGTGGTGTTGTGTGTGAGAGAGAAACAGACAGTAAATACTGAGTTTCAGTATGTGACTTCATTTTCTGTAGCATTTCGAAAACGTCTTATGTAAAATGTCAGTCTAGTCCCTGAACTGAATAAGGGAAAGAATGATAGCTTGCACTGCCTGATTTTCCATGATTTCTAAAGCAATTGTTTTCCACCTCCTTCTTTTTTTTTTTTCCATCAAAAGATTCTATTTAACAATATACTAAAATGATGCACAAATTGGTGTCGCAGTCTGAAATGCTAATCAGGTTAGTAAACCTATTTCATCCTTGTGGCTCTGGGACTGCCAGGAAGCCTGGTTTGGGGAAAATTATCTGATATGTCCTTTTGTACTGTACCAGGTGCTCTAACTGTCTAATGTACATTATTATGGCTCTTAGGTGTCCCAGTAAACACTTTTGATAAATGTCAACATTTCTTACCTTATGTCATAAACACCAGCTGCTGGTGCTTGTGCTATGTCACATTTATCACTAAAGATACTTTAAGCCAATATAATTGTAGCTGTTGTTTGCTAGTGCCCCTCTGTCTGGCGCTTTTGTTTTTAAACATCATAGTAGTTTCTTCTTCTTTACAGTCCGTGCCTCTATTTTTGCTGAATGTTTGCTTGGGTCTTCATAATACAAAGTGCCTAATGGCTTATCTTCTGCAGCATTTTTGGTATTAGTTGAGTATGTCCCATATAAGATTATGATAATATCCAGAAGTAGGAATCTACAAAGGACCGATCACTAGGTCAGATTGTGTTCCTGTTCCAAAAGGTTGCTTATTGTTTTTTGTTAATAACCTTTAATTTGCAAACAAGCAAAATGTTATCACAGTGTTGCAGATAATGACACATTCCTTAGCTTGTATAGGGACATTTTTGGATCAAGTTTCCCTGCTAACAATATGGTTTTGGCTTTTTGTGTTTTAAAGAGATTTTATGTCTGTTTTGAGCAGATTAGAAATTTGATTCTACTCCAACATATTAAATGACATTTGGTGCTCATGAAGGATACTGGCTGCTTGACTGACATCACTAAGAGCTTTAAGGTTTTAATGGGGGTGTCCATGGTAAGAAATTTTATGTCATTGTTCAGCAATTGTGCCTGAAACATTGCAGTAAAATAGATGCTAATTTTCCTAGTGTTGCTTTGTCCAGTTATCTGATATAGCACAGTCAGTAACAATGGAAGTTTCCTCCCACTGCCCTGCCAACATACCTCAATACCCAGAATCACATCTTGTCTCCTGGAGGCGATTTCAGACAAGCTGGGAGATTTTGGGCACTAACAGTCCAGTGTGGCAGTGGAGCAAAAGCAGAGTCCCTTGTCTGCTTTCACTCTGGCTACTCCTGAAAGAGCCTAATACTGTCCCTGCAGCTCCCATTGGCTGCATTTCCCAGACAATGGTAGCTGCCAAGCGGGGCGGGGGGAGCTTGCAGGCAGTGGTATATGGAGACTCTCTGGCTCCCCTGACTAGGAGAAGCCACTGCCAGAGGGATGTATCTCCAAGAGCAACATGGCCTGGGTAAGTGCTAACCCCCAGCTTTCCTCCTACACATCAATCACATGCTCCAGCCTAGATCCTGCATCCCACTCTCAGAACCCATATCCCACTCCCTAAAACAAGGGTTGCCAACTCTCCAGTCTTCTCCTGAAGTGTCCAAGTATTATAGCTTCAGAGGAGTAGCCGACTTAGTCTGTAACAGGAAAAGCTTTAAAACAACAAATAGTGTAGTAGCACTTTAAAGACTAACAACATATAGATGGTATCATGAGCTTTCGTGGGCACAACCCACTTCTTCAGATGACCAGAGAAGTGGGTTTTCCCTGGAGAAGTGGGTTATGCCCACGAAAGCTCATGATACTATCTACATGTTTTGTTACTCTTTAAAGTGCTACTAGACTATTTTTTGTTGTTTTTCAAGTATTATAAATTCATATTTAATTAAAAAATGTCACGTGATGAAACCTCCAGGAGTACATCCAACCAAAATTGGCAACACTATCTAAATTGGATTTAGGCATCTATGTCTGGGGTTTAGGTGTGTAGACACAGATCCAAAAGTGTACTTACGTGTCTTCCTTAGTGTTTGGAAAGAACTTAGCAGGCTGAGTCCTGGTCTACACTAGGGAGTTATTGCAAAAGTGGAGCATCCACACTACCAAGCCCATTATTTCGAAATAAGGGGCTGGTTATTTTGAAATAACTCCTGCTTTCCATGAGGAATAACACTTATTTTAAAATAGCAGTAGTTTGGACGCTCCATTGGTGCTATTTTGAAATAACTACTCCCCAGAGTCATTCAGAGTATTTACTCCCTAGTGCTTCCTGGGGCTCTAAGTTGAAATAGTGCATCCACGTTAAGGGAGCCTGCCTTGGACTAATTTCAAGGCTTCCCTGTAGTGTGAAGACACTATTTCAAAATAGTTATTTTGGGAGTTATTATTTTGAAATAAGTTATTTAAATATTTCCTAGTGTAGACCTGCCCTGAGGTATTATCACAATTGTAATCCTACTGTCTGCTGCTGCTAGTGTATCCAATATTTATTTCCATTAATTTATTTCCATAAGTGACAGGCTCCAAAAGTCAATGTGGGAGAAGTAATATCTTTTATTGGTGCAACATCTGTTGGTGAGAGACGAACTTTCTCTCACTAAGAGAAGTTGCTACAATCAAAGATATTCTCTCTTTTTGTCTCCCTAATATCTGGGACCAACATGGCTCTATAGGCTTTATTTTCTTCTTAAAGAAGAAATTAACTTCCAGGCACTCAGGTTGCCATCTGGCAAATTCTTCCCAGTAGGCTCACATTTTAACACTTAGATTTAAGTGTATGTAACGTTAGGCTATTAAATAGTTGAACAAGCATACATCCACTAAATAAGAAAATGTACAAATGAAAGAACCTCCAAATTTTCCTGTTTTTTAAACTTCTGAATTCTTAACTCTCAGGAAATCAAAATGTAACCATTAATGGGCAATATCTCTTGCAAGTCATATTTATTTCCCTCATGTTTCCATTTTTTGATAGAGGTTGTTTTATTCTTTCCAATCAGACTTGAACTTCTTTTGTGCCAGAGAAGTACTGATTTTAAACAGCAGAGCAGCGTAAAGTTTAATTCAGAGTGTGAATATTTATTCTCTTTTATTGTCACAAGAAGCAAAATATTGCTTTAAATCTATTAGGACAGTGAACATAATGTTAAACACTTAACCAATTCTAAAGATGTTCCAGTATGATAGGAAACCTGTTGATTTATTAGCAAATATCAGTACAATTTTTATTGTCTCTAATTCCAAGCATCTTGTACAAGTAATGTGGTAATTGCAGAGGCATGTATATAACTGC
Source organism: Pelodiscus sinensis (assembly GCF_052426305.1). NCBI lineage: Eukaryota > Metazoa > Chordata > Testudines > Trionychidae > Pelodiscus > Pelodiscus sinensis. The sequence continues at coordinate 103,771,235 of NC_143057.1, forward strand.
TTTAAAGTTATTGTTTTCCTTCAATCATCTATTTTACAGATGCATTCAATCAAATCTCAGGCAGCTAAGTATCACTTACAATAATTGTTTATTAGTTATCTTTTACAAGGTTATCACATTTAGTCTGTCACTACTTAATCTAATCCATGGAGTGATTCATTCAATTTTTCACTACTTAGATTCTTGTCAATCACATTCCTAGAGCTGGTATTAGATTTTGCCACTACTTTGTTTAAATATATTAACTGGATGCAGTCTCAGTAATTCTAACTGGGTATCTGTTTGGTTTCCTAAAATTAGGATACTACTTTAACACCATATTAAAGATAAACTGGGGGATATATCCCTGAAATCACTGTTGGGTCAACTTTCTATCAACCACAAACCTTTCAATTTTGGGATGATCCCAGAAATATTAAGATGCTCATTTTATAACTTGGTATTTTCTCCAGCATGCTGCTCTTAAGTCTGTATCTGTTTTGTTCTGAAAGACTCTGTGATAAAATATCTAATTATAATTTTCGACTAGCATCATCCCCAGGAGAGGGAATTTGCAACTTGTAATAATCTCAAACTACTAGAAAGCAACAGATGCCCATTTAACCTCCCTGTTGGTAGTGGGATTGCCAACTTTTTAAACATACAAAACTCAACACTCTTGCCCCTTTTCTAATGCCCCACTTCTCATTTTCACCATCCCCCCTTCCTGTTCCTCATTCTGTCCCACTCTCATTCACTTTCACTAGGCTGGGGCAGGTAGGTGGAGTGCAGGAGAGAGTGAAGGCACAGGCTCTGGGATGGAAATGAGGAGTTTGGGGTGCAGAAGGAGAGTCAGGGTAGGAGGCTGGAAAGTGGGAAATGTGGAGTCCCAGCAGCACTTACTGCAGCTCCCAGGAAGTGACTGCCAGATCCCTACAGCCTCACACCTTAGACACACTCACCCAGGAACCTACCCCTACAATAAACCTGGTTGCCAACTGTGTCCACACATCTGTACTAGCGACATCATCACAGGACCTAACCACATAAGTGACAATATCAGAGGCTCATACAACTGCACATCCTCTAATGTGATCTGTGCCAGCAATGCCCTTCTGCCGGGTATATTGTCCACACTGGACAGTCTCTACAACAAAGGATCAATGGACATCAATCAGATATTAGAAATGGTCACACAGGGAAACTTGTAGGGGAACATTTTAACCTGCCAAGCACTCATTAATGGATTTAAAAGTAGCCATCCTTCTACAAAGGAATTTCAAAAGCCAATTACAGGGAGAGTATGGAATTGGCCTTTGTATGCAAATTTAACAGTTTTCCTTGGCCTGAACAAATACTTGAACTGGATGACATATAAAATCAACTTTCATTACATTTAACACCCCATTGACATCAAAAGCTAAGCATGGGACACTTCCAGCCCTCCCAATTAGCCTCACTAGCACCAGGGACAACAATTGACAGATACTTTTTTTTTCTTTCCCTCTCCCTTCTTATTCCGAAAGTCCCCTCCCTTTTTTTTTCTTTGCTGTAGCTCATCGTGTCCAACAAAGTGGGTTTTGCACACACTTTCATGGGCATGACAAAGTGTGTGTGCTCTCACACACACACACACACACACACACACACTTAGTCTTGAAGGTACCACAGGGCTACTCATTGTTTTTAAAGTTACAGATTAACATGACTACCCCTCTGAGATTTGTCTTGTTTGGTAGACAAGGTAAAGGAAAATGGGCTTTGTACCTGGGGTTTTGAAAGTGTAATTTAGCTCACTTTCTCTGAGGTTGATAATGCCACAGTAAAAGTACTTTTAGATAAGCAATGTAGGTGGTGGTGGTTTGAGTTTTTGTGACTACAAAACAATAGCAGTAGAATATTGTTGATATTAGTCAACAATATCAATGTGCTCAAAGCTTATTATGTGGGTCCTGGGTACAAATAATATGTAACAAAGTAAGCTCTCAACAATAGAAAGCATGCCCTTAAGAAATCACCCACTGATCATATATGCATACCATCAGTGAACATGTAGCTAGTTTTAATGTGACGAGGTATTGTCTGCATATATATTTCAGAGGCATAGATTAATAAACAGGTGGGTGGTCAAAGCTACCTGGGAAATGAATTAATTTCTCTTCAGCTATTTCTAATATTCAGAACCTCTGAGCTACACAAAAAATATAATGGGATGTTTTCTCTTCTACCCTAGCCCTCAGCTTGTGCAACTTTTCCACCAAAATTAGTCTGGACTAAGACCTGGCATGAACAATATTTTAACCTGTATTTGTGACATGGTTAAGGTTTATATAGTGACATCCATAGCCTCCCTCCTGACAGAGCTGTTCCAGATGTTAGTAACTCAAGTACACAGTGTGAAGTCTTCAGCTGCTCTGGAATGATAGGGACTCACAGGAAGCTGGGACTGTTCTATTTTTATCTCCTATCACACCTGGAGATTGCACCATTTCCTAACAGGTGCAGATCTTGCTATCCTCATCCATGTCATTTTCCATCTGTGTGGATAGTGCTGAATATGCATTTGTGGTTTCTCACCAGGAGCACATGAGACCTTTTGCTTTCCAAGTAGTTGGTTTCACCTGAAAAGCTCTAAACTGTGTGGGAAGATGCATCTCTTTTCTATGCCATACTGTTACTGTTGCAATTACTAGGGAAGACAGATCTGGATCGCCATCAGTTTGGGTAAGGAGAAACGGCTGATAAGGTTGTCTCTGTGGCCAGAGATATTTTTGAGAGATTAGAGTTAATTTTAGAAGAAGGTAGGTAGTATATCTTTAACATTAATTAATGAAGTGGGGGAGGGTAAAAGTAGAATTGTGCTGCTTAACTTGTGTTAATAATTGCTTGTAACTTGTGTTGATGTCTACATGAGGCCAAGAATATATATTTAGGAACTATTTTTGTATGAGAGAGGGAGAGACACACATGCTTCTGCCTTGAAAAGACCAGCTTGACTGAGAGGGGAAGTGAAACTAGCTCTACTATAATGTGCATATATAAAACAAGTGGTAAAGAGGGAAAGTTGATAGTTCAAGTGTCCGCACTTCAAGGATTTTGACAAATTGGAATGAGTTCAGAGGAAAAATCAGGAGAATAAGTAAAAGTCTGGAAAATACTTGTTGTCATGAGAAACTCCAGAAAGCCAACCTACCTGGAGAAAGAGAATTAAAAGGCATCTTGATTAGTCTATAAATACCTACACAAGGAACTGAAATTTTATAATTAAGGACTCTTCAATGTAGCAGACAAAGGTATAACAAGATACAGTGCTAAAAGCTAAATCCAGACAAACTAAAATTAGAAATAAGGGGTAAATTACTAATAGTAGGGGTAATTAACCACTGGAAGAACTTAACAGAGGTTGTAGTAGATTCTCCATCATTGAAAATTTGTACATTATAATTGGATATATTTCTCAAAGATATGCTCTAGTTCAAGCACAGCAATTGAACTTGAAGTAGCAATTAATTCAGGGAAGTCTCATGTCCTGTGTTATGGTGGAGGTCAGATAGATAATTACAATGGTTCCTTCTGTCCTTAAAGTCTTTGTCTATAATGTTGTGATATGATTAGCCTATTTTAAAATGTATCTTAGAGTAGTGTTAAACATTTTCTATTTAATTGTATGTATGTGAGAAATTTCATTCTTTGTGTGTTGTGACCCACTCTTTAAATTTCTGTGTACAAATTAGGGCCTTGGCTCATCAGTTAACCTCGGTTATGTTCCAAGGGCCACCATGCTTCCACTTGTGCTGCTGCCTCTGTATCAGAGGTGGCAGTGGGGGAGCCGGTGCTCATGGGAGCTGCCTGATAGTCATCGCGGGCCTGGGCAGGCAGCTTAGGAGAAGCCAGTTTAAAAGTCAGCTCCCCACATGTACCAGCTCCCATGGAGCCACCTGCTCCCCCCTGTATGTAAACATGTAGCGGCTGAAAACATCCTCCCTTCTTTTTAAACATCCCTAGTACAAACATTATGTACCTTGTTTAGTAGCCATGTTTTTTCTGAGAGCTCAATGAAATTTTACATGAGATCAGTACTATATGCTTTCTGACTGAGACTTAGGTTTTATTCAGAAAATAAGTGTTTGCTCATTACTTATGGAGATCCAGAAGACATCTGCAGCAACTATGAGATTTGGAGTGCAGGACTCAGGAGGAAAGAGCTGAGAGAAAATAAAGCAAAAGCAAAGGCTCCTTGTTGCATTTGCTGCTACTCCAAGAATCTGACAAAGAAGTTTTTAACCATGAAAGCTTAAGCCCAAGTAGATTTGTTAGTCTTTAAGGTGCCATAGACTCCTCGTTTTTGCAAGTCGTGTACAGTCGTGGCTACACAAGTGTGGAGAGAGAGAAGAAACAGTCCTTAGAAAAACCCTCTAAAATATGTTATGAGTGATTGAATAACGTGTCATCAGAATTTACAGAATCCTAAGAATGGGACCTTGAGAGGTCATCTGGTTTAGTGGCTCTCAGCCTTTTCATACCCCTTGTAGGTGTCTGACTTGTCTGATGTACCCCAGCTTAAAAACTTCTTGCTTACAAAATCACACACAAAAAAAGTGTCACAGCACACTGTTATTGACAAATTATTTGCTCATTTCACCTTTAATTATAAAATAATCAAATTGAATATAAATATTATACTTGCATTTTGTGTATTTTATATAGCAAGGTGGCCAAACTTACTGACCTGCCAGACTGTATATGACAATCTTCAGAAGTTTGGAGATCCAGGTCTCACCAAGTCAGGGCTTCAGCCCTTCTCCTGGTGACCCTGCTGGGCAGAAAGCACTGAGCTTCCCCTCCCAGGTATTGCTCCTTATCTTGAAAGCTTTCCATTGCCTAGGCCCAATATACCCAAAAGACTGTCTAAAGCTCTGCGACAAAAGATTGTGGTCCACAACTTCACTCCTTTGGCACAGTGGAATTCTCAACAATATGAGTAAAGCTTGTTGTGCAGGAGAAGAACCTTCTGACAGTGGTCTCAGACACTGGACTAAATACCACTAACGACTAATCACCATCACAAACTTTCACCATTTTCCATTTCAAGTGCAAAGTGCATTTCTTTGGCATTGCTTCCTCTAAGGTAATTTGTTATGATAAACAAATAAAACCAAACCAACATACTTCACTACACATTGCTACCTCTAGAGAGAGGATGAGAGAAGAAATGTGAATAAGGTAGACATGAAATACTTAAAAAAAAATAGTCTTACGCCTTAAAGGCTAACAAAACATGTAGATGGTATCATGAGCTTTCATGGGCACAACCTAGACATGTTGTTTAATGGAATACTAGAAAGCAGTCAGATGAGTATAGTATAGAAACTTACTCACATGAGTGACTGGAGGGAGGGCCACCTAGGAACAGGGAAGCGGGCATGAGGAGATGCCCCATTTAGCTATTACTGTCGGTGGAGGCACAGGGAGGTGGTGCATCTCTCAAGTGCTACCATGAGTCACCTATGCCTATATCACAGCATTTGTCAAAGTGATCTGCGAAACCACTTTGAGAAACCTGTTAACTGGCTGCGTGGGAAGCGACATGGGCCGGGCCACTCCCCTTGGCTGCAAGCAGCAAACTAAAGCCTATAGGAGCTGTGAGGCTCTGTGGCTGCGGCGCCGGTAAGTCAACAAACCCGTATGGCTAGTTAACAGGTTTCTCAAAGTGGTGTTGCAGACAAAATAATTAATAAATTATTAGAAACTTAATTTTTACAGGAGTTTAGTTTGCTCTTTTCAGAACATAAGAATGGCCAAGCTGGGTCAGACCAAAGGTCCATGTAGCCCAGTATTCTGTCTTTCAACAGTGGCCAAAGCCAGAAGGAATAAACAAAACAGGTAATCAAGTGATCCCTCCCCTGTCATCCATTTCCAGCCTCTGACAAACAGAGGCTAGGGATGCTATTCATGCCTTTAATATTCACTGCATTCTTGCACCAAGGTGATCAAACTCTGCATACGTTTCTGATATATTACCATAATTCCTTCCTTTCTAGTCCATGGGATGGCTCTGTTTCAATTTTTTCTTGTACTGGGGAAGTGCTTTCTTGTTTAAGACAATAAATGCACGATCATCTTTAAAAATAACTCTTCTAGCTGCTTCCTTGACCTTCCCTCTCCCATTCTTTTGCTTCTACTAACTAACCTTGTTTCGTCTCTCCTCTGTTCTTGCACTCTTCTCACATCTGCCCTGTTTGTAAAACAGTCTGTCAACACCTTTACTTCTGCCATTGCCTCAATTT